>NC_090835.1:92937200-93539200 GCF_028021215.1 Eschrichtius robustus | reverse complement strand
CAACACAAACATAAACTTCAAAATGTCAGACTTCATCTAACAAGTATTCTAGGCCAACACTCTTCTATCATTAATTAAACCATGGGACAAAGATCAGAATAACCTTGTCCACTACCTTATAATAGGCAGGTCTGGGTTCTGGCTGCTGTGTATACTTGTCCTTCAAAAAAGCCAAACTTAAAGTTTTTATCCTATTTTTAGATAGTTTTTAGAAATGTCTATTTGGCCTTTTTAAAGACCTAAGTGAGCATTTAAGTAGAATGATATTTCTGACTCTTAAAAATTATAAATAATATTATATACAAAACCAATACATCTTTACATGACAACAGAATTCTGCTGCATCCAGATACCTTACTAGCCTTAACCATTCAAAACAGATAACTAGGAACCATCTTGCATTCTCACTGGTTTGAGTTTGGGCACACTAATAGAGTGATAATACTTGTTAAGTGCTCTCATGTAGATTATGTGGTCCTAGGAAATATTCAACAAATCAGAGACAGTTTTCTTTGTCTGGATGTCTTATACCCTAGATGCCCCTATGTTCACTTCCTTCACATATAAATGAGAGATGTCCTGACTTTTGGGAGTTTTACAAGATTTAACTAGTGAACGTTCAAAAATAAATTTAGATTTACGTTAGAAAGAGCCAACTGTTAAGTCCCTGCCGGGACGAAAGGCAAACCTGACCTTCTTTCAGGAACAGTTCCAAAGGCAGAAGTGAAAAGTTTCTCTAATGTGTGACTCATTTATTGGAGTTAGTTAATGGCTCGTCATTCTTGCTCTTTGCAAATATCTCAGAAGATATTTGGATGTCAAACAGAAGGTTCTAGATATTATCGACTCCCGGATTATCTCTGCTAACAACAATGTAGACATTTATGAGTCCATGATGACGCTAGATTCAGAAACAATCATCATCCTCTTTCTCACCACCTCAGAGATTAAATTACGTATTTGCAAGACCTTCACCCCAAAACAGCTGGGTGGCATCAAAGACAAAAAGGGTCAGGAGTCTAAAGGAGACTAAAGAGAAATGACAAGGAAATGTCATGCTTAGTCCCTTACTAGATTTTCTAAAATAAATAAATACATACATACATACATATATATATATATATATATATATGGCGGCATATGTTGAGATGATTGGGGAAAATTGAATATAGATTGTTTATTAGCTAATCATGTATAAATGTTTAATTCCTGAGTGTGATCCTTGCATTTGGTTATGAAGGAGAACGTCCTTGTTTTTAGATAGATGCTGAAGTAGTAACAGATAAAGTGTCGTCATGTAGGCAACTAATTTCAAATGACTCAAGAAAAAAAGTACAGATATATGATAGATGGATAGATAGATAGACAGATAGACAGATATAAAGAAAAGATGGCAAAATGTTAACAATTGGTGATTTCCAAGACAATTGTGAAGGTAATGACAAATGGTTGCTCTTAACACTTTTCTTGGAAATTTCTCTGTAGGTTTGAACTTCTTAAAATAAAAAGAGTTAGGGGGAAATTGAAAAACAACCCAGGATGGGAGAGGCAGTGTGTGAAGTAGAGATGAAAAAATATTTGTCATTTGTCAATGATTGACTATGGCGATTTATGGGAAGTTCATCGAACTAGTCTTTCTTCCACTTCCATATATTTTAGAGGTTTCTATAATAAAAATGTTTAAAAAAAAATAGAGCAGGAATATTCCCTCTTCACCCCATCTCTTAGTTTTCCCCCATGCTCTGTTTGGATCAGAGCCCCTCTCCACTTTAAATAGCCAGAAAACCAACCGCAATTATAGCCTCATTTTTTGTGACAGGGCAGTGGACTCTAAATTGAGGTGATACTTGTGTTGACAGCAACTAAAGAATGTCTACCAAAAAACCCACAGTGTTTATAGGGCACTGGCTTAACATGATACTAGGAGAGGACAGATGTGAGAACAACATAATTTAAAAGAAAGCCTTGGTGGAAATAACCCAATGTCCATGGATGGATGGATGAATGGATAAACAAAATATGGTATATCCATACGGTGGAATATTGTTCAGCCTTAAAAAGGAAAGAAATCCTGACACATGCCACAACAAGGATCAACCTTGAAAACGTGCTGAGTGAAACAAGCCAGTCACCAAAGGACATATACCATATGGTTCTACTTATATGAGGTACTTAGAATAATCAAATTCACGGAGACAGAAAGTAGAAGGGTGGTTGCCAGGGTCTGGGAGTGGGAGGAACGGGGAATTATTGTTTAATGAGATAGAATTTCAGTTTGGGAAAACAAAAAGAGGTCTGGAGATGGACGATGGTGATGGTTGCACAGTAATGTGAATGCATTTAAGGCCACTTAGAAATGGTTAAAATGGTAAACATTTTATGTTACATACAGTTTACCAAAATAGGAAAGAAGGAAGGAAGGAGGGGAGAGACGAAGGGAGGGAGGGAGGGAGGAAGGGAGAAAGGAAGACAGGCACCAGGTCTCTGTCATTCTGATCTTTGAATGTTGAAGCATCCTTCAATACTTGCAATGTCCATGGGTAAAAATGTTGTGTTTCCCATGACTGTGTAAATTTCAGCTACTGGTAGGAATTCTCACATTAACACAGACCCAAACCTGGGTGCCATGAGGATATGCGTTTCCTGACAACAGAAGCCTTTCTGAACGGCTGCCCTGAGGGCAGAGCCTGCTGTGTAGCCCCACAAAATCCTAGTTCACCAGTAGTTGACTTGGGGTGAGGGGAGAGGGGAAGATTTCCTGGTAGTGCTTCTTGTAATGCCTTGTTAGTGCTTGTAATCAACATGGCTAGGATGAAAGAATTCTGGCTTCAGAACAGAAACATCGTGCTTTAAATTAAATCAGATCCCCGCTGTGAGCCACTTACTCCCTTTCTTCCCCACAGCCAGGGAAACAATTCAGAGCTTTCTCTGCAGGGTTTGCAGCATGAGTGACCTTCAGTCTTTCCACTTAAAATCGATTCAAGACGATCCCACTGGCTTAAATAAAAGTCTCCATCCACTCGTCTTCCCACTCTCTCCTTCTCTCTTACCTTCTCCGTTTCTGTCTTGGTCTCTTTCTCACACACACAGCACACATATACCCTCACGTTTATTCCTCTTCTGTGTATGTGCCCAAGAGCTGCTAAACCCACCTCCAAAGGCATCGCCTCGCCCTTCCACCTGGCTCAGAACTGACAGCGAGATTTTTCACCTCCTCGCTCTCCTTGCTGCTCTCTGATGAACAGTGAACCAGATGGCCATTCCCCAGTCTCCCAGCATGAGTTTGACTGACAGGGGCCTTTGATAAACCTCTGAAGAATGAAGTCATCTCCAGGTCACTGCTGCAGCCTGGCCTTTAACACCCCACACAGACCACCATTATCTGCTGAATAGGAGACAAAGGAAATTAGCCCTGCTTCCCTATCATCCCCATTATTTCCAGGCTGATTTAAACAAGGAAGCAATGAGATGCCCTTCACTCCTCCAAAAGGTACAAATGTCAGCTGTTAAAAAATGCAAACAAGAGGCTTTCCTATGTTAATGGCTGGGTTTCTTTGTCAAAGCTGACGAGTGGAAAGTGTATTTAATTCACCGCCTTTGAGAAAAGACTTAACAAGCTTCTAATCAACTTCCTCAACTACCCCGTACCTCAGTCTAGCCCGTAGGTATTCTTAAGCCTTCAGGTTTCAGCTGGAAAGGAAGGATGGAAGTGAGGCTTTATTTCCAAACACTTTAACAGCAGATAATCAAAGAACCTGGAGAGATAAGTGAAAGGAGTTTCCTATCATTTTAATCCTACAATTGAAAAAATAGGAAAAGGATCATTCCCCCTTTTCCCAAAACACTTTTCCCCCAGAAACTAAATGTTTAAGTGTCCGCAGAGCTAACAATGAGGTGCGGGTACCATGCGCCCCTCTCTATTTGACACTCAGGGAGATTGTTTCTGGTTGCCCCCTGCCACATTGCAAAGGGCAGGTGTGTGTGTGTACTCTAGCTGTTTCTTGCTATGCGTGAGTACCCCAGCTTTAGCTGGAAAGTGGAAAATTATGACAGAAGGGCTCATTATTGGGAAGAAACTTGTCTCACAATTCCATAGCTGTTTCCGAATATTAAGGATCACAGCACGTTTCCTTTAGGTGACAGCCTATACTTCTAAGAAGGCAATGCTCGCTGTCGTTATCTTCCAGGCTATAATACTTTAAAGCTGTTGGTTCTGCAGAAACAGCCAGAAGATTGTAATAAAAGAGCAGGTATCAGAGAAATCATGACAATCCAGATAAATCAATGACTCAATCAACAGACACTTGTTAGACATCAGAGCCAGACATTGCATTAGGTCCTTCATGTGATACTAATTTGGAGGCATAGTCCCCACAAGGAGTTTACGATCTAGATAAGGAAACACAAGTGAGACCAGACCTCATTCCTAAAGGCCAGGTAGGACCTACATAAGTGAAAATATGCAAGAAGCCCCTCCCAGAAAGGAACAGAAGCCTAGAAAAGAACGAACAAAATGTTGAGGGGTTTCTTTGGAATAGGGAGCACTTCTATGAATGAGGTTGAAAGTAAGAATCAAACTGTTGATGGGCTAGATTGTCTGGATGAAGAATTGACACTTCCTGTTAGCTAGGGCTGCCATAACAAAACACGGCAGAATGGGTGACTTAAACAACAGAAATGTATTTCTCACAGTTCTGGAGGCTGGAAGCCTACGATCAAGGTGTTCGTAGGTTTGGTTTCTCCTGAGGACTCTCTCCTTGGCCTGCAGATGGCTGCCTTTTCACTGTGACCTCACATGGCCTTTCCTCTGTGCGTGCATCCCTGGTGTCTCTTTCTCTTCTTGTAAGGACCCCAGTCATATTAGATCAGGACCCTACTCTTATGATATCATTTAGTCTTAATGACCGTCTTAAAGGTCCCATCTCCAAGTACAGTCACATCAGGGGGTAGGGCTTCAACATATGAATTAGGGGCAGGGGTTACATAATTCAGTCCATAACACTTTCTTTGGCAACAAGAAAACAAGGAAGTGATGAAACAGGGGGATCCACAAGATGAAAAGTTGCTTTAGAACCGCAACTGAATTAGTGAAGAGAGAGAAAAACTAAGAGACAATTTAGGAGGCTATTGCAATAGGCAACAGGTAAAATGTACCGGGCCTGAATTTGATGTTGGCAGTAAAAAGAACTGGAAGCAAAATAAAATCATTAAGGAAAAATTAATAGGATTTGATGACTGATTAGATATGGAGAGCAAGAGAGAAAAGAGATGACTTCAGGTTATTAATTCTGAGAGATTAGGGAAATGGTGACCTATGAAATGAGTATGTAGAAGATACTTGTACCACCAAGTAGATTGGAAAGACCCTAAGTTCTGCAGTCACACATACTACTTTAAACATGTAAACTTTGTCACATTTTAAATGTATAACTTTAGCAATTCATTTATCCTTCCTGGGCCTCAATCTCCTCTTGTATGAAGTTGGGGTGATAAAACCAATTTCACTGGGTGGTTTATATTTTATGGATGAAAGGATATCACCTAATTCAACTATGACATAGAATTCAAAATTACTCTGGTAGGTTACAGAAGAAGCTTAAACCTAGAACATAGGTATCTTTTGATTTTCATCTTAGTTGAAAGTCTTCTCCCTGACATAAAGAAGCAAATTGAATACAATGTAGTTGGATGGGCAGGTCAGCCCCTTGATAACATTCAGGCTGTGACCCAGTTCTTTGCAGAATTATACACAACTGTCACTGTCTTATAAGTCAATTCTTTACAAAACAGAAATGTGGCTCTAGGAGCAATTCAAAGCCCACCTAGCTTTACCAATCCCCAAACCTCACCTATTCATCTCAAAATGCTTGCAGATACTGTAAAAGCCCAGGACATTGGAAACAGAACTGCCCTGCACTTAAGAGAAAAAGGGAAAATTTTAGATAATAATTACACTACATTTCAGATATTAATGTATCTGACACATGGCTAAACTTTTAAAACAAAAACTATAAGGTCTCTGTTTGCAACTGTCTATATATTTATATATATATATAATATATAGATATAATTTGTGATATTTTTCTACCTCTAAATGGTATTACCAAATTAATTTATTAAATCCCTTAAAGGAGTTCAAGTTGGCTTAGATATAAATGAGCACTCATGTAAATTAAGGATTCCTAAAACTCTCAGAAATATAGAATCTAACCAAAATGTGTTTTGAAGTTCACATGAACTGGGATACTCTTTGATAAATAAAGCAAGCTTTTAAATTGTTGGTAAAATTAAAATAGGCATTTCTTCAGCATCCTCAGCATTATATATAAGGCACAGATACAATTTTTTTCTACCTAGGTTTGCCTCTCAAATAAGCTTATGTTATCTCTACTAGACATTTTAAAATTAGAAAACTATAAATCCAACCTAAGAACCAAATGTACAATAAAAATGAACTGCTTGATGCACGTCAAGCACAGCAGTTTAAAAAAAAAAAAAAAAAGGAAGGGAAGAACCATATGTTTAACTTTCTAGAGTCTTTCTTCAGCGATATTTTGATACTTGCCTACTTTGTCAACAAGAAAAATAACTTAAAATGATGGCTAGCTTTGTTTTGTGTCTCATGAAATTTTCATCAGCAATTCTAGTATAGTTAAGAACATGTGCATTAAATAGATGTCTGTGGGATAAAAGTTTATAAGTGAACTTTTCAACAATAATTATGTTTTATAGTATGTTTACTTAAAAATAATTTCAAAAAACTTTCTGATAACTTAAAACCTTAAAGCTATACAAAGTTAAATGATGAATATTCATTGAATGTATAGATGATTTCCAAATGAGATAAAATATGAAGAGCTGAACAAAAGTTTATTTATCTACTTTTGGCATCTTGTTTTTATGTGGTATAGAGAACATAAATATATTGGGTCAGTAATGAACATGAGAAATTGTACTATGAAAATACATATGCCTCTAGAAATTATGAAAGGATGTATTTCCAACTTACTACAGAATTATAGTATGTGGAAGACAGTTCCCAATTGCTTACTTCTTAGTTTTCACTGAAAAGAAAGATTACTGATGGTTAAAAAACTCTAATCCATACATATAAATAAAACTATGACAAATAATAAGGATAAAAAAATGGCCCATGTAGGAAAGAAAGATGTATTTTTGCTAAGGAACGTTATTAAAGACATATTTAAGGGAAAGAGAATAATTTTGTCCTAAAGTAGAAAGATTGATTGTTCCAGAATGAGAAGGAGAAAACGTATATGACAAAAACTGGATAGATTAAAAACATGTAGACAGTTGTGGAAAAGAAATTTTATTTGTGAGTAAGCTGCTAAGGTTAAACAGATTTATTTATAAATTATTATTTTTGGATGGAATGTCCTATAAATATCAATTAAGTCCATCTTGTTTAATGTATCATTTAAAGCTTGTGTTTCCTTATTTATTTTCATTTTGGATGATCTGTCCATTGGTGAAAGTGGGGTGTTAAAATTCCCTACTATGATTGTGTTACTGTCGATTTCCCCTTTTATTGCTGTTAGTATTTGCCTTATGTATTGAGGTACTCCTATGTTGGGTGCATAAATACTTAAAATTGTTATATCTTCTTCTTGGATTGATCCCTTGATCATTATTTAATGTCCTTCTTTGTCTCTTGTAATAGTCTTTATTTTAAAGTTTATTTTGTCTGATATGAGAATTGCTACTCCAGCTTTCTTTTGATTTCCATTTGCATGGAATATCTTTTTCCATCCCCTCACTTTCAGTCTGTATGTGTCCCTAGGTCTGAAGTGGGTCTCTAGTAGACAGCATATATATGGGTCTTGTTTTTGTATCCATTCAGCCAGTCTATGTCTTTTGGTTGGAGCATTTAATCCATTTATATTTAAGGTAATTATCGATATGTATGTTCCTATTCCCATTTTCTTAATTGTTTGGGGTTTGTTATTGTAGGTCTTTTCCTTCTCTTGTGCTTCCTGCCTAGAGAAGTTCCTTTAGCATTTGTTGTAAAGCTGGTTTGGTGATGCTGAATTCTCTTAGCTTTTGCTTGTTGGTAAAGCTTTTAATTTCTCCATCAAATCTGAATGAGATCCTTGCTGGGTAGAGTAATCTTGGTTGTAGGTTTTTCTCCTTCATCACTGTAAATATGTCCTGCCACTCCCTTCTGGCTTGCAGAGTTTCTGCTGAAAGATCAGCTGTTAACCTTATGGGGATTCCCTTGTGTGTTATTTGTTGTTTTTCCCTTGCTGCTTTTTTTTTTTTTTTAAACAGGTTTTGCTCTATGTTTATTTATTTATTTATGGCTGTGTTGGGTCTTCGTTTCTTTGCGAGGGCTTTCTCTAGTTGTGGCAAGCGGGGGCCACTCTTCATCGCGGTGCGCGGGCCTCTCACTATCGCAGCCTCTCTTGCTGCGGAGCACAGGCTCCAGATGCACAGGCTCAGTAGTTGTGGCTCACGGGCCCAGTTGCTCTGCGGCATGTGGGATCTTCCCAGACCAGGGCTCGAACCCGTGTCCCCTGCACTGGCAGGCAGATTCTCAACCACTGCGCCACCAGGGAAGCCCCCCTTGCTGCTTTTAATATTTGTTCTTTATATTTAATTTTTGATAGTTTGATTAATATGTGTCTTGGCGTGTTTCTCCTTGGATTTATTCTGTATGGGACTCTCTGTGCTTCCTGGACTTGATTAACTATTTCTTTTCCCATATTAGGGAAGTTTTCAACTATAATCTCTTCAAATATTTTCTCAGTCCCTTTCTTTTTCTCTTCTTGTTCTGGGACCCCTATAATTCGAATGTTGGTGCGCTTAATGTTGTCCCACAGGTTTCTGGAGACTGTCCTCAATTCTTTTCATTCATTTTTCTTTATTCTGCTCTGCAGTAGTTATTTCCACTATTTTACCTTCCACGTCACTTATCTGTTCTTCTGCCTCAGTTATTCTGGTATTGATCCCTTCTAGAGAATTTTTAATTTCATTTATTGTGTTGTTCATCACTGTTTGTTTGCTCTTTAGTTCTTCTAGGTCCTTGTTAAACGTTTCTTGTATTTTCTCCATTCTGTTTCCAAGATTTTGGATCATCTTTACTATCATCACTCTGAATTCTCTTTCAGGTAGACTGCCTATTTCCTCTTCATTTGTTAGGTCTGGTGGGTTTTTACCTTGCTCCTTCATCTGCTGTGTGTTCCTCTGTCTTCTCATTTTGCTTAACTTACTGTGTTTGGGGTCTCCTTTTCGCAGGCTGCAGGTTCATAGTTCCCGTTGTTTTTGGTGTCTGCCCCCAGTGGTTGAGGTTGGTTCAGTGGGTTGTGTAGGCTTCCTGGTGGAGGGGACTAGTACCTGTGTTCTGGTGGATGAGGCTGGATCTTATCTTTCTGGTGGGCATGTCCATGTCTGGTGGTGTGTTTTTGGGTGTCTGTGGCCTTATTATGATTTTAGGCAGCCTCTCTGCTAATGGATAGGGTTTTGTTCCTCTCTTGCTAATTGTTTGGCATAGGGTGTCCAGCACTGTAGCTTACTGGTCGTTGAGTGGAGCTGGGTCTTGGCGTTGAGATGGAGATCTCTGGGAGATTTTTGCCGTTTGATATTACGTGGAGCTGGGAGGTCTCTTGTGGACCAGTGTCCTGAACTTGGCTCTCCCACCTCAGAGGCACAGCCCTGATGCCTGGCTGTAGCACCAAGAGTCTGTCATCCACATGGCTCAGAATAAAAGGGAGAAAAAGAAGAAAGAAAGAAAGAAAGAAGAAGATAAAATAAAATAAAATAAAAGTTATTAAAAAATAATTATTAAAAAAAATTTTTTAAGTAATAAAAAAAAAAGAAAGAAAGAAAGAACAACAAAACCAAAAAACAAATCCACCAGTGGTATCAACTGCTAAAAACTATACTAAAAAAAAAAAAAAAACGGAGAGACAGAACCCTAGGACAAATGGTAAAAGCAAAGCTATACAGACAAAATCACACACAGAAGCATATGCATACACACTCACAAAAAGAGAAAAAGGGAAAAAAATATATTTATCGTCGCTCCCAAAGTCCACCCCCTCAATTTGGGATGGTTCGTTGTCTATTCAGGTATTCCACGGATGCAGGTACATCACGTTGACTGTGGAGCTTTAATCCGCTGCTCCTTAGGCTGCTGGGGGAGATTTCCCTTTCTCTTCTTTGTTCGCACAGCTCCCGGGGTTCAGCTTTGGATTTGGACCCGCCTCTGCGTGTAGGTAGCCTGAGGGCGTCTGTTCCCCGCCCAGACAGAACGGGGTTAAAGGAGCAGCTGCTTCGGGGGCTCTGGCTCACTGAGGCGGGGGGAGGGAGGGGCACGGATGCCGGGCGAGCCTGCGGCGTCAGAGGCCGGCGTGACGTTGCACCAGCCTGAGGCGCGCTGCGCGTTCTCCCGGGGAAGTTGTCCGTGGATCACGGGAGCCTGGCCGTGGCGAGCTGCACAGGCTCCCGGGAGGGGCGGTGTGGAGAGTGACCTGTGCTCGCACACAGGCTTTTTGGAGGCGGCAGCAGCAGCCTTAGCGTCTCATGCCCGTCTCTGGGGTCCGTGCTGACAGCCGCGGCTCGCGCCCGTCTCTGGAGCTCCTTTAAGCGGCGCTCTTAATCCCCTCTCCTCGCGCAGCAGGAAACAAAGAGGCAAGAAAAAGTCTCTTGCCTCTTCGGCAGCTGCAGACTTTTTCCCGGACCCCCTCCCGGCTAGCTGTGGCGCGCTAACCCCTTCAGGCTGTGTTCACGCCGCCAACCCCAGTCCTCTCCCTGCGATCCGACCGAAGCCCGAGCCTCAGCTCCCAGCCCCCGCCCGCCCCGGCCGGGGAGCAGACAAGCCTCTCGGGCTGGTGAGTGCTGCTCGGCGCCGAGCCTCCGTGCGGGAACCTCTCCGCTTTGCCCTCCGCACCCCTGTGGCTGCGCTCTCCTCCGTGGCTCCGAAGCTTCCCCCTCTGCCACCCGCAGTCTCTGCCCGCGAAGGGGCTTCCTAGTGTGTGGAAACCTTTCCTCCTTCACAGCTCCCTCCCACTGGCGCAGGTGCCGTCCCTATTCTTTGTCTCTGTTTTTTCTTTTTTCTTTTGCCCTACCCAGGTACGTGGGGGAGTTTCTTACCTTTTGGGAGGTCTGAGGTCTTCTGCCAGCGTTCAGTAGGTGTTCTGTAGGAGCTGTTCCACAAGTAGATGTGTTTCTGATGTATTTGTGGGGAGGAAGGTGATCTCCGCGTCTTACTCTTCCGCCATCTTGAAGCTTCTCTTCATGTGCGTACTTTTTGACATTTTTGACAGCTTCCCCAAATTAAATTCTAAATGAAGTCTTTCTGACCGCAACTAACTTTGAGATTTCCCAGAGGGCCCCTGGAAAATCTCAAAGAATTTGTCTCTTACCTTGTGAAAAAGAGGTGTAAAACTAATTAGGTTTATTGGCGATGTTAAATTACATGGGAAGCACTGTCAAATAAGAAGTGATGGTAAACTTTCTTAGGTCATATGTGTATGACTATTTTGGAAATTGTATAAAGTTCGTAGAAATTTGTCAATACCCTCATCATCTGGTTACCATGTTAGAATGTTGTAGTCACAGAAATACCTGAATTTCCTTATCAGGTGAACTTTCATCAGATCTGTAACCATGGCCATTTCAAAGTCACTTGTCATTCACAGACAGTTACTGGTTGACTCTGATTCTTCTTGGAAAGCATTTACAATCAGCTACAGGTGAGAATGCTCCCTGATGGCATCACTTGAATAACATTGAGGCTCTTCCACTGGACGGAGCAAGAGATTCCAGAATTAATGAAAAAACTGATGGAGTCATAAAACTGCTAATTCAAGGTCAAGCAGAATAAGGATTAATTACATGGAACGGAATGAATTAACGAAGATGACTCTAATTTTTAGATGACTTTGTGTGACACATGACTGGTTCTTTAATGGATTGTTTTCCACATTTAAGGAAACCTTTTTTCTCTTAAGCTACGTGTAACTTACAGCAACTTGATAAAGTATGCCTTTGTGAACAAAAATGAAGCAATTGCTTTTTCTCCCTATCTGATCCCTCCAGAATTCAAAAACTCTTACCGTATATTCTTATTTTTATGGCAGTATAGTTATTTGCATAAGCTCAATAAGAATCTATTCTCCTGGTAACAGAATACAAAGGAAACATTGGTTATTCTACCAAGACTTTGACTGGAATGTCATGTTTCGGAATTTGGATATTTAGGAACTCGGGTTGACTTTTTTGAGCCAATAAAGCCCCTCGAAGAAATTACTGATACTTTTCCAGGTACTAATCCCTGGTAAGGGATTCCAGCCTTACCAGGTAAGTAAGGAAGGTCACTTCCTGGTAGGCCTCACAATGTAAGGATATTTTGGGGACCTTGAGAAGAGAGGAATTTACCCAAATCCATAGGTAATACAGGCAAAGTCTGATGGTGAGTTCTTAGCTTAGCTTCCCAGTCTCTAGAGGCTTTCAAAAGTCCAAACTGAGATTCCTTATGAAAAGTTCCAGCAAAGCAGATTTCACTATTCTTGCTGCACTTATGTAAATAATCAGGCCAAGTTTTATAACGCTTGGCTTATACTGCAAAGAAATTAGTGTTACTTCAATTATCTTTGATAGAAATGGAGGTGACTAGACAAAAAAAATTATATTTTGATGGAAAACTATAGCACACTCTTGTGGGTATTAAATTCTAGTCCTATTCGTGGTCTTTCAGGTCTTGTTACCTACTTGTACATTAGCATGTATCCTGAATTCTAGTTTCCTCCAATATCTAGCTACCTCTCTCCAAAACTATTATTTCCAATTTTTCTCTCACCCTTCTGAGTTGAAATCACTAAAAATTAAAACTGCCCTTTTTCCTGCGGCCCTGCAAGCTGAAGTTGGACAACTTGATATAAACTTCAGAGAAATCACCACAACAGCTCATGTTTGGACAATTTTTACAGCTGTTGTTGTCTGGGCCACTCAGAAAGTTTACCGGAATAATCGACAGCATTCCCAGAGACATTCAAACTCCAAACCAGGAAAATCTGTAAGATTGCCACTGCTTGCCCTCACTTCTGAAGATATACTTTGAGCCTAACATCTAGAAATGCCCTCAGGACTCAAAAGCTGAATTTATAGTAGTTTGTTCTAGCCATTAACCTTCGTTTTTCTTTTGTTTCCATGGAAATGCCCAGCACTAAGAGATCAGTTCAACTGATTATGAGACAATTTACTAACTCAGTTTCTGGACTGTGAAACTTCTTAGGGAAGTTTCAGATGGAGGAATGATCGTGCTCAGGACACACTACCCCGAAACATGGAACCTTGGCATATTGCATATTTTAAGCTAAAGGACTTCTGAGAAAATGGCAGAAGCAGGAAGGTCACTCTGCCTTTTCTCCTCTGAAACAGATCATAAAACCCTCATGTGAGAGGTGCCTTCTCTATACCTGGAGGAAAGAAAGATCCTTATCTCTGAAGTCAAAGGGACACCAAGTAGAAGCCAAACAAAAACGTCTTGCTAAGTTTCCCCCAGTTTACTGCACTTATACCCTTTGTCCTATCATATTCCTCACGAATGTCCACTCTTCATCAAACCTAGCGTAAAATATAAGGTCTGTTTTTTCAGGTCCTCATTTCCTTATGAAGACTCCCATGTCACATAAAACACATAAAGAGAGAGAGAATCATATACACGCACACACACACACACACAGAGAGAGAGAGAGAGAGAGAGAAAATGCAGTACTCAACATGAGTTGACTGGGTCAGCAGATTCCTTGGTTTGGAGAATATGCTCCCACTGAATATATATCAGCATATATTACTATAGCATCTCCCTGCTTTGTAATCATCGAGAAGAGACTGAACAAAATTCGGAGCAAGATCTTGTCAAACCCTCACTTAACATTTTGATTTCATGACTACAGCTCTCATTGTTGCCAGTTCAGAAAGCTTTCCTTTCGTCTTGTACTCAATGTGACTTTTAAATAATTTTAGCTATGTTCAGCAGCACAGAAGCTGGTTTTATGGAATCACAAAATTGCAGAATACAAAGGGGCCCTAGAGAATACTGTTTAAATTTATTATGTTGCTTTATTGGGTCAGTTCTCATAGTTTTGCTGTAATCCTCAGGTCCCTTGGGATTCAATGCAGTTTTTAAGAGTGGTGATTATTTCATTTCTTATACTTGGAACTGGATTCTTTGAAATTAATTATGCAAAAAAAAAAACATAAGGAAAATTTATAGAAGTAAAGCATCTTGGTACTGTGTGAAAACTTAAAGATCTTCTAGTCAAATTCTAAACCCGACACGTGAACGCTTTCGACACAACGTGTCACCCACCTGCTAATTAAACACTTCCAATGATCAGAAAGTCACTTTCAGGAGGCTGCCCCTATAATCAAACTGAGCTGGAGTCGGTCTCCTTGTGCCTTTCACTGGCTGATAGCAGTTTATAGCAGTTGTTATTTTAATCTGACCTGCATCCCCCCTCTCCCCGCCACCGCACCTCACCCCTCACCTTGTCCATGACCCAAGCACACCGAGGGTAGAGTCTTTTCCAAGTATTCTTCTGGTTGAGTTGACAATAAAGAACGTCCTTTTCTCTCTGGTTTTCTAAGCTTGATGGATGAGACTTCAGATCACCCGGCAGCAGTAGGAGAATATGAAGTCTGTTGCAAAAGCAGGGATCAGAGTAAGAGCGGTGAGAAGGAGAGACAGAGAAAGAGAACACCCTGGTTCCAGTTCCCTCTCTGGCTAGCCCTGCTTCTGCCTTTCCCACAACTTGGTTACGTGAGCCCTTAAGCCCTCCTGTTTGCTTAAGATATTGATATTTCAAGTTACCTTGCTGTCACACACAAACATGAGACTTGGTTGAGTAACAAGTCTAATTCATCCTCTTTCAGGTAGCTCTTAAAAGCCATCATTAGAGAGATCATATCTTAATTGTCCAAACTGGGGCAATTTTGAGAGTGAAATACAACACAACTTGTGATTATGTGGAAACAATAGCCATAAACTTGGACTGTTCCAGGGAACTTATTGTTAGCCTACCCCTATTCTTTCCAGTCCACGCATCCCTGATTCCTTCACGCTTTGTCACAAATCCCCTTGCCACCCTGATAGGTATTCTTTGAATATTTGGCAATTTGTCAGTGTCTCTCTTAGAATGTGGAAGCCAGAATTGAATGCAGTGCTCAAGATGTGGTTGATAAGGGCAGCACATTACTTGGTTTGGAGAATACATTCCCATTGATCCCACTGATGCAAACTCAAATTGAATCTCACTCTAGCTCTGGGTCTCTCTCTTAAATAGCACTTTACATTGTGCCTGGCAGGTGGTTGGTGCTTAAGGACCAATGAATACATGGCTCATTTCGAGCTGGAAGTCAGCTATAATCCATTTTGCTTTTGAGGATTCAAATATGGGACCTCTTGTTTCTCTGTGTTAAATTTCATCTTGTTACTTTCAATCTACTATATTAGTTTATATCTCACAGTATCATCATTTCTCCCAACTTCTGTTCTTCTAGAAATTTAATAAGCATATCATCTATGTATCATTATTATTGATGTTGATATTAGCTAACACTTAGTGCTTCTTTTATGCCAGTCATTGTTTTAAGCATTTTAAACTCACTTAATATTCACAATAAAATTATGAAATGGATATTATGATTATTCTCATTTTACAGATGAAGAAATTGAGGTACAAAAAGATTAAGTAAACTCCTAAGGTCACAGAGCTAGTAAGTGACAGAGACAGTATTCAAAACTAGACATCTGGCTCCAGAATCTGTGCTCTTCCATGCCTTTCTATTCTCATCAAACTCATTGATTGCTAAGACGTGGAACAGAACAGGGCCAAGGAGAGAGACCATGGGTCTCTCTCTCTCTCTCATCCCACCAGAGCCTGGGTACACAGCAAGCACTCATTGTGTATTTCTTGTTCCATCAATTTCTACTCTACCTAACCATACGATGATAAACATATAAAAAGAAAACATCATATGTTTTGCTGAAGCCCAGATACACTCTCCTAGCTTAAGTGTTTTAAGTACTTGCAAAGCATCACTTTATTAATCCAATCTAGAATTCTGTCTTGGACCAATGTCAAACTCATAGTTTTTGTCCTGTAGAATCAACCTCCCTTCCTTCCTTCCTCCTTCCCTCTCTCCCTCCCTCCCCTCTTCTTTCCTCCTTCCCTCCTTCCCACCCTTACTTCCTTCCTTCCCTACTACATCCCTCCTTCCCTTCCTCCCTTCTTTCCTTTTTTTTTTTTTTTACTCTCTCTCTTTTTCTCTCATCCTCTTTCTTTTTCTCTCCCTCCTCTCTCTTCCTTACTTTCTCTCTTAAAGAGAATTGTATTTGCCTGACTCTAGTCTACTCTCTCCTGCTCCATGATTTCTTAAAGATCATAATATTTCCCTAGAAGTTCTCTCCTAGCCCAAGACTCTAATCTCCTTGGCCAGAAATTTGAATTTATTTACAGATGCTAGATAATCTATAGCTTCCTCACCTGAGAAATTATAGTGCCCATCAAAAACTGCAAACCAACCAATGACCTGGACTAATTTAAAAGTCCTTCTTCTTTTGGTGAACATAATTTCACTTTGACAAATTTGTATCTCAACCTGGCCATTGTAAGAACAAGTCAAAACAATGCAATGATACTGACCAATATGACGGGCACACAGAAAATGTACAGTGGTTACAAGGTTAATGGTTTCAAAGATAACAAGACAATTATTTGAATAACTCCAAATTTAAATATAAAAAGTGAGAAATAAGTGTAAAAAACTCTGAGAAATACCTGATGCTATGGTCATCCTAGATCCAAGTCCTTTTGGAGGAAGAGTGTGACAAAGTCATTTATGGAGAAGTAGCCATGGAAATTAGTTTACACAGACACAGGGCCTCAAATTGATTTGGACAATCCTGAAAGAGTTAAAAAGAACCAATATATAAATAAAAATGAAAAACATCACTCTTGACCAGCCTGGCTATTGGATGCCCAACACCCTGCCGTGGGGAAGGACAGAGCAAAGTGACAAATATCGCCAGCTCAGAGAGGAGTTTTTTCACCTCTCCTCAAGGCTGAATAGAAGGAATTTAATTTGCCTGCTTGGCTCTTATGCAATGTCAGGTAACCGTAGAATAAAGAGGGCTTTGAGGGAGAAAGCCAGACTTCCCAAACACACTGCTGCAATCATATCCTCCTCTTGTCAGATGCCTGCAGACACAGCGACCAACGTGTCCCAGACTGCTTATTGCTATCACTCAGATGCATAAGGCTCTGTCTCCCATAGAGAAGGATGGGAGATATAAAGGCTCCAACCGCTCTCCTTGTGAAAACTCCACAGTGAAATTCCATCAGACAGAAGCCAGTTCTCTGCTGAGTGAATTGAGCCTTTTATCAGTCAGATTTGTATACATTATAGAAAGAGCCAAAGAAGGGAGTCACTGTACACCTCGTATATTTTTAGTTCCCCAGGATTAGTTGCTATTGGACTTAATGCGAGGGGAAGAAAAGAAAAAAACCAACTTCGGTCTTCTGTGTATATTGGTGGCTTTTTGAGGTCTCTAAGTTTTGCTGGACTTGCCTGTTTCCTTTTCAGATATACTCTGGTAGCACAAAGAGCATGTTATCTGTTTCATGTTCCAATTTTGACCCCGATTTCATTTTCATTTATTTTTCAAATAATTTACTGATGAGAGCGTGTGTGTGTGTGTGTGTGTGAATACATGCACGCACACAAACTTACATTGACCTGATTTCAGTTTTGAGACTCATTCTGTTTACCAAAACAGCATAATAAAGGCATTTCAGTTGGCAGAATCAGCTGGGAAACTTCTGCAAGTCCCTCACTTTCTTCATTGACTTTAGTTATTGCTGAAGCAATTCCCTTGGGAAAATAAAAATGAAAACAAGCAAATCCATAAAATATGTGGATGCAGAGATAGAGTTAGTATTGATGTCACTAGATTTATAATAATAAAAAAAAAAACGACTTTTTAAACTTGGTCTCTTGCAGAGTTTGGGGAATAGAAATAATCCTTCTACCGTGGTATTCACTCCTATAATTATTTAAATGTCAGTCTTACTACTTCCCCTACAACCTCCTTTCAATCATTCAATGTTTCAATCATTCAACAAGTATTTATTGAGCACCTATTATGTGGCGGGCATGTACTGGGTGCTGAGGATATGACAGTGAATAAGACAGGCATGGTTCCCACCCTCCTAACCTAGAGGATTTTCAATTAAAGAGATGACACAAGAGTCGTTACCATAAAATCCCTCAATCTAAGTTGTAGACACTAAAACTAGGGCACAATGCCATGTCTCTGGGGAAAGGAGAGGTGGTAAGGGGATAAATATCATCCAAATAGAGTAATCTGTTCAGTAAGACATTTCTAGAAGCACTGTCTATATTGCTCTCAGAGCCTGTGCATAGAAGAGGAAGTCTTTCTACCATCCTCCTTTCATTCTTCCCTAAGAGGAGGTGATATTAACAGATGAATCTGATTCCAAACTTGAGGTTGGTTTACATGTACTCCTAATCCACTTTGTATACTCTCTTCCAGTTTTTATTTTGATGCTGCTGTACCAATAAGCTTCATCACAGTCTACTTCTTTGAGGTACATTTTCAGGGTACTAAAGTGAACGTCCAATCTCTTTAGACCTAAATGGCTTTATGGGCATACAATCTGTTCACTCACCAGGGCCTCAAGCTCAAAAAGGTCCTGGGCTTTGTTTAACTTTCTACTGTTGCTGTCTTGAAATTCTTGATACTTTTTGGACAAGGGACCCTACATTGTCATTTTGCACTGACCTTGCAGATTATGTAGCCAGTTCTGTTTTTAGAATTAGTAGGCAACTGGTGGAAAGATTTGGACATGGTGTGGGTGGGTGGGTGGAGAGACTGCTGGGGTGCTAATTCTAAGCTCTTACCTCCCCCCCCCCCACTTAGGTTTACTAGAGACCCAAATTTTGGAGATGATGGCACTGGATAGTCAGTCATAGATGCTCAAGAAATAATTCATTAAGCAATTACTTTTCTAGTATTTATTCAACAGAAATTTACTGAGCAAAAGTCTTGAAGATGGACCAAATAAAGCTTAAAGGTTTACCTCATTAATTGCATTTGAGCTCTTTAGCAGTATTACTGTAAAGGAGCAATGGAGAATACCTTATACATGATTATTAAATTATGTCTAACAATTTTATGTAGAAGGCAATATATTAAATATTAAACTTGGAATCAGAAAACCTGGTTTTCTATGCAGGATTTTTGTCTTATATGATCTTGTCTGGCTACTTAAGCATTTGGGGTCTCTTTTATTTTTTCTATTAAAAAAAGATAATAATACTATGCTCCTGCTTGTTGAAAGGATTAAACAATATAGGTTAAAGTGCCTCTCGGAGTCTGTGCCATATAGTAGGCACTCAATAAGTCATTGTGTTGGTTTGATGTAATTATAGTCCTTTCCTTAGAGATAGAAATAGAATTGCACTGTCTGAATCCACTGAGGAAAAAAGTGAGGTATTATTAACATATTAGAGTTTAAAAGATTATAATTTCTTGAATAAAAAGATTATAATTGTACTTAAAATATTTTATCTCTCCTTTTTTCTTCTTCTCAACACTAACCAACATTACTACCATTGGATTCTTCTCTTTATTACTACAACAGGACTATTCCATTTAAATAGCACTTAAATTCTCTATACATCCAAAGATAGAAATTCTGACACAAATTTCACTCACATTCCAGGAATTTTGTTTCTGTGGTGTGTGTATGTGCACAGCCATGCACAATTAATGAGAGTTTTCAAAGTAGAATCAAGTGAACTGGGCACCACCAGTTCCCCCAAATTACTACCATCGCTCTTTCTAGAACTCAACCAGTTAAGAATTTGGGGTTTCATCTCACGCTCTTTTCGGTCCAGTGCAAATCATTCCTACATCAGAAAACAAATAATCATTATTTGCTTTAACCAGTGTCCTATTAGCCAACCCAGAACATAGGTTTTTTACTTTTTTAATTTAAAAAGCAAAATTCAATCCATTAAATTGGATTTGGTATAATTCTAAGAGGGAACGCTATCATTATATTCAATTCCCTAGTTACTTTCCTTCTGACTTTGAAAGGTACACATGAGGGTATCACTGTTTTGATGAGTAACAGAAAATAAGATCTCTGTCAGATATTACAGATGACTCCTGGTTCATGGAAAGCATTAATGATAGTCTCAAGGGAAAGGGCAGTTTAGGCAACTCCAAAGTAATAGTCACGGTTATCCAAGAGCTTCTCTTCCGTGTTGCTGAGAGCACATTTGATCATAACTATAGACCATAGTGACTGCTCATGAAGTAAATTTCATAAATTGTAAAAGTTCTTTAAATATTTATTACAAAATATTTGGAAGGATTTTACAGAAGGTGAAACTGAGGTTTAGAGAATTTGAGAAACTTGCCCAGAGTTACATTTGGACCTGGAAGAACCAAGCCTAAAACCCAAGTGTGTCAGACAACAAAAGTGGTGCTCTTAACTCAGAGTGTTATCACCCTGCCTCCCATTTTGCCATTTACCATCCAGCTCTATATCCCTGTCGACTTTCCTTCCCTAGAACTGAGAATGTAGGTAAGTGAGCTCACCTGCAAGGCTTACCACAGGCAGAAGAGCACCTGGGCTGAAACCAGTTACCTAAATATTATATTCTCAACCTTGATGTTCAGATGAGATGTTTTCTAGCATCCCGACCCCTAGACCTATGCAGCAGTATATCACTAAAAACAGATTACTGCAGTAATGCAGTAGTATATCACTAAAACCCCATGCAGTAGTATATCACTAAAAACAGATTACTGCACATGCGTACACATGCAAGCACTATCTCCTAATTTTCTTCTTAGAAATGAGAATAAGCTTTAGTTTAGACAATAAATACTCCCAAGATACAGAAGCTTTTAAACATGTAACATCATCTTGCTAGTTAAACAAATCAGTAACTTAGGAGTAAAAGTCAATAATCATCATGGAACTATCTTTGAAAATCAATTTATATTTTTCACATTCTATACTTCTAAATAAACCATTTGTAGTCAGGTTTGGCAAACATTCTTATACTCAATTTCATTCGAAGCACGTGTTCCACATGTGAAGGATTCTTAGTTTGTATGTTGATGTCAGCCAAGTTAAAACCTCTGAATTCAGCCATCTGAATTATGTGAGGGCTTTCAAATTGAATGTGGAGTTTGCACCTTGCAGAAGGGAAAGACATTTTAATGAGCCTTATTGTATCCACTGAAGGAAAATGAAATGAAATTTGCAGAGATATTTACTTTTTAACAAGGCTGGTGAGAAAGCTATACAGAAAGATGATAGAACACCAAAAAGAGAACTCACTTGGATTTTGCCTTTTTTTTTTCTCATATCTTGTTTTTCTCTCACCTCCTTTTCTCTGTCAACTTCTGCCCAGGCTGAAAGATATGAAGTCCTTTTACATTTTTTCATGCCAATTCCCACAGCTTTTGCTTCTTGCTAGGAAGTAAAAAGAGGTCAAGACAGAAGACAGCAGAACACACTGGTTACTATGCCACACACACCAGAAAATTCCCAAAAAAACGTTCAAGGCTCTATCCAAATTCCCACTGAAAGAGAGAAGAGGGTCAGTCCTGTGGTTATTTAAACTGGGCATCTCTGAATCAAAATAACTTCCTAACCCTTTCACTAGCTTATGCTAGCTCACCCCTTTCAAAAATCTATAAAATTAGTTTTCTGGATTCAATAGGTCACTTCATTTAAGCTTCTGTTCAAATGTCACACCTCAGGGTGGCCTTTGCAAAACACACTATCCTTGATCCCACACCCTTGATCCCATTTTCTTAATAACAGTCATCACTACCTGACATTTTACAATATGTTCCCTGGTCATTTATTTGTTGTTTTCTTCTCCTTCTGGAATGTAGGCATTGTGAGGGTAGATTTCTCTAACTGACCACCGTACGTCCCAAGCCTGGAACAGTACCCACGCGTGATAGGAACTCACTAAATATTTGTTGAATTAATTAAGTACCTGTGAAAACAAGCTGGACCATATGGAGCTGGCAGAAGTAATACTGACACGTTAGTTTCTGATGTCATTTGTTCTCACATAATTTCGCCTGAAGGAAACCTTTTCAGGAAGGCAATCTCGAGTCCAAGTTTCTTCCACGTCTTTCTTCTGTTCTCTGCGTAGTCAGCCCAAAGGATATTTGAGTTCAATTTGCAGAGAAATGCTATAGATAGAAATGATAATGTCCCCTCAACTTAAAAGAGCTGAGCATGTTTTGAAAGCATTTTATGAACTGGAAACCTTTCTATGAGGTATTTCACTACAGCCCCATAAAACCTGACACCCTGCTGGAATTTCATCCTGTTAAATTTGGCAGTGTTTCCTTCCTCATGTAATGAGTTCATGTTTTCATTTAAGTTCATACCCAGATACAAATCAGTGTCACTGCCACAGGCAACGATTCACAGAATTCCCAAGTACTCGGGGCTGAGGGACTCAGGGTTTAGAAGCACAAATGCCAAATTCTCCTCTTCACATGGGGGCTCTGTGGCATTTACTGTCTTCTACCCGCCTCGGTGCCAGGTCCCGGGGAGGCCGTTGGCTAAGTGGGCTTCTGGCTTCTATCTCAATGCAAGCTAGTCCTCTAAAGCCTCTCTGGATTTCCTGTGGTAATCCCTCTTTGCGTCCCTCTGAGAAAGAAACAATAATCACGATTTTTTTTTTTTTCCAGGAGGAAAGTTCAAGAGCACAAGTGGTTTTAGTTAGGGATTCAATAAACACTTTGGCAGGAATGAGGAAAGCAGTGTAGAAAAGACCTAGTTTTTCTTCCAGTTCTAGTTTAAGGTGGATATTTTCATGTGAGGCAAATCGGGCATCGTCAATACGATGAGGGACAACCTCTGTCCTTGGCTGATACGCTAGGTAACTAAAATCTAATACCTAGTCAAAGGCTATTTCTTCAAGTGCCATTATCGATAAATGATTGTTATTGCAACAAAGATGGTAACAATGACAGTGAAAGCACCCAGTGTATGAAAGTTCTGTCCTGCCAGTGGGGAATTTGTCCCGATTTGCATTGACTTCCTGCAGGCAAACACCTGGAGACTCTTTCCTAGAGGTACTGCTGAGCGCAGGACAGTGCCATCAGGTTGTCTTCACCACTGAGAGGGGTGGGATAGGGAGGGTGGGAGGGAGATGCAAGAGGGAGGAGATATGGGGATATATGTATATGTATAGCTGTTTCACTTTTTTATAAAGCAGAAACTAGCACACTACTGTAAAGCAATTATACTCCAATAAAGATGTTAAAAAAAAAAAAAAGCAATACAGCCAGCTCTCCCCTTTCTCAAGCCGAGTTCTCAGACCACTAGGAGCTGATTTGGAGGAGACGAGGTTGAAAAATAAAAGGATAGTTAGAAGAAAGTTTAAAAAAGAATCCATTTGTCTTCTTTGTGTTCAAGAGAGCAAGCTAATTTACACACTCACATTCATATTTTACTAGTTTTTTTGCCCAGCACTAAACTTGTAACTCTGAACTTTCCTTATCACAGGATTGAAGCTGTACTATTAGGAACCCCAAATTTCAATACTGATAATCCCATCACTGTTCTTTTTTTTTTTTTTAAAGGAACATTTATTTATTTATTTATTTATTTATTATTTTTGGCTGCATTGGGTCTTCGTTGCGGTGCGTGGGCTTCTCACTGCGGCGGCCTCCCTTGCTGAGGAGCACGGGCTCTAGGCTTGCGGGCTCTAGAGCGCAGGCTCAGCAGCCGTGGCGCACGGGCCCAGCTGCTCCGCGGCATGTGGGATCCTCCCGGACCAGGGCTCGAACCCGCGTCCCCTGCACCGGCAGGCGGACTCCCAACCACTGCGCCACCAGGGAAGTCCCCCCATCACTGTTCTTGATTCCAGGAGAGGCAGACACAGAGCCCACCCTGAGCCAAGGGTTGACATCCCTCTCTGAGAGCTCTGTCCTTGGGACCCCTCGAGTAGATAGATGGCTGCATTGTGGCTTGGGCCATATTTTCTTTGTGTGCACCATTTATTTAGATGCCTAGTGATGACTGACAAAACTTGCTCTATAAAACAACAGTTATTTTTCTACTCCCCCTTTAGGGAATTCTTATAAATTCGAATTTGGCCTCACTACCTAGAGATCAATATGCCACGTTCTTGTCTAAAATTGCATGCTTTCCAGATTGTCCCATAACAAGCTAAAATATATACACATATATTCCTTTTAATCCGACAGCTTTGTATCAATGTGATTCATTTATTAATCAATGTGTTAATTCAACAATTATTTTATTGAACACCTACTAATTCCAGGCATTGCACTAGAAGCTGGACACTGCAAAAAAGCATAAATAATACAAGTTCTTTGGTATGTATTAAAAATCTGGGGCTAATATGGGAAATAATCAGTCGTTAAAATAAACTGGACATAATGCAGGAGAAAATATATGAAAAAGCCACTGCAGACCCTAAGGTATGTGGTTTAAGGCATATTCTCTATGTTACAGATTCTATTTTGCTTATTCAAATAATTCTTGGAATTTTGAAGGGTTACATTTAAGTTGTCATATCTCAACCCAACATTCAGGTAGTGGGCTCGTTTTTAAAAACTGTGTTTTATCAGGAGTTTTGATCTGGTGTGACATCAGTGTGCCTGTCACAAGAAACTCTTTTAAGTCCAAGGAGATAAACTATTGTCTCCATTAACAAGGTCACGCCTACAGAGACACTGGGTTTTCCCTTGGGGCATTGGAAGGTGTAAGTTCACAACCCACAACCTGGGGCTTCAGTTGAACAAACTGAATAGTGGACTCAGACAGCTGCAGAAATGGAAAAGAACCCATCACCCTGTGGAGAGCCACGACAGAAACCACAGAATTTTCTTCTGCAACCTTCCAGACTGTTCAGATAGGCACTCAGTGATTTCAAGAAAGAATATGAGAGGGAAGAGGGAAGGCTGGGATAGATCTTAGCATGAGCTGTGAGGGGAACCACGCCAAGGGAGGGAATGGCTGATGCCTAGTTGTCAGTAGAAAAGGAGGGTGCCGCTCTTACAGAGCTAGAAGAGGTCAATAAATCACCACCCTTATCTTGCGAACAGAGCCTGTGACTTCAAAAATTAGCTCATTTATTCTGCACAATTAAATTTATTGAAGTGTGACAGAAAAGTTTAGCAGCCATTGGAGCATAAAGCCGCCAACAGCCGAGGCGAGCAGCTGAGTGAATGACACAATTAGTTGATTTTCATTTTATTTATCAATATAATTATTGAATTGTATTTATCCTTTTTCACAGATTTCTACAATTATTACCGCTCGGGCCTCTAGGGAAAGAATTAGTCCAAATTTTCAGTTGAAGTTAATGTGATTATGGAGCTGCTAATAAAAGGAAAGTTCTTTAAAGTGCTACACAATCTTGTATTCAATGTCACTCCCATCATCGGGCTTAGAAATTCAGTCCCCTTTCATGAGAATGTGGTAAATTGAATTTAAATTTGTGAATGTGACAGATTCCCTAGGTGGGGACTGAACTGGGGATGGCCAGTGCCCGCCCTCAGGAGAGGGACTTTAAAGCAGCTAGAGATTTGTCTTGTATTGAAAATTGGAGATTACAACACATTTTTTTTTTTTTTGGTTTTGAAAATGATGAAAAAAGGAACCCTGGAATTATTTTCAGCCTTAATGAGGTTTGGGAAAGAAAGAAGACTAGAGTGATGGGAATGCTTGCTTTTTTATCTTCCCCTCTTCACTACCTGGCATTCCGCCGTGTCCCTGAGAAAGCCTGTCAAAAAGATAGAACAAATAAAAGTAAGACAGTATTCATATTCCAGACGGAGATGGAGAGCGGCCTGCCACACAGTTTCTGGGAGACTAGTTTATCCCCCTGAAGCAGCAGCATATGAATACACCAGCTGTCTGGGTCTGAATAGTCTTCTCCCCATGAATCAAAAGACTTATAGGTGCCGATGTACACACTTCCTGCAAGGTCTGAAAAATAACCCATTTCCCACAGGGAACTCAATCTCATTCATCACCCACAGGCCTCTCAGTTAAATGTTTTTTATCTTCGGCATCTGAGAGATGCTTAGTTTCTGTTAAGGTGGAGTGGAGGTAACTCAGGTTCAACTTTTCATACACCCAACCAGGTACACAGTTCCAAAGAAATCTATTAAAGCAGTTATCTTTAGGCTTAGAATCTGTAAGGATGTGGGATCTCGTTAAAATGAAGATTCCCAAATTTCTCCAAGAGAGGAATTTGTTGCTCATTTTTAAATGACTAAGAGACTCCTTTGGCCATGGCCTTGGAATCAACTTCAAGAAGTCTTGAAAGTGTAAAGTACATCATGTACTTGAATAGTGGCAGCTCCTCCAAAGAGCAGCAGTCCTGTTCTCCATAAAACTCGGGGACCTACTGACTCACAGGTGAAGATGAGAACACCAAATTTTGACCCTGATACGGGCACGTAACATGCAAGCTAAAGCAAGATTATCACTGCCACATTTTCATGAGTTATCATTTATCCAGTTATTATTAATATTTTATAATACTCAGAGTTAAGAGCTAACATTTACTGTGTCCGTTATGACTTAAAATAATTCTGTATTCCTCTTTTTCTTCAACTCTCGTATTTAATCTAACAGCAAGACCGGTCTACCCTGCATCCAAAATATATCTCAAAACCATCTACTTCTTTCCATATCCACTAGTTTAAGTCCTTAATTCCTCACCCGGGAGGTCAGAGTGGCTGCAGCAGAGTGGGTGGGAGGCAGCTGGAGGTTCAAATCTGTGCAGTAGCCAAGGACCAGGTCAAGTAGGGCCTTGTAAGCCTTCAACTTTGGATTCTATTCTAAATATGATGGGAAGTCACTCAAGTGTTGAGATGTCATGATCATCAAGATCTGACTCATCCTTTTAAAAGATTCATTCTGACAGCTCAATGGAATATAAGCTGTAAGAATGTATATAAAAACAAGTCCAGTGTGAGATTAAATTCTGAAGTCACAGGACAAGATTTTAGAAAGGTATCCTAGCCCATTGTTAATTGCAAAATAAACATATATCCAAAGGGAGTGAGGGAGAGGTCTTCTTTTATGACTCATTCTTTTGCAATTCATGGGCTACTTCTGACATGATTCTACCTAATCTTTATGCTAAAATAATGCAATTTTTGATACATACTTTGAATTATATTTCCAATGATCACAAAGGTTTAGTTATCTTTTCTCTCCCTGTATTTTTTGAGAGAGTCTAGCAATGAGCTGCATAGTTAGATAAGGTGGAATAACCACATAATTTGTGGGAGGATATTAAGTTAACCCCACAGACTTTGTGGTAGACATCTATCATTCATAAACTTCTATCATCCTAGGCTACCAAGGCAGAAGTTTTTATTAGTGTCAGGCCACTCACTTTCCAACCCATCCATTTTTTTAAAAACTGAGGGAGCAGGGAGAGGAAAGAGGAGCATAGACTATTCACAAGTCATTGGAGAAAGGCTCGACTCTCTTTTGTGATGATTGGACCTTGTCATAAGAGTACAGGGGCTAAAATTACACACAGATGGAATAAATGGGCCTCTCTTAAATAGAAATAGAGAAGATCAAATATTTCACTTCAAGTTAAAAGAGCAGAAGAAGATAATGGAGTTTACAATTCTATTTTGTAGTGACCCAGTTGTACCGATGACCCGGGGCTACATGTCAATTTACATGTGTGCACAAATTTCAAACACAGCTTTCAAGCTGTACATGGACAAGTTAAATAAACCCTAACAGTCCTATTTTGAATGTAGCATTTCCCTGAAATTTTTGCTTCTGTGGCAGATACTTTAGACCTTGAGATTGTTCTTGGTTAGGTTCTAATTCAAACTCTTAATAATACACAACACCAAATGTATATGTTGAAATATCCAAGAAATTGCCATTTTCTTTTGAGTTGGATTTCCTGGGAATCTCTCATGGATTTTAATGCATGTGCTATAAATGCACCAGCTTTTGCATATTGTTAGGACACTTGCTTAAGCCCTAGGCTGATATCTTTCCCCAAAGGATAGGTTATGTCCATATATATTAGGACACAACTCTTTTTAACCTTCTTAGATTCCATCAGTACTGGATTTTAATAAAACACCACAGCATGGGGTGCAGTATCAGCTTCTAGAGAAGTGGTGGAAGGCCCAGATGACAAAGCCTAGAAGACAGAGTTAGCTCCTCATGGGGTAGAACCTGGCCAGTTGGAAATGGAAGATAGGAGAGAGCCGGACAAATAAGTTTCCCCTTCTTTTTGTGAGTTATTCTGGGGTGAAGTTTCTCCACATAAACCTTCTAGAAAATCCCCATGTACAAAATTAATGATTCTACTAAGTCATCTGCTATGGCTTGTTATAAAGTGCTAATACACTGCTTCCATTTTACCTTGCTTTCCTTATCTTTTGCTCTCACCTTCACTGCCCTGGACATGTACCTCCAAGGAAAGTGTTAGCATCAGTTCCTTGTCTCAGGATCTGCCTTTTAGAGGACTCAAGCTAAGACACAAAGTTTTCTATAGATGTGGAGGAGGAAGGGAGCCCAACCAGCTTGCCACAGCCATTAGGATCCTCAGCCCTGAGTGAGAATCAGAATGACTCGTTTATTAATAATGCAGTCCCTCTCACCACCTTCTCTGCCCAAGCCAACCCGAGACCTACTCAGTTTCTAAAGTTGGGGCACTCACAGATTGAAAAATCTCCAATAATTCTGATGTGATCATAGGTTGCCTTCAGTCTAGAGAACCAATACTACTCAGACCTCTGAAAAATTAAGGAAAATAGGAATGGGGACTAAGAAGTCCAGGAGATTGTTACATTCTTTCCCCACTAGAACCAGTCAGCTAGACAGGCTTTAGAAGTTTAGACTGAAATGCAAATATACCTAAGAGAACAACATATACCCTTAACAGAGTAATATACCATGTCGAAAATGTAATAAAACTAAAAAGTTAATTAATCTCATTTGCCTTTCTGACTAGAGAAACCCAGAGAAGTGGCTTCCTAAATATGACTTACATGCTTAGTAACAGGCTTGAAACTACAGCCTGTCTCACTATTTTTCAGGCTAAGTTCCCACTCTACTCACCACTAGGATGACAAGTCTGGGAAGAGATGGGTTGCCATAAAAGCTTGCCTTGAAGAAGGAGTAAGGTCAGAATGGAGAAAACTGGCAGCAAAATGGAGGATGAGACCCTTCCAAAGCTACACTTTTCATATGTCATCTTTGGGTCTGGAGTTGGCTTGAATGTCACATCTCCTTAGTAGAGCCAGGTGACCGCCACACTCCTGGGCTTAATTTGACCTCTGACCCACAAGTTGTAGACCTCTCATAAGGAGAGAAAGACTGAATAACAGCAAACATTTATTTTTATCCCACTATCTAGGGGACCATGAAGAAGAAATTTGGGTAACTTTTATGTGTCTAGGTTTCTTCTTTTGTGAGCTGTAGAGCAAACACTGGAACTTTGATATAATAGATTTCACTAAGAACAAAATCTGGCATTAGATAGATTCATTCACCTTGGAGATTAAGATGAAATATTTTTCACAGGGTTCATCGTATTAGCAAGACTCCATTAGAATATATAGCTATCTATTTGAGGGTATTAAAAAAGTAAGGGTTAATGAGAATCCAAGAAATAGCTTGAGTATCAGGAAACAGAATGGAATTACTATACATAATGTGATTGCATGCCTACTATGCCATATCTACTTTCTATGCATTTCATATGCTTTCGATCATTTAATCACTGATACAATCCTATGATGAAGGTATTATTATCCTAATTTTGTAGATGAAGAATAAAGGTAGGTTGGGTAGTTAAGAAGTTAAGGAGTTGGATTTGGAATTCAGCTCCAACTCCAAAGTCCATTTTCTTCCTTTTATACTGTAAGTACTATGGGGTTATTTTAAATGTGAGATACATTTTTTTAATTTTAATTTTAATTTTTTGGCTGCACTGCATGGCATGCTGGATCTTAGTTCCCCAACCAGGGATTGAACCCGTGCCCCCTGCAGTGGAAGCACAGAGTCCTAACCACTGGGCCGCCAGGGAAGTCCAAATGTGAGATAAATTTTGACAACTTAAGTTACATATAAAATGGTATAATTAAGTAAATTCCTTAATTTAGAGATCTGGAAAAAGAGGTGTGTTTTTTGTTTCGTTTTTTGTTTTTCTTTGGTTTTGTTTGGTTTCGTTTTTTGCAGACTATCACATAGATGGTAGATTTGCTCCTCATGTAAGAAAAAAAATAACTGGGGATGCATTCAGTCTTCTTAAAGTCACTTTCAGTCGCTTTTCCTGGCCAGCTATAATACACAACCATAAATGGCTGTTATCCTTGTCCCACTAAAATTAGCTTTGTTTGAGTCTTGTCATGAAAAAGCCATTAGACATGAATTAGGCAAAGTAAGTAGGACACAGATCACTTAAAAATGAAGAGACTTCTTCCTCCACCAAGAAGCTGTGCAACAGATGTGACGTGGTCACCAGTTCCAAAGCACATCAATCACAGAGCAGTTATTAGAGAGCAGTCTGAAGCACATGTTCCATTATTAATCAGTGTTTAGGGGAAGAGCTTTCTCTACGCTCAGTCCCACTCTCTTCTCTACGGCATCAATTACAATGAACTATCACCTCCCCTTAGTAGTTCTCCCCACTGATGTTACAATATCCTGGCTTTCTTATCAGTGGACTGTCTTCCAATATCTTTTACCCAAACAAAATATACCAAAAGATACAAAAATAAATTGTTTTGTATGTTTTAGTCAAACTTTACTGCTAATAATATAACAACTAAAACTTACTGAGCACTTAAGTGTGAACAGGCACATTACATACATTTCCTTCTTCAAATTGCTCAGTAATCTATGCATTGCCATACATGACTTTTCTTTCTCTTCCCCTCCCTCCATTCATTTCTCCTTCCCTCTCTTCCTCCTTCTTCCCTTTCTCTTAAAAATGTTGAAACTGAGCCCCACCAAGTTAATTTATCTGTATTTGATGACATATGCACATGTAGGAATCATGCCTGCCTGATTTCTACCCCAGCTCCTTGTCACTATAAGAGAACATCCAAAGGGGGCTGGGTAGAATACATACGGCTGCGGTTCAAAGAAAACGGATTCATTTGGCTACTTTGAGGGTGATGGTGGTGGTAATTCTGTATTCTCTGTTCCAGAAATAATTGACCTGACTTCAGTTTTCTTGAGGATTTGGGTAAGACAGTCAGGTTCTCTCTTTTTCTCACAAAATAAAACTAAAACATAAAACAACAGAAAATTAAAACTTTTAAAAATTTGCAACCAAATGGATTAAGTGACCTAAAAGGGCTTGGCTAGATCTATTTTCTCCAGATCATTTCAGATGGCATTTTTTTAAAAAAGAAAACAGCACCTTTTGATAAATATTAATTATTAGTGAATAATGTTAGATTCCATTTTGTCTTATTATATTGAGTCTACCTGAAAGAAATTTCCATGATCCTGAGCAATTACATCTTCCCTCTGTACTCTGGATTCTTTGGTGTATACAGTCTTTTGTAGCATTTGTCAAGTTGCACCCATTAAGGAAAAGTTAAAAGAGTTTTTCAGAATTTTGGAAGCACTTTAGTGTCTGGGGTGTCATCACCCTCTCTCTGTTTGGCTTGCACCCCCTGTCTGGCACCTTGAGATAAACATATATGATAGAAGTAAGTCCTTCTATTTCCATGGGGTAAAACTCTGTCACTATAAGAATCTGTTACCAGTTAGAGCTCTGCATTCTCCTTGAAGACAGTTTAGGGACTTCCGATATTCACTCAGAGCCCCAGGAAGGAAGCTCAAAACAAGAGACCTCATGAAGGATTGGGAATGAAAACTAACATATACGAAAGTATTAGTCTAATTTCAGCCCAGGCAGAAGGGAGGGGAGGAAGGAAGGAAGGAAGGAAGGAAGAATCAAAAAGAAAAAATGTTTTTGTTAGGTTTTCTGTAGCTAGATCTACACAAACAAAGCAAAGAGTTGAAATTAACTAGGTAAGTAAATAAGAAGATAAGACTGTAACAGATCCAGAGAGCTCTGCGATATCCGCTATCACGTTAGTATGGCTCAGAATATATATGACTGTTTGGGTCTAAAAAGCAGTGGGAGAAGGAGTGGTTAGAGTTGCGGGGTATGGCTGGGAGGAGTTAAGGTGCAAATAATCAATGGGGCGGGGAGGTAGAGAAAGAGAAAGCATGGAGAAAAAAAAATCAAACAAACAGGGGCTGAGTAGGGAGAAAGCCCACAAGGAGAGTAAAAACTACTCAAACTAAGAAATCCTTTCTTATAAGCTTAGCAATACTTTGGATCTCCTAAGTAGCTGTAGTGACAACTTCTTCATTATTGTTGGTATAAGACTTCATGGATCATAAACTCTCCATCATCTAGGTCTCATCTATCTCTTCAAGTTCTTCTCCAAAAATTATTACTACGTTATTTATTTAATGATGATCAATGTGTTGCTATGATCTAAGGATATGACTTGGCATCCCAAACTATTAAACTTAATACAAATTTCTCTGTGGCGTTAATAAGGAAAATATCATATCAAGTCTATATATTTTTTTAAATTAATTTATTTAATTTATTTATTTTTGGCTGCATTGGGTCTTCGTTGCTGTGTGCGAACTTTACACCTTTACATTTTCTCAGACAATCTATAACTATCAATAACATTCTCAAACACTTATTTAGAATTAGGTAGGAAAGTTTTGTTGTCTGTCGTCTCAGAATAACAAATCTATAACTTTAAATATGAAACCCCAAATCATCCAAATGCATACATTATTGAAAATCTGGTCATGCTAACATTATGTTTTTGCGTGTTCTGTATGCCTATTATATGAAACAGAGTAAAATAGGCATGAAATCTAAAAGAATACTTAATGAAAAGAAAATAAATTTAAAATTTGACAGGTACTTTATTATCAGTGTATAATACATGACAAAATTAAAATTCTTACCAAGGCCTACTCACTGTGAAAATCTAAATTTATTGTAATTGTTTAAGCAACTGCTTTCCCAAATGGACAGGGCCTTAGTTTCATTTTCATGCTTACTATAAATGTGTCCATCTCTTTGTAACCAGTGATAAATGCTACTGACTTGATTGTGTGACATATAATTTGAAATAAGAATAATGTCCTATACTTGCATATACTTTTCTCTTTACAAAACACTTTTAAACATTTTTCTAATTCTTACACCTATGAGTTAAATTGCTTTACACTAAATTGCTTTGCCCATATTACAGAAAATAAAACTAATGGTTAGAGTTACAAAGTGACTTGCCAAGGGTCACAAAGGTAGTAAGTAGTAGATCAAGATTACAGTCCTCTTTACCTGAGTCCCAGCCCAAGCAGCATTCTATCCTCTACAGAAGAGCTAGCTCCTTCCAGGTACTAAAAATGTACATAGATACTGATTCTTAACCTTTGAGAATCTGTGAACCCAGCTGGCTCAGAGAACTGTTTAATCTAGACCAAGTCACCTGATCTCTTTCTCTTTCTGTTATCTCTTCTGTACCTGCCTTCATTTAAAGGTAAACAATAGTATCCAAACTCAGGAAGTGGTCCACAACCCTTCAAGCAAATTGGCCTGTGAAAAGAATTAGTTCATATGTACTACATTAGAAGCATAGCAATTGGATTTCTGCCTTATACTTTTCAGCCAACAGTGGATTAAAAATGGCTGTTCCCTTTCCAAAACTTCCAACCTTAAAACAAGGGATATTCTTCTGCTTCAAAGTTACCTTTAGGAGATTCTTCTCTGAACAGATAAATAAATATAAAGTTGAATTTGAGCTTTTGCATGATTCTTTGAACTGTTTTCCTTGAAAGGTCAATTTTTTTTTACATGTAACATAACCAAATGAAGAAAAAAATCAAGATTTAAAATTGGCACAAGGTTACTAGACCTCCAGAAACGTTTTTACTTAAATTTACTTAACAAATTTCTCAGGTAAAACATTATTTCCTGAAGATTACAAAATGCTTCTTTGCCTTAGAAAAGCTTAATATAAATCTGTACTTTTACCTCTTTCCAGACAATTCAAAGTCCTAAAAACATTTTAATTCCATTTAGCCGCCTCCCATCTTGTATGCTATTATTATTATGTATTTTAATTCTATATATTTTAAAATTCCATAAGACATTGTTATTATCTCATATAATCAATACCAATTTAGATTTAGCTGCATATTTACCCTTTTTGTTGCTCTCCATACCTGTTTATTTATTTATATTTATTGGTATATATTTATTTTAATTTTCTAATTTTATTGTGATAAGACATTTAACATGAAATCTATTCTCTAAACAAATTTTAACTGTTGACTATGGGTCCAAAGTTGTACAGCAGATTTCCAAAGCTTATTCATCTTACTTAAATGAAACTTTATGCCTATTGATTAATAACTCCCCATTTCCACCCCTCCCCTCACCCCCAGACCCTAGTAACCACCATTCCAACATTTGATTTTATGAATCTGACTATGTTAGAAATATGTGTATGGCTTTAGGAGAAAAAAAAACCCTCTAAAATCAAGGCATTCTTCTCTGGTTTTCATTCTTCTCCGTGGTTTTGACTCTAATTCCTCACTACCTTGTTAGTTTTCTAACGCATCAGTAAAATATATTCTGTACTTTGTCCATGTTTTCTAGTTGGTCTGAGAAGATGAGTTAGTTATAATTTCCTAATCCATCATAAATGAAGAGGGATTCTGTATTGTTTTAAGAGAAAAATAAACCAATATAACGATGTGTCTATGGTGCATGGGAACTTTACATTTGTAGCTAAAAAGGAATTGAAAAATAATCACTTAATTGAACTCTCTTGTTTTACAGGTGACCAAAATAAGATAGCTGGTTAGTCAATCAAAGATAGTTGAAGTATCTCATTACCAGTCCAGTAATTTTCCCCCTTTATATGAAAAATAATAGATAACTAGAAACAAAAATGATTGACACTCTATTCACCCCTTTCCTCAGCCTCAGGGAAATGGATATACTATTGTATAATTATATTGTATGTAATAGAATAAGATATAAGGGAAGAGATAGTGACCTCAATGCAGTATTAAGGCTCCAGCCATTTACTTAAATCAGATAGAGAGCCAACCAACTATGTTTTTTCTTAAAGATCTCTAGGAAAGGAGATTCACCTAGGTATCTAGACTCATTATTTGAGAAGAAACAGGAAACATTATCTTAAATTCAATATAACCACTACTGTTATAGCCATTTCTAATTTTTCTACTCTCTTTGGAAAAGGAAACGCGTGTTTTTTTTCTTCCACTGAATAATATCTCAAACACATGAACACTATTTTTAGGCCAGCTCACTGGAAACTTTGCTTCAGAACAATGGCTTTTAAATCCTTTATACACTTTGTGCTTTATACTGTATTTCTGTGTCAAGACTTGACAAAGTACGCTCTTTTTCATTGTCATCACTGTTTGCTGAAATGTCTTTTTAGAGCCTCCACGTATGACCACACATGCTGCCAACTGAACAACTCCAGGGGTTCCCATTTACATAACCTATGTTGTTTTATAGACAAATCTGTGGCTTATGACCCTTAGAGTTACACATAGTTGTGGTTCTGTGGCCCTTCAAGTGAGTTTCTCTTTTTGATTTCTAAAATAAATTGCTTTAGTAGTCTTATTAATTTGAGTCCAGACATCCTTCTTCCGACCCACTCTCCATAAGACTGCCGGAATGAGTTTCCTGAAATGTGTATGTACAACCAGAAAGACTAGAGTGGGCCCCAAGCTCTCTACATGTCCTTCCCAGAATGTGTAAATGCACGTGTAAGGGACGTGAGGAAGCTCAGCAACAAGTAACAGCAAGAGAAGAATAGTAAACTTCCTTACATTTAAGTGTAACCCAACCCACATACCTTTACATTGGTCAAAGGTGGAAGCTTTACTGACTAAAAGCATTTAAGCACAACCTCTGATCAATTATTAATGGACACTATTATACAGACCCTAGAAAGCTAGACTTAACTATAAAAACAATGATTAAAAAAAAAAACTGAGCGGAGACATCAGTGGCTGTACTCTGTGATGAGACAGATTCCACAAAATTATTCCAAGCAAGTCATAAAACAAGGAAACAAATAAGCAAGCAAAAAAAAAAAAAAAAAAAAAAAAAAAAGCCAAAGACGGACCGTGTATCTCTCTGTTTCTATATAAAAGAGCACCAAGTTTCTACTACTTCCACTCCATTCGATGACTGTTATTCTCTATTTGGAATTAGCGAGTAGCAGGTACAAGTTTTGGAATTAGGGGCACGGGAGGGACTTTTGGAGTACGCTAAAGCTAATAACAAAAGGGAAAACTACATTAACAATTTACATATATATGTAATATACATTTTAAATATATATATATTTCAAGAAAAGGCCTCTTTGTTACTGTAATTCCGGAACAGTAGCAAAGACTCTAGAGCCCAGGATTTCAAGCACTTCCCTGCTGGGTTAGTGACTTAATTTATTTCTTTAATTTGTTATAACCAACCCACAAAAAAATGTTATTCTTTGGAGACCACAGTAGCCTGAGTTCTGCATGTATTATTTGCTGTAAGAGATTAATGAGATAGCAGAGGCAATTTCTAATGGAGTCCCTTGGTTTTCATCTCCCTCCTACCTACCCCCGCCTTCAAACTCAGTTGCCAGTTCAGCACTATGAATCTACTAAGTGTTTTTGGCATGTCTGATGGGGAAAGGGAGAGATGGTATAAACTGTAGGCTAAAAATATAAAAAACCCTTTCCTCCCTACCCTCACTCTGCATCTGTTAGCTGCAATGCAATAATTGACTCTCTCATCTTACATAAGACATGTATGTTCACATTTAGCTCGAAATCTTCAATCTTCCAAGACTTGTAATCTGGGGTTTTGGACATTTCTAGGGTCTGATTCGAGTCCCATCTTTCTGTAGAATACCTAAACCACCAGATTATGAAAGTCACCATTACTGCCCTTTCTTGATAATGTTACCTTTCATATATTACAGTATTTCTGGTATTAAGACATACTTTTTAATCATAATACCTGAAAGAAAAGTAAAAGGTAATTCAAAGCATGGACATAAGAGTTTTGTGTTTTATTTATGAGTGTTTGAGGGGAAAGTTAAAGATAAGTCTGCTGCTGATGAGCTACAGGACTCCCTATTTCCACTACAGAGAATAGCCCTGTGGATTCCCCACTGGCTAATAGCACTACTAACTCTGTAGAATAAGTGACAGGCAGGTGATAAGAGCCAAGAGAATTTTTTGATAAAAGCAGTATTTCTCATAACAGCTGCGGAAAGGCTGCTACAAAAGAAAATTTAGGGATTCAAAACTTTTTCTCACTCTCATTGCAAATTTAAATGGTTACTGTGGCATAATGCAAATTGGGCCCTAGAAATGTTCCTTGGGTGGAAAAATGTTTACTACATGATATTCAGTGAAAAAGAGAAAAATACGAAACTGAATGGTATGAACTCAAATTTGGAAAAGAGCAGAAACAAAGACAAAGTAAAACAATGTGTGTGTGTATGTGTGTGTGTGTGTGTGTGTGTTTGAAAAGAGAATAAAAGTAATTAGACCAAAATATTAATAATGAGTATTAAGATTATCTATGGTTATTTTTAATACTAATGTTTTAAAAACATTTTTTTTTGTATTTACCAGAAAATACAAAACACATATTTAAACACATTTTAAGTAGGGGAAAAAAAAAAAAACTTCTAAGGAATTGAAGCCTTAACTGGGTTAATATATTAACACTGCACCTTCTACATTTGCAACATCTTTCTATGAATCATTTTCTTGTCCACCAAAGTTTTCATCTAGCTTTTCAGAGGTTGAAAAATGAAGGCACTAATAATTCAAATGATCCGTCAATTATCACATAAGTGTATCAGAGTTAAGATTAATGAAAACTTTTGAATGCTTATTAAGGACAAAGTATCTGAGCTGGAAACCAAAGTTTCTGGGATAGTAAAGGACTGACTATGCCATTATGAAAACATAGGTTAGAAAGGAGTGTTGTGTGGTAAAAACAAAATTTAAAAGAGACCATAATCTGGGAGAAAATAAGCAGGGTAAATTAAATATCCACATCTCTCACATTAGAGGTTGGGTCTCTGAGGATCGATCGACTGTCTATTCCTCTTGGAACATGATCCACAATATACATTTTTTAACCAAGAGAAAACCTAAAACATGTACTCCATGAGTAATAATTATTACTAATATTGTTGTTTGCATACCATGTACCAAATATTCAGAAAACCTGTGATATAGTATTTTACTCATATTATCATATTTATTTCTGCCCAAATACCCTATTTTTGTCATAAGATGAAATTATGGTTTAGAGATTAGCCTACCTATTCGATGTCACATAACTAAAAAGTATGTAATTCACACTTGAACCCAAGTCTGCCTGACCTTAGGGCCTATGCTTTTTCCAACATTCTATACCATCCTACATAGTGTAATGGGAACACAGTATACTATTGAAAAAGCTGGTTGCACTAAGGTAAAGATAGACTTCCTTTCAGGGAGAGAAATTTACCCTTGGTTAGGAAGCCACTTGAATGGGTATGTTTGGTGAGGAAGGTTAAATTAGTTAGGATATGACAATAGTAATTCAGTGATTTAAGGATATAGAAATTTATTTCTCGCTCACATGATCTAGGATGTATCCGTTCAGAGCATGGCTCCCTTCCACTTGATTATTCATGAACCCAGGCTAAGGTCATCTCTTCCATCTGCAAAATGTGGCTTCTGATATAGTTCTTGTTGTAGCCATTCCTACCCTTGGGAAGAAGGAAAAGGCACAGAGGAGGACACACATATGAGTATCTCTAGGTCACGCTTGGAAGAGGCACCTGTCAATTCCACCCACCTTCCACTGGGGAGAACTCAGTTATGTGCCCATACCTCTAGAAAGAGGACTTGAGTTGAAGAAACACAGTGCAGAGCAGAGATTCAGAAGGCAGTAGAAACAAAAAACTGGAGCTAGAGCCAAAAGGGAAGGCCTTCATCAGTCTTGGAGATATTCTGGTATGCGTGGTGCCCAGAGTTCGCGATTTGGGGCATCCAGCCATTTTATTGAAATATTCACTGAAGGTAATCTCAGAAAGCATGAAAATTTGAGAATATTTCAGGTACAAATGGGATAGCTGTGGTAGAGAAGAAAGATCACTGGACTTAGAAGTAGAAACTGAGGAATCTTAATACAGACCTTGCTACTAACCAGTTCTTTGATTTGGGGTAAATCTCTCCATCACTTCAACCCTCAACTTTCTTTCTTTTAATTGAAGTATAGTTGACTTACAATATTATATTAGTTTCAGGTGTACACTCCACACAAAGTTACTAAAAAATATTGGCTGTATTCCCTGTGCTGTATATAACATCTTTGTAACTTGTTTCCAACCCTCAACTTTCTACGCAGTTAAATAGGGAAATAATATTGTCCCACAGGGTTGTTGATCAATGAAATAAGATAATGTATGTGAAAAGCATTTGAACCTGTAAAGTACTATACAAATATAAGGTAAAACTATATCACTGGCCTGGAAAATGTACAGAACATGAACATTTCACATTTTCTGGGCTACGTGGTCACTTTGGTTAGTGATGGGATAGAAGAGCAAGGGCTGAAAAACACCATGAGGTTTAACCCTGTGACAAAAGAACTATTTGGAGTTAGGAGAAGATTCTGGTGCAAAAAAAATCAGATGTCAGAATTAGTCTTATGTTTCAAAGGAATTTTGCCAACATTGTATGAAGCTCTTCTACAATGTTTGGTATTTTGGGCCAATGAAAAGACCAAGATAATTAGAAGTGCAATGCACATAAGAAACTGAGCACATTTCAGATTTAAAATCCAGTCAGCTACAAATTTTGCACGTGTATGTATGTGTGTGTCTGCGCAAGTGGGCGTGTATGCATTTAAATGATGCTTTCTAATAGCTGTGATTGCTGCTTTTCCTTTAGAAATGGATTTTATTTGCCTTATGTTCTGTAGAGTTAATTAAATACCAGAGAAATATGTTTACTGTCTCAAGTTCCACATACTTATGAGGATTTTGTCGTTGACTTTGGTCCAAAGAGAACACCTTTAGAAACGTAGCAACACTTAGCTGCTCTTGGGAAAACCTAATGAGTCATTAACGTATCAATACTGCTATTTTCTGCCTTTATATCCCATCTTCCTCCTTCACCCAGTCTCATTAAATACATATTTTATATATTTTATAAAATTATATATATTCCTTAACACTAGGAAATTAATTCCTAGGTAATTTTAAAATATATCTCCCCTTGTAGGGTGCACAGAAAATCCCTCTACATTTCTTTGCAACTTCCTGTGAATCTGTAGTTGCTTTAAAAAATAATTATTTTCCTTAAATATTTGGAATACATAAAAGAGCACAGGAAGTTTGTTTGGAGCTCTGGTTAAAATATTTCTATTGCCTTCCAAATGCAGCACTAGAAATACTACCCACCAGATTGGGGTGCAAGAGGATTTTCCATTTATATGCCATCCAATTATAATAATGCAAAAAGGATTTCTTAAAAGTGAGGTTTCTTAGTAGAAGGCATCCCTTGATTTAGAAGAAGCCACCATGGGGAAAAAAATTACAGGAGTTAGAGCTGAGTCCTTATTTTTGACAAAACCTCTTAAGAGAAAAAAGGACACTCTGCAGAATCATAAAAGTCTTTGGATGGGACTTCTCAAAGTATCAAGAGTCAACCAGAACACTGTTATTTGGCATGCGTTTTAACACTTCAAAAATATTTACTGAACATTTTTTATGTGAGAGCTACTGTGCTAGGCTTGTAGGAAAAGTCAAAGATGAAGATGTCATCAATATCCACCCAGTCATTGAACTCACACCCCCATCCCTTCATCATTCTCTGCATCTGAATCCTTCCTAAGGGCTATAGATTCTACCTTCTCAGTAACTCCACACCATTCTCTCATTTTCCTCTCTAATCCCAACAATACTTTTTAGTCATAGGACCAGCTTGTTCCTGGACTTCAAAAACTGTGCTTCAGACTTGTCTCTCTCCAATTCTTTTCTAACCGCACCATCAATGTAATTTTTTTTTCAAATTAAAACAAATTATCATGTTGCTCTTAAAATCCTTTACGGTTCACCATTACCTATGTTCGCAATTTTTAATTCCTATCTTGTACAGGTGGGATACTGTTTGAAAACAAAATATTACCTCAAAGTAGTAAGTATTTGAAACTGATTAAGTATTAAGTATTGAAACAGGAATTTATTTTATGAATTCCGACTAGTTGATTATTAGGTCAATCAATGAGAACATTGAGATTATTAAGATTATTACCAAAATTTCAAATCAGGTTTGTGAATAAAGTTTTAGTTGTGAATAAAATTTTACTCTAACATCAAGTTTGATGTCCAGTTTTATTTCTGTGTTTGGTTTAGAATTTTAAGAAATTTTTTTTTTAAATCCTAATTCACACTGATAAGTACTTGAAATTAGGAACTGGTTTTTAATAGCTACTCTTGCAGTCTCATGATATTTTTCAATTAAATGGAAATGACAGGAGAAGCTTTATTTGAAAGCTGTGCAAAAGGATGTGAACGTGGCAGCACAGGTTCATTGTGTTGGCCATCTCTGGTGTGTTCAAACGTAGGTTTTTTTTTTTTACATATTTGAAAGGGTTTTCATGTTCTTTTTTTAAATTTAGGCCCTTTATTCTTTTTTACTGATTTATTTATTTATTCATTTATTTATTTTTGGCTGCACTGGGTCTTCGTTGCTGCACGTGGGCTTTCTCCAGTTGCATCAACTGCGGGCTACTCTTCGCTGTGGTGCGAGGGCTTCTCATTGTGGTGGCTTCTCTTGTTGCAGAGCATGGGCTCTAGGCACACGGGCTTCAGTAGTTGTGGCACGCCGGCTCAGTAGGTGTGGCATGCAGGCTCAGTAGTTGTGGCTCACGGGCTTAGTTGCTCCACGGCATGTGGGGTCTTCCCAGACCAGGGCTTGAACCTGTTTCCCCTGACAGTTGGCAGTTGGATTCTTAACCACTGCGCCACCAAGGAAGTCCTGGGGTTTTCTTCTTTGATTAGTTATTAAAATAGTTTTACATATCACAATATAAAATTCAAATCAACAACCATGAAGCAGAATCAAGTCCAAACTTCTTGCACCTTAGCATGGTCTATGAAACCCTCCATAATCTTGGCCTTTGTTTTTTTCTCCAGTTGTTTATCTCCTCATCTTTATCCCCAGGCTTAGCCCAACCATTTCTGATTTTTGAAAGTACCGTGATTGTTCAGCCCTTGGTTTCCTATCTCTTGCTTTTTCCTCTGCCTGTGATGCTCTTGGAGTTTTCTTTTCCATGAAATCTCCACTTCTCTCCAGGGAACTTGGCCACTCCCTCTATGCCCCATCTACTCTAGAAAAGGAAATCTACATTTTACCTTTTGAGACATTTATTTGTTTTCGTTTTTTTCCCTTCATTCCTCCAGACTTGAGGGAAAGACCCTATGTTACTCGTATTGGGGATAGATTTGCACTTCGTCACATTCGCTTAGCTGACACTGTGGGTCCAAGATCCCCTGTACTGGCCATCAGAGAAGACAGTGTGAGAGTTTGCGGCAGAAGTATATCAGCAACCATTCATCTCTGAAGCTTGGTGTCGGGCACCAATGGCTGCTGCAGCTCACAGGCATCCTCACTGATGCTGTGGTGGGACAGCAGCTGAGCTCACAGCTCCTCCAAGTCCTGCCAGATTTCCCCCTGTCACTTCTCATCCGGGGCCAGGCGCTTTTGCAGCTCCATGGCAAAGGACAGCCCTTCTTCTGCAGGTTATGCCTGTCATTGATTTCACGTATTTCAGGTTGTTGTTTACAAGTTCCAGTTTGTCCTCACTCTCCCCTGCTTCATATGCATGTTTTCTTCCCAACTGCTGGCCTTGATGACCTGCCATGATTTCAGGCTCATCACCAGATTCAGAAGTAATAGCCTTTCAAAGGCTTCTTCACCAGCACCTACAATTGGTTAAGGCATAGTGCCTGGAATAAATTCCTTACTCTGTATCACTTGAAGTGTCTTGTCTTTATGGGGCAAGACTTATCTTACAAAGTATTATACCCTAGAGCTTATTTCAATTCTTGGTCCTCAGCAGGTATGCATTCAATAAATACTCTTGCCCTCATTAACAACCAGCACTGGTCTATCTGGTGGCAAAAGTAGGGACAGGTGTGAACTGGAGGAGAATTAACAAGGGCTTTAAGGTTTAGTGTTACAGCCGTCAAAACTAGAGGTCAGGGCTTCCCTGGTGGCGCAGTGGTTGAGAATCCGCCTGCCAATGCAGGGGACACGGGTTCGAGCCCTGGTCTGGGAAGATCCCACATGCCGCGGAGCGACTGGGCCCGTGAGCCACAACTACTGAGCCTGCGCGTCTGGAGCCTGTGCTCCGCAACAAGAGAGGCCGCGATAGTGAGAGGCCCGCGCACCGCGATGAAGAGTGGCCCCCACTCGCCACAACTAGAGAAAGCCCTCGCACAGAAACGAAGACCCAACACAGCCATAAATAAATAAATAAAAATTTAAAAAATAAAAAAGATATCTTATTAAAAAGAAAAAAAAAAAACTAGAGGTCACTTTAGATAAGATTATGTTCAACATGACTTTAGGGAAGATAAATGTGTATAAGACAGTGTCTGTACATTTTTCTGGGGAGACAGTGGGTCCATAGCTTTTAACATATCCCAGAAGAACTGGTGTTGTAGGATACTCCATTTTATAAATGTGAAGCTGGAGAATCCCACAAATGGTAATAACAGAATTCAGACAAGAACCAGGTTTTCTGCTCTTAAGTTTTGTTTTCTCTCTATTCCAGCATGAAAAATTAGAGAAAACAAAGTTGTTAATGCTAGAAATGCTGTAGCAGAAGAGAGAGAATGAAAGAGACCAGGAATACTTCTGAGCTCTCTGCTGCATCAGCCGCACTGATCCTTGTGGGTGCCCACTGACAATTGCAGTCATCCGTCTGTCTAGCTTATGCAAGCACGTGGGCACAAAGAAGAGTGTAAAGCACAGATGGATCACAAGGAGCAATTCTGAATATGCTCAGAGGTCCCAAATGTTCATTTCCACCCTAGAAAGGCCCTTCAAATGGCACAGTTCTCCAACATATTTTGCCAACTCAGACTTCCCACAATAATAAATGTTGTGTTATTTCTCTGGTAACTTGACCCTACTCTTCGGCCTGTTGTATAGCCCTCTTCGCTGCCCCCATGCCATATATGGAGTATTAGTACCCTTGTATATAAGATGAAAACAAAATAAATGTTTTTGACTTTCTCCTTTTAGAAAGGGAAATTTAAATTAAGAAGGTTTATTGAGGAGTTCTCACAGGACCAATACCCACGGGAAAGGGGAGGACGTGGGACTGAGTACAGGGAAATATTGAACGTTAATGACGCTGCTGCAAGAAAGGCCTCAGCTGGTTGCATGGGGAGCTCGGAAGCTGGAATGGCCCTTCAGCACTGTCGTGAACTGAGGTGAAAAGTCAGAACTTTGTACCACCTATGTCAACTAGTCATTGGATGCAGGCCTAGTCTTGAGAAAGGCAACTCCCATCAGCCAACGATTACTTCCGGGCAGGGACTCCTCTACGATCCATCAGCCACCAGCACTCCTGGCAGGTGGAAGAATGAGTGCCTGGGTCCTGAAGGGGGTTGGGCAGTTCACCACAGTGCATCAACCACCCACTGCTTGTGCCAGTCAGATCAACTTGCTTTGTATATTAAGTTTATCCCACCTGGGAGCAGCCCCTTCAGAATTTTTGATGGTCTTGTGTTGTGGGGAAACTTATAGGAGGAAGGTCAGTGAGGTGAACCAGAGCCCCCACTGCTGCAGTGGGTCCTCAACCTCTGTATCACTCCCAATGCTCCTCTACTTCCCACCCAAGTGTCCCACCCTCCACTAACATCACTGCCAAGGTAGCTCTGGGATTCCTCTTCTTTAAGCATTGGTCATTGCAACATCCAAGCTCTACAAGCCATCCCAGCGGCATTTCTTGGGCCTTTACAAGGCTGTTAAATCCTGTGTCACAGAAGAGTGCTCGCATATCAATAAACTCTCCCTTAGCTAATTTTATGTCCTAACCCTGTGGCCTAGAACCCTCAGGATTCAGTTCCACGATACTCACCTAGCTCTTGCCAGTGTATGTTAATTAGGTTCTATGACCCTTTCAGAGTATAGTTCTGTCCTTCCTTACCAAGCCCAGCACTTCCCAGCATGTTATATAAAGACTTGGCCCTAATTTCTGGTCTAGTGGCCAGGAAAGCAGAGGAGGGGTAGAGTCTAACATGACTGAATGCTGTCCTGCAAGACAGAAGTGTCCTCATTGTCTTCAAGAAAGAAGGGAGTGTTGGTGCTTAATAGGGAGGAGTAGGCCACTTCTGCAGGTCCCAAGTTTTGTAAGTATCTGGGATTTTCATATTTTTGGGTGCACTGATTTAGATACTTCGGGGTTAACTCTTTCTCAACAAGGGCCCTGACCTTGGGAAAGCAGATTTCCCAGAGTTGAGAATTTAACCTTTCTGGAGCTTTGTTATCCTTATAATTAAGTCTTGGGGCTGATCTTTGGCCTGCTCTGCCCTCTGGCTCTAGGAGATAAGAGTCCCTTTATGTGTTGCCAGAGACCCTTTGACTTTCACACTTCGCCTTCAGTTGGTGATTAATCACTCTCACCTTTCACTGTCTCTCCAGTGCAAAAATTTCACTCAGCAACAGCCTCCTGATTCCGCTGTCTCTGTAATACTACTGCTCCATCCCCACACATGCCTGAGATATTGCACCTGCCATTGCATCCCTTCCATCAATATCCCATCCCAGTTTACCATCAGCGGAATGTTAGCAATTGCACAGCTGCCACATGCCAGGGACTGTGAGTACGTCACCTACCACCCGTGAGAGGGTCTTCATCCCCAGCCAGCCCACACATAATCCAGCCTCAAAATCCCATTTTAGCATCCCACAGAAAACTCCTGACACCAACTGTCTCAGATCAGGTTCCCTGAAAGATGACCATGAGATGGAGATTTTCATTGCAGGAAGATAATCAAGGAAATGTGGTGACCATGGTGATGTCACTCAGATCGACCCACAAAACAACCTGCTACAAGGAAAGAGATTGGATGAGAACCTCTAGATGACATGACTTTTTTTTTTTTTTCCTGTGCAGCATTCACACTGTAACCATGGTCTCCCTGGGGTCCTCCAGGCCAGTTACTTACCATAGCAGGGGTACTAGAGCTAGAATATTTCTGCCCAACTCAGGATTCTTCTAATGGGCAGTCATTGTTCTGGGACCCCTCATCAGCCTCGCTAAGACTTTTTGAGAATTATACTACAGTTTGAGGCTTCTCCTACTTCCTCTCCTCTCTCCTTCCATAGGTGTCAGGCCTACAGCCCACACTGAAGGCCCTCCTGCTTCCTCCTGCTTCTTCTCCTCTTTCTCTTTCACAAGCATGTCTAATTCTAGTTTGGCATCTTCTTCTTGGAGGACATTAACTGACACTTGAGTGCTCTTGGAACAACTCCTATCAGTGACTTAAGGAAGGAAAAGTTGAACTGCAAAGCAGTTCCAATAAAGGGATCCTCTGATTTCAGGGGAGTTCTGGGCCTGGGATGGCCCTTCAGAGTAGTCCCATATTGAGACAAGAGGGCTAAACCTCATACCCTGCATCCATGAGTCATTGGATAAAGGCTGCCACGAGAAATGGACGTAACCTTGGGGGAATCAGCTCCTGTTGGCTGAGAGAAAGTTCCAGGGAAAGACTCAGCAGTGAGCCATTAGCAGCAGACACTCCTGGCAGGCTGAGGGAAGAAGTGCCTTGGTCCCCAAGGGGATAATCTGGGTAGCACATAGCTTCTACTTTAAAGAGGAAAGTGAAAACTATTGTTCTGATTAAAGGACAATGGTAATCATTTCTGCCTTCTTTGTAAAGGGAGGATATCACATTTTATAAAACTCTATGGATGAGTAGAGCATATTTCTGGGATTAGTTTTGGGGTCAGGAAGAGAATCCCATAAGCAGAGTAATGTTGAGCAAGAGATACACCACACGCTGATGAAGTGAATTTTGTATGGATTGTATTTCTTCCTGATGTTCTGTGCTTCTGCGCCCAAACGTTTGGGAAATGTTTCTTCCTCTTTTCCTTGTAAAGAGGACAGGAAAGATACCATCAGTTATTCAGCCATGTTAAAGTTATCCACAAGGACAGGCTGAAGGGAGTCTCTACTCTTTTTAGTGCCTATAAAGTATTTTCTCCCAACAAATAGAAATAGCAATGTCTACAACAACAGCTAACCGAGTGTCTACTAAGAAACATGATCCCACCTGGTGCTTGCCACATCAAGTTATCTAGTCCCCAGAAAACCCTACAGAGTAGACATTACTAGCTCCATTTAATGGTTGAGCCAACCGCTGGTTGGAAGGTTGATATTTTCCCCCAGCGTTACACAGCCAAGAATCAATAAACCTGGGGTAAAAACCTGGTTCTCCCTGGTTCTAAGAGCAATTTTCTTTACACTTTCCTACGCTTTCAAATCCACTTGGAAATCAGAATTCCAATTGTAAATGCTTTTATTCTCCATCACAACTCTCAATGTAAAGGAAAGGCAAAAGTCAAAGCCTCAGAGCCCCTGGACTGTCATGATCAAATCCATTGATAACTATGATCGAGAGATAACTGCACAGGTGTTTGGTAGCAGCAGTAGCAGATTTCATCTAAAGATTAGGAAGTCATTCTGTGAATTGTGTGCTTTTGTCTCACAGTATCTCCATTCTCCCACTGATTATTATCCCCTCGTTTGGCAGTCCTCAGCATAGGGGCTGCTGTGTGCATGGACACACACATGCACATGCACACAAAGATTCTCCTGCTCTTCAATGACCAGGATGCAGCAGGCTGCTAGGCTCTTTCATTCCTTTTCCATATTCAACCTTTTGATGTGTTGCCTGTACCATTCTTCCCTGTGAGCTAACAAGGCTGTCTGCGACGAGAGTTTCATGGGCAGCCAATTATAGCAATGATGTGAGTGTGATCAGAATAGTGCAGCCTGCTGGGAGACTGTCATTTACAGAATTAAAGGCAACGCAATCATTACTAAAGGGTATAGTTTGGACAGGAGCTATAACCTTCCAGACGTACAGCTAGTCATCTGAATTTGATGGGTTGTTTTTGTGTGTTTCAGGTTGTTTAAATTCTTTTTCTGTTTTGTAAGCAACATATTTGTAAGCTTATATTTTAAAACACCTAAGAGTAATGGTAATCTCTTTGCAATAAAATATGGATGAAGGTAGCCTGCCGCATAAAATGCAATGCTGTGAAAAGAATCCAACAACCATTTGAATATATATATGTAAATGAATGAGAGTTGTGAATAGAATTTCAACATGCAAATGAAGAAAATGGAAGAAAATTGTGCCATTCTCTGTGTATAAAAGCCAGGGGTGATGCCATATTACAGTTGAAAATTTAGGTGCTTCCAAATAAGAATATGTAACATTTAAGTTTACAATAACCCAGCTAAGTCTCTATGATAGTATGTACTATCCTCAAATGTATATAATCAGAGCACCCATGTTATTCTATAGATTGATGGCAAAATGGCAGAACAGAGTGAAAAAGAGTCTCTTTACTTTTATGCCTCAATTTATCCCCAGGGAGAAATCAATCCTGATTTTTTAAAATTTATTTTAGTCTTGACAGGAAAGCTGACCTGATTTTTCTTAAGGAATAAAAAAAGCGTAGAAAGAGAAATAGCAGAGGAGGGGCAAGAGAAAGGGTGACTATCTATCTGCCACCCACCAACCCAACAAGTGATGGACTCATCCAACCGCACCCCCCATTCACCTCAGCCATCGTCCCTAAGTGACCTAAGTGATGCTGGATTGTGCCTGCGACGATTTCCATCAATTATTAAGGAAGACACATACAGGCTTGACACATTCAAGTGTGTTTTCTGACCATGTTGAAACACGAACAGAAGAGTTGTATGTTTAACCAACATAAGCAGACGTCAAGGAGTGCAAAAATATGCCTCTTTTCAAGTCAGTATGTCTGCGTATTTGTGCCGGCATATGCCCAGAACATGTGTATCTTGAGTGGTAAACATGAGGGGAACGAGGAAAGGAACAATAGCGTTCTTTCAAAAAAAAAAAAAGCCTGTTGTAATTTCAGTAAGTTGAGAGAATTTTAATATCACAAGATTTTTACATCTATTCAGGAGGGTGGGAGATGGGCAGGTTGATGTGGGTACCGAAGGGAGAACCCTGAGAGAACGTGGGGATGTGGGCAGAGTTGGTGACCTGAGTCACAGGTTCACTCTTTTGCTGGAAGGTGACATCAACTTTCCCTGATATAAAAATGAGCTGATCTCAAGAACTATCCCTCCAGGGTTGAAAAGAAAGGTAGAAATGGGCTGAACTTGGAAAGCGACTTCTAAATAGGAAAAGATAGAATTCAGTTAGGAATCTACTAATGTAAAGCAGATAGTTCTGGATATTACCTTGGAAAGGAGGATGAGGCGAAATTTCTTATAAAAAGGATAGAAACAGGCTTAACAGTGGATCAGGGGAATATTCTTCAGGCAACCTGAGCAAGGGAGGGCACCAGAAACTAATATTTAAATAGTTGCTTTGTGCCAGATGCTGTACTAGGCACTTCATACATGCATTATTTAACCTGCATAACAACCTTCTTGAGGAAGGGACAATAGTTCCCATTTTGCCAATGGAAAATCTATGGTGACACAGGTCAAATGTTTTTCTGAGGCTCACATCACTAACTAATATTCAAGTCAAGCTCTGCCTGACTTCTGGGAGCTAGGACCTAAGAGAGCTTCAGGTACAGTCCACACACCTGCACGAGTTTGGGGGGTGATAATAGAATGTCCTAATAAGAAAAAGAGATTAGGATGCAGATTCTTGAAGGCACTGAGAATTCTCCAGACTTTACAATAGTGCCAACCTAAATCTAATGCAGACAGTCTGAGAAACTTGGACTTTATCAAAAGAAGATTAGATGGGGTAGACCCCAAATGACTCTGAGAGACTTCTGCAGGTCTTTGGTGAACCACTGGGAACTCCCTTGAAGTGAAGAACTGCTGTGAGTAGAGTTAGCTGACCACCTCCAGGGCCACACCCTCAGGATCCGCAGAGGCACTCGCGTAGAGGTCACATGCTTCCCGAATATTTGAGCTGATGTCTGCGCACGTTGAGAGTGCTCAAGTCAGGCCACTTGTGCCACTGCAGAAACGTTCTAGTAGGCAGTCATGGCTCTCGGGCTCCTCATCAGCTTGGCCGTGACTTTCTCAGAGCTGCAGTCTGAGGCTCTTCCTGCTCAGGGTTCCATCATCCTCTTGTTCTTTTAGGAGGTGTCAGCCCTCTGCATCATGGTCTAAGGCTCTCCTTGCCCACCTCTGTTCACTCTGCCATTACTTTTCACAGATAGTCCTCCTTAAAAAATCTCTTGCACTTTTAATTCAGTCTTGGCAACTGCTTCCCAGGGAGCTCAAAATGACTCAGTCAGCACTGGTTATGGTTTGAGAAAGCCAATGATAAAATGGGATGGGTGTTTTATGCTAAAGACAGAGTCCTGCCTGGGAAACCAGGGCCCCTGCACCATGGAATAGGGTTACCTGATTGGATGCCTTGATGACTGTGGCTGCAGACTCACCTGTCCTCTCAGGACCCACAAAGGTGCCCCATCCCTCCCTGTTAAGAGCTAGCACTTTCCATGCAGAGGAAGACACTGCAAAGGTCTCTCCCCTACGAAGCAACAGGTGTCCCCTCAGGACGTGTCACCTCCTCTTCTGGCTGCCAAACTGATCATCACAGTTAAATCCCAGCATAACCCTTCTGGGGGATCGCTTAGACTGATAAGTGAAAAAGGAGACTGCACCTCAAAGAAGCTGAAAGAATTAGCAGAAGCCATTGCTGGATTTTACAGGTACCTGTTCAAAGGAACCAGGATGTGAAAAGCAAGAATTTATTGATTTGGGAGCACTTTCTTGGGGCACAGGATACAATACTTTGGAAAGAATCCCCAGGATTGATGGCTCTTAGAAGCCCAAAGAAAGCAGTACTTGTCCATGTTGAGCAAAGATGAAATGTCTGAGTTGCCATAACAAAAGGCACATGAAGGAATAAGAAACCTGAGAGCATGGGCACACTGGGGTGGACAGATCATGTAAGGTCAGGAGACCCACCAGAGCTGTAGCTCCCCAGGAGGACCCAGTGCACACACCATCCACTAAGACCATTGGGAATGTGGCACTGAGAGGCACCACATCACTAAGAAGGTCAGTGGTAACACCTCTGCACCTCAGGGCTGACGGTAGATGTGTTCACAGATCTTGGCAATGGGAGAGATAGAGGCTTGTAAGAGCTGTGGAGGAGCTTTTACCCGAATGTGTGTGAAGAGGTGGATCTGAGTGGTGCCCCGGATGGGCTGGTCTAGCCCCGGACGTGAGCTGCTCCCATCACCCACAAAGAGAAGACTGTTGTGAGTAGTGTGGCTGGTGGACGGTCTGCAACTGCTACACCTTCATGACCTACCTTAGTGTTCACTTCAAGGTCAAGCTTTTCTCAAGCAGCCTCTGCTCATGACCAAGCATGATGGGGTGGAGGAGGGAGGCATACCATCAGCAGCCATGCGCCCAGTGTGGGACTCTAGCAAGGCGATCTTTGTTGCAGGCACACCCATTGGTCTAGTAGAGATGTTTTTGGAGCTGACTGCTATCTGAGGCTTTTTCTACTCAATCCTCCTTCCTTTCCCCTCTTCTCTCACAGATGTCACACCTGCATCATGATCTGAAAGGTCAGCCTTATTCCAGTTCCTCTTGCCCTTTATACTTTACAGTCATTTCCCTCTATAAATCTCTTAAATTTCTAATTCTGTCTTAGTGTCTTTTTCCCATAGAACCCAAAGTGAATGGATAAAGGAGATGTGGTACATATATACAGTAGAATATTACTCAGCCATAAAAAGGAATGAAATAGTGCCATTTGCAGAGATGTGGATAGACCTAGAGACTGTCATACAGAGTGAAGTCAGAAAGAGAAAAATAAATATCATATATTAATGCATATATGTGGAACCTAGAAAAATGGTACAGATGAACTGGTTTGCAGGACAGAAATAGAGACACAGATGTAGAGAACAAATGTATGGACACCAAGGGGGGAAAGTGGCTGGGGGGGTGGGGGGTGGGATGAATTGGGAGATTGGGATTGACATGTATACACTAATATGTATAAAATAGATAACTAATAAGAACCTGCTGTATAAAAAAATAAATAAAATAAAATTCAAAAATTCAAAAAATAAAATAATCTAATTTTTATCATTGCTATATTTTTGATTAACTAAAATTTCTGTTAGGTTTTTCACATACTGAGTAATGTGACAAATTATGTCTGTCTGCGTTTTATTATCTTTATCATCTCACTGCATCTGATTTCAATATCCAGGCTTTTTTCAGAACACTAAGAGATGGTCTTGCCTCATTATAACCAGGTAAGTTACTTAACTTCCCTGAGTCTTCATTTGCTTATCCATGAGTTGATACTTGGAATGCATCTCATAGTGCCGTTTATGAAGACACAGAGAAAATGTATGTGAAAGTCCTTTTGTAGTTTCTTGCATACAGTAGATGCTCAATGTGTTATAATTATTATTATTAGTAGTTGTTGTAGTAGTAGTAGACACCCTGGCATCAGGTACTGAAACGTGACATACCCTAAAATCCTTATAGGAGACTTGGAAAATACACAAAACTTAAGTCACTTAAGGAACAAGATGACTAATCTTGCTCATTGTATTTGAGCCCACCTGAGATAAACTAAGCACAGTCCAGACAAGAAGAACCACCAAACCCACTCATAGACTTGTGAGAAATATTTAATGATTGTTTTTAAGCCATTAAGTATGGGGGAATTTGTGAGGTATCAATTGCTAATGGATACACGGAATAATGTCATAAAATTTTGATAGACTACATTTTATGTTGACGTTTTGTTACGGATTTTCTAAAAAATAATCTTTTTATTTTGCAAAAATTTTCATCTCTACTATTTACTTTTTCCAATCCCATCAAAATTAACAGTCTGATATGTATCCTTTCCACAACTTTCTCCATGCTTTTAGAATCACATGTGCACTGATTTTTTGGGTTTTTTCTAAAGGTTTTGTTTAAAGAATCATAGTGTATATATTTATCTTTGTCTTGCTCTGCTCTCCTAACAGTGCAGTCTGGCAACAATTCCAGTCAATAAATATAGATATAGCCTATTCTTTTTAAAAGCTCCATATGAACATACCACAGTTTATTCAACCATTTCCCTAATCATGATTATTCAGGTTTACACCAATTTCTTGTCACCATAAACAAGGCTATAATAACCATCCTTTTATCTATCCAAACATCTTAGCTTTAAACTAATTCTCTCTAAATTATTTCTAAACTTCTAATATCCATATATACAGGTGCTTTTATTTCTAGGACATGATGAAGACCCAGAAGAGATAGCTAGGTCGATAGGTATGTGTAGGGCTTCCCTGGTGGCGCAGTGGTTGAGAATCTGCCTGCCAATGCAGGGGACACAGGTTCGAGCCCTGGTCTGGGAAGATCCCACATGCCGCGGAGCAACTAGGCCCGTGAGCCACAATTACTGAGCCTGCGCGTCTGGAGCCTGTGCTCCGCAAGAAGAGAGGCCGCGATAATGAGAGGCCCGCGCACCGCGATTAAGAGTGGACCCCACTTGCCGCAACTAGAGAAAGCCCTCGCACAGAAACGAAGACCCAACACAGCCTTAAAAAAAAAAAAAAAAAAAAAAGGTATGTGTATTTTTTTAAACAGATGTTTCTATAATAGTTTTCCATAAGCGTGAAGAAATTGACATTACCACCAGCAATGTGGGCTATGCCCTTCTCTCCAAAATTCACCCCTGCCACCATCTCCTCCATCTCTAGGTCTTATCATTGCATCTGAATTTTGCATCACCATACACATGGGGCCCGGATTCTCGCTCCAGGAACACCAGCATGAGACAAAAGTTCTCTGCTTCCCAAGCTCTTCTTTCTTGCTCCTGACATTAGGGAAGGGCTCTCTGGCCACATCAATGGTCCATTCAGCCTAGCCTGCTGTGCTTCAGTCTGGCTGTTGCCTCCCACGTGTGAGATCCACACATTCCACCTTCTCGGTCCTCTGGCAGGCTTGAGCAGGCCTCTCCCCAAAGAGGAGAATTGCCCTTCACCTCCACTTTCCTGGAACTTCTTGAGTTCCCAATATCTTAACAGATATTTATGGAATTCTTTGTTTCTCCTTTTAATTCTCTGTTTTTATTTTCCAGAGCCTTCTCTACCTAAAGCTCTGGGGGAAAAAATCTGCAGGGCAGGACTTGAGGACGATCTGAACACTATACAAAAGCCCTATGTACTTAAAATACTCCTTTATTTCACTTGCTGCACATTGATTATGTTCTGGGGAAAAGCTTCCTAGATCATTCTTTTCCTTTAGGTTCCATGGTCTTAGCCCATAACTGGCCTTCCTGAGATGTTTGAATTTGTAGTGTCCACAGTCTGGGATCCCCTTTAGAGCCAGAAAAGGTCATCCTTATGTATGGGTGCCAAGGAGGAGTGGCTTTTCTTCATTATCTGTTCTTCTCTAACAGGAATTTTCAATATTGACTAATGAATGGTCCTCACACTAACATTATTTGATCCTATTCTACAAATGAGCACATAGTCAATTGTAAGAGAAATCTAGAAAAGCCTAAAAGAAAAAAAAAAAGATAAACTTGGAAAAACGTGAATAGTTTTTGCTTCTTCTTTCAAATATGATTTCTTTTTTTCTGGAAGACAGGGTAGAGAGGATGAAGAAGGTGAAATTTCAAAGCAGCATCTGCAGTGATACGCATATGAGTACAGGCTGTGGTCACGTTCTCTAGCCTCTATGACATTGGCAGTGGCAAGAGAAAATGTGTGTAACTGAGGCTAGAATAAGCCTTCTTCCTTTCAATCTGTCTTTGACCCTGAATTATTTACTATTCTTAGAAGAACAATACAGATCAATGTGATTGACATCACAAGAACCGAAGATTTTACTTTCATGGAAACCTTTCAAAAAGTCACGGTGGATGAGTAACCCAGCTGGGGACACAGGTACAATTTTCTTCTCTCTGTATCATCTTTTCTGACTAGGCAGGCAGCTGAATGGCTCCATAAGTGAGAGACCATTGTGATAGGAAACAAGGTGATGATTTGCCTCGAACAGGATGAATTGACACACGATCACCTTGTAGAGATTCAAGTGCCAAAAACACAGTTGGAATTTTGATGAGTAATAATTATTAAATCTGAATAATTGAGTATATCTATTCTTAGGGATTATTTGACCCAATAATTATTACCCAGGAAAATTAAGTGTGTGTTTGAAATCCACATTTTATCACCAATGATGAGCCTGTCAATTCCATCCCATTAGCCAGTTTTTCTCACAGGCTAATGTTAATATTAAAAAAGTCACTGGCAATCACAGTTTATAACCATATATACTTACAGGTCTGTGGATTATAAACTATCAAAATAATTTACTACTTACGTACAGAACATCTAACAACCTAATTCATTTAAAAACAAATATAATCCAACCAGATAGCATTTCACACTTTTCATTCCAACATCTTCACTACAAGAAAGGAAAAAGACAAGGAAACAGGTCAACATTTATTTATTGGCGACATTTTAAAAAAATGAACACTTTGCATTCATTGTTCCCCTAAATTATCACAACCAGTTTATTCTTAGCCCTTGGTTATGAGTAAGATGAAGATTTGAGAAATAAAGACCCTTGCCCAGTTCACTGAGCTGATCAATGATACAGGCAGGATTGAACCCAGATCTGAGTCAGAGTCACTAGCCCAGGCTCTTCCCGTGTTTCCCAACATGAGGTATCTGCTTCACTAGGAGGGTTCACCAGAGTGCCAGGGACAAGGGCACCCATGACATAATTCAATAAAAGAAAAGAAAAACAAACCAAACCAAAATTAAGCCATTAAACTAATATTTCATTTCAAACTATATGTAGAGTAGAATCCAGCAGTCACATGGATTTTTCAAAATAAACTGATATTTCAATGATATTTCTTGCTTGTGACAGCTACTTTATGTTGTGTTTCCCCATTCACTGGAGTTAAAAAATTTTTTTGTTATTGCCACAAGGCAACTTTCAAAGGAAAATTGAGAAGAGCACCAAGCTGGGGCAGAAACAGACAAGTCACTGGGCAGAGGCAGAAGCTTAGGAATAACCAAAAGCTGGCATGATGCTGGAAACAGCTGCAGCAGCTTTCATTTTATTCAGTTCATCTTATTTCACCCATCAAACCAGGTGGGCTAGAGGAACTGAAACAGAGTCCCCCTAAAACTGAATTCCCCTGCCAAGGTTATGTTTAATCTCTCTATCGAAAACTTTATTCCCTTTCTTGTCCTGCCCCTCTTCCCCTCAGAATTAAGGAGTATCAAAGAAAAGGGGGGACTGAAACCAAGCAGGACCCCGCCAGGCCTTCCCAGGTACAAACACCCCTCCATGTTCTCTGTTTCATTTTTGTAGGAAAAAGGCTTAGTCTCTTAGGCCGTCCCCAGTTCCAAAGAGCAGACTCAAGCAGCTAACTATTAGAACAATAGACTCTAGTTCCTCCTGAAGGGATATACATAACAATCTGACACATATCTTTGAGTTGTTCTGCAGAAACTAAGACCCCCACCCAGGGGAGGATGGTGACTACATCCTGACCACAGGCATGTAGACCCCAGACTGGTTGGAACCAGAAGGTCGATGACTAAGATTCCCAAAACATCACCCTGTTACCTCACAACCAACTGATCAGAAGAAGGTCTATGAGCTGAACACGCATCTTATAGCCCCCCTCTCCTAAGACTGTCTTTAAAAACCCTTGCTTGAAAGCCATCAGGGAGTTCAGGTCTTTGGAGCATGAGCTGCCCATTCTCCTTGCTTGGTGCCCTGAAAATAAACCCTGACTTTGCTGCAAATACCTGCACTGCAGGAACATGAGCCCTTGCTCAGTAACAGAACAATTAAAGTGTAAAGTTATCTTCAGGATTTTGCCAAATGTTTCTCTCAAGAAAAGATGATTCAGACCTATCATTGTCTTACTCACAAGGTCAAGGTACAAAGGCAGCCCTTGGTGACATGTCAGACCAAGTACTAAGACTAGGGGTCCTGGACTGACGGCATGGACAACTTTCAGGTAAGCACCCTAAGTGGGTTCTGCTTGGCACCATGAATTTTATTAGAAATTAGCCCATGGTTGGGCTTCCCTGGTGGTGCAGTGGTTAACAATCCACCTGCCAATGCAGGGACACGGGTTCGAGCCCTGGTCCGGGAAGACCCTACATGCCATGGAGCAACTGGGCCCGTGTGCCACAACTGCTGAGCCTGAGCTCTAGAGCCCACGAGCCACAACTACTGAGCCCATGTGTCACAACTACTGAAGCCCGCGCATCTGGAGCCTGTGCTCCACAGCAAGAGAAGCCACTGCCATGAGGAACCCATGCACCGCAGTGAAGAGTAGCCCCTGCTCGCCACAACTAGAGAAAGCCCGCACACAGCAATGAAGACCCAACACAGCCAAAAATAGAATAAATAAAATAAATAAATTTTTTAAAAAAACATTAAAAAAAAAAAAAAGAAATCAGTCAATGGTAAAGAACATGTAGATTTAAACTCCAAAACACTCAGGGACAATATTTATGTATAAGCAGTAAAAATAGATCACAGAGATTTTATTTAGGATGACCAGATAGAAATACAAGGCAAAAAAGAAAAAGTTCCACATTCCAATTTTTTTGTCTTCAATATGGGTCAATTAGCATAGATCATTGTTTTTCAAATCACCAGTCATATCATCCATCTAGTGGCACTGTCAACTATTATTTTAAAATAAAATAGAATAGAAAATAGTAGAGTATATTGCCCATAGTAAAAATAAGTGTTGTTGTGGTAAAGTTTTACTTGTCATACATGTAAATGTGGAAGTAAATTTTTTAGTACTGGGTCAAACTCTCTAAGATTTCTTAGTGTGTGTTACAACAAAATTTGAAGGTTATGGACCCAGATGACATCTAAGGTGACTTTCAGCTCTGAAAACCACGATTCTGCTTTTGTCCAAATTGGCGGCATCCAGATCAACTTTTTGCAGACCCTGAGTTTCCTGGAGGATGGTTACAAGTGGCCTCAGAGGGATTGATATATCAGAGCTCTAATCCACCAAATCCAGGGCAGCTCCACTTTCTTCTCAGGCATATCTCGTATTGTTAAGCAAGATATGCAGAGAAGAACAACACAGCTCCTGGAAACAAAAAAAATAACTCAAGACGTGTGTTCTGGGCATATGCCCCAAAATCTGGAGTCAGTGATCTCCCACGCAAACAGGGGAAGATGCTGAAATGTATTGAACTCCCACGATCGGCCAAACACATTATATATTCTATGTATTTATTACAAGCTATACATATTATTTTATTTTCACAACCCTCTTAATTGATTATTATGTCTCTCCTCCCTCTTTTCACAGTTGTATAAAATAAGCCTTAGAAAAGTAAATGAATACGTTGCTTAAGATTATGAATTTGAATCAGGTGGATTTGAACCAGGTCTGTCTAATTGTAAAGCTTATGTACTTTCCACTGCACTGCTGTCTCCACAAACTAGCATATTCCCCTCATCACCAATGCTGAGAGAAACAAACGATGCCAAATGCTTTTAGAAATGCAATTTGAAATTTCTTTGAGATGACTAAGGGTTTTGGAAGCTGGGTTGAACCAAATACTACAGTTGGAAAATTTTTAAATGAGAAGTGTAAGAGAAAAGGTAAGAATGTAGAGAGAATTATAGACAGATAAGGTCCCTGATACCAGACACATCCTTTTAGAACTACACTCTGAAAAACAAAGTTTAAAAAAAAGGGTGGGGGGTGAAATGCTGAATTCAGCTTTCACAAAGTAATGAACAGCTGGAGTGTTTCTGCATGATTTACCCTAATGTAACAAGTTTGGAATTTTTAAGTTTGGGGGAGGAGAGATGAGATGAAGTTCACGTTAGTTCTTGGTTATCTTTGTAGTAGGTACCTTCTGACACCTAGAAATCTTCACCTTGAAAGTCTAGATAATTGCGAGTCATCCCCAGAGCTTAGAGCATTAATAGTCCCACCGAAGGACCCGTTACCCATGGAAAGTAGAGACATGTCTTGGCTCCCCAGGCACAGCCCACACCTCTTCACCAAGCATTTCAATAAGGACAAGTTCACGGGAGACCTTCCTCAAACACTGAGCTTCTGGTTCATTCAAATTTCTATTAGGGGTTGCTGGGAAACACTGTGGAGACAGGACAGATGTGCCAGCAAACCATGAACATCTGAAGAGTTTGGCTGAGTGCATCAGGATCTGCTCCAGAGGTATGATGACCTCTTCTCATTTGCAGTGACAGAAACTTCTATTTCAAGACTGGCAGGGGCCCCACCAATCTACCAGGTCACGTTTCTAGGCAAAAGATGAATGGTACTGTTACAGTCTTGCCATGTTTTAAAGACTTTGCTCGGGCAGTAAATTGGCTTGAGTCAAATATGAAGCTCTTGACTCTGATTCCAGTGCCCCCGTGAGATAGTTTCAGCGCCCATGGGGGGTGGTAAAGAGGGTGCGATTCTCCCCAATCAAGTGACTAAATAGCAGCTGTTCCCATAGGCAAGCAATACAAATGACTCTGCTTCTGAGATAGGCTTACAACAAATCCAAACTAATCTTTGTGAAACTGTGCTCTAAATGAGTAGTGTTAACAAGCATTTACTAAGACAGTTGCATTATTTTCTCTCCTCGGGATTTCAGAGCCCAACAAACCCCTCTCACCCGCCCGTCTCCTTATTTTGTCATTCCATTGCAGCATCTTTTTTTCACTTCTACAAAGAAAAAAAAATGCCAAGAATCTGCACAAAGATGTGGCTGTTAGAAAAAAGAAAGAAACTGTTCATTCTTATTCAGGGCATGGACTGTAGATTCTACCCAATTATTTAGCACAAATCAGTAGGTGACTTTGATCCACAGGAGTTATGTAGGCACACCAAATCCCTGAGTCTATCATTTCTTTAACATTCAGGAGGTGAGAGAATGAGCTAGAAAGTCCAACTCAAGGTCTCATGCTGCCTGTAAGATCTCTCTTCTTTCTGCCAGTGGCCTTTTAATTCAAACAGAGCCGCTTTCCTGAAGGGTTCCAGCCATTACCCAATTCAGTATTCAGGATTGCTTCCCCCAGCTTCCAACTTCTACCTGATCCAAATCGGGCCCAACTTGGTCACTTTTGTAAGCTGATAAAGAATTAGGTATAGGCTGTGACAAATGATTGATAAAAGCAACAAAGAGCTGCCAGTTATCTGCTCAAATAACATTAGAGAAGTATTGAGACACTGTGGCTATTATTTTTATCTCGCCTCCATAATATATATATATATTTTTTGGTGACAACTTCCTGGTTGGGAAAGAAGGAAAACAGCACTTGCAGGAGTAGAAGACCACCAGAATGAAGTTTTGACCATCTTGATGAGGGAGAAAGGTTAGTTAAGAACCTAGAACTGAAGAGGTTGGATGAATTACTGTGTGGAAAATGTACCCGCTAATGTACCCGCTCTCTTTTCCTTAGACGTCTGCCAATACCCCTTACCCTCAATCTGTTGCTCTTATGTTCTTTTCCTCTTCTCCCCACAAGCAAACAAATAAATTTTAAAAAGACAACTCAATGTCAGGGTCCCAGCAAGAAATATATCAGAAAGTAGTACAATCTGAAAAGAGCAGGAAGTTGAGGTAAGATGCCTGAGCTGGCATCCTGGCTGGGCCATTGTGACAGAGCTGCTATGTGAGCTCCTAAGTAATTAGAGAAATTAGAGAGAATAACTTTTTGTTCAGTACGCCCTTCCTCCCCACCAGTTTGGCACTATACCTATATATACAGTTGCCTCTGTCAAGAGAAATAGGGACAATAAAATGGTTTGCAGTGATCAAACAACAAAAAACAGTATGATTTTTATCTCTTAGTTTCAAGGCAAGTATCAGTACAACATAAACCTGGGCTGCTTCACTCATTGATTTCTCCTATTGAATGAATCTCTTTCATTCATTCCTTGGGGTTTGTTTCATCCCTTTTGACTTAATTTTGTGCCTATGCAGCGTTTCTCTGCACTTCACAAATTCTTTAGGCATGTCTCCCTATCTGCAGTTTTTGAATCAAGAGCAACCTGATGGGGACCTCCCTGGTGGCACAGTGGTTAAGAATCCACCTGCCAATGCAGGGGACATGGGTTCGAGCCCTGGCCCGGGAAGATCCCACATGTTGCAGAGCAACTGAGCCTGTGCGCCACAACTACTGAGCCTGCGCTCTACAGCCCACCAGTCACAACTACTGAAGCCCGCATGCCACAACTACTGAAGCCCACGCACCTAGAGCCCGTGCTCCGCAACAAGAGAAGCCACCGCAGTAAGAAGCCCACGCACCACAGCAAAGACTAGCCCCAGCTCGTCGCAACTAGACAAAGCCCGCGTGCAGCAACGAAGACCCAACACAGCCAAAAATAAAATAAATTAGCTAATTTAAAAAAAAAAAAAAAAACAACAAGCAACCTGATGGCTCTATTCACAAATGCTCTGACTCTTCTGAAAGGTTCAAGTACAGGGTTTCAACCAATTCCCTTTTACGTTGAAATTGCTCCAGAGAGATCATGCTTCTGGGAGCTAAGACTCAGAGCAAGAGACAGACACAAGACTATGTTTGTATGACATAAAACCAGTCACCTTTTAATTAATTGTTCATCAAGAAAAATATTCTAGCCAGTGAAGATGTCTGCCAGAAAAGCTGCTTGGCAAATTATATGAAAAAACACCATTATGTATGTTAATGTTTTGTTTATTATTTGTCCTAGTAGATGTAGACTTAGAAATATAGACATTAGTTAGAGATACGTAGAAGAAATAACAGATAAAAGAAATTCACTGGTTATTTCTTGGGATCTAGAAAAAATGTGTTGTCAGTGAACACTGTGGAACACTCTGTTTTTTACTCTATGTAGTGAGTAAAAAATTATGTATTTGATATACATATTTCTTAATGAGATTTCAACAAAAGGAACATGACAGAAGAAAACTGACAGCTTTTTCTTTTAAAGGGAAGATTAGGTTTTAGTCATTTATTTTTATCATTTGTCTATGATTTCCCTGTTTCTTTCTTTGCCTTTTGCCTCTAAAGGGCGAAGTAGCAAAATTCCAGAGTCCAGCTGTACTCTTTAAACTCAGTTTTCACTTAGCCCTTCCTGACACAGACTCCAGTGTACAGGTAAACACCAGCTTTGTTTTTTCCAAGTTCTGTCCTTAATCTACCTTCAATTAAAATGTTCAGGGACTGATTATCCGTATAGTGAAGTGTGCAGGGTTTGTAAATGTCCTCCCCCTTCCCTTTATTCCTTTTACCCATTTTTTTTCTCATTAGCACTGCACTCTGACCACAAGTGAAGGAAGAGACAGTAAAATCTGTTCAGTGTTTTGGTAGAAAGATCAGCTGTATTAGAAATTAAAAGGCGTGTCTCAAATAAGGTATGGGATTATCTGTGATTTTGCATATTCATGATTAAGAGTTAGCTGTATTCCACCATAACCACCAGCTGAATGAAGGCATGAGAACTAAGTCTCTGAGCTGCAACATCTAATTTAATTCTGGGGATACTCCAAAAAAGGCCACTGTGTAAAGCAATAAACCAGGGTCTTCTGTTTTCTCCTTTCTCCCCACCCACCTCTAATGAAGGGGTAGCCACTCCATGTAAATTTTAAAAGCAAATTTGAATGTTCTTCCTCTGCTAATAAGCACCCAGATGATCAAATACAGACATTACTCACACAATATCAGCACTGCTGAAACTACAAACACATCATTTTCTATTGCAAGCTGAGCAAGAAACAGCTATTTTTACGAATCTGCCGAGTGGTTTGTTTGTGTACAAAGGGAGAGAGTGAAAATCACACCAGAGTGAAAATCGTATTACACACATGAGGAAGATGACTTAACAGTCTGTGCACAAGTGTTAGATACGGAATGAAGTTCATCTGAGCCCTTAACGGCAGCAATAGACTCTAAGACTTTTCACTGGAAAGGTATTGTTAAGGAACAAATATTTTGTTGTTGATGTCATGATGGTGATTTTTTGTCTCGGTTTTCTGTATTATTTTAGATCAATTGTTATTGGGGCTTTGTCAAGAAACGTATTTGAATAACTAATAACTGGTGACTACTCTTCTAGGAGTTAATCCCCCTCTTATAGAAGCAAAAGCAGAATTTTATATATAACCACGTCCTTGGTATGGTCCACATTCATTATGGTATTTGAAAAGGTTAGAGAAACCCATGGGGTGTTGTTTTTAGAATTAAATGAAATAACATCAAATAAATTAGAAATGATGGGCACATATTAGATGTTCTATAAGTGTTAGCTGTAAAGGATAATATATTTCCAAAGCCTGATGTTTCTTCTTCCTAAATGGAATGTTCCCACTCTTGCTTCTCCATCATTCCCCATTCAGTGACATTGGGATGAGTAATTAATTGGTCCAGCCCCTTTCAATCTTTGTCCATCAGTCTGTCTCTCTCTGTCTCACTTTCCATATACAAAATGCAAAATATAAAGTTCAAAATGAAAAAAAGAAGTTTACTAGTTAGAGAAGAACAATTCCTCAAGATTCTTGTCAGAGAAAAATACACTTACCTTTTTGTTTGTTTGTTTGACTTATTAAATTTTTAATCATGTTTGGTGAAGAAGAGGGGAGGGGCAAAAATAGAAAATTAAACCCTAGGCATTTTGCATGGGCAAACCTCTCTCTGAGTTAAAATAACCAACAACTTAGTCATTAAGATAAAATGAACTTAACTTCAGACACTGTAATCTCCACTATCTCAGTGTCCTCCATTTGCTTATGGCAATAAAACTGTGTTAAATATGTATTATTGGGGAAAACTCATATTTATCTTATATAGTATGATTTTTGACTCAGGGGTGCCTAGATATCAATGATAAATGAAAAATATCTGGTAACTTTCTAATATACCCACATGTCTTTGCTAACACAAATGATCTGACAGAAAGCGATCATTTTAATATTTCAGGAGATTAGGTTTAGATATGCACATGCATATATATGTATACATACACTTACACACACATGCACACACACATATATAAATATATGCATATATCCACATATACCTACACAAACACATATGTGCAAAGGAAGAAAGTTATACCAAAAATATAGTGTCCTTTTTAAAATATTAGTATTTATCACAGATCTCACAGTTGATGTTTTTGGCAGTCCTATCTAAGCATGCAGACACCATCCAAACAAGATATAGAACATTTCCATCACTGGAAAAGTACCCTTGAGTGCCTTTCCAAATTCCCATTCTCCAGAGACAACTTACTTTCTAAGTTCTATCACTGCAGATTAGTTTTGCCTGTCCTTGAAATTCAAATGAATGGAAAAGTACAGTATGTTTTCTTATGTTTCTGGCTTCTTTTACTCAACATAATGATCATTTTATGTTGTTGAGTTTATCATAATTTGTTCCTTTTTATTGGCATACTATATGAATAATCCGCAAATTATTTACCTATGTTTCTGTTGATAAATATGTATTTTTTAATTTTCTGGCTATTCACAATGAAGCTAATATCAACACCTTATAAAAGATGTTGTATGGACATATGTTTTTAGTTTTCTTGAATAAATATCTAGGAGTGAAATTACAGGATTAAGGGTAAATATATGTCTAACTTTGTAAGAAGTTGCCAAACTGTTTCCAGTATGATTGGATCACTCCTATCAGCAGAGTATTAGAGTTCCAAATGTTCCACATTCTTGCAAATATTTGGAATTGCTAGTCTTTTTTTTTTGGTCAACATAATTGGTGTAAAATAGTACCTCATTATGGATTTAATTTGTTTTTCCTTACAACTAATGATGTTGAGTATATATTAATATGTTTATTGACCTTTTTTGAGAAGTATATTTTTAAGCCTTTTAATGATTTTATATTGGGTTTTTTTTTGCCTTTTATTGTTGTTTTGTAGAAGTTCTTTATATATTTGAGATAAAATTCTTTTGTGAAATATATACATTACAAGTATGTTTTTCTAGTCTTAGGCTTGCATTTCCATGTTTAATTGAGTGTACAGTAAGAAGAATATTTTAATTTGGATGAAATCCAATTTATCAATTTGTATTTTCTTTGTATTTTATCTAAGAAATCTTTGCCTATCTTAAAATCACAAAAATACTCTCCTATGTTTTCTGTGAAAAAGCTAAATGATCAAAAATTAGTTATCTGTATGTGGGTGACCCTATTCCTGGACTCTCTATTGTGTTACATTGATCCATTTTTCTATCTGAATACATATACCACACTGCCTTGATTACTGCAGCTTAATGTAAGTTTTGAAATTATATAATGTTAATCCTCCAACTTTGTTCTTTTTCAAAAGTGTTTTGGCTACTCAAGTTACTTTGAATTTCATATGAAATTTAGAATCAACTTATCAATGTTAATCTCTAACAAAAAACCCCCATAACTTCTGGAATACTGATAGGGTTGCACTTGTACTATAGATGAACTTAGGGAGAACTGACAGCTTAAAAATATTGAGATTTTTGACCTGTGTACAAGGTGTATCTTTCCATCTATTTAGACCCTCTTTAATTTTTCTTAGGAATGTCTGTAGTTTTTAGTGTACAAACCTTGAAAATCTTAGGTCAAATCTATCCTTTCATATTTTTGATGCTATTGTAAATGGTATTGTTTTTCTCATTTCCTATTTCCAGTTGCTTATTGATAGTATATAAAAGTATAATTGATTTTTATACATCGATCTTGTATCATGCAAGGTTGCGAAACTCCCTTGTTGTTCTAGTGGCTTTATATAAATTCCACTGGATTTTCTACACAGACAATTATGTCATCTGTGAGCAAAGACAGTTTTACTTCTTTCTTTGCCTTTTATTTCTTTTTCTTGCCTAAATGCACTGGCTAGACCCTTACGGACAATGTTGGGTGAAAATGATGAGAGCAAGCATTTTTATTTGTTGTCTGTTCCTCATTTTAGGAAGGAAGCATTCAGTGTTTCACTATTAAGTATCATGTTAGTTGTATGCTTTTCCTAGATGCTCTTTATTGGGTTGAGGATGTTCCATTCTATTCCTAGTTGGCTGAGGTTTTATATGAGAAATGAGTGTTGGATTTTGTCAAACGCTTTTTCTGTGCTTACTGAAATGACCATATGAATTTGTTAATATGTTCAAGTACATTTAGTAATTGATTTTCAAGTATGAAAGCAACCTTGCATTCCTGGGATAAACTCCACTTGGTCCTGATGTGTTATTATCTTTTTAATATATTGTTGAATTCATTTGGTAAAATTTTGTTTAGAAATGTCACATCTATGTTCATGAGAAATATTGGTCTGTAGTTTTCTTTTCTTGTAATGTGTTTGTCTGCCTTTGGTAACAGAGTACGTCTGGCTCATAGAATGAGTTGGGAAGTATTCCCTCCTTTTCAGTTGTCTGAAAAAGTTTGTGTAGTATTGCTATTAATTCCTTTCTTCTTTCTTTAGGTTTAATTTGTTGCTCTTTTCTTAGTTTCTTAAGGTAAAGGCTAAAGTCATTGATTTGTGAATTTTCTTCATTTAGTAACAAGCGTTTAATGTTGTAAACGTTCCTCTTAATGAATGCTCACAAATTTTAATATGTTAAATAATTTACTTTTAATAATTGCAATATTTTATCATACTTATGCAGTCTTGATTTAATGATTTCAGTTTTCTGTGCTCTTAGTGGTTTTTGAATAAATTTCTATGTAGATTATAATTGATTTGCTTCTAATTTTTTGTAGAGATTTGTTGATATCACTTTTATAATTTTCAGCAGTTTTAAGACCATTTAAAAATCATTCTATTTCCCAATAAAATAAAAGCAAGAATGAAACCTATTACTTAACCATTTTAAAATCATTCTATCTCTAAATATTAAAGGCAAGAATGAAACCTACTACATGGCAAGATAATTTAACACACTTTTAGTTCCCATGCTTCCATTTAAGAGTGCTTGGATGCATTATCTATAACTTTAAATATTCTTTTTATGTATAGCACGAATACCTGCTCTTTCAACAGTTATTTTTTGACATTTAGATTTCTAATATTTATAAAACATTTACAAAAATTATTTTCACTTACCTTCACACTTAGCTGGCTTAATTAATCAATTCTTTACTATGATGATTTGCTCACTTTATGTCTTCTCTTTTGAATCATTTCTCAGGTAACCGGAGTAAGTCTTTAAATAATTTTATTTCTAAAAAGTTCACTAAGGTAGTACATTTTAAGGCCTTGTTTCTATAGCAAAAAAGAAAAAAAAATCAATATATTTCTATTGCCTTCACAAGAGAAAAGGTTTGCTTTTAAATTATTTAACCAAAACTTTTCCCCTCAAAACTCTGTAGATTGTCTAGAGAAATCCTTCACTGCTTTCCAATTACTCTTACACTAAAAGTTTTAGAAGAGATATCTAAAATCAACCATGTTTAAAGAATTTTTTTAGATAACCAATTTATCTTTCTATCAGAATACATGTAAAATTTTTGCTCTTAATTTTCACATTTCAAAATTTTGCCAAGATGGGTTTTAGCTTGGCTCCTTTTAATTTTGCTTGGAATGTAAGGAGCCATTTTGATTTGAAGACACTAGTCATTTTTTCCCAGAGTATCTTCTTGGATAAATTATTGATTATTGCATCTACTCCTTTTTTCGTCTCTTTTTCAGGAATACCAATATTCTATGGGTATGACATAAGTTCTTTTTCCTCAATGTCTATCATCTTTCTAACCGTCTGTCCTATTATCTGTATTCTTAGAGGGTTTCTCTGGTTTGTTTGAAGATCAAAAAATTCAATCTCCTGACTATTCATTTGGTTCCTTGCTCTCTTTGATGAAGATTTTTATTTCTGCTCTTGTGCTGATTGTGTCCTTGCAATTCTTTTTTCAAATCTCACAGCTTTTTCTCCATCACAATACATTTTGCTCAGTTCTTTGGTCTTTTTCTCACATGTTTCCTTCTGCATTCTACTGAGGCCATCCAGGGTTTTCTAAAACCATATTCTGGCTTCTCTAGAAAATAACATTAAAAGATTTGCTGTTGTTTTGAATGTTTTTAACGATGCTTGCTTTTTCTTTATTTGCTGTGCGTTTTTTGCATACCAGCCATCCTGTAATGAGATTTCTAGCCAGAAATAATATTTTTTAATAAAAATGGTTTGTAGATTTCTCTTGGTCCCACTCAGTGTCTTCTTGAGTATTGGTAAAATCCTTTTTTGGAATTTGAGTCTGGAAAATATTCATGGTCACTCTTCCTAGTAAAAGTTCCAGAACCTAGTCAGCACTGAACTCATGTTATTCTGCTAAATTACTTGGAGTTAATTCTATCTGTGCTATTTCTTTCACACCCTGAACCTACTGAATACATGCAAAAAAAACCCAAAAGTGCCAAATTTCCACTCTCAATGCTCTTTTTGTCTATATCCTAATCAGTGTGGTCTACTTCTTGGAATCATACCTCTCGGGACACAATATACTACGATATACCATTTCCCATCCACCCCGATTGCTGCCTCCTTACATGTTGTTCTCTGGGAGTTGTTTCAAAGTGTACACACAAGACGAGATGCCAGTGGGCAAGGGGACACATAGAAGTACTCTGCCTCAGGTGCAGTGCTCACAAAGCAAACTACTTGCTTTCATTTGGTACAAACCCAGAGCCTCTGAATCAGTGTCCTACTTTTACAGCCTGGCAGTCTTGGTTTCTAAAGAAGAGTTCACGGCATTCTCTGTTAAACTCCACAGTTATTTTAATTAGTGGAATTTGCTCTCAGATTTGGCAAAAGTGGCCTTACGGTTTTTGTTTTTATTTTTGTTTTTAGGTTTTTGTTTGTTTTTTCCTATATCTTTTGGGAATTTTACGGAAAAATAAGAAATGCTGTGTTACTGTTGGTGGGAATGTAAATTGATACAGCCACTATGGAGAACAGTATGGAGGTTCCTTAAAAAACTAAAAATAGAACTACCATACGATCCAGCAATCCCACTACTGGGCATATACCTTGAGAAGACCATAGTTCAAAAATAGTCATGTACCACAATGTTCATTGCAGCTCTATTTACAATAGCCAGGACATGGAAGCAACCTAAGTGTCCATCACCAGATGAATGGATAAAGAAGATGTGGCACATATAAACAATGGAATATTACTCAGCCATAAAAAGAAATGAAATTGAGTTATTTCTAGTGAGGTGGATGGACCTAGAGACTGTCATACAGAGTGAAGTAAGTCAGAAAAAGAAAAACAAATACCGTATGCTTACACATATATATGGAATCTAAAAAAAAAAAAGGTTCTGAAGAACCTAGGGGCAGGACAGGAATAAAGACGCAGACGTAGAAAATGGACTTAAGGACGAGGGGAGGGGGAAGGGTAAGCTGGGACGAAGTGAGAGAGTGGCATGGACATATATACACTACCAAATGTAAAACAGATAGCTAGTGGGAAGCAGCTGCATAGCACAGGGAGATCAGCTTGGTGCTTTATGTCCACCTAGAGGGGTGGGAGGGAGACACAAGAGGGAGGAGATATGGGGATATATGTATATGTATAGCTGATTCACTTTGTTATAAAGCAGAAACTAACACACCATTGTAAAGCAATTATACTCCAATAAAGATGTTAAAAAAAAAAAAGAAATGCTGTGTGAAGGACCGCTTATCAGAAAGCATTTTAAACTGGAAGACCTTTAAAGTCCTTCTTTGTGGCCATTTAAAGCCATCATTCATTCATTTCACGTTAATCTGTCAGCAGCCACCTACATAACATATGACTCTGTGACCCTGCCTTATTCCCTTCTTCAGTGCTAAGTCTAATTAATCACTGTTTCTGAATAAGCCAGTTTCTGAAACTTTACTCAACTCACCACTGCAGAAGTCTTATAGGAAAAATACGACCTCTAAAACCATTTCACTAAAGTCAGAGAAAGAGAAAACTCATTCTGCAATTTTTGAGTGGGCTAAAATTGTAATTTTTCTCTTTACTATCTTTTCACTATTTTTAGCATTGCCAGTAGAGACCTCTTGCCACCTTAATGAGGGATGAAAGGAACTAGCATGGAAGACTCAAAATGACATTGAATTAGGATTCTTGAAATTTAGGTTCTAATCCTGATTCTGTAACTAACAAGCTTTGTGACCTAGGTCAAGTCACTTAATCCCACTGGATCTTCGTTTCTTCATCTGTAAAATCAATGTCTTTCTCAACTCTTTCATCCTACAATGAGAGAAAAACTTTACACAAACTTCCATGAAGTGAAAGCCATTGACAAGATACATCAGAGTACCCAATTATCTCACATGGTTCCACATTTCATAGTTTATATAACTTCCACCTTCGAGATCAACCTTTTTCTTCACCTGGTAGAATTCCTCTGAATTCAGAGGCTAAACATTGAATCAGACTAACCTCCCTTTTCATTATGACACTATAGTGCACTTCTGGTTACCAGATTCTTTTCTTGACGTTTTCAGCCAATCACTGCCTGAATCATTTTTCTGTTCCCACATCCAGAGTCAGCTTCATGGACACTCAAGCTGTGTGGCTGCCTGGTGTCCCACATTTGGCACACCAGTGCTCTTGAGACTGGAGTCCTTGTGGTCAGTCCTGCTACCTGCTGGTTGTTGTCCCTTAAAACTGGACCTCTGACTCTTCTCAGGTCATTCCAATGTGACCTTCACCTTCCCAGTCACCTTCAGCTTCTGGGATGGTTATGTATCATTTTCCTACGTACAGAGTCCGCTTAGTCACCAGCTCCTGGCCTTTGTAGTAATCAGCCCTCAATGAATTGGGCTCCAGTGTTTTATGTGGTCAGGGACACACAGTAGAAAAGACCCATTTGTTCGTTGAAACTGATTTTTACTCATTTTATATTTTTTGAAGACAGAATAACCCAGAGCAAATTCAGATGTTACTGGTTTCAAGTACAACCCCGATTCCACCTTTTCAATAGACAGGCTATAACATCTCATCAAGTTAGCACTGAAACAAAGGTCAAGCACATAACATGTAATTCCTTTAGGTACTGATGAGCAAATGGACCCCCGGGGAGGCTATGGGACCTGTCGATTATCACACAGCTAGGTAGTAACAGAACTGGAGCTAGGATCAAGATCTTCTGACTCCTAATACTTCTTCCAATACAGGTGATGTTTCTGATTGGGATTATAATATGGAAAGGGTTCAATCTCAGGTATCTAGGAGGGGTGGGGCAGAAAGGTGTCAGTGTCATTTCAGAGCCTGTGCTTCTCAGACAACCACAACCATCACTACCAGATCTGGTGTTATTTCCTTTACCAACCCCTCAGCGCCCACAGCCAAATAATAGTCCAGGTCCAGGCCGGCATCTGCATCACCAGGTGCTGTTAGAAAAGAAGACCCTTAGGCCCCACCTCCAACAGGCAGAATCAGAATCTGTACTTTAACAGGACCCCAAGGTGATTTGAAAAAACTTTAAAGTTTGAGAAGCATCCACCTCAATTAAAAATGCTATTTAAATGGAGGGAGAAAGAGAGAAAGAGAAAGACAGGGAGACAGAGACAGAGGAAGGAAGGAAGGAAGGAAAGACGGAAGGAAGGAAGGGAGGGAGGGAGGGAAAGAAAGAAAGGAAAGAAAGAAAGTAAAGAAAGAAAAGAAAGAAAGAAGGAAGGAAGGAAGGAAGGAAGGAAGGAAGGAAGGAAAGGAAGGAAGGAAGGAAGGAAGAAAAAAGAGAAGGAAAGAAAAGTGCCACTAAAATGTTCTCATTCCATTCATGTTTAATATGAAGCCAGGGACTTATTTCCATTGTTTCCTTTCCTCTTCTTCTTTTTCCTCTTTTTTTTCCCAAGGCTTTCTGTTGCTGTTGCTGTTATTATACTGAAGAGCTACATGAGACAGAAAGCTTGGCAGCCTTCCCAAAATCCTCAGCATGTGGGAATAGCAAGTAACAAAGTGTTAGCCCCTGCCAACTGGTGGTTCTGTGTAAATGTCTCTGTTAACAACCAACACTGCTGCTAGCAGCCATCGGAGCAAAGCGGCAAATCTGTTCCTCTCTACGATGTGGAAAACACCACCGGAAGAGTCACCTAATTACTTGATTAAGATGTATCAATCCTGGAAATTGTTGATCTAGAACACTGAGTCTCTGACATTTAGTTCATTCTTGATTAAACAGAATAGTTTCATCTTGACTGGTATGTATTGTCTCCCAGTACTATCTGCCATGCAGAGAATGATTATAGTGGGAGCCTTTTTATGGGGGAGAAGAAAACCAGTTTGGGGCCAAATCCTGTCTGCTGTCTGAAGTCAACCCTTCAATAAGTCCTTGTGGCAAAAATGAGAAAAGATGGATGGTCCTGGAAAGATCAGGATTCCAGAAATCACTGATAATTCTAATTCTATCTGGCCCAAATTCTGTTTTGAAAAACACTGAGAATTTTTGCCCATACCTAAGATACAAAGACCCCACCTCACCTCTAGCCTGTTTAAATGCATTGTTAAGGACAACTCTACCTGTAGAGCTTCACATCCAAATTCCTCTCAATTTCTCTCTTCCCACCCCCCACAAGATGCAGTTTATCTGGTTCAATCATTACCTACTTGGGGCAGGAGTAGATGGAATTTAGTGACAAGATGCTTCTTTCGGTCATGCTGTCACATCATCACTTTAAGAGCAGCAGGTGGTCCACCTTCGGGGATTACCAGCACCAAGAGCTGAACAATCACGAAAATAATTCTTCCAAAAGATTGAGTTTTCTTTGAAAGCTAAGGTGAGAGGAAAGAAGAACAAGATAACACCCCCAAGAAGTCATATCATGGCTAGTTATTTTAAAGAAATACTTTCTACTTCTAGCTGAAATAAATGGGTCCCACTTCCCTCCCAGAAACACCTTCCTTGATTTAAAAAGGATGGAAATTTGCTTTTATTATCAGCTTCCTGTTGACATTCAAGTAGAGTCATTTGCCATAATTTCATGGTAGCTTTTTCATATTACTACCTGGCCATTGTCACATGTATAGAAACACAGGAATGACTACCTAGAATGATCCCAGTCTTCTTTCTGCTTCACAAACATGAAGAAATGAAACAGGCGGCAAGACAATATTATTTGTGGCTACATGTACTTCCAGAAAAGTAACCCTGCCACCCAATGCTAAAGCACTGCATCCAAGCCATTCATATGACCTCAGGTGTTAAAGAGAACTGAGTTTGCTTATTTGGTGTTATCAGACTCTAAGAACTAGGATCCAGTATGAGAAAGAGGCTTCAGTGGCTCACTTTTAGCACCATAAGTACACAAATTTGTCTCTGCTGGCACAAAGATGGCTTTGCAAGCTGGAATAATTCCCATTTTGCCAAAACAATAGGTAGAATTTCCAGAGTCAGGCTCCCCTGTCCCACATGGAAATGATATGACAACAAGGTTTACTGTATCTTGACCAACACTGAGCAAAATCCAAGACACTCTCCACTTTAAATACTGTATCCTATTATCATCGTCTGTGCTCTTAACTATTGCAATATCACATCCCTGTCTCCATAAATATTGAAAAGGTCTTAAGTATCTAAAATACATTTCCTAGTCTGCCTCTCACAATGAAAAATGATGCAATGCCCTCTTTCACAATGTGTTCTTATTTTGGCTTCAGAAAGGTCGTCATGGTATATAGGTCACTGGAAAAATACCTGCTTGTCCTTTGAGGCAGTTCCACCATATTTAAAAAAAACCAAAAAAACACAATCCATCCATTCCTAAGGATAATAGCTGATAACTACTGGTAAGAGGAAACACTCAGATTCCTGAACATTCTACATTCAGTATATATAGTACATTCGTCTGAATGGACATTGGGTGGGAAATTACTGATGATTCTGAAACAAGGGAATTAGCTTCCAGATTTCCAAAGCTTTTCCTGGCTATCTCTTCAGATCAAAAGCTCTATCCGGTCCAGGTAGGTCCTCATGGCTAAATCTGTATCACTTGGCTGACCTCTGTCTATGAAGTAAGAACTAACCACCTATTGGGGGCAAGTTGTCTGGGAAATTCCTAGAGAGTTTTTTTTCCCCCAAGTTGTGTGTATTCCTTTCCTAGTAGAGGATTATTTACAGTAAAAGAAGACGCACAAAATAGAATCCAGGGGAGGAAAAATATCTCTGAGCTTTAGTGTGATTTATAGCCAAGGAGATCATTCTTACACAGAAGCAAGGACAATGGAAGCTTTAAGTAAACCTCACACACCTGACTGCTCTCTATCATTTTGACCTTTTTGTTTCCTTTCTTCTCTAGGGCTCTTCTCTTAATTCTCTTACCACATTTTTAAGTTTCATATGTTAGACTCCTTTTCTCTACCCAGATACAATACTGTTCTCTAGCATTTCATCTTTTAATCTCTTCTATTTGCTCTCCTTGGATAATTTAATTTACTCTCATGACTAATGCCTAAACTCATGATATCAAATATACAGCATCAATTCCATTCTGTTTTCTAGATCAGACCTCTCATTCATCTACACACGTACGAAAACCAAACTCAAAATCTCATCGCCCTGATGAAGAGTGGCCCCCACTTGCCGCGACTAGAGAAAGCCCTCACACAGAAATGAAGACCCAACACAGCCATAAATAAATAAATAAATAAATAAAAATTAAAAAAAAAAAATCTCATCGCCCTTAAGCTTTCATCTCTCCATCCCTATGTTTCTAAGCACAATCAACAGCATCTATATCTGAACTAGAAACTTGGGATCACTCTGCCTTCTCCACTAGACTCTAAGAGGCGTAGCTGACAGGACTTTGTTAGTAACCCTTGTACACCCAGTGCATAGCAAAGTACCCAGCACATTGCTGGTGCTTAATAAATATCTAATCAATAGATTAATAAATTCTTGATTCATTCTTTTCCCCTGCTCTTATTATCCATTTGGTTATCAAATTGTGTAGTTCTATGCCGGAAGCATTGCTGGAGCTCATCCTCTTTTCTCCATTTCTAGTGTCTCTGCCTTGGACCTTTCTTTTCTCGGTTTCTTATGTCCTCTCATGGTAGTCCATCCTTCACATTGCCATAAGGGTTATCTTTCCAAAACAAATTCTGACCATGTCACTCACCCATGGGAAAGCTCCTGTTGGCCTTCCATACTCTTCAGCCCAAGAGCTTCTGACCGTCTGCAATTTCTTCATGATAAAACTTATGCTCTAGCCAATTGGACTTGCTTCCATTCTTAACCACAATGCTCATTTCCCCCTTTCCCATAGATTCACTCAGGCCTTCTTGTTTGCTTGGAATACTCTTCTACTCCTCTTGTCTCATGGCAGGGCAACTCAATACCATCTCTTCTGTGAAGTTTTCTATGATCCCCATGGATGGCTCTCTGTGTGCACATTGCAATTTGTCCAGCATTCTCTCAAATAATTTTTATATTTTATAATGTCCATTTTTCCTGCTGCATTGTGAGTTCCTTAAAGGAATAATCCTGCTAAATTCATTTTTCCTGTCCCCACTTTCAAACAGGAGTGTAGCATATAGCGGTCATTCAGCATATGTTTCAAAGTGAGCCCTTGTCTGGAACATTGAGAACAGACACTCTAAGTCTGAATTGACTAAGGAGTAGAAGGATGTTTTCACCAAAGTCTGGAAGACTTTAATATACTTCAAAAAAACTAGTGATCAAAGCATTGTTACTATTAAAACCCAGGTCCACAATGGAACAGGGCAAAAGGCTGAGAGAAGAGACAGAGAGAGAGAAGTTAAGAGTTTGTTTTTATATCTGTGAGAATTACTTGGACAATTTTACTTTTCTGACCTTGAACTATAAGCTTCCAGGAAGTCCACCTACACATGCTTCCCTGATGAGGTCAGCATGAGGCACACTCAGAGTGCTTGCCACAGTTGTTTATCTAAGCAGGAACAAGTAACAACTGGTACAGTTTCAACACTACAGTTAAATGAAGAATGATTTGGCACAGACTTCAAACTATGTTAACATAATTGAGCACTTAGGTAGGGGTAGGGACAAACTTTATTCTACTTTTCTTTCTGGAAATTATTTACTTTTTCTTTATTGACGGTGTATCACAATCCTCTGAATAGGTAGTAATAGATAGGTGTATATATTCAGAATGTGTCATTATGTACATCTATCTATATTTCCTTCATTCCATCAGCAAAATAAAGTGATTAAAAAGTTTCATTTCCAGGGGACTTCTCTGGCGGTCCAGTGGTTAAGACTCCACGCTTCCACTGCAGGGGGGCAGGGGTTCGAGCCCTGGTCGGGGAACTAAGATCCTGCATGCCGTGCGGCACGGCCAAAAATAAAATAAAATTTGAAAAAAAAAAAAGAGAGTTTCATTTCCAATTGAATGAAAGTCAAATTGTTCTCAAAAACTGAAAATAGTGTAGTCTGCTTGAAATAATACTATGTCTTCTGAAGATCTTTGAATTGAGCCTTTGTATACAGGCAACAAAGGGTCACAGTTGTGTTTCTACAATTTTAACTCACTTCTCTTATCCTTTACACTTAGCCCCTCATGGTATCCTACATCTAACATAACGAATGCCTTGCTTGTATACATACATCAACTTGTACGCTTTCTTCAGAAGGACCTAATAAAGAGCTCTATTATTTGATCTGAAAATGACCTGTGAAAAGAGCATTGCATTCAGTAGATACATAGTAAATTTCTTCTATTTGAATGAATGAATGACATAAAGAGACGTAGCATCTTTCATTGGGGATCTGGGGCTCAATAGTCACATGGGAGCCTTGAGGCACGGCTAAGCCACAGTACTTCTGCCACATTAGGATGGGGGAGGAGTCTCTCAGGTTCTATCAAGACCAGTCCTCTCAGCATTCATAGATATGGATCTCTGCCAGAGGTAATCTCTCCCCACTAATGGCCCTGATAGGACTTAAATTTGAGTCCTTCAGTTTGAGACAGATATTATCCTCACAACTGGAGAAAGATGTAAAACCCAACTGAGAAAAGAGCACATTGATTTAACATTATGATAAGTAGGAATTAGTAAACAGGGATCAGAACTTTCCATAAAGACCTTTTTTTTTTTGGATGAGTAATATCAGGGAAAGTGAGAGTAAGAAGGAATGAAGAGAAAAACAAATACCATATGCTAACACATATGTATGGAATCTAAAAAAAAAAGAAAAAAATGGTTCTGAAGAACCTAGGGGCAGGACAGGAATAAAGACACAGACGTAGAGAATGGACTTAAGGACATGGGGAGGGGGAAGGGTAAGCTGGGACGAAGTGAGAGAGTGGCATGGACATATATACACTACCAAATGTAAAATAGATTAGCTAGTGGGAAGCAGCCGCACAACACAGGCAGACCAGCTTTGTGACCACCTAGAGGGATGGGATAGGGAGGATGGGAGGGAGATGCAAGAGGGAGGGGATATGGGATATATGTATACGTATAGCTGATTCACTTTGTTATAAAGCAGAAACTAACACACAATTGTAAAGCAATTATACTCCAATAAAGATGTTAAAAAAAAAAAAAAGAAGGAATAAACCTAGAAAGGATGGAGAAATTCCAACCTGAAGAGGGACAGTGGAATGAAAGAAGACTTAAACAAATGAAAATAAACTTTCATCTATTTAAACCATTTTCTCGTGACTGATATAAATGATAAACATAATAATAGCGATAGCAATAATAATTGAGTGTTATTATATGTCAGACACTGTGCTAACCATTTTTCATAGGGTTATCTGATTTACTCCTCTAAAAGCATCCTGGGAGGCAGGTAATACTATAGTCACTTCACAAATAAATAAAGGTTATAGATGTTAATTAACTTGCCCAAGGTCATGTAGTTAAGAAGTGGTGCAACTGGGATTGAAACTCAGGTCTGTCGGCCTCCAAATCCCAAGCTCTTTACACAATGCTAGGTTTATGTAGTGTTCTCCACATAGAAAGTTCTTCAATGTAGCCTCTCCTACTCCAATTACCACTATAAAGCATAATAAAATTTAATGACGACTGTGGCAAGGCTGGACACAAGCCAGAAATGAGTTTGGTCTTAAAGATTTTACAGAAAATAACACTTTGCTTATCTGAATTTTGATACCTAAGAGCGCACTACCAGCTTGTGGTCATAATGAGGCACTTTATATGAATTCAGTGGATAGGGCAAATTGGAAATTTGGTTTGTGATCGGCTGCAACTCCACTGGCCAGTTGACTTCAGCAAAGGAAATCAGTGACCCTAACTGTGAATTGGATGTGGCTTAGAGGTGCTGACCAAGCACCTTCCCTCAGCTAGAGAATTTTTCTAATTAGATTTGCATTTAATATTATCAACTACAACCAATTTGTCTGTAACAAGGATATAACAGGTAGGAGACTACCTCTTCAAATATCCCATGGAATAGAGCTGCCCATCAAATAATATAGAAATCCTAAAGTTGCTTCTTTTATTCTTCCAAGATCATTGATTATTAATTGCACATTCATGAGTTTTGAAGAAAGAAACACTATTAATTTGGCTTTGTGGGGGACCTTATAAAATTGTGGAAGAGTCAGAGAGACTGATGAGAGGGAAAGATTAATACCCATGTAGGGCCAAGAGGGTGACTAATGAGATTACTTTCTTATGAAGCTGTAGCTCTCAAACTGTTGATTCTAATTTTAACAAAACAAAGCAGATTTGAAGCCCATGCATTGACTTTCTGCCCAAGAATACTTGAATATTGTTTTTACTGGAATTAGAAACTTTATTCCAGTAATGAGGAGAGCTTTCCCTACACAGAATTAGATAATTATCATACTTGTGAGCAAATTGGCCTCTAGCCACAATGAATAATACATATGGGCACAGAGACTAAAATGTTACTACACAGTACTTTTTATTTAGTATGGAAATACTAATCAACCAGAAGTATAAAAACATAAGGAATTCGTTTGTTATTGCAATTTCTCCATATTTATAATATTATAGTAATGAGTGTGTTTTGTGGTACTTATTTTGCTTTCTTTATTTGGATTCAATGTGTCTGCATTGCTTCTATTTTTATTTTTTTGTCTTTTGTTTCTGTCTTCATGACCTAAACACAAATATATATCTATTTATACCTATCTAATAACGAGAATACATTATTCAATTAATTTATCCCCAGTAACCCTCGTTAGGGTTTCCTTTTAAATATAGCAGGAATCACATCTCCACTTCACTAAAATAAGTGTTTCATTTTGAATCGAAGATATATCTAACAATGTCTTTCAGCTCTTCCTAAGGGAACCCACCTGTCAATCTTCAATACAGTTAGAAGGATTCCAAGAGAAAAATGGAGAAATATGAAAACAGAGTTACCCTTATAAGACTGACAGGATAGACAAAGACTCATTTGAATGTATAATAAAATAGGCATTTAAAAAAAACCCTGTATAAGTCATAATCCTAGTTATTACTTTAAAATGTATATCTCAGAAATAACTAATTTTCTTGTCAACTGCATTATTATGAACTTTCATTAAATCTTTAACCGTGGTCATTTTTAAGTCTTTTGTCATTTACAGACAGTTCTGGGTGTACTCTGATGATTTTGCAAATATGTTCCTATAAAAGGGTTTCATCTTCAAGAAATTCATGGAAAAGACTCTGACAAGTACAGGTTTCTGGTAACTGACTGTACTGCTGAACTGAATGAATAAGCATTTTCAGAACTCTAATGAAAAACTGATGAACTCATAAAAGTGCTAACAAAAGATCAAGATGAAAAAGAAAATTAATTACATGGGACTGAGTGAACTGAGGAGGATGAGTATAATTTTTGTGACTTTCTGACTGAATTTAAAAAAAAAAAAAATCCCACAAGGACTCAGAGGCAAAGAATATACAAATCAATTTTCACTGCAAAGTAAAGGAGCTGTTACAGTGGAGGATTACTGGACTGAATGTCAATATTATGACATAGTATGAGTGTGTTTCATGTTTGGTAATTGCAATCATTGTTGCTTTTGTTGTGGTCATCCATGTACAATGCTTGGTGTCAGTCTATTTATCTCTTGTAAAAATAAAATACAGTGTGTGTGTGTGTGAAAAATAAAATAAATAAATAAATAAAAAAAAAAAAAAAAAAAAAAAAAAAAAAAAAAAAAAAAAAAAAACCCTGATATCATTAGCTGTATAACAACCATGCTAACACTTAAAGGTATTATTAACTCTCACATTTCTGTGAGTTGACTGGGCACAACTGAATGGTTCTTGCGTGGGGTCTCTTAGGGTTGCTCTCAGACTCATTTGGGCTGAATGACCAAGATGGCTCACTCCCATGGCTGGGAATTGATGCTGGCTGTTGGCTGGGAGCATATGTAGGGCTTCACCATGTGTCTTAGTCTTCTCACATCATGGCAGCTGGGTTCTAAAGCAAGTGTTCCAAAAGACCCAAAGTAAAAATATATTAGTTATCTATTGCTGCATAACAAATTACCACAAACTTGGTATATAAAAAGCACCCATTTATCATCTCACAGTTTCTGTAGGGTCAGAAGTCTGGACACATCTTACTTAGCTGGGTCCTCTGCTCAGGCTCTCAGAAGGTTGCAGTCAAGATGTCAGCCAGGACTACAGTCTCATCTGAGGCCCAGGGTCCTTTTCTAAGCTTGATGGTTGTTGGTAAAATTCATTTCCTGTAGAACTAATGGCAGCTTGCTTCTTCAAGGCCAACAGGGAGTGTATTTGAGTTCAGGGAAGGTCTCAACTAATTTTTTTTTCAAAGAACAGCTTTATTGAAATATAATTCACATCCCATGCATTTCACTCATTTAAGGTGTGTAATTCAATGGTTTTTAATATATTCACAGAGCTGTTCAACTATCACTACAATCCAATTGTAGAACATTTTTGTCATCCCCAAAGAAACTGCTCCCAATAGCAATGACTCTCCATTCCAGCCTTATCTCCAGCCCTACACATCTGCTCATCTAGTGCGGTCTATAGATCTTCCTGTTCTGGCCATATTAATGGAATCATCCACTATGTGGTTTTTGTGACTGGTTTCTTTAACTTAGCAAAATGTTTTCAAGGTTCGTCCATGTTGTATCCTGTATTAGTACTTCATTCCTTTTTAATGCTGAATAATATTCTTTTTTATGGATAGACCATATTTTATTCATCTGTTCATCAATTGATGTACATTTGGTTTGCTTTAGTTTTTGGCCGTGCCATGCAGCTTGTGGGATCTTTGTTCCCCGACCAGGGATTGAACCTGGGCCACAGCAGTGAAAGCACTGGATCCTAACCACTAGACCACCAGGGAACTCCTGGCTTGCTTCTACTTTTGAGCTATGGTAAATAATTCTTCTGTGAACACTCATGTAGAAGATTTTGTGTGCATATACGTTTGCCTTTCTCAGGGTTTTATATCTAGGGGTGGAATTGCTGGGTTCTATGGGAACTCTAAGTTAAATAGTGTGAGGAACTGGTAAACATTTTCCAAAGTCTCTGTATCATTTTACATTCCCAGTAGCAATGTACGAGGGTTCCTATTTCTCCTCATCCTCATCAACACTTGTTGTTGTCTGTCTTTTTCATTATACCCATCCTAGTGGGTGGGTAGTATCTCACTGTAGTTTTGTGTCTCATTTCCCTAACGACTATTGATGCTGAGCATCTTTTCATGTATATCTTCATTGGAAAAAATGTCTATTCAAACTCTTTGCCCTTTTTTCAGTTGGGTGATGTATATTTTTATCATTGATTTGTAAATGTTTTTTATATATATTATGGACACAAGTCCTTTATCAGATATACAATCTGTGAATATGTTTCCCATTCTGTGAGTTGATTTTTCATTTTCTTGATTATGACCTTTGAATCACAAGGTTTTGATTTTGATGAAGTACTGTTTGTCTGTTATGTCTTTTGCCACTTGTACTTTCAAAGTTGTATCTAAGAAATTAATGCCTAATCCAAATTCATGAAGATTAACTCCTACATTTTCTATGGGTTTTATACTTTTAACACTTACAATGATGTCTGTTATCCATTTTGAGTTAATTTTTGCATATGGTGTGAAGAGGGATCCACCTTCACTCATTTGTATGGATATACAGTTGTTTCAGCACCATTTGTTGGAAAGGCAGAGCCTCTTTTAAAGAGCCTACCTGATTAAGGCTGACCTAACCAGCACAACTTCCCTTCAACTCAATGCCAACTCATTAGGAACTTTAATTACATCTGCAAATCAATTTACCTTTTCCACATATGGTGAGATCTTTCATAGTCACAGATCCCACCCATAATCAAGAGGAGGGTGTAGTATAGGGCATGTACTCTAAGGGGTGAGAATTTTGGAGGACATCTAAGAATTCCACCTGCCACAGGAAACTACCATTGTCTTAAGGCTTGGACTTGGAAACTGACAGAGCATCATTTCCATTATATTCTATTGGTCAAGCAGTCACAGAGCCCACCCAAATGCAAAGGAGAAATCATATACTCCACCTCTTAATGAGAGGAGAGTCTAAAAACTTGTGCCTATCTTTAATTTACTACCACCTGCTGCCATAATAAGCAGCATTAGACAAGGTTATTTATTAAAATATTTTACTTTTAGTTTTCCTTCTTCCATCTCAAGATTCTAAAGAACTCTGAAAAGCAAGAAGATAGCATCTGATAAAGAAAAATTTGGAACAGAATACAATAACTACCTAAGTTCACTTACCTAGGAGGAAATAAAAACCCAGTTCTAATGGGAATTGAGCATGATTCTCTATCAGTGTGTACTTAGTCTGTGCCCAGATGAATCACCTTGGCTGTCCCATGTAGTACATGTCCTTCTTTGTGAGAAGCAAGTGGCCCATGACTGACCTTGGAAAGATGATTCAAATCAGTTTTCTCAGAATTAAGAATTCCAAAAAGACTTGATTAGAGCTGAAAGAGGTCTCATTCTGATTCTTGAGGAAACATTTATTAATCCACATTTATTTCTGTGGCTCCAAGATCTGAGCTAGTGCTACCAACAACTCTGTTCCCGCCAACGTTAGTTTTTTCCCTCTCTCAGGTTATCTCTAATGATGTAATCTTTGCCAATTTTTTTTAAAGTATCCAGGAAAAATGAGACCTATAACAATATGTGAATTTCACAGGTATAAGCAGCCTTAATGGCCAAGGTATTGGACAAAGTTTGTCCTCGTGTAAGAGGATAATCAAAGTTTTCCTTTGCTTCAAGTAAAATCTCTGTATTACTCCATTTCTGCAGCATGTGAATAGGCCAATCTTGGATATATAAGAAATATACTATGGGAATATATGAAAAGCAACTTCCTCTATCTCTCTCTCTCTCTCCCTCTCTCTCTGTGATCCAAAAGAAGAACTAAAGTGGAAATCTGGACATTTGAGGCAGGTTGGTAGAATGAGGAATAATTAGGATATTAAAGTAGTTGTAGATTTTGCTTTTTTGTTTGGCAAGAACATACCATTGTATTTTTAACCTAGGCGGGAATGACTGTAAGCTACTGGTCACAGGTAAAAAGAAGTATACCTAAGACTCAGAAAAGACCTAGCTGAATTCCAGAACAGTTTTGGAGATTTATCCTGAATAGTAATCTGAGAAAGTTACTCCACACTTCTGAGCTTACATCCTTGTTTTTTAAAAATAATCATATCAATCCTACCTACCTCACAGAGCTATATTATAAGAATCCAGCAAAATATGCCTGTATATCATTAAGATGCTTTCGAGCAGCTTTGAGAAACCCAAACTTAAACTGGCTTGAAGAGTCAGATAACTTCTTGTCATGTGACTTCCAGAGGTAAGGCTAACTTCTGGGTTGACTGCTTCAGTAACCCCCTGACAGGAACACGTGTTCTTTTCAATGATCTTTTATGTTGTCAACAGATTTGGCTTAATCCATGGGCTTATTCTCCTACTCATTGTTACAAGAAAATCCTTACCTCTTTTGTTTATATCCAGAGAGAAAATAAAAGTCTTTCACTCTAAGCTGATACCCATTTGTGGACCAATAACAATGATCAGCAAACAGTGCTATGATTGACTTATACCTGACTTCCTGAAAGGTTCTGGCTTTGATCCATTAGGACCCATTCCTAAAGCTAAAAAAGGAGATTCTCATGAGTTGCAAGGGCTTTGTGTGGGACTTGAAGACACATGAACAGAACTGGGGTCTTTTTGAAGAGGAAACACAGGGAGGGAATGGAGGATGAGTAGACAATCAACAGTGTTCAATATAAACTGAGAAATCACTTTTTAAAAGCATGCTTTTACAAATATACAAGTTAGTTATCAAATCACAAGAGTAGAGAACAAAAGAGGAAAGGAAGAAAAAAAGACATACAAAAACAAATCCAAAACAATTAACAAAATGGCAATAAGAACATTCATATTGATAATTACGTTAAACATACATGGATTAAATGCTCCAACCAAAAGACATAGACTGGCTGAATGGATACAAAAATAAGACCTGTACATATGCTGTCTACAAGAGACCCACTTCAGATCTAGGGATAAATACAGACTGAAAGTGAGGGGATGGAAAAAGGTACTCCATGCAAATGGAAATCAAAAGAAAGCTGGAGTAGCAATACTCATATCACACAAAACAGACTTTAAAATGAAGACTGTTAGAAGAGATGAAGAAGGACACTACATAATGATCAAGCGATCAGTACAAATATACAAGAAAATGTTTCAAAATTCTATTTTCTTCAAAAACATCTTCATCTTCCCCTAGTACTACATTGAAGTTCTCCTGAACACCTTGATGATGGTTGCACAACAATCTGAATGTAGACAATACAACTAAACTGTACACTTAAAAATGGTTAGGATGATAAATTTTGTTATGTATATTTTACCACAGTTTTTTAAAAAACATGTACAGAAATGCTTACAGTTTGATATTTTAACCCTCAATTTTCTAAAATGTATTACATATGTAACAAGAAAAACACGAATTTAATACAAATATCTAGCTCATGTGTTATCTGGTATCTCTTAAGATCTTCAGAAGGGTGCTTGAATTCCTATTCCACATCTGGTGGAATTCGAAAGTTCTTGCTAAGATTTCTACCAATTTTTAGGAGTGGAGTTTGTTTCTAGTTTTCAGCTCCATATTGTGTTGAATTATTCCCTGTTAAGAATTTCACTCTCAAGAAAGCTATGTCCCTCGACATTGTATCTACCTAGACTCTGCTCAATTTCACAAAAGCAAAATAAAGCATTAAAATGCCTCATAGACATGTGTATTTAGAGAGTTAACTGAAGTTGTGGAGAGATGGAAAGTGGGGCTTGTTTATATTCACCACTCAAACAACTTCAAGTTGAATATTAGGCACCCAGCTCTTCATTAAGTCATTTCAGTCTCTCCATCCTGGTCGCTTCACACCTGTAACAACCCAACCTCACACCACATCCAGCTCATACTAGATCTCCTCGATTTTTCCACACAGTCTCTCCCACATTGTCTCTCCCTCAAGGTTCCAAATTATTCTTTATCCTATAAGCAATTTAGACCTCTCCTAGCCCCTACCCCTAAATCTAGCTATAAAATCCTCATGGCATCAGCAGAACTAAAGGACCCTTCATACACATCTTCCCCTTTTTAGCAGGCAGCTGTGATCGTGATAGGCATTTCCCCCTCCTTTCCAAACAAAAGGATCTGTCCTTTCTACACCATCCCATCTTTTTTTTCACCTAATTCACTATGGTTGGATTCATCTCCTTGAAAACAGTGGGGCATTCTTCTCTGTGGCTCCCTACAGAGAAGAACATTCATCTGACACTAGTCAGCTTAAGGTCTGCTTGTAGAACTTTGGAAACCCCCTATTTTGAGGGCAACTTGTGGAATCCATTTACTAGGTCCTGCTCATATGTGCTGGGACTAATTGTTGGCATAAACCCACTGCAATGGAGTCTACTGGGAATTGCAAGATATTCTCCTTCCTCTTGCATCCCAGAAAGGAATTCTGTGGTGCTTGCTCAAGCCTTGAAAATGGAGAGGAAATAAGAGAAGAAAGATCTCACGTTTAGCTAAACAGATTATTGTATAAAGCAAGATTCATTCATCTCAGGTGTGTAGGTTCTGTGAGGGCTTAGTAGTTAGTATTTATTGTGTATTTTTAAAAAATAACTCCACATGTAGGAAATAATGCTTTAAAAATGAAGGCACAAAACATTTTGAGTTTCTATACAATACTGGGCTGGCTTGGCTTTTACTGACCATTTATTCTGAAGAAACTTCAAAAATGTTTTAAGTGATATTTTTTAAGTTGGTGTAAATGGATGATTGCTGATCTCTTAATACAATATTTTAAGTTCCTTAGCCATCTAGCAACAGTAACAGCAACAAAAAACACCCACTGTGTTACTCTGATAATGTAAGGGAATTACCTGTAAAAGAGTTTGAATCAATCATTTATTATTTTCTGAAATCTTTTCTGTTTATTCCTCTGTCCATAAGTTGAGTGATTAATCTGTTTCCTTTTGCTCACTGGCATAACAATCCAAAGCTATACACATAATGTTGTGGTGTACGCAAGACAGGGCAAGAGGAATGTAAAGGTAAATGGTAGAAATCACCAGAATGGTGAATGGAAGAGATTCTAAGATTCATCAGCATAAGAAATCAGAAAAAGAACACACCATCCAAAAATAGCCAAATGGCTCATTCTGAATGAGATGTTGATATGAAGCTGTTAAGCTTTCAAACCAGAAAAGAGACAAGAATTTAAGAACGGAGGAGAAATTATCTAAGTGTATGTAACTTTTGTGTTTTGGCAGCCAGAAGAATAGCAATATTTTTCCTAACGTTGTCAGCAGTTAGCAGTATAAAGTCTCTCTACCTGGGATTTCCCTGGTGGTCTAGTTGTTAAGAATCCACCTGCCAATGCAGGGGACACAGGTTCAATCCCTGGTTCAGGAAGATCCCACAGGCAGCAGGGCAACTAAGCCCATGCACCACAACTACTGAGCCCTTGTGCCACAACTACTGAAACCCGCACGCTCTAGACCCCGTGCTCCGCAACAAGAGAAGCCACCGCAGTGAGAAAGCTGTGCACCGCAACAAAGAGTAACCCCTGCTTGCTGCAACTAGAAAAAGCCCGTGTGCAGCAATGAAGACCCAGTGCAGCCAAAAAAAAAAAAAAAAAAGACTCTCTACTTGCATTCCGCAAAATGGACTCTACTTTATGGAAGTGCTCAAAACAATATGATCAGCTCTGAAAATGATTGAGCTAGGTGCCAGGAAACTAGATTCTAAGATGAAGGCTGTCATGAACTTATCAGGAGACTTCAGGTCAGAGTCACTTACCCACATCCATCCATTCTTGTGTTCATTCAACAAGTATTTCTTGAAATGTTTATTAGTATGTGCTAAGAAAAATGATAAGTTCTAGATTGTAAGAATTAATTAGAAATGGCCAGTAGCCTCAAATATTTCCCAGTCTAGAAGGAAAGACAAATAACAGAAGTGTTTGTTGAACGTCTTTCGTTTCAGGGTAGCACTACCTACCAATATTGCTGAAGCAAGGAGGGAATCTTGCCCCACATTCCTCACTGTCAAAGGAAATATCACTGGAACTATTCAACTCAAGCATTTCAGTCACGATGCAAATACACCATTGAAGATGAAGTTTGGGGTAAGATACCAAAGCTTACCCAGCCTGCTGGAGTAGAAGGAGAGTCTCCAGATTCATTCTCAGGCTGCCATGTCTGGTAGGTACCACAACTACAACATGAAACCATGAACTTTTCAAGAGCCTACAAAACAGTTTGCACCCTGAAAAAGACAAAAAGCAAAAGACTATGTGGTGTACAATTTTTTTAAATTATAAAATCAAAAATCATAATTAAGTTCTAAAGCCAGACAGTTATTTCAACTTATCAGTTGCAACATAATATATAAATAATGTTTGAAGTGAGCTGTGTATTTTAACATATTTGAAATAATGTGGGCTGGGGTAAGTCCTGGGGTAAGAGTACCCAGGACTCACAAAGGTCTTTTGGATAGTCCCTGTAGAACTGGGCATGGATTCAAATCCTGGCTCATCACGGGCTGGTTGGGGACTTGAAAAACTGTCTTCAATGTCTTAAGCTTTAGTTTAGTATTCTATAACAGGGGATAATGACTCAAACTTAAAGTATTATAATGAGTAACAAATGATTTACTACGTAGAAATTGCCTAGCATAATGCTGACACATATTGGTTTTTCAATAAACATCGTTTCTGTTTTCTTCTATTTCGGGTAGGCGCTGCTGTTTATACAGTTCTGAACATGTATTTGTGGGTAAGGATGTTTGGAATCAGTCACCACATAATACTTTAACACACAATTGATCCGTTCATACTAATGTTTGCTTCACTCTGTATATCTGGTGGTTGCTATCCTCTCAAACATCGGGCCCTGAGGAGCTTGTTAGGAAAATAATGATCTATCTAGAGATGTCTTGACTTCCCAAGGTGGTGCTAATGCGGTAATAAAAAAAAGAGCTTTTGCCCAGCTGGGTGCTGTTTACTCAAGGGATACTCTGTTGTCTCTTCAGAGAATTTCTCAACGAGCTTCTCCCATTCTTTCCTTTTCTTTCTTTTGCTGAAACTCAGTGGGAAAATAACAGAATTTGCTTTTGAAAAGGTCATCCATCTTCACGAGCGATACGCTTGATCGTATGATTTCTTTTGAAAATGATGAAGCCTTGAGTCATTTTCAGGGTTCACTTTTATTTTTATATTTGGTAGCTACAGTCCTGAAAAAATCCCGTCTCTGGAGAGATACGTGATGAAGAATTGAGTGAAATTTTCACAATTCAGCCTGCATTTTTCTTTCTTCCCCAAAGTTCCATAATTGGAGAATAAGATATTGAAGATTCACGCAATTTCATAATCTGTTTATTAAAATGACTGGTGATATGTGTGTGATCATGGAGGTCACAGGGCAGCCAATGAGTACAGGTGTACATTGGGGGAAGGGAGGACAGGTAACTAAACTCCAAATTGAAGGCCTTTATTTGAATAACACGTTTACTTGAACAACAAGGTGAGCTTGTTGGAGTTGTGTCCCTAAGTTCCCATGAGTGGAAAAACTCACACACCTCTCTCCACACACCCAACTACATTGGAATATAGCATGAGGAAGAAAAACCCTTGTTTGTTTAAGTCACCAAGATTTCAGAGTTTGTTATCCTGGTATAACTTAGCCCATCCTCGTTGATACTGTAATCCTGAGGCACTTGTGGCTTTTTGTTTTTGTGCCTTTTCTGCAATAAGAAGAAAACCAGAATTGGCAATCTACCTGCTTCACAAGTTGTCATGAGGAATTAGTCCTGGGATAATTATTTTGTAAATTCCTTATACGTAGATTGGAAAATGCTCTGCAGGACTATATATGTGAACATTAGAGTTTCTATAGATAGAATCATTCCGAAAAATGTTAGATATTTTTAATGTAAGGGTAGACATGGTCTGTTATTGTCTCAGTATTGGGCTAGCTCTTACTAATCAGAATAATAAACTGCAACAAGCTCACCTGATTTCTCTTTTTAGCATCATATGAATGTCCTTTTACTTGCCAATGAAATAAATGTTTGTTGTCTTAAAACCCCCTCCCTGCATACAAGAAAAAAAAAAAAAAAAGCTTTTAGTTTCAGAATTCCTTCTGGAAACTTATAAATATATTCCAGATTTCTCAGATAATAATTATGGCTCACCTCAAAATAGGCAAAAATAAATAAATAAATAAAATTAATTTCAGATCTACACAATGACTATCTTAGTGTCCTAAACCAATATCTGACATCTAAACAAAAACCCTTTATGCAGAAATATAGCCCACTAAATACATTTTAGTTTTAGTCGTAAATAATAAAATGATTTTTGGCTTAAAACCCCTCTTTGGAACTTGACGTTATTTCTCCAATGATTTATATGCATCTTTGCAATTTTCACACTGAATATCTAGTTCTTTTATGTAGTTCCTTTAAATATATAACGCCTATATCCAAATTATAACCTGGCTGTATCCTAAAAGTTTGTCTAGGTAGGCAGCTTGACACCCAGAATATATTTTTGTCATAGAAACAATGCTGTAAATTTTTGAGAGCTTCCCAGGGTAATATACAAATGCCTATTTGCCTTGTGGATGGAGCTCACAGCACTTGCAAAACTAGAAGGCTGTTTGGGACCCTGAGACTTGAGATGCAGGAGTGATGAAAACCCCAATAAAGGGTTTTAAATTAAAGAGAAAGAAGAGAAATCTAAATGGTGTGAAGAAAATGGACACGAGCTGGAGACAGAAAGGTGAAGAAAACACGTGGAATGGTGAGGAAGGGAAAGAGAATAAGACAGCAAGAAAGAGAGTCTGGATGCTGTTTCCAATTTCACTTTCACTTTAACCCTCTAGAGGTTAGTGAAGAAGGAAATAAAGGTCAGGATGAGAAGCTGGAGGTGAAGGAGAGCTTTCTCTTTTCCCCTCCCATCCTCCCCTCCCAGAATCAGCTCCTTCAACTCCCCTCCACCGCCCGCCCGCCCCCAATTCTCTCAATCTGGCCACAATATGGTGAGACAAAAAACTGTACACAAATTAAAAAAGACTTCAAAAACAAAGGCTGCCCAGTGAATTTTTTATGTAGATAATTATAATATTGGCCGCTGTCTTTCAGAACAATTCCATGCTGTGGTTACACAGCTATAATGAAGAGATCACACTGTGAAGTGAAAAGTCTCCTTATCCTCTGGGATTAGATTCAGATTTGCCTTCTTCCAGAAGGGTTTCCGAACGCGAGGAGAAGAGAAACAGCATAAAGAAGCAACAGAAAGAATTATCTTGATCTCTGTTTTGCGAGCCTGGAAAAAAGGTGCCTTTGCAGGAAACTCGGTTTGCAAACAAGGAACATCTTTTGTGTTGCTTTTTGGCAAAGTAATTGATTCTAGTCAGAGATTGGCTGGGTGCCACCGTGCAAGTAGTCTGTCTTTCTTATTCTGAAGAATACAGTAGGAAGAGCTGCAACTGAGGCTTTTTTACTCTTTTCTTATTATAGCCGACGTTCTATACTTTCTTCCTGCTACCCCCTCTACTGTAACCAATGGTATGCAATTCATAGGTCACATTTTATAATATTTTTAAAAATTATAGAGAACAAAATAAAGCTTTTAAGACAAAAAAAATAAGCTGGAAGAAGACAATTTAATATAACCAGTATCCTCTCCCTTCCCCCACTCCGATTGGGATTTATGTTTACCTTTTCCATCCTAAGAAAGAAACCAAACCAAAACATTGTACTATGAGCAGAAAGGTAACAGGAATTTATTCAAACTTTATAAAGCTGATGCAGATAGTACAAAGATGGATTTCACTGTGAGAACCCTACCAGGGGAGCACACAGGGATGCAACCATTACATTTCTATTAGATTTGCTTTAATAAAAGTAAAAATTACTTAATATTAAATTTTAATTAAATTTTGTTCTATTAAGAAAGAGATGGGGGCTTCCCTGGTGGTGCAGTGGTTGAGAATCCGCCTGCCAATGCAGGGGACACGGGTTCGAGCCCTGGTCTGGGAAGATCCCACGTGCCGCGGAGCAACTAGGCCCGTGAGCCACAACTACTGAGCCTGCGCGTCTGGAGCCTATGCTCCGCAACAAGAGAGGCCGCGACAGTGAGAGGCCCGCGCACCGCAATGAAGAGTGGCCCCCGCTTGCTGCAACTAGAGAAAGCCCTCGCACAGAAACGAAGACCCAACACAGCCAAAAATAAATACGTTAATTAATTAATTTAAAAAATAATTTTAAAAAAAAGAAAGAAAGAGATGGACATCTACCACTGATATTTTGTTTATTAGCTTCTTCTGTTTAAGGGAACTTGGACATTTTATTATGACCATGAAAGGTATTATACAAATGATTTAATATTAAACAGTATCTAATAATAGGCTTTGGTGTAATTGACACTTTGAAAGCAACAGGAGTTGAGACCTTGCAGATGACCACAGAGAGGCTGAAGCCCAGAAGTGTGGCTTCCCTCCTCTCACAAAAGGGGCCACCATGAAGTCGGGGAGGGGCTGGGTAAATCCGCTTCCCAGACACTCCTGCTTTCTTTCTTGAGCTTGGATCTGGGACCAGCTTTAAGCAATGTCCATTTTGAGGACCCACTTGGCTTGGGCTTGGAAGATGAATCCCATGTCTAGAAAGGAAGGAGCAGAAGTAAGCCACCTCCCCTAGATCTGGGAGGATGCAGTTTGTCTGATTTCACACAGTGAAGGAAACATAAATGCTTCTCCTTTGTGACAGTAAAATGGGTTCTGCGAAATAAACATCCCACCTTATTTTTCAAAATGCAATCTAGCAACAGATGCTACAAATCCAAACAAGAGGCCAAGGAGAAAAGGCTCTGATCATTGTTACACTGATTAATTATTGTCAAAGCCAAGGGTGAAAGAAGAGCCCTTCATTTTAGCAAATATCCTGATGGCAACAGAGGAATCTGTTAAAGGATTATTATTTGTATTTTATTAAAATTTCCTGGGACTTCCCTGGTGGCGCAGTGGTTAAGAATCCACCTGCCAATGCAGGGGACACGGGTTAGAGGATGATCCCACATGCTACGGAGCAACTAAGCCTATGCACCACAACTACTGAGTCTGCGCTCTGGAGCCCACGAACCACAACTACTGAGCCCGCGAGCCACAACTACTGAGCCCGCGAGCCACAACTACTGAGCCCACGAACCACAACTACTGAGCCCGCGAGCCACAACTACTGAGCCCATGAGCCACAACTACTGAGCCCACACGCCTAAGCCTGTGCTCCACACCAAGAGAAGCCACCACAATGAGAAGACCGCGCACCGCAACGAAGAGTAGCCCCCACTCAGCAAAACTAGAGAAAGCCCGCACGCAGCAACGAAGACCCAATTCAGCCAAAAAAGTTAAAAATTAATTAATTAATTAATTATTTTAAATTTCATAAAATATTTTGAAAACCTGGTATTATTCAAAATAGTTTTTAACCACAGGGTTATCAGATCATTGTCACACCTTAAAGAATTAAAGAATTGAAAACAAAGTGATCCCACTACATTCTACTGAAAATTTTAATTTAATTATCCAGGAATACACATTTGTAAAACATTCTTGACAGAAATAAGAAAGCAGTCTAGGGCAAAGAGATGAAATCACTCTGTGACTCAAATTTTACTCCTCAATAGGAAAACAGGAAGCTGAAGGAATTAATAATTTTTTTAATTTAAATAACACAGAGTCATAGCAACTTAATTAGGACTACTCAGAAGTAACTGATAGCTAAGCTTATTGACTTACTCTTCCTTTTGTATGTGTGTATATATGGTAATGCATTTAACCTCTTTTTTAAAGGTTGATTTGTTTTCATTGTAAAAGAATACATGCTCATTAAAAAAAGGAAGTAAACTAGAATAAGAAAAAATGACCCATAGGTTTGGCACTTGAAGACGCTAAACATTTTAGCCAATTTCCTTTTATTTTTATTTCTTTACGTACATATATTTGTTCATATTTATGATATATTCATCTACAGGCACACACAATTTTGTTTTTCTGCTTTTTGATCCTTTCATATCTTTCTTCTTTAAACATTAAAATGCATTTAGTAAGACATTTTCTTTTTTTGATGATAATGGTAACCTTCATTATTTCCTAAAAACTATGGAAAGGTATATTAAAAAGATTAAAATCACCATCAATTCTATGACAGTGGACATAACCACATTTTGGTGTATGTCCTTTTCACCTGTAGTCCATGTACATCCATCCATTCATTCATTCAGATACACTTTTGGATGAGCTATTATATTCCAGGCTCTGTTCTTTGTGCTAGGAACACAGCAGTGTATGAAACAAAAATCCCTACCTACATGGAGCTTATACTCTAGGCAAAGGAAACAGAAAATAAATAAATAAAATGCGCATTTGTCAGATGGTGAGAGGGTAAACTAGGAAAAAGACATGGGATGAATAGGATGATTTGCAATTTTAAATAGGGTGGTCAGGAAAGGACTCGCCAAGACTAGGACATTTGAGCCAAGACAGGAAAGGAGTGAAGAAGGAGGAAGACTGAATATCTGACAGAAGAGCAAGTGCAAATGTCCTGAGGTAGGAGATTGGCCAGTGAATTCTAGGAATAGCAAGCAGCTGGAGCCCAGAGAACTGACAGTATAATGGTGAGATCCGAAGGTAAGGGGAGAGAGATTCCCTTTCTTTATCTGAGTGAGATGGGAAGCCATTGGAGAATGTTGAGCAAAGACGTGACCTGACCTAGTGTACGTTTTAAACAGTTCATTCTACAATGGACACAGAGATCAGTAAGAAGTTGTTGCAATAAACTGTGTGAGAGATGTTGGTGGCTTGGACTAGAGTCAGTGCTGAAGGTCCTATAAAGTGTTTACATGTCTTTTGAAGGTTCAGACAATAGGATCTGCTGATGGGGGATCTGAGAGAAATAGAAAGTTAAAGGTGAATCCTTCAGTCTTAATCCTTTAATCCTTTCGTCCTTAACTTTAGTCTGAGCATCTGGTAGAATGTTGTTGCATTTACTGAGATGAGGACTAAGGGAGGGACAGGTTTGTGGGGCAAACAAGGAGTTTGGTCTCAGACACGTTAAATTAAAAGGGATATGTGAGTCTACAACTGAGGGAAGTGGTCCAGTCTGGAGATAAAATTTTGGTAAATGTCAGAATATTTATAGTATTTACAGACGTAATAGGATGACATCTGAGGAGGGTTTGGTGGAGGAGTTTCTCTTGGGCAGAGAAAAAGAGAAACGAACAAGAGTGATTAACAACATAAGATCAGAAGGATTTTATTCAATCATGGGTTAGCCTAAAGGAGCGAAAAATCCTGTGACTTTGGATTTTTTCAGAAAATAACCCTAACTTGTCTAGATGATATAGCAGTGGTCTCCAATATAGTACACAGACCTCTGGAAGTGCCTCAAATAATCCACTGAGGAATGGGAAGAAAGCATTAGACATCACTCTTATAAGAAGTTAAAATTTAATATACTGTTATATTATGGGCTTTATAGGAATACACGTGTATATGTACGGATGTCTATATTTTAGAGATGAGAGATCAAAAATGCTCAGAAAAGACGGTACTCTAGTGATAGAATCAGCAGAAAGATGCAAAGGGCTTTTGGCTCTTTTTGTTATGGATCATGTGGGAACATAGCGCCATCCCCCGTGCTTGGATGTGTGGTTTAAAAGGCCACTAAGGGTTCAACTGCGTGGCCCTGGCAAGGGTAGGCTCTGTCCTGTCAGCATCGATGTTCTTATCTCGCAGGCTCGTCTCCGCTCGGAGGCCCCGAAGATCCGGGTGCGGACTCGGATTCCACGCCAGTTCACACACTTCTTGAGAGGATCCCGCAGTGCCGTGTTGGGCCTCAGCCGCCTCGGAGAGGAATATCGGTGGCAGAGTGAAATCGGAGGCCTTGAGAATATCGCCCTGCTTCCCTTTGTTGTGTTTTTCTGCAATTATTTCATCTGAGAGAGACACTCTAGGGTTCCTGCATTTGTCCTCTGAGGAGGGGGCCCAGCCCAGCAAAGTCTGGAGGCTGCTTGAAAACCCTGCGTGCGGCACCGTGATCATTTCTCGCCGTTTATTCTTGCGGAAGCTGTGTACCTTTGATTAAACCTGGCACAGCACTTTAGAAGCCACTGATAGACATCAAAGAAGTTAGCTCTCTGATATCAAAATAGACGGAAGGTTTGGACCTAGACCAGCGCTGTGTGAACACTGAGAACAGTCCACAGCGGGAGGCAATGGCTTTTGGACAAGAATCAGAAAAGAACCAAATGGATTTCCTCTATTTCTCCCTTCATTAGCTGCACGGCAAATGCCTTCATCCCATCAGAAGAGAAATCTTTATTGGATTTTTATCCAAAATCCTGCGTGGGGTGGGGGGGGAGTAAAATTTGAGGTGAAAAATTTAAGCAACCTCCTCAATTATTAAAGTTTGTTAAAAAGGTAGATATAATTTATGTCTGAGGAGTAGAAAAATTACCTTGATTGTTCCCTTTATTTTATATGCAATTGTAGGTGGAGCCCAAATGTGTTTGAAGAACGCGGATTTACTCTGCCTTCACTTAATGATCTGGGAACAATTAAAAGGAACACATAGATGCGTCAGAAGTAGACCAAGTGTAAAAAATTACACATGTAGATATGCTTTTGAGAACTTCTTCCCAAAGGTATTTTGTGAGAATGAAGGAGTTGCATTTTTATATAATCTACCTTCAGGGATGGGTACCTGGTTTATTGGAGACATCTAATAAGTATGTGTATAAATGCTTTTAAATGCCTATTTCTAAATCATAACTAATATATATCAATTTATTAAATAGATCATATATCATCTACTTAAAAATAAACTCAATCAGATTGGTAGAAGGACAATTACAGCTATCGGAACAAAATAACTAATAATCAGTAATTCTTTTTTTAACAACTAATAACCAATAATTCTGTTGTTTTTTTTTTTAACAATGAGATTTCCAAATGCTGAGAGATTAACGACCTCATTTGTTCTTCACAATAGCTCTATGATGTGGCCACTGTTATTGATCCCTGTCTACAGATGAAGCCACTGAGACTCTGAGAGTAGATTAATGTGCCTGGGATCAATCAACGGTTTGAATCAGGGATCAGCACATTTCTTCCGTAAAGGGCCAAACAGTAAATATTTTAGGCTCTGTGGGCCGTCTGGCTGCTGTTGCAACTACTCAACTCTGCCGCTGCAGCAGGGAAGCAGCTGTAGAGCATGCGTGAATGAATGAGTGTGACTGTATTTCAGGGCATTTTACTTATGGACACTGAAATTTGAACTGTATATAATTTTCATGTCATGAAATGTTGTTCTTCTTTTGATTTTCTTCCCCAAACGTTTAAAAATGTAAAAATTTTAAACCACAAGCAATTAGAACCAAAAAAGGTGGTGGGCTGGATTTGGTGCCCAAGCAGTAGTTTGCTGATCCCTGGTAGAAAGTGAGGGGGTCAGGATGTCAACCTAGATCTTCTACCATGGCCCATGTTCTTTCCACTACACCATGTGGGTTTGTTTCATCATTGAGGAGAGACCCTACTCAGAGACTTGAAATCTGGAGAGTTTTACTGCTGTTCGTACTTTTGAAATTAACTACAAGACTCAAACGTATTAAGCTTCTGCATCCAAAGAGAGAGAGAGAGTAATCACCGGCAGCAGAGCAATTAGCAAAGAGCGAGCCAATAGCAAGCCCAGCGAACACTTCATTGTCAGCTAGAGGGTTTGGCTAAAAGTAAATTTAATACTCATTAAAAAATGAATGCTGCTTTAATGCCACTTCAGAGGCTGGTAAATTGTAGCTAACTCTAAGCAATTCAGGAAGCAGTCCCATTGCTTCAAGGCTGACAAACAAATCCTTCATGAGACAGGAAGATTCGGAGAAGCCCCATCTTGGAAAGGTTAGGCGTCCCCTGAAACAGTCCAGACTTCGAATTCTGCTCCCTACGAAGTGCAGTGAGCATGGTCCCAAGCAGAAGAGAGGGTAGGCATTGATTCTGCCGGTATGCTGGCAGGAGAACTGCATAAAGTACAACCCTACCGAGAAAAAGTTTTGAGAATTGCACCTGCCTAAGAAAATAGTGATTAAAAGCACACTCTTATCAAGGTTCATTTCATCATTTTTACATGTGTTCTCCTCCTCCCGTACCATGATTTACAGCAACCTCTGAAGCATGAGGCTGAAATCTGTCTCCTTAAACCTCTTCTTCCCTGAGTGCTTTTGCTGGGATAGAGTTGTTCCTGAGAGCTGGGCAATTGCTGCTGTGCTATGGAATAAAACTGTCAGTGTGATTTAAAAATACATATTGCAGAAAATAAGAAAATGCATTTGAAAAACCTTGTCATTTTGTCTTCTATAGAAACAAAGGCAGTGACATAGAGAGTTCAAAATAATGAAAAGTCTTTGTTAACTGTGAGGCATTTACAACCTCAAAATCACATCAGTGCCAGCAGAGCTAGCAGGTATTCAGGTGTCTCAGATCTAAAATAACAGGAGCTAATTGCCCCTGTGATAGACGACTTCAGAGAAATGTACTTGAATAAGTAAATTAGTGAAGGAAAAAAGGAAATGAGTGACTAACTACACATATGTACATACATATACTTTTTGGATATTTTGGATATTTTTGGATTTTGGATGCAGTCGATTGATCATCTTTTACACTGCCCATTTTCCTTTTGTTCTGGTTGAGTTTATGACATCACAGAACTAACCAAAAAACTCAGAAATTAACCTACAATGCTTGGCTTGGCTTTAAAGTCCTTTTAGTTTTATATTCACCTACAATCTACACTTGGAGAACTTCCTCAGCTCTGGAGGTTTGTATATGCACACATATGGGCTTGTGGGACATACTTTCATCAGAATGGCATTAATATATCTTGTGTCTCATAATGAATATTCTACTCTGTACTACGCTTTGAAGGAAAAATGCATATTCATGTGCTTGCGAGTGGGTAAGAGAGGAGAGGAAAAAGAAAGTATGCAGAAGAGAGATGATTTTACCCCTGCCATCTAGATAGACGGATAGAAGATAGCTAGGTATTTAAGTACATCCTTTAAGCATAGACACAGATATTTGGAATTTTATAAGTGAGTTTTTCCCAGCCTCTTTTTTCCCATGAAGCACATAGAAAAATGATAATATTTTTAAAATATACTGTGGTAAATGGGAAGGAATTTGAGAATATCTATTTGGGGTTTGGTTAAAAATATTCTTTTATTTTAGTTATAAAATTGAGGTAAGAGAAAAAATGGAAAGTATTAGGAAAGATTAATTTTTTTTAAAACTTAATAATATATCATAATATTTAAAGAGAAATTTGAGCTTGCTTCTGTGAATATATCCTTTTTATATCAGGTTTTAAGCTGGAAGTGGCTATACATAAATTCTAGCTAAGGCTTTGCAATGATGGTTTCTCCAAATTCTTGCTATTTATGATCTATGAAATACTTCCATATGAGTAAATAATGTATTTTTTTTTAATGTCTTTAAAACCTTTCAGCCATTTACAACAGTTGATTTTCTTAAAGAATCTAATCGTTCTTTTTCTTAAATTATCAATTATACTGAAATTTCTTGAGGTTGGATTTCAAACCCAAGTGGGCTTTTAAAATATCAGTTATGTCAGAAATAATGAAGCTCCAATTTGCAAAACACGCATACATTTGTTAGGGCAGTCACCCACAGCTAGCGTGTATGCCAATAGAAGGTGCGTCCAGCAAATGGACATGAGTATACAATATACGTACATAAACATAAGGATTCAGGGTCTTTTCAGAAATGTACCCACCAGTAGCTCCCCCTCCTCTCATCCCCCCATTCCCTATTTCCCACCTACAGGACTCATTTGGGGATGAGGGCCACATACTTTGGCACTTGATACATTGATTCTAAAAGACCATGGTTCCTTGGTGACTAATGGGCAACCACAGATTCTGCAGCTGGTACAAATGCACATGTCTAGTGCTTCAGCATCTCCTTGGCTATGCTCAGCTGTTGCACTGGGCAAGGGTGCCATCTTGCTCATGGTCTTCTTTATTAGGGCCTCTGCAAGTGGACCTTTAAACAGCTCCACTGGAGGGTCCACGGAGGCGAGGAAGTGGCTGCCTGTGCTTTCCCACACCCAGCCAGGGCTCCATCTATGTCCCTCAACTTTCCAATCTCCCAACCAAAAGAGCCAATGGCCAGTCTTAGAGTACCCCTTCCCAGCCTCAGATAAACTGGAACTCTGAGAATCTAGAGGCCATCTGAAAGTTTCTGTAAAAGAGATATTCTACCAAACTCTCTGAGTAACCGACATTAATAGCGGAGGCGTTTTCTGTGCAGTCCCGGGACCAGCACCTCTTTCGGTGCAGGAGGAAGTCAACTCCTTATCAGCCATTACAACTCAAATTTTCCCCAGTAGACCACACTCTCAACCAAGGAAGCTATGGTTGCCTATTTCTGGGCTATTTTCCCTGCTTCCCCTGAACATGAGGCAATTGTGAAAACGGAAAAACAGGGCCTGATCAACATCAGATACACAGTTGAAAGGTTCCAAAATTCGTTTTTGTTTTACATGTTGCTAATGGCTAAAAAAAGGCTTTTCTGTATATCAAAGAATATTTTTTGATTTGCTGACATTATAAAAATTGCAATCTTGGTGAATTCATTGATTTACAAATAACTCAAAAAATATATCTCTTAAATAATTACATCTCTTGCCGAAATTTTACCTTACCCAGAGATGGTTCATAGAAATTTTACTTTGATCTTGGTCAACGTGTTAAGTGTAGCATTAACATTAAAAAGGTATGTTTTGCATGAGGTAAAAATTAGATCACTAGTAATTCCAATTTCAGAATTTTCTTTTTAGTATTTTTGTAATAATCATAAATACATGTGAACTACTTGTTAAAAACAGTCTCCATTCTTTATGTGCTCAAAAAATCTAAATATTCTTTTTTTATTGAAGTATAGTTGATTTACAATGTTTCAGGTGTACAGGAAAGTGATTCCGATTATATATATATATATATATATATATATATATATATATATATATATATATATATATATATACATACACACAGACTGTATATGTATTCTTTTTCAGATTTTTTCCATTATAGGTTATTACAAGATATTGACTAAGTTCCCTGTCCTCTACAGTAGGTCCTTGATGTTTATTTATTTTATATACAGTAGTGTGTATCCATCTCAAAAATCTAAATACTCTGATGGAAGGAAATTTAGGGTCAGTTTGACCGTGTGAGATTTTAAGTCTGATTCTATGAGACCAGGACAATTTGGGGGCATCAAATCAAGTGTTACAAAGCTGATATCAGTGAACAGCTACTTGTCATGTCTGGGTAGTCATCCCAGGTACCACCAAAAATAGCTGAAGGAGCCAAGACTGCAAGGCTACACTCTAGTTATTCGGCTTTCTACATGCAGCCACAGTCCAGTAATTTAAGCAGTAGTATTTAATAAAAGAGAAAGCAAATTAAAAATTGTATTGATAAATGTGATTAACCCAATTTAAATTTCAAGGCTTTAATATTTTAATAGGTTTAGTCTTTTGTTCTTAGTCACATGCATAATTACTTTTCCTCATTCTCTTGATTTAATAACAGAAAAATCTGAATAATCTTTGTAGAAAAATGATCTGTGGGAAAAACTGATCTGAGTGAGTACACATGTTATCAAAGTCCTGTGGTGACACTGTATATCACCGAGGGGGGGAAAAAAAAAAACCTTGATAATCACACGGATCATGGTTAGAAATATATAAATATGCTGTTTTCTCCAAGTATAATTACGACGGAGCAAGACAATGTTTTATTTAAATGATTTACCGCTGTCAAAGTTTCTCAATAAAAGCAAATCAGAATCACCAGAAGAGTCACTTCAAAATACATATTTTACTGCAGATAAATTAGGCAAATAAATAAATAACAAACTCACCCTTCCCCAGTCCACTCTAGTTTGGTGACCTCTTAAAGAGACCAGTAAAGAAATACTATTTATCCAGGGGTATTTTGAAGTTGTGTGTGTGTGTACACATACATGTATATATAAACATATAAAATCAGCTTCTCACCCTAGACCTCAGAACAAGAACTGCCTGATTTGACTTTGGAAGCACTCAATTTCTGCAGACATCCCCACTCCCTGCCTTTACTCTGGAAGGCACGGTTACGATGGGAATTTGCCAAGCATCCATGCTTCAGTTTCCCACTTGAGGTATTATCACTCTGACCGCGCTTTCCTCCCTGCCATGGAGCTTATCAGGGCCCTGATTGGCAAGGCCAGGGCCAGCATTTGCCCACAATAATTTGAGGGATTCTGTGACCTCCTTCAGAAACCTCAAAACATTCATGGAGTGGATGACAGGGAGGGGCCGAGATTTCTAAGAGCTGCTTTTCCTAGAAGCATAGGTGTCTAAACATTAGAAATAGCCACTCGGTCTTAATAATGCCTCCTATTTGTGGGCAAATTCTGCAAATTTTTGTCAAGAAGAATACAGTCTGTGAATACTTAATTATTACGTAATTATTCTTTTCTGTTCTTCCCGCCCCCCCCCCCCCTTTCTTTTAATCTAACACTTTCCTCTAGGGAAATCAATTATACTAAACAAGCATTTACTAATGTGGTCTTCAAGCACTTTGAGATCACCTGGAGAGCTTTTCAAAATATAGGGGCCTGGGTCCCACTCCCAGAGGTGTTACTGTGATCGTCTGGGGTGCACCTGGGCACCAGGATTTTTACAAACTCCCCCAAGTGATTCTTAATATGCAGCCAAGATTGAGAATCACTGCTCTTTGGAGGAGAAAACCCTAGGCTGGGAGGGAGAGGAATTAAAATATTGGAGGAAATCAATATGATCCAATGCTCCCAAAGAGAAAGACACCATTGCTGTAGGGGTAAATGATAGGCCAGCCACCTAATTCAGAATTTGCAGCTTTGTTCACTATTTTACAGTCTCTGTGTTATTAATTTTCTGTTTCATAAAACTGACAAACATAATTGTTAATTACATACCATACACTCCACCCTCCCAGTAACGGTTTCTCTCCACACCCTCACCTGATATAAAGCTATAGCACAATGCCCCACTATATTAAATTTCAATTTAATTATCTTTATTATAGCATCACCTCCTTGGAGGAAATGATTAACTCTGAGATGGACTTGAAGAGAAGAGAAAGATATTGCGGTGAGCTTTGCCCTAAAGCCCTGTGCTACTATATAGGCTTCATTCGCAGGCACGAGAGCAACAATAAAATGGTTGAAAAATTAGCTTCTCTTCCATTTCCTCGGATCCCTGTGATGTGATCCCTCAAAGGTCCCTACTGGCACACAGAAAAGTGAATGGTATAAGAAATGGGACTTTAATGCATAACTTCCTTTGTGTGTGTGTGGAGGGAGGGGGCCTATAAGTGCACTTCAGTTAAAAGCAAAGAATGATTCTCAAATAATTAGCACAGGAGAGAATAGTTAGTAGCCCACGGACAGTACATGTTCACTACTTAATAACTGACCTTCTGGAAGTTAAACTTTATTTAGTACCATGGAACTTTTCAAAAATCTCAGGGTGTTTTACTTTTAAACATTACTTGAGGTGACTTCTTCAAAGAATCTCTTTAACCTTGGTTTGCAAATTAAAAGAGCTAGAAGCTCCTGAGTTTATCAGAAGTAATTGTTTCCCTAAATTAACACTAAGGGGCTTGTATCCCATGCAACTACGATATTAGGTGGCTGAGAAGAAACAAACTGGAAAATGGGACCACAGGGCTTTGAGACTCCATGGTATTGCAGCAAAACAGTGAAAGGACTCTCATTATTATTAATTAAGCATTTATACAGCAAGTATTTACAGAAAGCACTTTGAGATCACCTGCTGTCAGGAGTGGACGGGCACCGTTCCACATACATGCATCCTCACTCCCATTTTTGTGCTCTTTCAACATGTTTAGGAAATTCAGGCACAGGCAAATTGTCTTGTCCAAATCTCAAACAATGGGGTCTAACCTATGTGCAGATAATACCACAGAAACTTGAACTCTTCAGTAAATTGGAGTATTAGCATGTAGCTAGGGCTCCAGGTTGAACTCACTATAGGATACTGACACATTTGGTGTGATGGGGGATGCAGGAAGGAGAGGTAGAGAGCTAGGAAGCTTCTTTGGTAAGAACAAATGTTGAGGGAGAACATGCTGAGACATGGAAGGGAATAGCATAGCCATTCCCAGGGGAGAGAGCGTTTTGAGTACACCCTTCACCCCAGGGAGGAGTTGCAATAAAGAATAAAATTTGAAATATGTATGTTACTAAAATTGCTGCAATGGATTGGGGTGAGGGATCTATTGGGGGTTCTAACAAAGTGAAAGATGGGTTTCCAGAATTTGCAGATATTGGTCGCTAGAGGAGGAAGGAAGAGGCTTCATAACATTGTGGCAGGCCTGCTTTTCACTCGTGTTAATGTAGTTGATGGAATAAGACAGCGGGAAGTGCTGAGTATCAGGCAGTCACTCCGGGTGCTGTACAAATGGAGAAGAAAGGTGAAGGTCTAGAAGTGCTTATTTTTACCATTAAACTGGTGTGACCTAAGTAAAGATAAATAAGTAGTATCCAAATAAAACTGTTTTTGCATTATAAATGGGCAGCCTATATAGTCAAAATGCACTCTCTTTATATTCTTTGTTCTCCACGAACTTTGTACAGCGTGTTACCTATGGAAGTTTCGTAATATTTGCTCATTAACTGAGACCTGCATGAACAATCAAAGTCCCAGGATTTCTCATTTGGGTATTTCCCTTCTGTATTCAAAGATTCTATATGGTTTTACAAGATGCATCGGTCAAGGCTCAGACAGGAACACAGAAACAACTTTAAGCATTTTAAATGGAGGAAACAATACAGGAAATCGGTTACTAAACATTGGAAGGGCTAAAGGAATTAAAAAAAAAAAAAAAGGAGCGTGTAATTGGTAATTGCAAGACGATAATTCCACCCCATTAGCAGGAAAAATAAAAGGGAAAATACTATCTAAGAGCCCATGACCTCTGTTATTAAACCTGTTGCATAATCTCTTGCTGCTGGTGGAGCTACCACAACTGGCATGACTTTGCAAGACCATAGGCGTAGCCTGATTATTTGCTCCTGCTTCCAGAAGTGCTGCCTGAAACCAAAAAGAAAGAAAATGTTCTATCTCTTATTCCTACCTTATTATCTCTTAATCTCCTGGAGGGTCTCCTGCTAGAAGAATATAAGGAAGCCACTTGGCAAGGGTGTCTGTTAAATTAAGTTTGCAGACTTCCAACCTGTTTAAAAGAGAAGAACACAGATGCATGGGAATGGACCTGAGAGCCAACAGACAAGTAATAGTACCGGCTAATCTAACTCAAATGCAAGAAGGAAGCTGACAAGACTGTGGTAACCTGATAGATTAAATTCCATCACCAAAGAGAATTTTTGATAGAAATTATACAGTGATTGTCTGCCACAGAGTGTAACAGGAAAACCATCAATTTCTTCCTTTTGTTTTGTGATGGATAGATTTAGCTTAAAAACACTTACTTCTATTTACTAAAATATAGGCTGGAAACCATTTATAAAAACAATCAATAATATGCATCCTATATTACAATATGTAATATATGACCAATATAAACAACGTACATTTATTAGAACCTTAATTGGCACATGGTTACCTGTAAACACTTAGAAAAACAATGCAACAAAGGAAATTTAATGCCTGACACAGGGCCAAATACAGCATCTGAGGATGAGATTTGATGGAAATAGCTTATGAAAATTCACTCCCATTAGAGAATGGCTTTTTTATGTCAGCTCAATAACTTCCAGGAAATAAATGAAGACATTTAAAAAATCAAAGTGATAGAATCATGTAAGTGGAGCCTTATAAAAATTGATAATGGCACAGCATACCAGCTCCAAAGTATGACAACATTTACCACATCAGGAGAAAGTAATGAATTGTAATAAGTCTGGAAACAAGCTACGAAGTAATTAATATCTCTGAATCAGTTTCATGAAGCTATTATCTTAATTTTGTGGTATTTTGAATAGAATGAAAAATATTGAGTAACAAAAGCAAGACATTAACTAAACGATGATGATTTCTGAGGCTTTTGTTGATACACTTACTATGTCTTTCCTTGTCATTGGAGACTGAAGTGTTACATTTCATCTTTGGAGAAAGTAATCATCTATATAAGGAAAGTCAATGTTTAAAGCAAGTCAGCAAATAGAACTTGAATGACAAATACCAGATTTCCTCAAAGGTTGTACCTACAGACATGTGTCCTACCAAGGAAGCGTCAAGTGCAAATTATTGTAATGTTTTTATTTCACAGTGATAGCCTTTGCCATTCACTAGCAGACACTTCAAAACAAACGCCGCGAGGCTTTCCTGGTGGCGCAGTGGTTGGGTATCTGCCTGCCAATGCAGGGGACACGGGTTCGAGCCCTGGTCTGGGAAGATCCCACATGCCGCGGAGCAACTGGGCCCGTGAGCCACAATTACTGAGCCTGCGCGTCTGGAGCCTGTGCTCCGCAACAAGAGAGGCCGCGATAGTGAGAGGCCCGCGCACCGCGATGAAGAGTGGCCCCTGCTCGCCACAACTAGAGAAAGCCCTCGCACAGAAACGAAGACCCAACACAGCCATAAATAAATAAATAAATAAAATTAAAATTAAAACAAACAAACAAACAAACACCGCATCACTGGTCTTGAAGTTCTCATCCTCCTTTATTTCTAACAACTGTCTGCTGTTCTTAGCCCAAGGATCCCAGCTATTCCGGGTGAAGAAGCTAATGTCAATCTCCCAAGCCCCAGAGATGGTTTGGTAGAGAAGTCAATCACTGAGCAGGCAAGACAGGTAGCTCCCAGATGCGCTCCTCTCTCCGAGGCCGGGGAACAGCCACCTGGAGTGCCGCCCTAACGTCAATCTCGTTAAATTTAAGAACTTTGGACAATCACTGTCATTTAGGGGGTGCCCTGTAAAAAAAAAAAAGCAGCAGAAACTGAAGAGAAGGAGGAACTGTAATGGGAATAGGATATTGGATATGTGTGCCGAGTGTAGGCACAAGTAATATGTTTGTAATTCTAGGACAGCCTCTGGCCAAAGAATGTCTTAAAGCTTGGTGCATGCCCATCTTCCATTTCCCTTCCGGTGGCCCATCTCAGCAGCGATCCTGATTTCCCCTTACGAGAATGTATGTGCCTATTCTTCACAATATTTGTTTAATTTATGAAAGACACGGGTGCAAGTTATATATTTCATGAATGAGAGGTATGTTTGTATTAATGGGGTAGTCTTACACTAATAATCTCTCTGAAATCAGGATGTGTCTTACTGTCAAAATGAATTCATAATTTAAAGTGGTAATGCTTCTTTTTGTCTTGTTGGTACATAAAGAAATGGTATAGTTCATAATCTTCGGTGTTAGAGATTACGTAAAATATAGCACTTAGTAAATGAATAATATTGGATGAATTTCAGGTTCCTAGTCTGTAAAATGTGAAGGCCACCACTTAACTAAAATGATTTCTTAATGTTTCTTCCCCCTTCAAAAGCTATTATACCATTGACTGGATTCTCAGCAAGGATGATTTGGTAAAGGAAGTAAGTTGTTATTGACGAATGGTCTTGGAAGGAAACTAAGCTGTTGCCCAAAGTTAATAGGTAGGGAACAGTTTAGTTGAGGACGAGACCACACCCCCCTAAAAGGGAGAAGACCAAGAAGCCCAGAATAGGACTGCATATACAGTATTCAACGTTTTCCTATTTCTTAAACACTCTCTTGCCTGCTCTACTGGAGCATAGAATAGCAAACACAAACCCTCTCTGTAGCTAATATTTTAAAGGGTCAGGAAGCTGTCTTCACAATATATGTTAGAAAATTTTTGATTGGAGGAAAAGAGAATGAATTATTCCACACCAAAAAAAAAAAAAAAAAAAAAAAAGGCTGACAGTTTCTAATATGGAAGTGGCCCCAGAGAAAGCTCCTAAGCCACTTATCTGTTGAAGGTATAATTATTTTTGATTCTATAAACTGTATTGAAATTTGAATGTATTATGGATGGTGATGACATGCCCTGTCCCCTTAGCCTTTTGAAGGTGAGTACATACATGCGGAAGGCCCCCTGGATGCGTTACAGGGACACATCAGGCATCCTGCCACCAGAAGATTTCCACTTGGATCTCCCAACAAGCAGCTTATGACAGTGTCCCCACAGAGCGTAAGTCACCACACAGGAGGGTCTTTTAACTAATGTGCACAGAAGGAAAAATTTATGAGGTTCTTATGAAGTGGTTTGTTTTAGCTCTGAATAGAGGAAAAGACAGAGAGAGAAATAAGGGGCAGAGTTTTGTGACATAAAGGTCCACTTGAGCCTGGTGTGGTTTTTATCATCTTAAAACACGTTTGAGAAGACTAATCTCAAAGCATACGACTGTTCTCAATACGGCACGTAAGAAATGGAAGGCAGAAAGTAGCTGGTCTGTAAACAACCCACAAAGCAAATTGCAGGTTGATATTTCCTGAACTAAAATTCTTTGAGTTACAATGGGAACCGCTTCTCAGTATATAAAGAGCATAAGTCCTCTCTTTGGTTCCAACGGGGCTCTGTCATGACTTGTAATAAGCTGAACATTGTAATGCATGTTCTAAAAAAAAAGTTGTCTATTACTGTGTGTGCAAAAAAATACAATGCCCATGCACCAGGATGTTAACAAAACAGCACCTGCACAAACTAAGATTGCAACTCTATTCTCAGCTTATCTTTGCTTTTCACTCACAGGGATCATTTCTGTTTCAATGGGAAAGGAAAGCTGCACATGCAAGCATAATTCATACGTTAAACTGGAGCGACCACTTTTGTATGAATCAGCGCTCTGTAAACAAAACAAAAATCTGAAAAATTTTTAAATCCAAATATTCTTTGTCAGATAAATATAACAAGCTTCCATGATGACAATGGTAACCGCGGTAGACTGCAGGTAACGCGGGCTTTTAAAAGTGGGATTGGAATTTAGGGAGGTACTTTGTAATTATGGACTTTTTAAAGAATTTTAAATTAACTATACTCTTAAAAAAGGAATAATTCAAACTTTATGTAAAGCCGTTCTTTAAAATAACTTGATTCATAGAATTATAGAATTAAAGTACAGATAGGTGAAAGGACATACATAGCAATAATGATTATATGTATGCATCCTTTTAAAAATGCCAAGAATTAACAAAGCTCTCAAAATCAAATCCGTCATCCATCTGTGACGGGCAAGTGACAGATTCGCTGACTAATTGAAAACAGACAACCCGGGTGAATAGTAAAAACTACCACAACCAACAGGTATTGAATATTTATCATTTTATTCCCTAAAGTATCATGCCTTACACTAAACACTTTACAGTTATTTTCTTATTTAGTCCTTCCAGCAGCCCTATCAGGTAGGTACTCGTTATGCTTTGAATTTGGCAGGTGGGTAATCTGAGGTTTTGGATGCATGAACCTTGCTCGTGTCAAACCGCCAGCCAGTGGCAGAGCTCGGCAGCCTGGCTCTGGACTTGAGCCTCAGCACCTCACTGCTCCCCCTGGGTCTAGTCATCACAGATTTCTGTTACTATTGCTATAAAGGGGTCAGACAGCATCAAGATTGCTGTGACCTGGGCAAATGCACATTTTAAAATTGCAGAAGGGAGAGAGCTGACTACAAGAAGAAAAGCTGAAAGTGAAGAGTGAGCTTCCATAATCCGAATCATTACAACCTTACAAAAGCCAGACTTAATACAACCACAGCACCTTAAACTGGGAGGTGATTTGAGAGAGTATTGTATTCCATCCAACACAGGGATTCTATCCACTGCATTCTTGGCAGATGGTCATCTAGTCTCTGCTTGAACACTTCCAGTGATGGGGTGCTCACCACCTATCAGGCAGTCTATTCCAATTTTGAATGATTTTTAGAAGGGGCATCCTTATATGGAGCCAAAAATCAGAGGTGCTGGCACTTCAAGGAATTCCTTTCACAACAAATCATACTCAAGTCTGTATCATGTGATGGTTAAAAGGGATACTGGGGGCTTCCCTGGTGGCGCAGTGGTTGAGAATCTGCCTGCTAATGCAGGGGACATGGGTTCGAGCCCTGGTCTGGGAAGATCCCACATGCCGTGGAGCAACTAAGCCCGTGAGCCACAATTACTGAGCCTGCGCGTCTGGAGCCTGTGCTCCGCAACAAGAGAGGCCGCGATAGTGAGAGGCCCGTGCACCGTGATGAAGAGTGGCCCCCACTTGCCACGACTAGAGAAAGCCCTCGCACAGAAACGAAGACCCAACACAGCCATAAATAAATAAATAAATAAATAAATATTTTTTAAAAAAGGGATACTGTTTCATGGTAAAATATGGGAGGTAAAGTAGAGCTCAAAGGGCAGCATAATTTCATAAATGGTGTGTCAAGGCTTGAATCCATTTCTTTCAATTGTGTCAAGGCCAGTAAAATCCAATGGCAAGCCCAGATTACAGTGCATAGCACTAAATAGAATTTACCAATAAGCCGAGGGCATTACACGTCACGAAACCATTGCGCTTTGTTGTACCAGCTTTGTACCAGGATCGTGTTGGTAAATATACACCTAATACCTGGTTGAACCCAGATTCAGAACTGAGCAAAGCAGCAGGTATACACGGTGGGTCTGTGAATAGGTAAATTCCCACTGAAAATCCGCTGAGAGAGGACTGTAGGAGGACTTGAGTATTCATGCTGATGGAGGGGATGACGGAGGACACAAGGACAGGCTGAAGGGTGGCCGTGGCTCTCACACAACCAGGCTTCCTAGAGGGCAGGGCTTCTGATGGACAGAACCAGGCAAGGTGACCCGCTTCCCATGCCCACCTTGCACATCCAGCCAGACAGACTTAACTTCAGGGAAAATATTTGTTCTCAAAGCAAGCAGAACAAGAATACACTTTAATCTGTTCTATAGATACACAGCGCCGCCTCTTAGCCAAATACCTTACTTCTGAGCTGTTCACTGCCCTCTGTAAACCAAATGTCAGACAGGACAGGAGAATGTAACTCCTTCATTTCTAGAGGGAAGCATAAGATTGGCTATCGCCTAATATTTTATATCCATTTTTGTCTAAAATGAAAACTTAGCAGCGACCCAGTCTAGGTTGTATTCTAAGTATTGAATAGGTGCTACGTCAGAAGAATTGAGGAGTCTGGCACTACTGCCTTCCCCTGCCCCAATCTCCAAGAAAAGCTCCAACTGACCTCCAGAATTAGCCAAATTCTGTGGTCTCCGTCTGAAATGAAAAACGTGTTGCCGGTTGTACAGAATTTTCAGTTGTGCAATCTGTGTGTGAATGAGTTGACTGATTTTTAGGAGCAGGCATGGTAGTCTTTTTTAAGCTTTTTTTAAGCTTTATTAATTTCAGAAGCAAAAGTCCTACAAACTTACAAAGAACACTCTTTGTAATATTTATGGTTACCTTTCTTTTCACTTATGCAGTTTTGTAAATTTTTATAATTTTTTTCATTTTAATCTTTTTCCAGTTCCTCTTACTGAAGATGGTACACACTGGTTAAAAACATAACATGAAAAGATTATTCAAGATTCACGAAATTGCATACATATAAAGGAACATAAGTAATTAATATTTCAAAAGATTATCATAAGGTAGTACATTTATACTTCTGAAGTAATTAAGTATAAGTAAACTAAGGTTTTTGAGACACACTGTAGGATGGCTACTGAGTTACGCTACATCTTGTGAGAAGACAGCGACTAAAATGCCATCTTTGTATGTATGCTTCTTTGCTCACTGCATGACAATGAACAGATATAACATAGAAAGAGGATTCTTGCCTTTAAGATGTCATTTTCCCTTTGTGAATGTGTACATGCCTACCTCGGAGATATTGTAATTTTTTGGTTTCTCAGTGCGTATAACAGTTATGTTTACACTATACTATAGCCTATTATGTGTGCCGTAGCCTTATGTTTAAAAAAAAAAACCAACATACATACTTTAATTAAAAAATACTTCATTCCTAAAAAATTCTAACCACCATCTGAGCCTTCAGCGAGCTGTAATCTTTTTGCTAGTGGAAGGTTTGAAATATTGCATGAATTACCAAAATGTGACACAGACACACAAAGTGAGCAAATGCTATCGGAAAAATGGTGCCTATAGTGCTCGATGCAACCTTCAATTTGTAAAAAATGCAGTATGTATATAGCACCATGAAGCAAAGCACAATAAAACAAGGTATGCCTGAAAATGAATGGTGGGGCGTTTAGAAAGAGCATCTTCTCCAAGGATGACTCCCGACCTCTGCCCCATGGCACGTGACTGAAATTTGGAGAACGTTTCACCCATCATGGAACCATAGAATCTAATCATAGTGAAAATGAGGAGGTTAAGAAGAGATTTTCTTGAATGAACTTTCAAAATTGAAGCTGGCAATGAGCCTGCTCTGAGAAATTGTGCATTTGTGCAGACTTGATTTGCTCTTGCCACTCCCTAGACTGGAAAAATACAGGAAAGTTGGACATTGTGCTCCAGTTTTCATTCCTGCTCCTTAGACCATTCCGCTTGCCCCTCCCCTTCCCAATTTCCCTACAGGACATTGAATGTCACCACCACAGAAAAATCGAACTAGACTGTGAGGAGACCAAATTAGGCTTTATCACTCAACCAAAATGGAATAATGATCTTCTAGCCTAATCACAATGACTTATTTTGTGAACAAGGAAAACAGAGAGAACAGAGTTTTAACACACTGTGTTGAATTGATCTTGGATAAAACTCCTCCCAGTAGATACTTTGTCTAACACACTGCTTAGATAGCATATGTTTAATTTCATTTCTCCCCCATACACTGAAAGTTACTTGAAGGTAGAGACCACATCTATTCATTGTTCTGTCAATAGCACAGAGCTGGCACATGGATGTAACCAACAGATGCTTAACTAAACGGAACTATGGAGATAATACAAATTCTTACACAACAGCAAGATATTAAGGCATGCTCATCTTTGGCTTCCTGTCGATACTGGGCTGGATTAACAAACAAGGGTTCCTTTATAATAAAAGGATGATACTGTGTTCTAACGCTTGACAGACATTAGAACAAAGTCTAGGAAAGGAATGAGATTACTCCGGTTCGAATTTTTAAAGGGAAAGATGGCAGACAAAAGACAAAGTGTGTTGAAACAAGAAAGAAGTCTGGAAAGTAGTCCAGAACAATGGGCAACTCAGAAGAGAACATGAAGAGATTACAGTGGGACTGGGACTTGGAACCACTTCTTATAGATGTTGCTTTAAGTATATTAATTTTTGTGCAAAGAGCACGTGAGATCCTCATCCACCATCTCCATAAAAGATTGCAGGGTCAGACAGGGCGACCCTATGTAGATTTTGTTTCCGAAGTCAGCTTTCTCACAAATGTCTCTATATTTTCTGACAAAAGAACGTAACGTGTTCATTTGAACGAGGAGGGCCGATTGTCTCTATCTGCCTTTGGCTTGTTTGCTTCCTTGGGGGGGGGCTTCATGAAAAAGCAACATTTGGGCAGGAGGGAAAGGGCTTTGGAGTTGTCAGGAGCCACTAGTTTAAAAGCTTCAAACTGTGTTCTGCTGGTGTGTAACTGCTGTGGAAGAAAATGCTTGAAAACAAGATACACATTTTGAATAAACAGAGACCTAAAAAATTATTTTTATTTGATCTGAGCCTGACATCGTTCTGTGCTTCTAAATCCCTTTGGAAACACTAAAACTTTCAGTTCCCATGTTGTCTTCAAAGTGCTTCGAGGCAAGTGACTATGGTGTAATTATCTTTTGAAAGAATGGAAAGTAAATGTTATTTTTTTAAAAAGAATAACCCCTACTCCATCTTAAATATGCAAGAAATGCCTCATCTGTCACTTCTTTATCTGACACACTGAAACAGCACCAAGAATTTTCTAGGCTTCTTGCAGAGATTCTCTGCCCCTCACACTATATTCAGAAGTTTCATAAGCGTTCCTTACTTGAAGTTTAAATCGCTCTGAGTTAACTAGGTAAACTGGAGACTTCTTTGTTTGCTACTCTCTCTCAGTCTTCTGCCCCTAAATCATGGAACTGAATGAATTTAGAGACCCCCATCATTTTATAGATACTAAAGCTGAGATATAGAATGCCTGATATTTAAATGTCTAAGAACATCCAGCTGGTTCCAAAGACCCCAAACACTGATTCTTCAGATTATCCACTCTTTCTTCTGGGCTATAATAAAATACACACTATAAAAAGGGGCTGCTGTTTCAGAGGCACTTTGCTAGATGCCTTAAATGTATTAAGTTCGTTTTCCATGTAGGAAGATAATCCTACAAGGGCATTACTGTTCTCTCCATTTAGATGAGAAAGCCAAGACCCAGAAAGGTTACATAACTCAACTGACGTTTAAAAGCTGGCAAAACCTGGCCAAGAACATTGCTCAGACTGACTCTAAAGCCTTAAAGGCTAAACTAACTTATCCCTAAACCTCAAAGTCAAGTTAAAATCTGAATATGGAAATGGATACGGAGGAAGGGGTTTCCCTGAGTACTGTGACAAGAAAAAATTGTGAAAATCAAGCTGTTTCTTGACCCAATGGGAGGAAATCTAACCTAGACATGGAAGACCCAGTCCCCGCTCCATCGGCCACTAAGTGATGGAACCCTGGCAAAACCCGGCCCCACGGAGCCTCGGTGTCCTGCTTGCTGAGACCTGGACTAACGTCCTCTCCACCTCCTTCACGGGGCTGCTGAGAGGATCAAGTGAGAATAATACATAGGAAAAAACGTCTGAATATTCATCAGAGAATTATCATCTTAAATTCTAAGCCCTGTGGAAAGAGTTTCAAATCTCTGCATTTGTCTTCATTATGTGGAGAAAAAATAAGTAGATAGATGACGAATCAAAATAAAAATTAAAAAATGAACACTTCTCCACCACATTGTTCAGGGGGAAAAATCACTGAAAAGATCTGCACCTGCCATTCAAGAAACTCCAGCTGTTTACATCATTGTAAGAAACACCGAAAGCGAGTGACGGTGTAGTGGGTTGCATGTTGCCTCCCCGCACCCCACCAATCTTGTCCACTTGGAACCTCAGAATGTGAACTTACTGAGCTATAGGACTTTGGCAGATGTAATTAGTTAAAGATTTTTGAGATGTAGTCATTGTAGATTTAGGGTGAGCCCTAACACCAATGACTGATGTCCCTACAAGAAGAGGAGAGGACACTGGACACACAGGGAAGAAGGTCACATGACAGTGAAGACAGAGATTGGAGTGATGCTGCTATAAGCCAGGGAATGCCAGGCACCACCAGAAGCTGGAAGAGGCAAGGAAAGATTCTTTCCTAGAGGCTTCAGAGGAGCCTGAACCTGCTGACACATTTATTTGGGGCCTTTAACCTCCAGAACTGTGAGAGAATAAATTTCTGTTGTTGTAAGGCACCTAGTTTGTGGTTATTTGTTAGGGCAGCCCTAGGAAACCCATACAGAGAGCCTTCCTCAATTATGCTCTATGCCATCAGCAAGACCCCCTCTCCTCCATCCCCACCCCCAGATGCTCCCTTGCGTGGGTGAGTTTCAGCAGGTGGCATGGGTCAGGCTGTACCAGTTGTTTGTAGCCAATCTCCACTCCCATTGATCAGCGCTCGACTGCTAAATAGGATACATGCCTTCAGTATTATCCCTGCTCACAGGTATTATAGGGCTACGATATTCAGTTGCAAATATAAGATTCAGTCAAGCTGCTTATCTATTATTATGTTTGATATAATTTTGTGTTTAGAGCTTTTCATGAATAGACTGATGCTGGATGGAACCAGCATCCCATCTGGGTCAAGAATAAAAATGTGAGTGATAAGAATTACACATTAAAGATTTGGATATAGCTTACGTTCTCAGCAGAAAAGGTCCCGGTGGGTGATAATTACTTTTACTCCTCACCTTTGCTACAAAAAGAATGTGAAAGACAGGAAATAGGAAAGGGCTGTTTTGGTATATAAAAGGATGTGAGTTTTTTTTTTTTTTAACTCTGTTTATATAATAAAGGGATTGAGATCAGGGCCATGGTTCAAAGAGTCTGCAGAAGACATTATGCATGGGAGGCCCTCAATTAATATTTGATGGAAGAACAATAATAAATGATGTTTTTACATGCCTCATTAAAATTAATATATGTTATACTGGAGTGTGTTAAATTATAAAACATTTATTAGTATATAGGGGAGTTGGAGGTGGAAATTTCTTAGGTAGGGTCAGCTCCAGGAATCTTCTGCCCTTTTCTTCCTAATTCCTCCCATGTCACCAGTATTAACAACACCTAACAAGAGACATAAAAAGGCTAAAGAACCATGTGGGGCTGTTGAGAAGACCAAGACAGCTCAGCTGTAATAAAATCCTAATGTTCAATGCTCTTCACCTCGCTGATCTTGCAAATATAACCTAAGGCCCCACCCCACATATGTCATACCCAGCGATAATGCAGGCAGAAGAAATGGAAACAGGTGTTCCCCATAAAGGCCTGGACCCTTCGGGCACCACCTGTGTCCACATAAATCCAAGGCAAACAGTATCCAGCTAAGTTGTGAGCAAGGTTATAGGATTCATTGCATTCCCCTGCCAAGGCAGGAGGAAAAGGACAGGTAATTTGGCCCTTGGATGCCTCAAAGACACACTGCCAAACACAGAGAAGGGGACAAAATTCTCTTCCTCCCTGACATTCTTCAGGAAAGAAGTGGGACTCTTGGCCAACACAAAATGAAACCTTGGAAGATGCACGGAAAATATCAAAAGGTTCTCAGAGTTCAAGTGACTCTACTTCACCACTCATCTCATTCACGAGAATACGCCAAATTATACACATCAGGAACTGAGGACACTACCAGCTCCAAAAACGGGCAAAGCAGGCTGCTGGTTGCGAGTCTTAGATTCCACGGGACGCTTTGATCATCAGAGTTCGTGATCATATCTCACTTTCTTTGGCAAAAGACCTGCAGGAGAGGTGACAGGTCAAGTGTAACCCGTATTGCTAGCTCCAGGGACCCAGTATGGAGACGTGGCAAAGCCTGCTCTTTTTCTGATCTTAACTTGCAGCCTGAAGCAGCCACAGACATGAATATCTAAGAGCAGGGGAGACATCTAGGGAAGACTGGCCAATGGGGCCACAGGGTGAACTGTGCCTGATCTGCCCCAACAAACTTCTCAGTATCATCTGGAACCACTTCTTCTCCCAGAGCAGACACACACTATTAAAATGCAATATTCCTCCCAGTATTCTGGAGAATCACATTTACGTGCCCCACTTCCTTAGAGATTTTGCCTTCACAGGGCAAAAGCGGGACCTACTGTATCCCAGCTTGCCTGCTGAGTGGGTTGCTGCAAAGCTGAGAGCCTAGAAGAGGGATTATTACTTTAATATGGAGAGAGTGCAGGACAAATCTAGACATGCCAGAAGAGGCATTTAGAAATGGCACACACAGAGCCAGAGCCTCACTGAGAACGCTCCGTCTTGGCATTGCTGGATTCTGGCTACTACAGCTTACAGGGATAATTTCCCAGGGGCAATGTTTCTTATGAAATCTGTTAGTTCCTGGGTATTTTTGCATGATGGATTTTATTGATGTAACGCTGGACCCAACACCTGGGCCTCATCAACTGCATTGCTAGTAATAATTGTGACTGCTTTGTGGTCTTTGGGCACATAAAGGAGCACTTCTGGGCAGGCTTTCCCTGTACCATCACATCCTCAGTGCAAGATCATCAGTATGTGGGGAATTCCTGGAGCCTCTCCCCCAGGTGCTTCATAACTTAATAAGACTTGTTGTTGTGAAATAAGAAAAGAATGCCCAAACTGGAGATACCGTTTTAAAACTTTATTAAAGCTCAAATCTGTATTTATACATAAAATATTTCATGCACTCTGTTCATTATATTTGGTTTAACTCGGGAATATTTCATTCATTTAGGCAAAGATCAATATTTTGGGTTTTCAAAATCCCCTTAAAATATGAATAGTCCCAGTTTGATTCTTTTTTTTTATGAATTTATTTATTTATGGCTATGTTGGGTCTTCGTTGCTATGCGCGGGTTTTCTCTAGTTGTGGCGAGCGGGGGCTACTCTTCGTTGTGGTGCGCAGGCTTCTCAGAGCAGTGGCTTCTCTTGTTGCAGAGCACGGGCTCTAGGCGCACGGGCTTCAGTAGTTGCAGCACGTGGGCTCAGTAGTTGTGGCTCACGGAGCTCTAGAGCGCAGGCTCAGTAGTTGTGGCGCACGGGCTTAGTTGCTCCGCGGCGTGTGGGATCTTCCCAGACCAGGGCTTGAACCCATGTCCCCTGCATTGGCAGGCGGATTCTTAACCACTGTGCCACCAGGGAAGTCCCCACACAGTTTGATTCTTACAGAATGAACAGCACAGTTAAAATAGCTATTGTCATTTTCCCTGGATTTTCAGACATTTCTTTCCTATAACCAGGATGTCATCACATAAAACGAGCAGGTCAATGGTTTTCAAAGCTTCTGTCTTCAAGACTATAAATGATTTCCAGTAGCACTTTCAAAGCAAAAAGGATACTTGGATGATGATTTCCAGAGCACATAAAATTTACTTTGTAAAATGTGTGCAGATTAAGAAACTAAAAGGAAAACGTGCTGGCCAAAAGCATCACTGAATACTGCAGAAATTAAATGTGCAAGAAATTCAAGGCACTTCATATAATCAAGTGGCAAGTGCGGTTTGTCTGCCCCACTCCCACAGACTAAATGGCTAAAGTTCCTGTTTTGCAAATCTGATTTCTTGCCCAGAATGCTGCTAATAATTGGTTCCTAGGCTGGCATGCCCATTGAGATGTATGAAATGGCTCTTGTTGATATTTTGATGTCAGAAAGGGTCTGTCAGATTTTTCTTTCCTGTAACCACTCACTTTCTCTTTGCCTCTTGTCACTTTCCCCCCCTCTCCTGCTCATTTTACCCACATTAAAGCTGTAAGTAAATAAATGACAGGCTGCGGCCTATCATCAGGTGACAGATCATCCTTCATTGGCTGTGGAGAACGGAGACCCTGTCATCTGTCTGGTCCCCCTCACATTCCCTGTCAACCTCACCGCATCCGGGTGGCATGTCACAGTCATCGGAGCAAGATGAATGCAGCAGTGTAAACATCAGCCTGAGAGCGGAGTCAATCAAAAATGTGACTCTGCACAGAAGCCCTTCTGCTGCCGGAAAAGAAAAACTTGCTGAGAGAAAGAAATGCCTTTTAGTGGCCTGCTTCTGCTGCTGGTAATTATTACTTAATTGAATTTAACAGGATTTGTTTTGTTTTGTTTTGTTTTCAAATTGAGGGGGAAAAGTCATCTTTTCCCCCATTGAGAGTGGGAGGCACAATACAAAAATCTCTCCGTTCTAGAGCTGATCAATAGTTATTGGATTTACCTAGTCATCCAATGAGACCTCTTCAGGACCATGATGTTAAGGTCTCACAGAGCTTCACACCCTTACCCGTGATAAAAGTGACAACAGAGGAGATGATGAAACATCTCACTGGTGAAGCTGAAGTGGCATTTGGAAGAATTTTTTGGAGGGCTGTTCCAAAACAAATAATGAACCATGTATTAAAATAAACAAAGTCATAAAAATGTCAGGAGGAATGCCAGAATAATAATGACTTCCCACTGTGAGAAGAGATTCAAAGAAGGATAATGAAACTCCTTCCCAAATGAAAACAGCTGGCTCCGACCGTCCTCGTGGATTTTCCATCTCCCTCCTGTTACTGTTTAAGAAGCTTTTTGGTGCTGCCACTTTAGAAGACCTTGTTCATGACACATGAGGGAAAAAAAATTAATGTTCCATTAAAAAAAATCACTGTCAGCTACCATGTGGCTCTCTTGTAGTAGCTGGGGGTGAATGCGGGACAATTAATACCGCAGCCAGCTTCTGCTATGATTTCTTGGACATCAAACACCCCAACCCTCATGTTGAGAGCAGCCATTGACAGAACTTCCACCATTTGAGGCCATTTAGTCAAGCACTGATGATTTCTGAAAACTAGGTAGTTTTGTTGTTTATCAAAAGCACTTATGTAGCTCTTCAGCAGTATAAAGCACTAAGCAATATTGCCAACAACTCTGGAATTTTCCCAAACCCTTAGTGATTCTGAAGAAAGGAAACTTGCAGATTCTATCCATAGCACCAAATTAAAAGCCACTGAACACTGACTATTGATATCTCTACATCCTTTGATCTACTATTAAAGGCTCTGCAAATTCTGGTCCTATCCTAACTTTTCAGCTATATTTCTTTAACTTTTATTACTTTCCTGCTATGGTCTGAATGTTCGTGTTCCCTAAAAATTCATATGTTGAAACCCTAACCCCCAATGTGATGGTATTTGGAGGTGGGTCCTTTAGGAGGTGATTAGGTCATGAGGGCAGAGCCCTCATGAATGGGATTAGTGCTCTTATTAAAGAGATCCCATAGAACTCCCTAGCTCCTTCCACCATGTGAGGAGACAGCAAAAAGGCCCCAACTGTGACCCAGGAAGAGGGCTTTCACCAGACACTGAATCTTCCAGCTCCTGATCTTAGACTTTCCAGGCTCTAGTACCATGAGAAATAAATTTCTGTTGTTCATAAGCCACCCAGTTTGTGCTATTTTTGTTACAGCAGCCCAGCAGGGCTTAGGCATTCCCCTATACCCTATTCTCCAAGCAAACCATATTACCCATTTCAGCCCATCCCCCGTGGCCTGTACTCTCCTATGTCTAAGCTATTGTTTACATTATCTCCACCCCTGGAATATATCTTGTGCTTCTATGTATCCATTAAAAATATACAGATGCATTGACCTGGAATTTCTACTTCAAGACATTCATCACTAAGAGAATGAATTTGCTTCAAGGATTTCTTTCAGCATGTTTGTAATAGAAAAAAAAAACCCTCCAAATTCCAATATTATGGGATTAATTAAACAAATCATAATACATCTATATACAACATAGTATTCAGGCAATAAAAAATGATGCTGTAGATTAATACTGATTTCCATGAATGATATTCATGGTACGTTGTTTGGTGGAAAAAAACATCATATACAAAATGTTTATGTTTTTATAAAAATAAACATATCTAATTATGTATATATTCATGTATAATTGTATCCCTGTTTTATATACCCATATTCATATTTATATCAAGAGAGAACCTGGAAATACACACCTATGTAAACATGTGGATTATTTACGGATTAGGGAATCATTTTATGTGTATCTGTGTGTGTGTATGTGTTAAGATTATCTGTACTTTATAATCTTTTGAAAGTAAACATGGATTGCCTTGGTATTGTTGACTGAAAAAAATGCACAACCTAAAAGTTGAGAATTACGTTCTTTTTGGTGGCCTTTCTGAGGACTTCAAGTCCGGGAGGCAGCATCTCAGACAGCTCTGTGGGACAGCTCCACAGAGGTAAGAGAAGAGCCAGGATATACAGGAGTTTTGCAACCAAAACCAGGTAGTCAGAACATCAAAAGATTACTGTTAATTAGAGAACCAGACATCTCCAGTTAATGAATTTAGCACTTTCCTATGTATGGGAAGATGCAAGAGTCTGGACTCACTGAAATCATTCCTTTGATATGCACCTTAGCTATCTAGGGTCAGTATCCTGTGCTTTACCATCCTGAATGCCCTCAGGGTGCACCGCTGGGGGCCGCGGTAGTGGCTGATGCCTTGGCGGCCGCAGCGTCCTTTGTTTGCTGATATGGCAGGCAACATTTTTCATCCACGGTATCGGAAATAACTTCAGTGGGAACCATCTTCAAACTCCAGCTCTTTTTCCACGCAAAGTTTTTTTTGAAATTTCATCAGCAAGTTCTTTGTCTCAGTTGTATCTGTATCTATTTCATGTTGTTTAAATTTCATTGGGTTAAAAACATTTGTATATTATTAGAATATAAACTACACGAGAATAGCGGTCCTTCTAATGTATCCTTGAATGCAAGCCTGTAGCAAGTGTTTAACAAATATCTTTGTATGAATCAGTGTTATTGGCCTAATCAGTAATTAAAAATTCGATAGCACACCAGAATCACTTGGAACGTACTTTTTTTTTTAAATCTATTTATTTATTTTTATTTTTGGCTTCGTTGGGTCTTCGTTGCGCGCGGGCTTTCTCTAGTTGCGGCGAGTGGGGACTACTCTTCGTTGCGGTGCGGGGGCTTCTCGATGCAGTGGCTTCTCTTGTTGTGAAGCATGGGCTCTAGGCGCGTGGGCTTCAGTAGTTGTGGCGCGTGGGCTCAGTTGCTCTGCGGCATGTGGGATCTTCCCGGACCAGGGCTCGAACCCGTGTCCCCTGAATTGGCAGGCGGATTCTTAACCACTGCGCCACCAGGGAAGTCCTGGAATGTACTTTTTAAAGGTACAGATTCCTGGGTCCATCCATTCTGTGGGCAACGCAGGCAGCCTCGCTTTTAGGTCAGAAGTGGAGAACTGCAGTCCTAAGGCTACTCCTAGACGATTCCTAGTTTAATCTAAGCAGTTCTCCTTCAGCCAGGCGTGCTCATTCTATCCACGTATTTGGGTTTGGGGCTGTTAATGCCCTGAATTAATCCCTGCCCTTGCAAAAAGTGTAGAAACGATCGTTAACTGATCAGACTTCACAATCAAGGTGCCAGAAACATTGTAAATGTTTAATAAACGTTTGCTGCAGAATGGTCATATTCTCCCGTCATGTTTCTAACCTTCAGAGCCTGTAGATCCCCTGACGCCTGAACTTCTGCAGGAAGTCCTCTAACTGCCCTGACTTGCCCTTTTTCTGTTTCTCCAATACTCATCTAATTGTCTTGAGAGCTGATTCCCCTCTTAGCCCGATCATAAAATTTTTGCAAAGACAGATGTTTCAGCTGGCCTGGCACAGGAAAAGTAGACAAATGTGCACAACAGGGAAGCTTCAAGATCAGGATGAGAGGTTTTTGGGTGGGGAATGGGATCCGCAGTTGTGAGTATTTGGTAATGGGTTTAACCCGTGATCTCAGAGGTGAGTCCGGGCAGACAGGAACAGGTAATGAAAATCATTAGCAGGCAGTAGGGAGATGGGAGGAAAAGAAATCCAAACAAGGATATTCCTAAAGCATTAATTCAGGAAGAAAGCTGCACAGTAGGCAGGTGGGAATTCCATTAAGAAGATTAAAGCAGGGAGATAGTTCAAAGAGTTCTGCCAGATACCTTCTGTACCCAATACAAGGCAGCTAAGTGTTTGTCACTGTCACCTGTTGTCACTGCTGCTTATCAGCTTTGTTCTTTACTCACTGTTTCTGCTAACCTCTCAGTTGCCAGGCCCTAAATCCCAGCCACACAACAGTCTCCATAATTACGAGTCAGGGTCCACTCTGGGAGTGACTGTGTGTCTGACCAAAGAGATGAATATTGAGGAAGAGGGTAGGGACAGAAAGAGAAACAAATATAGAATGGAACATGACATGGCCACTTAGACTACTGCATTGCTGGAAACCACCCTTTATCTGTGTCATCATTATACTAAACAATATAGCATACAGAATATCATAGACTGCAATGTTATCAGACTGCAAATCCTTCTTCACAGAGGTCAAATTTACCTTTTCTGCCTTCTCAGGAATTATAGGTTTTAAAAGCCCATTAGCACATATTGAGAGCTACTGTTTCAATCTTTCTATTTGAAACCAATATCTATGGTTAAAATAAAAAAGTTCCAGTCTTTATTCAGTGGCAATGAAGAGGATAATTTGGTAATTAGAATGTGTGTGAATGTGTGCTAATATCACTAGCACATTTTTTACTTTCTAAAAATCCCCTGTTTTTAATTGAAATGAAACATCTATCACACACTTTGGAAATCACTTTATAATACTTTTAAAGACATTTGTTCATAGAAGAAAACTGAGACTTATTAACATATGATTTAAATATTTAAAATTAATTCTAGTAACTTTCAGAGAAATGAAGTAATTTGACATTTGGAGAGCCTTTCTCTCCATAAGCAGGTTATCTAAGGAATAATGTGTATAGAATACCACTTCTGATACTTTTTACTTTTTTTTTGTAATTGATAGATAGATGTGAGTTTTTCCCTTAAAAATCCATATATTTACCTAAAATTATCCTCTGATACTTTCACTCTAGACCTTTCTTTTCTTCTTATCAAGCATCTGACCTGTGGTGCTCTCTCCCCCAACCCAAGTCTCAGTTTGACTTCCAGCTTCCCTGTGGGGATTTACCTGTGATTTCAGTTTTCATAGTAAACATACTGATACCTTGTTTTCTTTATATGGATTGTAATTTATAAAAGCCTTGAATTTTCTCAAATTTGCCCACCAGCTTCCCCTTTTCCCTCACACCAAGATAGAAAATACAATGAATCCATGGAAACAACATCCATGATGATTATAAATTTATAATTCCTCTCCTTTTTAGGTGAAAGATGAGGAGCGCACAGAAAAAATGTCCCTTTAGCCTGTACTGCTTGCATGGTTTGAGCCAACAGCTGAGGAGCTATGGGTACACAGCTGAGGTCATATGGGAGAAGAGTGTGTGTGGGTGAGTGATGGAGAAATATAGACAGAGAGACACACATGACATAGGGAGGGAGAGAAAGACAAGGAGAAAGAGAAACAGAGAGAGAGAGAAAAACAGAGAATGACAAAAACGGAGAAAGAGGACGTAGCTACATATGAACATTAAATCCAGAGGTCACCCTGAGAAACACGCGGTTAATAGCAGTCCGTTCTGAGGCCTGGAGTCCAAAAAAGGAAGCCCATGAGACTGATGGTCAGTGAAGTGATGTTTGTACAACTATAGAGAGACTGGCTGTAACCTTTCAACAAATGTTTTCCTTTCTCCTGCCCACCCCTCCCTGGCCTCCGTCCATCCACACACACACACACACACACACACACACACACACACACACACTCACACACAGACTTAACACTCCAGAATAACAGAGTGCACCCCTGCATTCAGCCGTTTAGCAAGATCTGTTGCAGAATTCCTCTAAGTAGCAAATACCATTGACACTTAAAACAACATTTCATTTAAAAACCAATTTTATCAAAACGATCCCAGCTTCATAAATCCAGGCACAGTTTTCCAGCTTTTTGGAGCACCTTTGCTTTCAAACCATACTTTTTTCTAATTTTATACAAAACTATGAAAAAATGAACTCCAGTGGGAATTATACCTATTCTTGTAAAGATTTGCAAAAGTCTGTTCCAGATAAGTACTTTGCCTCTAATCTGCCACACTTCTCTTCTACTTCCATCCTATGTAAAGATATAAAAGGTACTCTGATAATTAAAATACTTAAGAGGAAAGAGGAATTTTAAGGAATTTTCCTCAGGAGTAGCAGACACATCTCTTCCGATAAACCCCTTAATGAATTTTCCACATTGTGCTAAAATTAACTAACATAAACTTTCAAAATGAAGCCTATGCAGCATGAATGCTGTTTCTCTGTGTTGGCATGCAAAATGGAGCCTGCATCTGTCTCCATTCAAAAATTCCATCAATGGGCATGTGAAGTTGGCTTGTTCCATAAGCAATTCAGAACGTGGAACAGCGAAAAGATAAGAGGGTTCATTAAGTGATTAAAGTCACTGGAATCAAGAATTTTTCATCGCGGAAGATTTCATGGAGAAAGTGAGATTTTAGGGACATTTGGATATATAGTCTTTAACTTTGGGGGGAAGGGAGAGGGTGCTGTTAATTAAGGGGGATTCTCAAATATCAGTGTGGTTGGCCAAGATGCTTTTTTACATGAAGCTTTCCAAAACCTCCTGGGTTTCATATGAAACCCTCCAAAGGGACGAAGGTGGCTTTGGGGCGAATCATTTGATCCAAGATGACCAGAATGAACTAGAATAAAAAAGGGTGATGAAGGCTTCCCCAGCCTCTGTTTGGATGGAAAACTTGTATCGCATTACCAAGGAATCATGCATGGCCTGGAAGGACAGTGCTTTTGAACTTGACCAAACGTATTTTCATGCAGTGTGTCTTCTCCCTCTGGCAACCTATCTGTACTTCCAAACGCTTATAATCACCAATAGGAGAGAAGCCTCCTCCATCAGGGCAGCAAAGGATAGAAACAGGACGTTGAGAGGGGAGAAGTAGTCAGTGACTCCTGCCCAAAACATAAAGGGCTGGATATGGAACCGAGTATCTCAATGTTTACCGACCCACAAGTACATTTATACCCAAATCTCAGTGCCTCTGAGCTTTCCTTTCCTTAACAAAGTCTATTACTTTAACAGATACTTCCTAATATGTTTCTAGGAACATCCCCCCACAGGGCTCCATGAGTCATGCATCAGATCCATCTTTTGTGTACAGCTCTGATTGACCAAGTCAGGGCTCTACTGCAAGATGCAAGAGTTTTCCAAGGAGGCTGGGCTGTGCTGGGATTTCTCCCTCACTGCCTGAGGTGTTGTCATCACCTTCGAGGAGATGAGGAGAAGCTAGACCCTTATCATCACTCCAGCTGATGAACCTGACTTCAAATGCCCCAAGCCCATGATTGGTCAGAACATCGCTACAGCTTGGTGCTAGTGAGCCAAATGACAGAAATCTGTATCTTTGCTTTTGTAAAATAAAGAGTGCATTTCCTATGTTACAATCAGTAGGGGACCCAGAAAAATCTGCTCAAGCCCTTAAACATTACAGAAATCTTAGTTACACAATAATTTTGTCCCTGGGGTGCAAAATGCGCTTAGAAAGGCAGAGCCAGAAAAGTTTTATTTTTTAATCACCATACCTAGTACCACCACACCACTACCCTCCAACAGAGGGTGGGGGGGGATATGCATATATATATATATATATATATGTATGTATGTCAATAAACTCAGTAGACTGGAATTCAGAAATAGTGCTCAACATTTACACTGATAAATTTTTTAAAAATAGGATATCAACCACACAGATAAATTATCTGGAAAGAGTCTAGGCAGAGAAACAAGGCAAAAGAGACCACATGACTTGGGCTTTGCAGGGCTGACTCTAGCCCTGCAGTTCCCAAATTACGTGCTGAGGTACCCTTGGTGCTGCAGAACATGCACATAGACCGTGCAGCATATCTTCCATTTTAGAGGGAAGCATACCGTCATTGACCAAATACCACATGAGCTATGACTTTTAAGCTGCTTGGACCTGAATGAACTTAATTAAAAAATTGGTTTGTACCTAAACTAAATTAAATGGAACTGCTCTTTCTTTTGACCTAAGAACACTTTGAAAATTTACTGAGACACTAAGGGTGCTGTGAATAGTGTAAGTTTGGGAACCTCTGGTCTAGCCAGTTGATGATGGCTGGCATTCCTGTGCAAGAAAGCCAAATACAGCAAAGTCTTAGTCTTTGCGATGGTTTGGAAATAAGGTAATGCTTTTGCAAAACCTGATGCTGCTTAATATGAGAAATTTTGATTTGCCTGCATACTTACATTGAAAAATATTTATTTTCTAGTTTCATATAGACGGGAAATACACTCAACCAGTGCATCTTCCTTTTTTCTTACTCAGTGTGTTAGAACTCAGAAAACTTCAGAGTTCGCAGATTGCCTAAATATCTTCTTTTACTCATCTCTCCAAAACTGGTGGTTTTATAAGATGGCGGTATGAAGAAGACATGTACACTCATGGGAAATCATGTTGCTTTATATAATCGGCCATGACAGGAAGAGATGTCTTGGAGCATGTAATACGGCCTACTCAGAGTCACCTACGTGAAAATTTGACTTTAAATATTTACTGCACTAAAGTCTTCAATACTTTGAGAGCCATCTGTCAATGATGAACTGTATAAAGATTGAAAGCTATAGGGTTTTAGTCAAGGCATTCCTTAAAGACTGTTGAACATATTCTAAAATCTTACTATTATTTCTTTCTAAGATACATCTTTTTAAGACATTCTTTTTTCTTCTAGGGGGTGATAAGACAGAGTAGAGATATTATTTTCCTATAGAATGTCTCTGTTCTCTCTGTTAAATACCATGGGAGTTTGTAATGGGTCAACTTGGATAAGCTGGAACTTCATTTCCTAGACGGCTCTTCCCTGCATGGCTCTGAGTTAAAGCTGGCCCAAGGAGGAGCTCACATGAGATTTGGAAGCAGAAGTGAAAGAGCAGCCACTACTCCCTGAATGAAGGCCATCATGATGAGAGGTGGTGACAGGAGATGCAGAGATGCTGGCAGGTTCCGGCACATCCTCACTCTCCTCCACTCTGCATCTCGTGAGTCTGTTGAGCTGACCCTATTCACCAACGGAAGCCCGGGGTCCACCACCAGACACCTGGCAGCAAACCCACAGAGGCAGCTACTGCACAGAGGCACAGCTCCCCAAAGCCCTCCACGACCTTTCCCTTCCCCATCCACCTGGGTGACCGGCCGCGCTTGGCTTCTGACTCACGGCTTCTCCAACTCCTGCCTGGACCTGCACATCCCCCCACATCATGGAAGCTCCAATTCCTGTAATAAATCCCTTATCCCCTAACTCACAGTGGTTGGGCTTCCCTGACTGATGCAAGTATATACTATAGACATACCAAGTGACAAAGAAAACATGAAAAATGATTCTCCAGTAAGTATAATTTTTTTTTGGTAAATGATTTCCTTATGGAGACATTGGACTGGAATACAAAGTATCTGTCACTCATCAGTTCTGTTTTTAGAACATCCTAGACTGTTGCTCTTGAAATCCTTAATACTAAAGAAGGCTTGGGAATGAACCATACATGGATGGTGAGATTGTCTAAAAGGCATTAAAGTTACTCAAGTTTCTCATGGACCATTCCCTCTGAGGAAGAAGAAAATGTTTCCACAGTCTGGGAAACAGGTCGATTTGGTGTAACTTTCTCTTTCAGTCAGCCAGTTTCTCTCCAGATTTAATAAACAGCTTTCAAAAGGGGTATAAAAGTATCTGCTCAAAAGCCTGCAGTCTGTTATTTGTGGAAGTGTCTGTGGATTCACAGACCTGTTTCCAAAGGAGTGGATTATCATCTTGTGATAACTCATAGCACAGCACTGAGTAATACAGTTCTGTGGGCAAACAAAAAAGCCATTCTCTTTTGGTGACAAAAGATGAAGCTAGTTATTAGCAATTCGATACAAAAGAAGTAAAAAGGACTGAAAATGAGGAGTCAAGCCAAGTTTGGCATCTATTATTCACACAAAACCTTCTAGTAATGACAACTACCCAAATCATAGAAAAATCCTATTCAGAGAATCCATTTTCTTGCTTTGCTGTCAAAAGTGTAGATGATAGATAACTTCCAATGACTGTCAAAATTAAAATCAAATCAATTTTAATGAAAGAAAATAGACTGTTTCTGTTTGTTGGTTCCAGAGAAAATGTGTGATGATGAATTTCTGAAGTCTTTAATTTATCATTCCACCCTGAAAAGAATCTATTTTTGCAAACAATACTTCTCTATATCGTTGACATCCTTTTTTTATAAAAAGTGTATCAGCTTAAATGTTGAGCTCTATATATGAACTCCAGTCTACTGAGTTTTTCCCAGAGATATTTTTTTCTATATTATCTCATAGTTGCAGGCTTCATCAAAGGTCATCAAATCCACTGATTTTTGTCAAATATCCCCATGTTATTTCATCTGATAAATTATAATTTGTGATTGGCCTTTGGAAATTTCAAAGGATAGCAAACAATAGATTTTTTTTTCAAAATAAAGAACAACAGCAAATAAAAAGTAAACTCAAAACACAAACAAATAAAAATCGAAAGGAAAATATTAGCAAATTCACAATTCAGAAGGCTTAATCACATGTAATAATTTTTCTGAGTTTCTTTTTATTTATTTTTCAAATGAATGTGAAACCCAATTCTCATTTCCATAAATGCTAACACAATGGGAACAAAAGAGCACAGTGTGACAATTTCCAACTGAAGTTAATATTTGAAACGTGAATTTACCTCATAACACAGGAATCACACACTGTTCACAAAACCTGGAAAACCAAAGCCAACCACGACTATTAGCCAGATGTTATTTTAGTATTCTTTTAAAACACTACTTATGCTTAATTATATAACATTACTATGGTCCTTAAGAACTCCTAAGGGCATGAAAATATAATGCATTTTTCTGTTCTTTAAAATACGTTGAAAACGAAACAATAGGATCAGTTGGAATTGGATGGCTGAAACATCTCTTTGTTAGATGTGTCTTACATAGCTAATCTGAAGCTTAAGAAGCATTTTATTTATTAGGTATCAATATATTCCTTAGGGTAGTTCAACTCTGAGGCCAATAATCTAATGCCTTCATACTTCCACAATATATAAGTAACCAGCATGGTTTTTACCACATGATAGTTAGTCAATATACATATGAGCTAAAAGAATGAATCAGAGAGGGCTTTCCTGATGGTGCAGTGGTTAAGAATCCGCCTGCCAATGCAGGGGACACGGGTTCGATCCCTGGTCCGTGAAGATCCCACATGCCGCAGAGCAACTAAGCCCGTGTGCCACAACTACTGAGCCTGCGCTCTAGAGCCTGCGAACCACAACTACTGAGCCCAAGTGCTGCAACTACTGAAGCCTGCGTGCCTAGAGCCCATGCTCCACAACAAGAGAAGCCACCTCAATGAGAAGCCCGTGCACCGCAAGGAAGAGTAGCCCCCGCTCGCCACAACTAGAGAAAGCCCACACGCAGCAACGAAGACCCAACACAGCCAAAAATAGATAAAATAAAATATTTTTTTTTAAAAAAAAAGAATGAATCAGAGAGATGAAGCAACCAAAATAAACTAATTTGACTAACACCCCACATTGCACTGAACCATCTCAACGTCAAGTTTTTTCAAGGGTTTGTACCATGTTTATGGATAACTACATTCTATGCCTAAATTTCCTCTTTCCCTGAAGCTTCAGACAACAGACTGTGAGCACATGGCTTACATTAAAGATGTAGCAAAATGCTTGACTAAAAGTTTGTCTGAATCAGCTATTTTAGAAACAATTTATGAGTAAATATCTACTCTAATGTACATAGAATAAAAATATTTTTTTACTTGTTAGGAGTCTACCAAGGGCGTCAATGTTAGTGACGTAAAGACTTGAGCTTCAGAAAGCTCCTATAAATCTGTAAGAATGACATCAGCACTTCAGTAGGAAAAAGGGCAAAGGGTATTCATTAATGGATCAGTTGCTCAGCGGTAAAAAATACAATAGAGTTTCCCTATTATTTTTCTGTGTAAAAGGTACATATAAAATTAAACATAGTCATTTTTCCCAGTAATCAAAATAATAACCAAAATCATGATATAATTATTGAATAAGAAAATAGGAAAGTTCTTTGTTTTTCTTTTCTCCTCCTTTCCTTTAATTTTTTTTCATTCTTTTTTATTGGTAGAGGGAAATTAATATGATTTAAATTTTCTGAACAATCACTTAGCAGCATAAACCCAAAGCTTTTAAATGTCCATATTTGATGTGAAAATGGACATTCTAATACACCATTAGTGGGGCGTATAACTTGTAAAACTTTCCAAAGGACAATTTGAAAATAAATTTTAGCATTTATAATGTTTATGCCTCTTGCCTGAGCATTTCCACTTACAGAAGTTCATCTAAAAAAATAATCTCACAAATGTGTCTATACACATATGGAGAAAACATCATAACAATCTCAACTTGTATCAGTAAAGGAAGTGTTAAAATATAGTTCATCCATAAAATGGAATAGTAGGCAGGCATTACAAAAATGAGATAACTGAGTACATTGGTGGGAAAGTTGTCCAATACATGATGGCAAGTAGAAAAATAAAAAGTAAATTACATAACAGTATGCTAAATATTGTCTATTTTAAAAATTTGATATTATTGATAATATATAGTGGCATATCTTTTCTGTAACATTTAAAATTTTAGCAAACATATTTTATTTATGATCTGGAGAAAAATATATGTGTGTAAATGTGTAGACTTTGGCTCAGAAATTCCATTTCTAGAAATTTTTCCTGATAATGGATAATATGCTACTAATTCAAAGAATGATTTAAATAGGGAATGGGTTGAATATTGTATGCATATACACAACTAAATGTATTCAGTAAATTGAAAAGATATTTAAAGGTATATTTTTTAATTTAAAATGTTTATAATATACTTTCAAGTTTAGATGGATTATAAACATCATGTACGGTACAATCTCACTTTGGCAAACAACTTTTAAAAATGTTCCTTATGTTTGTAAGCAAACTATATAAATGAACACAAATGTATACACATACGCAAAGAAAAATGTCTGGCAGTATGTTAACAGTGGTTAGTTTGGTATTGTTTATGAGTGTTTTTTCCTCTTTTTGTTTAATCATAATTCTAGTTTTTTCCTCAGAAGGCATATACAGATTGAAAAGATAAAAGATATCTTTTAAAAAACCATATATATAAAAACTGACAATCAGTAGCAAAATATATATGTCCAATAAACAAAAAGGTATAGACTTATTAGGATAATCAAGGAAATATAAATTTAAGACAATAATGAATGCAAATTTTCACTGGCAAAGATTTTTAAGAGAACATTCACCGGAGGCAAGAGGTGAGAGATTACTCCTTCATTGTTCATGAAGGTATGTTTGTGTGACCTTTCTGGAAAACAATTCAGCAATAGTTAAGAGCCTTAGAAATGCTCATAAGTTGGACCAGTAACTTAGCTTCTAAGAATATACCTTAAGAACGTAATCAGAATTGTGGGTAAAGATGTGTGTCATTTGGCCATTTACACGAAAAGTCAGGAAAAAAAAGCCAAGAACTCAATCACGGGGAAAATAATTAAACCATATTAATAATCATGTCTGAAGTATTGTGAAGCCATTGAATATTACAATTTCAAATAAATTAGAGAGCAATCACGCTACAGTGTGAAGTGGAAAGAAAAAAGAATCAAGATGCCACATGATATAAATAGCATAATTCCAAAGAGGAAAAGACTAAGAGAAAATACATAAACATAATATTTTCTCACTCTTTGAGGGAGAATTGCAAGTAATTTGCATGTTCATCTTTATACTTCTTTCTGTTTTTAAAAATTATATCTTCAAAAATTACTGGAACATCCGTTGAATGAGAGGCATGAACAAATACACCAACTGGCATGTGAGTCAGGATCCAAGAAACAGACAGGTGGGGGAATTCCCCGACTACACTGGCCCCCGTGCAGAGCACCTCACATATTTACAGAGGAGTTGTGAAGGGCAGGATCACCCAATCAAGTAGGAAGAACCTGAAGTTTACCGTTTACAGCCTGCTCAGTGCTTCTCAAAGTGCGGTCCCTGGACCAGGAACATCAGCATCATGGAAGGACCTAGAAACACAAATTTTCAGGTCCCACCCCAGACTTAATTGAAGCAGATGTTCTGAGGGTGAGGGCCAGCAACCTGTGTTTTAACAAGCCTTGTGGAGACTCTGAGGCATACTGAAGTTTGGGAACCACAGGCCTTTCAGATGCAAGAAATCTCCAGCCCTCAGATGCCAATCACTGGAAATTATGCATATCCTAATGGGTTTGGCTGCATGCACTGAAGCCAGAGGACCTGAAAGGAAGTCTGGGATCATCGACTGTGGCTGGTCTTTGCCAAAAATACCATAGCCTCCAATGGTTTTGAAACCACAGGCAGAGAGCTGCTGATGGTGTTTACAGAGCTTCGGTTCTGAAAAGGAATTTGGAAGCGGTCGGTTCTCCACATTTTTGAAGATGAGAAGAAGACACTCAGCAAAATGAAGTGATTTGATGGGGCCCCACTGTCAGTCAGAATCCGACTGACGTCAGCCACCGGTCCACCGGGTTTACAACACGCACTATTGTCAACCAAGCAAAAAGTCATAATGAGAGTCTTTCAAATTTATTCTGGAAAAAAGTCAATATTCTTTTATATCTCAAATGAACAAACAGGAACATTTATTCCATTTAATAATATCCCCAGTGTATCCTCCAGGCCTGCCATCAAACATCTGTGTATTTTGGATAGCCTTGGGAAATTATCGACTAGAAACAGAGCTAAACAGATTTTGTGAGTTGGGAGGAAACCGGGAGGCCAAATAATTCATCGTTTAGGAGGCTAAAATACAGAGAGATTATTAAATGATATTAATATTTTAAAATTGTGAGCCCTCGAGGCTCTCGTTAACCTTCATGTGGTCAGCGGTACAGGCGGCATCTGTGTCACCTGGGAGATTTTTGGAAACGTAATCTCAGGCCCCACCCAAACCTACTGCATCAGAATCTGCCTTTTAACAAGATCTCTATATGATTCTTATGCACACTGACGTTTAAGAAATATTGCTCTAGGAGTTTCCCATTTGTCTTTAATGATGGGAAATTATTGTTTCTTTGGGGAAAATATAGTGCTTTCAATAGAACTGGCAAAGTTCTTACAAGGGCATTAATATCCAGGAAGAAAAAGTATCAGGGAGTCTGATGTGCATGTATTATATGCAGATTTGGGAGATACTACAGAAGGAGAGTAGAACTTATTCATTGGGATATATAACAGGGTTTTCTGGTCTGCAAGCAACAGAGTAACAAATCAACCTGTCCTACACAATAATAAAATTTGTTGCCTCATAGAGGTAGAAGTCGTCCAGGGTAGGATAGGATCCAGACATTATGTAATCAACAACTCAACCGTGTCTTCAAGAATTGAAGTTCTTTTAGTCTCTCCACTTCCCAGACCTCGGGATCAGGGTCATCCTAAGACAGCTGCCCCTCATATTTTCAAGATGGCTATAAACAGGGCTAAATGAATTTTTGTTTATATTCAGCGGGAGAGAGAAAGAAAGAAAATGTCTCCCCCAAGTATGGTTTATAATAAGAAAGAACATACATAGGCACACCTCAGAGATATTACAAGTTCGGTTCCAGACCACCACAATAAAGCAAATATTGCAATAAAGCAAGTCACATGATTTTTTTGGTTCCCAGTGCATGTAGAAGTTATATTTTCATTATACTATAGTCTACTAAGTGTGCAATAGCATTATGTCTTAAAAAACAATGTACATACTTTAACTAAAAAATACTTTATTGATAAAAAATGCTAACCATAATCTGAGCCTTCAGCGAGTTGTAATCGTAACATCAAAGATCACTGATCACAGATACCATGACGAAAAGCATAATAATGAAAAAGTTTGAAATATTGTGAGAATTACCAAAATGTGACACAGAGACATGAAATGAGCAAATGCTGTTGGAAAAATGGTGCCGAATAGACTCACTTGACGCAGAGTTGCTACAAATGTTCAATCTGTAGAAACACAATATTTGTGAACGCACTAAAGCAAAGTGCAATAAAATGAGGTATGCCTGTAATTTATTTTACAAACCACAGTGCTTTTAAGAATGAAAGGGGGCAGTATTTATAGTCACACCAAGAAAAAAGGCTAACACCTGGGCTGCTTCAGACAAGCCAAGACATATGGTCACATGTCACCCTATGCATTAGATCTTTACGTCTTTTCATTAAGTCTTTTCGTTTGATCAAATTAGGTCACATGCCTATCTTTTGGGCATGCAAATAGCAACCAGGGGAATATCATAATATAATTGACTTAGACTAAATTTGAATCCCATTCTACAACTGGAAGCAGGGTGGATAGATAACTTTTAAAAATGGGAGAGAACTCCTATTAGGAAAGAAAAAAAAGGAGGGAATTAGGTACTGGGCATGCAACTGACAATGTCGATTACAGGAGGCCCCTATGACTACAAGTGCAGGTGGAACCTTGCTGTTCAGTATCCACAGCACCATAAGCCAGGTGCCCTCAGGCATGTGATGATGCTCTGCGTTCATCACTAACACCCTGGTTGCCTCTGATGCATCATTAGGTATAATTTTTGGTGTTGAAATGGCCTTTTGTTTTGGAAAAGACTGTAATAGTAGACAGTCGATGCATTACTTTTCTTACTTGCAAATGTGAAAGCTAGCCACCCTATGTCAGCTGTTCACATTTTTCTTTATAGTTTCATTGACTTGACATTTCAGTCTGGGTACAACGTTATAGGGCTTGACGATAACTTGATCTTGTCTCAAATAAAGTATTTACTATTAACATTATTATTGTGAAACTTCTTCCAAATGATAAAAGCACTACTGATAGCACTATTAAAGAGGTTTCAAAAGTGAAAAATAAATCATGTCAACTTCCTGCCACTATCATAATAAATAATTTCACCTTGGGGATATTCCCTTCCAGGCTTTGCTCACACGCATACATATTTTAACACAGATGTAATCATGGCATAGCTGTAATTTTGAATTCTGTTTTATCACTTTAGCACCATATTGTATACTTTGCAATTTGCATGCATTCCTACAAGAAGTGCTCAGGTGAAAGATGTTAAAGAAATGAAACCCTTGAAAGGAACTGACAGCTACATGAAAATTTTCTGTTCAAACCCGTATATTCCAAATCATTACGGAATTGGAGAAACGGTTCCTTTTGCTTTAACTCTAGTTTTTATTGACAATCCAAAATCAGTAATCATAGACTAAAGCCCCTAAAAGATATGGTGCTGATTATCAAAGAGAAGATGCGAGAAGCAAGAGGCAACTGGGCCTTTTGGCTAAAGACAAAATTCTCCTCATTTTTTGCTCTTATTAGGGATTTTGTGATTACAACTCCCTCTGCTATTTGGCGATGTTTCATGGATCTGTAGAAACATTTGACATCTTACGATAAGTTCAGGTATGTGTGCATACGTACCATTTTTAAATGGAAAAAAGTTGCCAAATGACAATGTCCAGTCACTCCAATAGATGGCCTTGCGGGAGAGATAAGCAGTAAATAAGAGACTTGATGTTCCTCTTTCTGTGCTCACGAGAGGACAGAGCACATTTCCACCAGGATATACGTGGAGGAAAGAGCCTAATGTACCTGGTGAGGATTCTGCTGCCAGGTTCCTGAGTCTACTCTTCACATGTCTATTCCCCCATTAGACTGTGAGCTCCCAAATCAGATGTGAGGGTTTTATTCTTTCCTACACTCCAAACTCCTAGTATAGTTCCAGGCACAATAAATATTGACTGAATGTCTAAACTAATCATGAAATAAATTCCACAGTATTTTTTAAAGACAACAGTGTTCATGGCATTGTTTCTTTTTAAAGCTGTGCTCTCTATCTACTCAACCTCTCCAAGATGCTTCCTTTATATTTAGGGCATATTTATAAATTTCCTCTCTGATTCAGTGGGGCAATTTGTTAAAGCAGAAGAACACATTGCGACCCCTGGGGCATCATTTTATAAATTGCCCCTCTGCTTCTGCTATGGAAGCTTCAATGCACCTACTTACAGGCATCATAAAGCACCAAGTGTGTGACTTCATCAGGGAACTGTACCATTGTTTCAAACTAACTAGTCTGGATTAAGTGTTGTGTGATAGGGATGGAGGAAACATTTTCTGGGAAGCAGACACTTTCCTATACTGATGATGAGAATGTCTATAGGTACAACCTTTCTGAGGAAGCTGGCAATTTGCACAAGAAGATTTTGGCATAAAATTCCACTTCCAGGAATTTATTCTCAAGGATAATTGTGGAGGGACATAAGATCTTTTAAGTAATATTTTTGGTACTGTAATGTGTAAGTCTTCACTTATGAAATACAGAGACCATTTTTTTTAATATATGCAAGATACTGAGCTTCCCATAATCATAGAACTTTGATGGGATGAAGGCTGTGCCTTTTCTATCCTAAAGGGGATGCAACTGTATATTGGCCCACACCTGTAAGTATGGTTTACGAAGCCTAAAATATTTACTCTCTGGTCCCTTTCAGAAAAAGTTTGTCAGTCCCTGCCTAGAGGAGCATATCTTGTATATAAAACAGCAGATTATTTTCTTATAGAGAGTAAGCATCTTAAGGATTTTGCTTCTTTTGTCCCCAGAGTGAAGCCCTATAGGAGGAAATGCCTAAAGCACAGTAGAAAAGAAGGAAGAAAATCCTACAGTCCTGTTCTGAACTCAGATCATCCCACAGGGTCCAGACAGTTGTTGACTCAAGAGGTATAGCTCTCCTGGTCAATAAGCCTGTTTCACTCTGCATCTACCATCTTTGGAAAATCATCAGGCAATTATAGATGAGTCAAGCCATGCCACTTATATCAGATAGGGAACTGCAGTCAAGAAAATCCTTGATTACTTCCTAGTTTCATGAAAAAAGCCCTTCAAAGAAATCAAGGTGGTTAAAACATTGCCATATGAAAAATTCACTTGAGACCTAAAGGGATTTCACCAACTTCAAAATGGTTTGTGGGTCACACTGTCTACTTTTCTATATTAGATACTTCCCTCTTATTATTCTCACTTTTCCCATTTTCTCTCCATTGTCTCTTCTTCTCAATGTGCTATTTTTCCCTTAATTATCCTCACCACTGCCTCTCCCCAAAGTCAATTCTTACACTTCAGTTTTCCCACATTGCATTAATTATATCTTCCCCACTCACCTCCCCATCTCCAGACACAATTATAAAAATTAGTGGATTAGAAAATGGAACAGCCGGGCTCTATTCCGGGCTTTGCCACTATCTAGCTTGGTGTCTTAGGGATGTCTTTTTATTCTACAGGTGTTAATATTAACCTGTAACTGCGTAGATTGACCCAGGACCTCTAAGACAGAAATTTGTGGGTAAGATAAAATTAAAGCTTATTTGTTTCTCAGCAATAAAAGTAACAATAACAGGTGTTTTAGAAGCTATAAGTGCAACATTTCACAGCAATACACAAGATGTATATGGCCAGATTATCTGCAGAGCTGCCAAGAAGATGCACAAAGACATCTCCGTCAAGGACTACAAACCATGCGCTAATCTCTTCTAGCCATACTGCCAGACATGTTTCTAGGGCCAAGAAAACTGGGTCTGATTTAACATAGCCGTCATCCTTATTTTCTACGAAAATATATTCTGTAGACTGGAAGTAAATAATTTTATATTATTGTTATTATTGAATATAATATGCAATTATAAAATATGCCATATCAACTCTATACTGTTTTGTTTTCAGTTCGCCCCATATCTGGCAGCTGAGCCGTCCCCATCCACTTCCACGCTAGACCCAGCTTCCTGAAGTCCAGCCAGGGCACAACTCAAGGCTCGCCAATTAGTTGGAGAGAAGTTCAGATAAATTCTGCAATAGCCCATGAAAAACATTTGTCAGATTTAATTGTATCAAAAGTAATAGAATGCTTGTGTAATACTAAAATTCTGTAGTGAAACAACCCTATGCTCACTGACTTTCAAGGATCCCTCGTTCCATTCATTCACTACTGAGAGAATAGAAAAATTTTATTTCATGTCTCCATAGGTAACTGGAGAAGTTGAAGGTAATACAGGACTGGACTACAATGCTGGCAATGGAAATGTAAAGGAAAAGATAGAAACGAGAAAAGCTGGGGATGAAAATGTGATAAGGAACTACCTGTCATCTAAATCTCAAGGGCAAGGAAGATAAATATTTTGGTGATGATGCAATATTTCCAGCTTGAATGACTGAATGCTTTATTCCACTGGCAAATAGGCACGTGAAGAGGAGATAAAGCATAGAAAGAATTAATAGAGCCTATTATTTTAAAAGTAAAATAAATAACCAAATATACACTAAGCTGTGTTTTTTTTAACCTATAAGGAAAAGAATCTGAAAAATAATAGATATATATGTATGCATAACTGAATCACTTTGCTGTACCCCTGAAACTGACACAACATTGTAAATCAGCTATAATTCCATTTAAAATAAAATTAATTAATTTAAAAATTAATGTGGGAGTGGTCAGAGATGAACAGACAGATTTTACAATTTTCCTAATTTATTGAAAATTTCCCTCTCTGACTCCTACCATAAAACTTCCCTGACACTCCAAGACTGCAGCTCATATTTTAACCTATAATCCTTGGGCGTGGTTACCAGGAGAGAAAAAAAAAACAAGAAATGAAATGGAGAAGAAATGTTCAGTGACTTAAAATAACCAAGCAAGTGCCATGTCATGGAAGCCAAAATAAGAAAAAAAAACATCAAGGAGAGAGTGGAAAATAGTTCGATATGCTTAAGATTTTAAGAAGTAGAACTGAGAAAAGGTGATTATTTTGTAATTAGGAGAATACTGGATAGTCAATAATTAAATACAGCAGGAGAAGGGAAAATGTGCTATTATTATAACACAAGAACTGACTGCATCTGCTTTTTCATTCCATGGTGATGGTACAATTCAGATTTGGGAGAAGGTTCTATGTTTATAGGAAAGAAGAAAGAAAGAACCCTAGGACCAAGGTAGGGGTTCTAAGAAGAGAGGAAGACAACATTCTATTTTCAGAAATGACTGAGGAATTTTGGAGGCTGTAATATTGTAACAGGGAAGAGCCAAATCTCACTACATGTTGGATCTGTTTATTTTGCTTTAACCTTTGCTTTCCGCTGCTTTTGTTCACTAAAAGGATACTGTCTATACATAATGGCCTGCCTCAGGGAACCCTGCCCAAACTGCCTTTGTTCAGGGAAGCATTCTGCCCCTGTCCACCTGTGGATGGCTGCAAGAAAGAAGAAATTATCACATCCCCTCCCTGAGGCTGGCCATTCAAGGGCATATTTGCAAAACTTATGGCCTTTTTACTTTACTTCCTCATCTCCTCCCCATCTCCGTTCTAGAAAAGAAACTGGCATCCAAATCCCGATAAGATGGTTTTTTGGAGACACTGGTCTGCCATCTTCTCGGTCTGCCGGCTTTCCGAATAAAGTCATATTCCTTGCCTCAACACCTCAACTCCTGATTTACTGTCCTGCCATGCGGCAAGCAGAGCAAGCTTGGACTCAGTAACAAATTTTAGTATTAAATTTAAGTTGATATCTACATGGTACTATATTTATAATCGCCCACCATTATTTCAAACCTTTGGAAATAGTCTGCTGTACACAAGACCACTACTGTAGTTATTCATGAGGAAATGAAGAAATCAAGGTGGTGTCCACCATGGAGGAGAGTGGGCCAGGACGAGAAAAAGAAAACCTAGGAAAAGCAAGTGATGTTTAAAAAGTAAATTACTTTGTGGGCCAATCAAGAGAATTCTATCCCCCTGAAATCCACAGAAATTATAAGGATATTTTCATCCTGATATGAGATGGAGTCTCAAGTTGCCATATTTAAATATTAAAACGAAGGGTGGGGACATCCCTGGTGAAAATGATTGAATTTGAATTTAAGCCATAGGAAAAGAAGGTGATACTAACAGTGTGAGTCATCAGGTACTTGGCATTGTGATGCCTCAATCCTAGAATCTGACTACAATTTTTCCTGGATTTTGAGGCTAGTCTCTGTTTGGTTCATAGACAACCCGTCCAAATACAGTCAACTCTTCAGTAATGACATTCACAGGATGGGCTTTGAGACTCGTCCAAGAAGGAGAGGGTCACGTTGTCTTCATAGTTTAATTTCTCACCTGTTTATTTGCTCTGAATAAAGTCTGTAGGATTAGAAGAGAAATCACTTACTCTCTCCCGAAGAAGTTTTTTCAGCTACAGCAATAAGTCTGAGCTCTTATCGTGAATTTTAATGATTATTAACTTCTCTATGATCTTCTATGTTGGTCTGAATCCTCTGCACAGAGAAAAGTAAGTTAAAATTTTTTAAGCAACGACAAAACTACTGCTTAAAATACGTGTGAGCAAATTATAACCCACGGTCCAAATCTGCCCTCTTGCCTCATTTTATAAGGTTTTATTAGACCACAGAAATGCTTATTTGTTTACATACTGGTTGTGGCTGTTTCCACACTACAACAGCAGTACTGAGCAGTTGTAACAGAGATCATATGGCCTTTGAAGCCAAAAATAGTTACTCTCTAGCCCTTTATAGAAAAAGTTTGCAAACTCCTGACTCTGCAGCATTACATCTTCTGGTATAGGTCTCCTTAAATTTGTATAGTTCTTTTCCATCATTCGTGCTTAACTGGTTTCCTGCTAAAAGGACATCAGTAACACGGGGGCTAGCTGAAGCATAGATTAAAAATAAATATTTGGGGACTTCCCTGGTGGCACAGTGGTTAAGAATCCGCCTGCCAATGCAGGGGACACGGGTTCGAGCCCTGGTCTGGGAAGATCCCACATACCGCAGAGCAACTAAGCCAGTGTGCCACAACTACTGAGCCTGCACTCTAGAGCCCGCAAGCTGCAACTACTGAGCCCACGTACCACAACTACTAAAACCCAGGTGCCTAGAGCCCGTGCTCCGCAACAAGAGAAGCCACAGCAGTGAGAAGCCCGCGCACCACAACAAAGAGTAGCCCCAGCTCGCCACAACTAGAGAAAGACAGCGTGCAGCAACGAAGACCCAACGCAACCAAAAATAAATAAATAAATTTATTTTTAAAAATAATAATAATAAATAAATAAATATTTGAAGGATCCTCAAAGTTGCATGTACCACAGTCAGCCTGGTGATTCTTTTACGTCCTTTGACCATTTTGAACAGCGCACAGGGCTTCCAGAAATCTACAGATCTTCAGTGGAGTATGTCCCAAACATTACACAAGCTCTTCAAAGGGTTTCAACTATTCCTTAGCCAGCTTGAAGCAACACATCATTATGAGGAAGAATTTTGACTCATGAAGTAGTGCAGCAGAGCAAAAGGTATTAGTCACATCCGCACCGCAAGAGGTATTTATAACATCACCACTATTGGTCCCCAAATTTCAAAACCTTTTAAACCACTTTAGCCTAGAGCACATTTCAAATGCACTTTTGACTAAAGACCAACATTCAAAAGAATTTTAGAAAAACACATAAATTAGAGAACAATTCCAACCCTCTGAATTAGTATAAATATGGCATCTTAATATCTCTAATTATACTTGGTAGTCGCAGACTTTCTCATTCATTTAATATTTCCTAGGAGCAGCTCCCTTGATCACAATCTGAAATCTTCCCACAAAGTAAAAAAGAGTAATATTCTTAAAAATAACATTCCTCTTTAAGAACAGAAACAAGGTTGGAGTATTTTGAGTATGAGATAAATAAAATTTGGAAAATGTTCTCATATTCCAATTGACAGAATTCTCTAAGGTTTTTAGTCCCGTTCATCTGAAATTTTAATACCAAGACTTCATTCAAGATAGGCACTTCTGTGTCTGACTTTTTCTTAAGTTCTCATGTCTGTTTTTGACTTGTTTCTAAAGGCTATTTCAGACCAATATTAATGTGTGAGACAGCCCAGAGTTTGTAATTTTTGTACTCATTATATGTTGCATCAAATATATTGTGAGGCTTAAACATCCAGAATTGCTTAAAAGTCCAAGAAACTCATTTTAAAATAATTTACAAGCACTAAGTTTAGAGAACCTTTAATTAGATGTGTCTAGCCTATCTAAATGTAGCCAACTATAAAAGAGCAGTTGCAACTGGTTCCAAAGATGAGCTAGTCCAGAGCTGGCTATCTTTCCAAGGTGCTATGCCAAATCCTCATGTTTTCACTCCTTGCCTTAGTGGAGTTTGTTATTAGAGTTTGAGGAGGATTTTTGGGTTTAAGAACCTCCTTTTGACTGGTGCAAAGCACTAATTTTGGATGTGGCAGAAATGGTTTAGTGTTGATCTACAAAGTTCTTCTGCATATATTATCTCATTCATTATAGAGAAGAGGGTATTGCTATGATCCCGTTTTTCACAGATGTGGAATGTGAGTTCCAAGAGGCTAAGTTATGGGTCCTGCAGCTGGAAGGATACAAAGTTAGAGTTCGAACCCATGTCTTCAAACTCCAAGATCAGATCTTACAAACAGAAAAAAAAAGTCGTTAGAGTTTAGACAGATATCAGAAGTCAAAGCCAAAGAGGCAAGCTGTGCTCACCTTGACTAAATTTGGGGTATAACTGCTGCCAAGGCAGGTTACACTGTAGATTTAAAACTAGGAAGAAAGACACACATCATTACAATATAAATACTAGGAAAGGGGACTTCCCTGGTGGCGCAGTGGATAAGACTCCTCACTCCCAATGCAGGGGGCCCAGGTTCGATCCCGGGTCAGGGAACTAGATCCCACATGCATGCCGCAACTAAGAGTTCACGTGCCACAACTAATGAGCCCTGGAGCCTCAACTAAGAAGCCTGCCTGTCTCAACTAAGACTTGGTGCAACCAAATAAATAAATATTTTTAAATAAATAAATAAATACTAGGAAATACAGTAAAACAGAAAACTCAATATATAGTGGGGAAATCAGGGAACCCTCAGAAGTTGGAAGTAAAAACAAAGTTGATGACCGAAAGTCCTAGAAGAGATTCAGCAATCAGAAAGTTACAGGAATTGGGAGAGCAAGGGAAAGCAACAGAAAATCTTAGATTCCTAAGCTTTCGTGGACTATTTTATTGCAGGCACATTGCTTGGTACTGAGAATACATTAACAAAACACTGTCCTGGCTCTTCACCATTTCATAGTATCGTACGAAAGATAGAAATATAGACAAGTAATTACCATATGATGTTATAAATCTTAAAGGAGAAGCCATATACAAAGTTCTGTGGAAGCACAGGGAAGAAATTATGTAATGACACAACGACAAGAGAGAATCTTAATAACTGCCTCATGTTAGAGGCTTTCATCTCATCCTCACCTGTGTAGAATGAGGAGGCAGTGGCTGGACTGAGGTTTGTGGAGCAAAATGGTTGAGAACTCTCAGCTGGTTTGAGGATGAAGAAGGCCAACAGGAATCTAGTTGCACCAACATTTAACAGCAACAAGTTAATAACCAGCTGAGACAGAATAAGAGAGGAAAGTACAGAAGTTAAAAGACCCAGGGGTCAGAAAATTATGCTCCCAGGAACATCCCTCCTGGAGATGGTCTGAAAGATGATGCAAGAAAGGCCCGAAGACAAGCTCTCCCACTTTACAATTTTGCCTCAGATCAATTCTGGTGTTAATGAATTGGGAGGACTATATAATATATTGACTAAGCCTGGAGTAGAGAAGAAAATGAAGATCGACTGATAATTATCCAGGGAAACTGGGATAAATGGTCACCTTAGATCAGATCTGACTCGGCCCGTGGGAATGTGGGCAAGTTATCTTTCTGAGCTTTCATTTAAGTGGGAGTGATAATATCTAACCTTAGAGTTGTAAGCTCTTGGAAGGAAGGGAGGGAGGGAGGGAGGGAGGGAGGGAGGGAGGAAGGAGAAAAGGGAGGAAGGAAACCATGTAAAGTGCCTGGTTTATTATAGGCAACTCAACAAATCTAGGATCTGTCCCAATTCCAACTTTGGCCTTACATCAGTACACATTAACTGAAAGTAGAGACGACAAGAGTAATCATGACTTTTAGAAGCTTGAGAAATGAGTTGAGGAATACGCTAGTGTGAGAACATCCTTCATACATTTCTGCCTGCCGGGGGTGCTGAAACATACCTAGGCTTCTGCGGCAGCCCACACAACACTGTAGGGCTCTGTATTGAAAACAGAGGTCATCCTAACGGAGTTATCTCAGCCGCAAAGCCAGGCCAAGCAGACATGTCACGAAATAGCTTTATGTTCAAGTGAAACACCAAGCAATTTGTAAGTTCTTAGGTCTGAGCATCACAAGTGATCCCTTTTTCCGTGTAATCTTTTCTGTCGTCTGTGCTTAGTATTTATAATGGCTGTCTGGACACAGAAGAGCACCTGTTCCAAAGGAGCAGATCTAATGTTTGCTTCTCTCTTGTTTTATCAGAGCCGCCAAGTAAAAGCTGCAAAATTATACCAAGAAGCAGGCAGACAGTTCAGCAAAGATAGGGAAGAATATTATCTTCACTATTGTAGGTGATGATCAGGTACTTGGGAGGCATTCTAGGGACAAGTGGAAAATGTGTGCCCACCTCCTTTTTGATTTGTAGGGTTTGCACGGCTCAGTTTACAATAATGGCTCTAGGGCAGAAGACACAGGTGGGGGAGAAGACAACAATTAGTAATTGTCTCAATCTGGGGTGGTCCTAAAAGCCCACACATGCAGCCCAAATTGATGATGATTTTCATGCAGGCTTCTCTCATTGTATGTATATATTGTTATTATAGGTTCTGCTACTGGGTGTCTCTTGACCTTGACCTTGAATTTCTTGACCTCACAGTGTCTCTATGTGCTCCTGCCTAACAGCAACCGTATTTTTCCTGCTCTCTAGAACCAGTGTTATAAAGAGAACATGCTTAAAAAAAAAAAAAAAAAAGAAAAGAAAACCTTACAAGAATAAAAAATGGTAATAAAGGAGACCAGAAACAGGTTTCAAGTCTTATTTCTCCCATTAAATAGCTACATGGCCTTGGACAAGCCACGTGGTATTTCTCATCTGTGAAATGAAGAGATTGGGCCAAATGGGTCCTAAAATCCCTTCTAGTTCTAAAGTTCTAGGATTCCATCATTCTGAAGCCAAGCCCCTCAGACGATCAGAGTGCGGGGTAGAGGTATGCATTGCTTATACCCTGCAGAGATTTTTAAGAAGAAAAGAAAAAAGAATATAGTACTTTATTCCTAAAATGACTAGTGGGCCTTTGGGAAACCAGAACTGGGAAGATTTCCTCTCTTACGTAGCAAAAATTTTTCCCTTTTTTTGAGGTTCAGAAAGATGTCATGTTCCTTTCTTGGATAAGCGCTTTATTTCCAGAATTAGAATTGATCTCAATAAAATGAAACATTCATCACAAGTGATAAAACTCCAATGTATCTGTCACAGCTTTAATAATATATGGCTATATTTAAAGCACCTCTATTAACCTGGCAGTGACTTGGTACCAGTCTGAACAACCAGAGAAAGTTTCCAAAGCAATAAGAAAACACTTTTGCTTTATACTCGAGGCAAATTTAATGCAAAAAATAATAATAATAAAAAGGAGGGGAGCAAAGGTAACTACACATCACTAGGTAAATTTTTAAAAAAAACCTCAAGAGAAAAAAATGTAAAAAACTTTATGCCATACACATTTTGAAGAATTTCCATTTTGATACGGTAAATATGATTTCAAATTTTGTAAAGGTATACTTCTTTCTTAGTTTCAATTATCCAGAGTTGGAAGAAGCCTCCAGAATCTTTAGCTTGATCTCTTACTTCTGAGAACCACCCCAGAGTCTGCTGAACAGAAATGACCTTAGTGCTGGTGCTGAGAAATTGGGGTTCTTGTCTGGGTAGCAGCCAACTGACTTGAGGGAAAATCAGACTTATTTTCTGATCTGTAAAACAACAAATTTGAATGCCCCAAATCCTGTATTCTTTAAGTCATTCCAAATAGGTGGATATCTTTCCTTTGCTGAAACAACTATAGCCTCGACAGGGCTGGGAACGAGAGCAAGAGGCATCTGAAAAAGCATATTCTATAAAACCTGGCACCTGTAGTGGACTGACTCAGAGAGAAAGGACTTTCTTAAACTTGATTCTAATCCCTCCCTTTAGTTAAAGTCCATTTCTGTCCTCAAAGAAGACATACTTGCTAGTACTCCTTATCTTATGCCAGGGTTTTCCATATACACAAAGACAGTTATTAATCTTAGCTTCCCTTCATCTGCTTCTACTGTCAAGTAGAAAGAATATAGAAAAAACGTCACACTTCCCTGCATAGGGATGGAAGGCAGGGGAATTACAGTTTCTAGAAACACTTTTTTTTTTTTGGCCATGCCACACGGCTTGCGGGATTTTAGTTCCCTGGCCAGGGATTGAACCCGAGCCCTCAGCAGTGAAACCGCCAAGTCCTAAGCACTGGACCACCAGGGAATTCCCTAGAAATACTTTCTGTATTTCCAACAGGACATTCTTAGAAATTCTAAACTGAGTCTAGATAAGAAAGCAAATGAATATCCTAATAAACCAGAAACAGGTAACTGAACAGGTAAGATCATTTTCAGATGTAGAAATCTGGTTTTGGTTCATCTGTTTCCCAGGGTTTTCTGGACAGTTCATGCTGGATCCTTTGTGCAGTGCTACCCTACAGTCTCTGGGATCATCTGTCTATAAATCCCTTTCCTTTCCCACTATTGCTATTTGGCCAGCAGTTGAAAGGCAAGCAAGCACTTTTCCTCTGGAAGAAATAAATAAAATTTAAAAAAAGAAGAAGCTAACAGCTAACATGATCCTGCTCTGTTATATCCAAAACTTCCACTGTGGCTCTGCCCTAAGACACTGAGTAGATGACATCAGTTCCACAAAAGGAGGAGTGAACTGGTGACATAACCAGGTAGAAAACAACTCCAACATTCCTGTCTCACCCAATCCACACACAAATCCATCTGACGCAGAGATGACATAGGACAAATATTTTTAAAAATGAAAGAAATTGTCCCAAACTTTGCTGCCAAGAAGGGATCCACACCCTTTAGTTAAAATCAAGCAAGTGATCAGACAAAACTCGCTGTCCTTACGAAGCGGCGAAGTGAAGAAATCTAATGGTTCTATCAAGCAGGAAGGTGACGTTTTCCTAAACACAAGTTGTGGATATTTTTGGATGATGGAAACATGTGATTACCTGGAAACACAATAGCGCCATATGTGGGTCCTAGGATCACTAAACGAGAAGGCTGTGTAAAGCCTACAACTGTGAGATTTTAAGTTATTTGAACAGAATCTACATAATTATGTCATCATAAGCCTGCATGAACAGACATTACAGCCAACATCTTTACATCGTGCACACATGTTTAACATCTCACTAACGCTCGTGAGCACGAGAATAAAGCCTTTGTGTAACAACAAAAGGATCATACTGTTTCATTCATACAACACCCACATTGGAGTGACCAAACCGTCCAACACCGAAGCTTGTAATAAGATACTTGGCCACAAATTAAAAGGGATTCTGCAATTCCATCACTAGACAAGAATGTGATTTCAGCATCACAAGAGTAAATAAAATAGTAATCCTACTGTTATAAATTATGCATCTTTCATCTCAAAGGACAATAAATAAAGCATCTTTCATCCCTATGAATCCCAAAGCAGTTAACAATTTATAAACTAGCACATGGGAATCACTTGATTCATCTCTGAAAGACATCCTGCCCTGGGATACTGTGGTATTTTTTTTAATAGCACACACAAAACTATTGAAAGATGAGAAGCAAGGAAATACTATGCCAGTGGCCTAGATTTGAGTCGAGGAGATAGGAACCTGATTGAAATCCATTTAGAACAGAAGTTCTTCTCTCCCATTTAACTCAAGGAGATGTCAGTTTTGAGACTTCCCGGACATACAGGTATAACTCTCCAAAGTTCTTGCTGACGTGCCCATTTCTTCTCACCTGGGTTATTACAATAGGCTTTTTTGAAGCAAATATTCGGCACATCCTTCACTTGTTGACAAAGTTTGTCACCTGCCTTGCCTAGCATGACGTGCCCCAACTTCTTAGAATAGCATGAAGGATCCTCCAACATGTAGTCATCCCACCTCACTTGGAGAGAAACACGCATATCAAAATAATTTGATTAAGGTGACTGACACTTGATGTGAGTGCTGGTACAAGGAGGAAGTAGATAATGTCTGTCCTTCCATCACCATTACTTCAATGACCGTACTAAACCATGCGGAAGTGAGATTGACTTATCCAAATTCAAATAGCCATATACAGACAAAGTTGGCATGATCCTGGAGGAGTTATTCCCAACTGGTGGGAGATTAGGATCCAGGTTATAGAGACAGTGACCATCTTTCATCATTCAAACTAGGACACACATGAGAATAAAAGAGGCATACACTAATATTTTCACCAAGACAACAAGGATAAACTGGAACTGTCCAAGGCAAACCAGACTATGGCTCCCCAAGTTAAGGAAACCATATTAGTATTTCCAGAAGGTTGGTGCAGGGAGTCATAAGCACTTTGATGAAGCATAATTCATACACTTAGTGTCTTTGTAACGGAGAATCTACAGCTGGTCAATATGTATTTGGCCGGCCTGGCTTTTCTAGAAGATAGAATGAGAAAGCACTATAGGAGCTTTGAATTCTGGAAAGCTGAGTAACACTGCTCTAGAGTCAACGTGGCAAAATTCCTTCTGAGAGCCCACCACACTCTGTGAGCTGCATTTGAAGCCATGTGTTCTCAGTTCAGTGGGCTAAGGGGTACTCCTGAAAGAGAGCTGACATATTCAGAAAGAGAAACTCTTCTCCCAAGCCCTCGTCTTCGGTATTGTATGAACCTCTGGATGGCTGCCAAAGGCTTTACAAAGGTTGTGTTTTCCTTATTGACACCTTTGAGATATAACATCACGAGTGATGATTATTACCAAGGGCCACATTTTCACTTGCCAAATACAGCATCTCCTTAGTGAACCAGTCATCTCTACTCCATATTTTAGACCCTGAAATTCATTATGATCACATAGGACAAATATCATCTACCCAGCTATTAACATCACTATACAAATATTTATGGTTTTCTTAAAAAGATATCTTTTCAATACACATTTGATGCTGAGATCCTATAATACCAGAATCCAGGGCAGCAGGCTGGATTGGCTTCTTAGAAGTGCTTTGTATCATTTTTTCCCCAGTTTTGAGTGCCGTCTGTGTGCTAGTTTGTTTGATTTGGCTTTTTTTTTTTTTAACATAAACTCAACTTGAGCTGTACTCTAAGGTATGTGAAGGTATACACCTACCGAAAGTAAGCTTCCTCCAAGTTTCCAAGTCTTAGACTTTGCAAATATTGACAATGTCAGCCCTATAAGAGCCTTTACACGTGTAAGCATTCAATCAATACATGGACTGATACTTAGGATGTGATCTAGAGGCAGTTAAAAAGAGCAGTGTTTGAGAATAGTGAGGGGAAAAGACTTGTTTGCAGCCCTGATTTCTGAACACACTGCAGAGCTCAGAATAGGGTAGGTGTTCAATAAATATTTGTTGAGTAAGTGCTGAAAGAATGCCTCTAAATCTTTCTCTTCTCACAGTGACTCAAACATATAAAGTAGAATGATAGCCCTTGGGCTAGGAAGGTTGGCCTTTGCGATCTCCCCATCTGCCTGCCTGATTCCAGGTGGTGACAAAGCACCTTGGATGCCTCTGCTTCAACCTCAAGCTCTCAGCTTTCCTACAGCCTTGTTAGATAACTCATCTTTTCTTCACTCTAAACAGATTCAGGTACAGATGCCTATCCCAAAGTGAAAAAGTAAGATTCTATTCTTGGGAAAGACACAGCTGTAAAGAACAGCCATGGACCAGGAGAGACCAGGTGATTCCCAATATTTACCCTTCTCTGAACCTAACTAACCCACGAAAGCAGATTTTAAATTAAAAGAGATTCTGCACTTAAACATTGGGCCTGTCTCTGTAAATGAATTCCAGGCTGGGACCACTACCTATTCTGCATTACAAAGTCATGCTGCCCCTATCCATTCACTTAAAGTTTTTCTTGCTCAGGTGGAATGAAACTCAGATCCCTAAGAGTACACAAATGACCAGGAGCTACTATTACCCACTGGAAGACAAAGCAACATTAGCTGAGGACAAAGCAGGTCCTTATGCATCTGGCATTATTTGGGGACAAGTTGTTCCACATTTATGAATTTGCCAGATAAATGGTTTAGGAAACGGCAGACTCTACATGCAGATCATATGCAAGGGACCACATGGCTCATGATCTGAATTAAAGTGTGCAAGAAGAAAGTAGGGGTCATAGAAGGTAAAGAAAACTAAATCCTCAAGAATTCCTAAAGAGACTGTGGGGGAATTATGGGTTTCCTACAACATGCAGAGATTTGAGCAAATACTGTGTGAATCTCAAATGAAGAGGGGACTTCGGATGACACTGGAGATGAACAGAGTTGCAAATTTGGGACAAGAATCCAGGTGTTTTCAGCCAGTCAGTGGCTCCTTCCAAAATCATTTTACTCTTCACCTATAGAAAAATGTGCTCCTTGAATTTGTCCAAGATTGAGAGGAATTTTAGAATGTAACTGTATAAAGGGCAGGAGTTGTGCTTTATACATATATGCTTTATATAATGCACGGCACGGCTTTCCTTCCTTCTGCATGATCGTGGCTAATCAGAGCCCTTTCACAGTACAGGCAGCCGTGGAAGAAGGACCATTCAGGGCCAAACCCGGCTTGTTCCCACTTGCCACACAGGTGAGGGGAAGTCGCACTGCCAGCTGCCCTGAGAGTGACTCGTGTGCCCTGCTCCCCACCATTGCCCCAGGCCATGCCCACACCTCTCCAAGCCCAGCTGTAGGCCTTCTTAAAGGACCCTGAGGCCCCAGCGTTACCTGGCAACCACGCACCTGTGAGTTAGGTCAGCCAGGCGTGCTACCCTGTGTGTTGGGGCTTGCTGGCTCCCGATGTATTCTTATGCTCCCTTATTATAGCTCACTCCCCCAGCTCAGACAGGAGAACAGAGCTGATTGTTTTCCTTCTCGGTTTCCTAGAGACAACAGATCCTCTGATTAGCTCTCTGTTGAATGTGCAAAAAGGCTAAGGTATACACCATAGCAGTAACCTTGAAAATGCAGCTTTTAAGCAAGTGTCCAGTTTTATTTTGGGAACTATATCTCTGCTAGGAAACTAGCTCCTTAACCTGGAAAATTTAAGAAAAGAACTCTGAATAATAAATTATAATAAAAATTTTTAAGAGAAAAAATTATTTAACAAGTAGGCTTTTTTTTTTTTTTTTTTTTGCTTTAATCTCTGTTTCTCTCAGCCTCTTCCCACCAGAAGGGGTTGGTGGTGTCAAAAGTCCAAGGGAGACTTAAGGAGAGGCTCCGGGACTAGCCTTTCTGACCATTTCAATGCACTGCATTGGGGTTTGACCAGCAGTAACCCTCCTACGTACCCAGAGTTCCTGTTCCTGGCATGGAAACCTGACATTGACCTCACTTCCTGTCTGCTGACCTCCCTCCTCTAGGACACCGTTTTCTGGAAGCAGATGAGCACCTGTAAGGACAGAGAACTAGGCTGTCATAGTGCCTCCTCCTTCCATTGCCCCAAGGGGAGTAAATCTGGGTAGGGAAGGACCTAGCCAGACGTGGATGTCTGCGTGCTGCTGGGACAACCTCAATAAATATTTTGTAAATGTGTCTCCAGTCCCCCTTAGTGCATTAAGAAAATGCACTGTTCTTATTTTTCTACGTACCATACCCTTAGCTTTGTAGTTCTAGGCATGGATTAGGATTTAGTAAAATCTGACTTCCCTTGCGATCTAGTTTTCTTTTCCCTGACTTTTTCCCCCACTTGTTTCTCTCCTGTCTCATTCTCTTCACATGCGACTTCTCATCTTACCCCATTTCTCTTTGTTCTGCTCTCTCCTCCATCCCATCCATCCTTACCCCATTCTACAGCCATTGACTACTTGGCCTGAAAATGGCCAAGTTAAGGTGTTTAAGCTTCCATGAAAGGTGTTTTCTGAATCATCCTTTTTGATCAAAAAGTTGCAATGTAAAGGAAGCCAAAATGTGAAGTAAGCCAGCAATCCAGTGGCTTCCAAAGACTTCTTTTTAGGATCAGGCAAGCCTCATTGTGAAGATGCAAATCCTGGTTGCTATTGCTGTAACCAGTTTTCATTTCTTCTATTAGTGGGGCCATTTCTGAATCACCCTGCTCCCTTAAATCTTTTGTTGTTAAACTTTGCCCCCAAGAGTGTTTGTTTCCCAGCTACTTTACAGATACCACCTCCAGGTTTAATCCTCATAGGCTTTGAGCTGCTAGAACAGAAGGTGTGTTACTCCTCAGGGCTCCTTTACAAATAACTGAGCGCAAAGATGTAGAGGTCAGGTGACTCTGAGTTTCCTTCCTTTTCTTCCTTCCTGCTTTCTCACAAAGACTCAGACATTTTCTTCTAGTCAAGAAAACTGTTATGTTGCTATTAATGATTTTTCAAATGTGTTACTTTTTAAAAAAAAATTTGAATGTAGGAATGGAATACCAAACAAGCTGTTTTTTAAGAAAACTAAATCTCTCCCTTTAGGGTCTTTTATAATTTACTTTGTTTTCCAACAATGGTATTTTACAAACCTCTTTCTCTCTTGCAATCTCACTTGGAAAAAAATCTCCTGTTCTTTTTTTTTTTTCCTTGCTGATAGGGTTGATATGTTTTGTGTTTTCTTGTTTTAATGAGGAACATTTACATGTTTTATGTGCTGTGTATATGTGTGTGTATATATATATATATATATATATATATATATATGAAATCATTAGCAGTGCCCAAAGTTAATAGCCTAAGAAAGTATAGCATAATATACTGCAGTGTCACTGATAGAGTGAAAAAGATTTAACATAGGACTCATGGGGAGAAAGTATAAACGGAATGAAACTATTACTACTCCAATTGGTTCTGAAAGAGCTCAATGTGAAACCAACCAGAAAATGATCATCCCACAACTATAAATACAAAGCACTAAAAAAGACAAAAGCTCTCTGGCATTGTGAAAAATCCAGAAAGACAAAGCACCCCCAAAAGCATTTGCTGGAAAAAGTATTTAGTGTGGTAATGAAAAAGAGTATTTGTTTTCTTTATATTAAGTGATATTTTTTATGGAATCTGTACAATTAAACACTACATAAGAACATAAGACTTGGAGGTTATGTTTGGGACCCAGCTGAGAACAGAATCGGGAAGATGCAGAATCTGAAGAGATTATGTCCCTTTACACTGTAGAGTCAAGGTTATCTGTAATGTCTTGTTAAATGAAAAGTGCTCCATACTGAAAAAAATTCATTCTTTGAATATACACATCAACACACAATATAAAATAGGGCTCTCTTTTATGGTTTTTATTTTGCACACAAATGTTTGAGTATAAGCAGAGTAGCATTTTGAGGTAGAGATCTGTACTCCAAGAGATAATTCTATCAGGCCAATCTTCATATCAAATATATTTAAGGAATATATTACTATCTCATTTTATTTTGTTGCTATTCATTAGGCTACATAAGAAAGAATGTCTTTTTTAAAAACAGAGTTACCTGTTGTCAGCTAAAAGAAAATCACAGTAGTCCCAAGCACTAAGTACTAAGCACTAAGAACCAAAAAGAAGAGAATTAAAGAATAAACTTAACAAACTACACATAATGTCATCTTGATTCATCCAGTCAAAGACTTCCAAGTCTCAGCAAGACATTAGGGATCATGGTATTAATAATGAAGCTAGGGCTTCCCTGGTGGCGCAGTGGTTGGGAGTCTGCCTGCCAATGCAGGGGACACGGGTTCGAGCCCTGGTCTGGGAGGATCCCACATGCCGCGGAGCAACTAGGCCCGTGAGCCGCAATTGCTGAGCCTGCGCATCTGGAGCCTGTGCTCTGAAACGGGAGAGGCCGCGATGGTGAGAGGCCCGCGCACCGCGATGAAGAGTGGCCCCCGCTTGCCGCAACTGGAGAAAGCCCTCGCACAGAAACAAAGACCCAACACAACCAAAAATAAATAAATAAATAATTTTAAAAAATAAAAAAATAATGAAGCTAATAGTGAAATAATAATAAAAGTAATTTTGCCTTGTATATGTTTTGAACTTCCATGAGTCCAAGTGACTAAAGTGTATGGACCAGCTGCTTCACTCCTCACATTCATTCTGTGGGAGACAGAGGTTACCAGAGTATCCTGATTGGCAGGATGCTGGTAATGAAGACAAAGCAACGGAGGCTGGCATAACCTTTGCCTCCACCCCAGTATCCTTAGCAAAAGAATTGCTAATGCAGGGTCAAGTGGAATCATGTCCCATTCCAATGTCTGGACTGCCCTGGGGCAATCTGAAAGGGAAGGATCACCACTATTGGTTTGGACCGTTTGCAGTTTCCAATAATTGCCTGGAAAAACCCCACAAGAAGAGCAATTTCATATGGATTTAAACTAATAGTTTATAGACAGTACAGAACTTGATCCACCATTGAGAATAGTTTGCCTGCTGCAAAAGAGAGGTTCTCAACTGGTCCAAACCTACTTGTTTTTACACGTCTCTTCCCTCTGACAGTGAGAACTATTGAGGAACTATATGCCTGGTTATTGCAAAGATTCAATCAAGGGATGTCACTTTAGAATTGGTCAATAACTTACATATTACACATAGTAGCCTCTGTAACCCCCATAACAATCCTTTGAGAAAGGTATTGCTGTCCTCTCCTTATAGACAGGAAACTGAGGCAAAGAGAGTTCAGCAACTTGCCAGAGGTCACAGAGGCACAAAGTGGTAAAGCCAGGACTCAAGTTCAAGTATTCTGTTTCCAAATCTAGTCTTCTCACGCTATTCCAGTGCCTATCTCAGGAACTAAAAACGTCCTTTACACAACTGTAGTGTGGAAAATACTACGATCTATAATGATTCTCCAAGGAGGGAGGTAGATCAGGGCAGATTTAAAGCTGATTCCAAGGTTTCAAAGCTACACAGCCAAGGATTGTTCCTATATTAACAAAAATAGAGAACTCTTGGGGAGAAGTAAGGTTTAGAGGGAAAGGTGATAGGTGTATTTTTAAGCTCAGTGTTCAAATTTTTGTACATTATGTACATAGTTGGAGGTGGTCAACAGAGAGCTCAGAAAAGAAGGTGAGAATTAGGCTGAGGTTCCCACAAGAAGTTGGATGAGATCCACCAAGGGAACAATTACAAATGGAGAAGGGCTGTGAGTAGAATCTCAGGGAAACACGGCAGATTGGGGAGGAACACATCTCTTCAGAAAGATGGGGAAAGTAAAGTCTCATGTCAAAGAATGGAAAAATTAGTCTTAACATGGAGAAAGATCTCTACTTCCTCAAAGATAAAAATGAAACAGAATGTAGTAAAGGCATAAAGAAATTGTGAAGTGCAAGGAGGAAGAGTTAAGACAGTACATGTCTGAATAATCCCAATGTTCTCATTAAAGATAAATGAAAGAGCTGGGTAATGTTCTCAAAAGTAAAATTTTGGGACAGCTACTGTGGGGAAGTTAGAAGAGAGGAACTAGAGCTGAATAAAAGGGAAGCTGATCTACAGGGAGGACCCAAGTGCTGTCAGACGAATTGAACATGTAGTGGGAAAATCATCATTGCTACCAGAATTTCTCTGGAGAGCAGAGAAGTAGAAGAATTTAACCAGGTTCAGGAACTAACAAGAAACATATGCTGTAAGGTCAGAAGAATAAGAGGCATTTTAACATGATGTGAGAAGTTAGCTAAAACGGCTAAACACAGAGTCTAGGCTATATATGAAAGAGGGGATGGAACTAAAGAAGGAAAGATCACAATAAACATGGACAGCAGGTTGGCTGAGGGTGAAGAAGCGGAAGGATGCAGAGAAATACAATCTGTGTGCTGATCTGGTAGGCTGAACATAGAATCTCAAAATCACCGGGTTTTTAACACTTCTACTTTCATTTTCAACCATTTACTTTACCTGCCCATCCCTTGAGAACATTTGAGTTTGTAATCATTTGTCAAAATTTTCTATCTCCATTCTTTATATCCATTTGCTCCTGAATGCCCTTTGTATTCGTTTCCTGCAGCAGCTGTAACTAATCAACACAGAGTGTGGCTCAAAGGACAGAAATTGATCCTTTCAAAGCTCTGGAGGAGAGAAGTCCATCAGCAAGGCCACATTCCTTCTGGAGGCTCTAGGGGAGAATCTGTTCCGTACCTTTTTGAGCCTCTGAGGGCTGTCATGTGGACATACCTTTGGAGCCACCATTCAGTCCACTACATACTTCAACCTACCTCCTACTCACATCCACTCCAAAGCGTGCGTGTGCACACACGCATGCACATACACACACACACACCCCTCCACTTAACCAACTGTCACTAATAGCACTGATGGATGACCTCCTATTTTTTAGGTCTCAAGGTCAGTTTTCATGAGATTTTCTACAATATGAGCCATTCTTAACAGCTGTGGACTTCTCCACCCTCCTTGCTGAACTTCTAGGATTCCATTTTCCTGATTTCCACTCTTCTCACCATTCTTTTTCAGGTTCATTTGCTGGTACCACTCCTCCTCCATCCACCTCTTAAATTTTGGTATACTCCAGAGAACTTCCTCTTCTCTCCTTCCCTTTTTTTTTTTTTCTCCTATTTCTTGGCTGCGCTCCTCGGCATGCAGGATCTTAGTTCCCTGACGAGGGATCAAACCCGCACCCTCTGCAGTGGAAGCATGGAGTCTTAACCACTGGAACGCCAGGGGAGTCCCCTCCTTACCTTTTACTCTCTCTGGGTGAAGCTACCCACTCACAGAACTTCAACTAAGTTTTTGTGTTTGTTACTGAGTTGGGTCCTTGGACCTTTTAGTCAATAGAAATTGATGAAGGACCACACAAGGAATTCAGGCAAGGCTTTATCAGGACTCACGCTGCAGCACGAGGGAGCGAAAACAAGTAACAGGTTCCCTTGCTCACTCACTGAGGGGGAGCTAGCTGGTTCCTTAAATCCGGTGAGAGCAGGGACAGATCGGTGGGTCGGGCGGGAGGCATGGCTTAGGTGGTCCGCCTACGCCCTTGGAGGCGCTGTGCGCAGGGATCATGCACAGGACCCTGCTTTTGCTCTCAGCACCTCAGAAATGACAGTTGGTTTGTGGTCTTTTTGTATCTTACTGTGCATAATTGCCCCAACTGCGCAGGCATGCAGTTATTTTTAGTCCCTTATAGTTTCTTTGTATTCTGTTGCTCTAGGAGAGGTGTGTCCAGGTGCAAGTGCGAGAACTCCAATAAAGGGTCCCACGCCCCAGATCCCAGGATATCTCTTGTTGAGTATGCCCATCTGTAACTCCATCCTGACTTCTGGCCGGATTTCCACACCAGCATTGTCCAGTGAAATTTTCTGCTATCGTGGACATATTCTATACCTACACTGCCCCACAGTAGCCACTGGCCAGATGAGGCTACTGAGTACTTAAAACGTGGCAGGCTACTAAGGAACTAAATTTTAAATTCTTTTCCTTTTAATAAATTTCACTTTAAATAGCCACATGTGGTACTAGCTACCTCATTGGACGGCGCAAATCTAAAAATCCCCTCTCCGCTGTGTGACAATCCTGTGAACTTCTTGTTCACTCACACAATATGTTTTTCTACTGAGTGACTATCTTTCAGGACTCAGCTGTCACCTCCTCTGTAAAGTTTTTTCAACAACTCCAGGTTAAATTATTTGATTCCACTTTTGTCTTTCCATAACTCATTTTCAATTATATTATTGTATATAATATTATAGTCATATATCATAATAAAAACATAACATATGCTATATATTATATTTTATATAAATATATAATTTTATAGTTTTATATGCTTGTGTCATGAACTCCTTGAAGAGAAAGACTATATCTTATTTCATTCTGTAGTCTTTATAAGCCAACACAGGACCTGGTACCTGCCCACTGAATCAATGAAAAAAATGAGTGACTGTATGCTGCTTGGGGGTCACCTTGTATTATGAGAGACAAAGCTTAACAAGGTGCAGGCTCTAAAAAACAAGCTTCTGCCTCCTTTCACAATCCCCTCATGAGAATGGCCAAATCCAATAATTCAGGAAGGTTTTACATCCATACAGCGGATGATAGATGATCCTGTTTTTTGTTTGTCTGGTTTGGTTTTGGTTTTGGTTTTTAATGAGTTGCAGTTTCAGGCATAAACATTGGAAGTTAACATGGTTAACTGGGTACATGAGCCATTTGGCTGTCACCCTTCGTGCTTAAAGTACAACTCATTCTAAGAATCACTCTTCTCTGAAATCTGAAATACGGTGATTTGGAGAATTCCAAATAGTGGTGCATAATTTTTCAAAACTGTAGTTAAAAGGAAAAAAGAGCTGATATTTTTGCTAAAGGAGAGAAAAAGCAGAAAACATCCCTGATTTTGGCTATCGGATGTACATGGGTGCATGCATCTGTTAATGGAGTAAAGGACAGCGTTAGTAAAGAGTTAGGCAGGCATACAGATTGCAGGGGAGGAGACTCATGGAGGTTTTTTCTGGTCTCGTGCATTCAGCCCAGCCTTCACTGCCTGTGGCTGCGCTTTTTATGAGAACTGGCACACATTTAACTGCTATAGCTGTTGGCTTCTAGGCTTACTTTTACCCACAGAGGAGGCATTCATTCACATTTTAGCTATCATTTCCATTAAACCATGAAAGTATTAATGGTACCTAATCTAACTGGATAAGGCACAACCAAATAAATATATCCCCTAAATACCCTAATCATAAGGTATCTAGAAACATAGTGGTGGTACTTATTGAAAATAAGTACATTAACTGGAAACTTAAAATTTTCCTTCCTAAGTATATGGAAAAACCAAATAAACTTGGTGCAGAAGGCAGGGAGTAGCAATTCCATTAAGATATTTCATGGGAAAAAAAAAGAAAGCACTAGTCCCATTTTGTCTATTTCAAGCTCCATTTTGCTCATATTGTAACTTAGAGAATCATTCAGAGAAACAGAGTGGGAGGAAGAATATGAGCTACATTTCGTTGGAACCTTAGATACATTTTTCTTTCCTGTTTTATCTGAGCATGCAGGCGACATCTTCTTAATGAGGGTCTTCAAACTTCTCTGCCTTTTAGAAGTGTCTCTGGTGTGCCCGGGGACAACAGTCTCTGATTTTAGCTTTTAAATATGCTCATGATATAGAGTAATTTTTTTTCTTAGCACTATGCATTGTTTTACCTGCCTTAGTGGGAATTATGGATTTGATTAATGCGCTGAAAGATTTGGTCCTTTTTAGGTTCCTTATCTCTATTCCTTCCTGATGCATGGTGCTTCCAACAGTCTCTGAATACTTGGGAAACATATCTGCAAGAGGAGTTTAAAATAAAAGTAAAAATAAGAGCAGGATGGTTTATCTATGATCCTGGCATTTGCGATGACCATTTACATTAAATATATTCATACATACATGTATCAATATATGTTTAGTCATATTTATTTATTCACTCAGCAGACTATTCTGCATCAGGCATTATGCTTGGCACTGGGAAGAATCTGTAGTGATTTTAGGTTCTACTAAATTAAAATGAGATGGTGGCCAGCCATGGAGCTCTACTTTGAACGTGTCCATGGCTATAACAATGCAAATGGGTATGCAAAGAGAAAGTAACTATAGCAGGCCTTGTTTATTCTGTTTTAATTTTGGTCACTATGCTAATCAAATAGCTAATCAGGAAACACCTGTGTTCAGTGAGTTAATAAAAATGTATGACACATACTCCTGATGAAACAAACTACCCATCTTGGAATCCACAGGTGCTGCAAAAATAACTGCAAATAACCAGGCAACTAATCCCTCATCACTGGGAGTGGAAGTTTTGAGTCAACTGTGCATATTTATCACCCCAAGTAGCTCTTAAATGTGAACTAATGCTTATAGGTTTACTAAAGGTCTTGCAGAAGAAGGATTATCTAAGAACACAAAGTATTTGGGTGTGGGGAGTTAAAATACAAGATTTCAGTGAGACTTCTCCTTGATTTTTCTAACCAATAGAAGTGTGCTGTTTGGGCACATGCACACCTTCATGGGCATGTACAAAACCAAACAAGTGTGTAATCCTTGGGGTGATCAGATAAAATAACATTCTAGCACTAGAATGGCACTAATAGCCCCTCTTTGGAAAATAGTGTATTTTTTCTCCATTTGGGGAACATATGAGTAAGTTCACTAAAATAAGCTGGAAAATATTCCTGACTCGTTCGAATGCAATCTGTGAGCTCCAAAAATAAGTAAAGATTGCTCCTAAGAAGTCTAGAACATGATATGATGCAAAGCAGTGGTAACAGATTAACTGCTCCCATGCTCCCAAACATCTGAATCAGCCAGTTCTGCCTGGTTAACATGAAAATAAGATGTGTGCAGAGATCTTAAATTATAACTTATCTCACAGGTCCTCAGATCTGGAATTTTAAAAATGCATTTGATGAAACATAAGTGGTGGTGATAAACGTGTGTGTGTATTCACTCTAAAATTAACATAAGCACAAATTATTTCATACTTACTGATGGGCATAGGGAGCACAGAACAGCACTGCTATTATAGAAAAAGTTCAGTATTCTGCTTAATTATAAGATAAATACATTTTGCTTAATCATACACACACAAGCTCAAACTCCCCCCCACCCCCCGTGCCGAAACATCTCATATGATCTTTAGTAAAGAAGAATTCAAACACAAATGATAGTGGGTATGAAGTTGATTACAAAGCAAAACCGTGAGATGATGCAGCCAGCCAGGGAAGATGTAAATGTATTTCACAGGAAGTATGATGTCATTCATGTTTCTGCCCAAAGGAGGAGACATTTTCAGATCAACTCCAACCAGGAAGTTACTCTTTGTGCCAAAAGAACATGTTTTATACGTGGCTGGGTGGAACACACAGTGTTCAGACTCCAGAGAACTAGACCAGAGGGGCCTTATCGTTCTGAGAGATGAGCACAATTTCTGTGATGATAAGTACTTCCTGGTAAAGGATTTTATCAGATGGCTCTGAAAGAGGAAAAGGACCCCCAAAACATATTATTAACAATGGACTTTGAGTGGATACAAAAGCTGAGCCTTGCAATTTTGTGGAAATAGTAACCAAAGTCTGATAGAAGGGCATAACCATCCCAGTACATAATGTGTAGAGCAAGAATAACAGGAAGGGATGCAATAAGGAACAGACGGAAAGAGGGCTGATGGCCCCAATTCTTCACCCTTCCCTTTACCATCACTCTTTACCATGTGAACGGCATTTCCTCCCCACCACCACCAAAAAAAAAAGAGGCAGAATTCCTCACTTTGGGTTTGATCCTGGGATATACTTTCACCAATTGAATGTAAATGGGAGTGATATGACCAAAGGCTTCTAAAGAGGTTTGAGCGATTGGGTGTTCTTCTGCCATTGCTGAAGAACTCAGCAAAATAAGAACTTGCCCAGGCTGGAGGATGAGAGATAATGTGGGCCTATATCCTCTAAGAGCAGCTGCAATCAGCCAAACTCCTGCCTACTCTTAGACCGGGGAGAATGAACTCTTATTTTGTGTGTCACCAAGAATTCTGAGGTTATTTGTTCCTAGGTAATAGCTAACTGATAGAAAGAGAGTAATTCTCTTCAAGTGTATGAAGACATTTTCTTTCTTTACCTGGAAAGAGAAACTACTAGAAGAGATTCAGGTTAAAAATAGTATTGTTAGCACCTTTTTTTAAAAAAGAGTTTCATGAATGGGAAAGATAAATGCTGAAGCCTCCATTAGCCTCTAGAAGAAACAAACCAAGTGATCTTTGCTCCTTCATACTTATTTGATCCCAGGCATAAAATCACAGATAAGCCAATAGAAAATAGAAATTTCGCCTGATTAAAAACAGGCTCTATGGTAGTTTCTTGAAACAGATAAGAAATCTTTCTTTTATGCTGACCTACTCTACACGATATAGAGCGTCAATCTATTACTTTTGTTAAGACATATGGTTTGTCTTGGTCCTCATTAACTTGAATCTAGTTTATCAGAACAAATGCTCTCTTGAGAATTTAAATAACAGAGAAACATCTCAAAACTAAAAACAAGAGAAAAATCGTTTAGTTAAACTAAACTTTGAGTTAAGTTAGAAGTTTTTATTTTATTAAATTACAAGTTGATGACAACCAAGAAATTTCAAGAGAAACTTTATTTTCTTTTTTAAATTTTTAATGGAGTATAGTTGATTTACAATGTTGCATTAGTTTCAGGTGCACAGCAAAGTGAATCCGTTATACATATACATATATCCACTCTTTTTTAGATTCTTTTCCCATATAGGTCATTACAGAGTATTGAGTAGAGTTCCCTGTGCTACACAGTAGGTTCTTATTAGTTATCTATTTTATATATAGTAGTGTGTATATGTCAATACCAACCTTCCAATTTATCCTCCCCCGCCCCTTACTTAAGTTTTTTTTTTTGGCCGGGCCGCGTGGCATGCAGGATCTTAGTTCCCCGATCAGGGATCAAACCCGCGCCCCCTGCAGTGGAAGCGCAGAGTCTTAACCACTGGACCACCAGGGAAGTCCCAAGGGAAACTTTAGATGAATTTGCTTATATGTGCAAACATCGAGTGTAGTTGTTGAAGTTCTTACTCTATGGTCACACACATATAGTTACAGATCTTAGCTCTGACACTTAATACCTATGTGACCTTTGGTAGGAAGTTAGTTTCTGAGCCTGGTTGCCTATGGAGTAAGAAAATTATGCACAGAGTAAGTGTGTGCCCCTGCCACCATCATCATCAAAACCATCATCATTATCAAAATCATCATCATCATCATTATCATAAAAAGTTTGGGGGAAGAAGGAATATGATCCAAGCTGTGCCTTGAGATGAATTTGGCAGGAATGCACAGAATGAATTGGAGAGGTCAAGCAAACTAGAAACACTAATGGTTTTATTTAGAATGTCTCTATCCTTTCCATCACCCTCTTGCAAAATCCCATACACCCACACACACCAGAGTTAGAGCAGAAAACCTAATACTAAAAGACAAATAAGGTAAGGCTGGCATTGCTGCCTGAAGCGAGTTATAGGCAAGGATCCAGACAGAAGTATTTCCTATCCCCACTTTGCTCAGGAGCTCAGGACTAAATAACGGACAGACAGACTCCAGGCTTATGCCTAGAGATCTCGCCCTCAGCACTCTCATGCATGCTCCTCCATGGTCTCTGCTGCCTACACTGCCGGCCATCTGTGACAATGGCATTGTGCCAACTTACAGGATAGCTTGCCGGCTTTGCAGAAGCCCAGGGGCCAAGCAATGGTTTCGACAAGAAGCCCTTATGAAACTCACAAGCGTGCCTGGAGAGAATTCCTGATTGCCTCTCCTTCTCCCCACACAGCACTGCTGATGGTGATTTTTGCTTCACGACATTTTATTTCACCTGTTGATTAAACTAGTTGGGTCTCCCATCTAAATCTTGAAATCTGGAGAGGAAAAAACATGAACCATGTGTAGGTACCTGTGGCTGCCAAACAGACAGGTGGTGTTATTGCCTGCTTCCTGGCAGGGCTAATGGGAAGCAGCAGGGTTTCCATCAGTACTCTCCTAGTGCCTCCTCTAATTCCCCAGGATTCTCTTCTATCCCCCATGATACCTCCCTCTTTTTCCCAGTCCTTACACTATCTGTGAGATTTAGCAAATATTGCTTTGCTTTGCTTGTATTCCCCGTGTTCACATCAATTTAAATGGAAAATATTAAAATATGTACATTTAAGTTATTCTTATAAGACACAAAGAAAGATATTTAAATACATCTGGTGTTTAAAACTAACGCTTATGCGTGACTATAACGTTTTATCATTACATTAAAGAACATATATCCTTTGGGAACCAGAAGAGTAAGTGTCAATTTTAAGTTAATAAAATAAAAACCTTCAACCTAATGACCAAGAGCATTTTCAGTTTACATTCCATTAGGTATTAGCACTTTTTATAAAAAAATAGAGAATGCATTCAAATATCTAGAGCATGTGGTAATAAGTACAACAAAAACACGTTAGTCCTAACAGTAGGTATTTGCACCTGTTAGGGAGAAAGTGCAGAGGTAAGAGTTTAAATGTCACCTGATGATGAAAAGGATGTTGATTTTCTAGGCTTGATTTTCACTCATTCATTCATCCAATAACTCTGGATCAGGCATTGGGCTTAAGGTTAATACACAGAAAGCAAGTCATCCAGAATACCTCCGGTCAAGAATTTCACCATCTAGTGTCATATGTGTATATGTGACCAGACAAACATAAAATAAAACAGAAATTCAGTGATGCGGACACACACAGGTATTACGAGAGTACTTACTCCAGCCTGGAAAGAAGTAGGGAAAATTTCCTGGAAGAGCCCCAAAGCACGTTTCATTAAAAGTTGAGTTCATAAAGCATAAGAAGAATTAGATTATCACTTGTCATTACTTAACAGGTTGGATGATTCTACACATCTATTCATTACTCAAATCTGGCAAAAATTTCTGGGTTAGATTAAAAAGAATCTATGAAATGGGACTAATTCTTGTTCTCTGTCACCAGAGGGTGGATATAAGAATCCACAGAGATAAAGTATACAGCATTGTATAAATGAAAGTTATTATCATTTATCTCTGGTATTCTTTTTCATCTACTGAAGGATCAAAAAAACCCCAAGAAAAATAAGAAAAAACTACAAGAAATATAATTAGTCTCTGCTCATTCATTTCAGAGATGAAGTTTTCTAGATGATCATGGAATCTTAGCACCAACAGAGGCTCTATGGGGGTCTGTTTGTCCACCTCTCTGGCTTCTGAGGGAGGACAGAAGCCCCAAATGCTGAGCAACCTTGCCCATTCCTCCCAGCACTACTGAGACTGTCTTCCTTTCTAGAAACGTCCTCCTCATTAGGATGCCTCCTTGTTTACATTGGGGGTGGGATATAGGATATGGGGAAAGTTGCACATGCTGACAACTGCACCTCAAGTAAACGAGCAAACAAAAAAGACTAAATTTCTAATTCTTCGATATAGATCATTACCATTGACATGTTTTCTTCCAAATAACTCAAGTTGCCTCCCTGACACTCAGTTTATAGTAAAAGGAGGAGCTGTTTTGAAAATGTGCCTAGTCCTGTCTGAGCAAAAGCAACTCGAAGGCTTAGAGTGAGTGACGGAAAGGAAATGGACAAAACGGGAAAAAGTGGCAATATTGTATAATATATTACCACTGGCCAGAAGAACAGAACCTGAACTCCAGACCCAACCTAGTCCCTGCTTTACTCTGAGAATATCCACCAGGCATATGGTGGCAAATGAAGACCTTCATTTCTTCACCTAGTACATAAGGGAGTCGACCAAGCAATTCCTTGGCTTCCTTCCAGCTCTCAGCCAATTGAAATCTTGAACCAAGAAACTCCCCCCATAAGCTCCATCCACAGTACTAATGGTTCCTCCCACTATGCTCCTGGCACCGTGGAGACTTACTAATGTACATGAGAAGCCCATAACGGACTATAAACTTCTACGGGTCAAATGACAACTTTGTAGTTTCCGTTATTTATAACCTTTTAGGTAACTCCTCATAGATAAAGGATCTTATTTAAACGTGGTCAAGAGGTAAAATGATTAACTTCCTTAATATTTCCGGTGTTTGATCCTTTCTATTACTGCCCAGTATTATTTATATTGATATTTCAGAAGCAAAATAATGAAACATGACTTTTTCTTTCCTTTTTATTTTAGAGTGTCCAAGAAGAGTTAAATTCTAGGATTCTATTTGAGTCAACATTATAAGATTAGCTATCTCCGAGAAGGTGGGAGGGCAGTAGAGGAGGTGATACTTCAACATCTAAATATCTGAAATGAAAAACGTGTGTATATATTCACGTATATGTATATATCATCCCCAAGTATGTATGTATATTCTCCCCCGATATACAATCTCAGTAAAATATCAGAGAGAAAAAATGTCAGACATACATAGCGTAGCAATCAAGGGCTAATGAAGATCCAGGTATTAAATCAATTAAGAAGTATCAAAAGCTACCTAATCATCAAGGAACAAAATTGGCACCACAATATGTAGTGAGTATGGGAAAGCCTAATTTACTAAACATACCCTGCAGTCACATAATTGCATGTAATTTTACCAGCATAATTAACTAATTTAATTACCACTTCTCAAGTGCATCAATTATTGACATTACAGAGTTTTCAGACAGCAGAATTACTGTGTGGCACATCCAGAGAATGCAAAATGCTTTGTATGCCGATTTGCCCAGTCATAGTCAACTACTGAAGAAGAATGTGGAGTTGGCCGGACAAAATTCCTGTTGGGGAAGGCTCCGTTGGGCAGGTTGAAAGAGGGAGCACCCCCAAATGTGTCTGGCACGAGGCGGAGAAGGGGAGGAAGCCCCAAGACTACGATCCTCAAGGCAGTTCTTTGCCAGGGTGCAGAAAAAATGTACAGAACCCAGGCAGGGAAAGAAATAGAAGGCTATAATTTTTTTTAAAAAGATGATGCAACAGCAGTTCAAAATGCCTAAGAAGACTACTGGCAAGAAGGAAACGGAATAAAAGAAACAGAAGTTGAACATTTCATTGAAGAATCGAAGCCAGCCTTTGAGAATAAGGTTTTTCTTTCATATATATATAGTGATAAAAGAGGCTACTATTAATTACATTTATATGATATCCCAGGACATCTGGGAAGCCCCCTACAACTGTTATCTCATTTCTCCAAATGGTCCTGTGAGACAGATATTACAGATAACATATATGTGTTTGTTATCCTACTTGTCAAATCAGAAAGACGTTGTATTTCACTCCCAGATGGGTCATAGCTTTACAGCTGTTTAGAAGAAATAGGCATCATCAGTTGAGCCTGTTCTCACGTCATGAACTTTGTGAACAGAGATGGCTGCAACTCCAGGAGCTCTGGAAGAATTGTGTGTTTCTTTTACATTGCTCTTCTGCAGCTGACTTTTGCACAGCTGTTTCATACTATCTGGAGGTGGCTGAACTGTGAAACAGTGCTCACATTAGCGGAGTATTTTCATGAGACCATTTAATGTGGAGTAAGGGGTGTGAGACTAGCACACCTTTCTTACCTTTTGAGTCCTTGGATAGCTACATTGTCTTTGGATTAAAATGGGGTAAGTCCTTTATTGGCTCTGGAAATAAGAAAGGAAGCCTTTATTACTTCTATCTTTAGGAGTTGATTTATTGCTTCCCTTGTAAGTGACTTAGTCAAGCAATTCAAAAATTAACTCAAAGAAAAGGAAAATATGTTTTCACTCACATGGTTGAAAATCAGATAACAGTCTAAAGATCTGAACCTTCTATTGGGGAAAAACTTTCAGAGCCTGGGAATAACTGGTTGCAAATTTATTGGGCCAGCTTTTACAAAGAGTCAGTTTCTGAGAATCATGTTTATTTACTTTATGTAATAAACTTTTTGGAACTGAGAGCTGGAGACCTAGAATTACTACCTCATCCTTGGTGTGTATCACTAAGCAGGGCAAAGTTGTCACGAGCATGAAGTTTCCTTCGGAGCTTTCACCAGTCCCTGTATACAGTGTTTTTAATAATATATAATGCTTCTTCCTCCCGCCACCATCTTTCAAAGTCACAGAGCTCCTTTTTGTCTTCTTCTACCCTCTATCTTAAAGTGACTTAAATTTAAGTCAATGTATTACCTCTATACATTGCATTACCTCTAATAGGGGTATTTAATGTAAGCTTTCTCTATGATTTTCTACGCAAAGTTTCAGATCTTTTAAAACGATTACAACTTTGTAATATGATTTCTAATGTTAATAATCAAGTGAGAAATGGTACTGGGGGCTTAGGGAGATGGGTGGGTAAAGAGTCTGTCCTGTGCTCCTAAAACCACAAAAGATTAGTAGCACTTCTTCCTCCATGAAAGGTTGTTTCCAGGATCCAGACACACTCCTGTGACTCAAGCCCACTGAATTTTTCAGTTCTAATCCAATTCTCTCTGAAATGTATTAATACAACCCACAGAAGAGTCAATAAAATATGTTCTGCATGAGAAAAGCCTTTCCATTTCAGGAATGCCTGTTATGAGAAGTTTATTAACTTAAGTCTATGTGTCTGTCTACAAGAAGTCTGTACTAATTAGGCTTTAAATTAACCTCAGTCCTCAATTCACTCAAGCTAAAGATATTGACTCTTCACTTCCTGTTACCATTACCCACATGTATTGTACTTTTGGTAACGTGGATCCATGTGGGCAATGGTTCAGGTAGACCAGTTAAAAAGGAAGAAAGAGGTCACTCTAGTTAGCTGGTGCTAAAATAATGCAGTTAGACCAAAAACACCCCTTACCATCATTAAGAAAAATATATAGAAATAAAGACCACACGGAAAGATGCAAGAGTTCCTGTAGAGAGAGCAAATATGTGTAAGGCATAGTCCTTCCAACGGCACTCATAATCTCGCCGGGCATTCGGAGGAGTCCATAAATAAGAATAGTACAAGAATGAATCAATACGCTAGAAGAGCCAGAAGGAGAGAACTGTTAAGAAGGGTATTCAAGGGAGTCTTCATGGAAGACATAAAATTTAAATAAATCTCAAAGGAAAGTTAGGATTTAACACAGAGGGTTAAGAGAAGAGTGTAGAACGAGCATAGGAAACACCACGATCAAGAGCACAGAGGTGGGAAGTTTGTGAGGAGACAGGCGGTATCCATGTGGCCAGAAGCACAGTGGCCACGTACAAAATCAGGAAGTGGCAGTGGGAGGAGGGGAAAGAAGATATATGAGCGAGGTCCCAAAGCTCTAGTAAAGTCCCAGCCTTACTACTGACTAGTCGCAAGATCCAGAAAAGCTACTTCACCTTTCCAGATGTAAAATGAACAGGTTTAGCTGAACAATCTCTGTGCTCCTTCCCAAGTCTATACAAATCCTATGAGTTGAAATTGAAGTTTGCCATTTTACATGCTTATAAATATTTCTCTTTTTTTCATCTTTGGCACACCTTCCTGGTCTTCTCCATAGCTACTACAATCTCTCATTGTAGTTTAGTTCCCATGCAGGATCAATTCATTTTATAGCAATCAAACTTATAATACCGCTTTCAACCACATTTTTGGGATGGGATTAGAGGACTCCGTACAGAGGATCCCCAAATAGCAGTCAGCTGAGTCAAGGATGCCTGAAGATTGTTTTGGCCATCTAGGTCCTTTCTTTTCTGCCAATGCTTTTCAAGCAAGTGATCTGCCCACCTGGTCTCCATATCTTCAAAGTCATAGTTTCATTCCTTATACTCGGAATTGGCTTCTGCCACCACGCAATTTAAAAGAACCTTATTTTACAAGATTATTGGCAACCTTCTATGTGAATTCTCTGCAGCACTGTTGATGTATGGCTACAGGAAGGGACCTTCGTGGCTAAGAGTCAGATATATGCTTCTGTTGGTCAGGACAGATTGCTGAGAATGGTGAATTCCCAGAACTGATTAATATTATTGATCAAGCTCAGCACCCTCCAGGACCACAGAGAGATTTTTTTTTTCTCCTGACACCAAATATGTGGTGTCTTTGCAAAACACCCATCAATTCTCCAATTCTCTGACACCAACTGGGTGTCCAACATTCAATTCCATTTTGGCACTAAATAACTGGAGTTATTATCAGAACCCAAAGGTTAAGGGCTCAGTCCTACAAGACTACTCTCACTTCCGACACCAGCCACAAGGGGTTACCCAGGCTACCCACACTTCTTGACTGGCTACAAATTCAAGGATTCCCACCATCTCCCTCTCAGGTTCGATAATTCACTTGAATTACTCATAGAATTCAGGAAAGTGCTTTATAATGAATAATGGTTCATTATAAAGGATGCAACTCAGGAACGGTCAAAACGAAGAAATGCACCTGGCAAGGTACGAGGCGGGGATGGACAGTGCGTGGCTTTCATGCCCTCTCCAGACACTCTATTCTCCTAGCAATCTGATGAGTTCACCAGCCCAGGAGCTCTCCAAACTCTGTTGTTTAGAAGTTTTCGTGGAGCTTTCATTATGTAGGCTTGATTGATTAAATCGTTGGCCTTTGATGACTGACTTCAATCTTCAGCTCCCTCTCCTGCCAGAGATGGGGGTTAGGGGAAAGCACTGAAATATCCAACGTTCTAATCATGCCTTGGTTCTGGTGACCAGTCCCCATGCAGAAGCTATCTAGAAGTCCCTGTCAGGAGTCATCTCATTAGCATAGGAAAAGCACTGTTATCACTCAGGAGATTTGCAGTGTTTTAGGAGCTCTGTGCCAGGAACCAGGACAAAGATCAAATATTTATTTTTTATTATACCACAACCACCTTATCTAACATTATCAGGGCATGTCATAATTCTACCTCCTGGCTCTTAAATAAGCATTTCTCTCTTTTGGCCCAGAAAGAAAATCCAGGATGACCTGGGAGAAATATTTCTTACGGTGATTCCTCTGTCCAGGACCATATTCATTACCTACTTAAGTGTACAGAGACATAACATAGGCTAAAGTTGGCACCTCTGGAATATTGAGGATCAATCAGAAAGAGGATAATTATTCATCAAGAATTCACGGTTGTTTGGACAACATTCAGTCCTCAGCCCTCTCTGCTCATTTCACTCTCTACATTTCCTTCAGATATCATCTCACGGCAAGGTTTCCACTGTGGAAATGGTGATCTGTATGAAAAACAACTCTCAAAGTCATATCTCTAACCCTCTGTCCTGAACCCAGGCCTTCAACATCAACTGACAACTGTGTGTTACCTACTGAATATTACAATATCATTTCCTTCTCAACACCCCAAACTACGCCTATCATCTCCCCCTGAAATAAAATTCCTCCCAATTGCTCTGTACTTCTTTTTCGTGGTAGGACTACCATGCACTCTCGAATTCTCAAGGTCAAAATCTGAACACAAACTTTAACCTTTCCTTTTCCCCAAATCTCACATCCAAGCAATTATCACTCTTGTCAATTATTTTTCAGTAGGCATTCTTATAGAAAAAGACAAATACTGTACGATCTCACTTATATGTGGAATCTAAAAACAAGCAAAATGAAACAGCTAGCTCATAGATACAGAGAACAGACTGGTGGATGCCAGAGGTGGGAGTTGCAGATGGGGTAGGGAAAGATGGTCAAAAGTTACTAACTTCCAGCTATAAAATAAATAAGTCATGGAAATGTAATGTACCTTATGGCAACTATAGTTAATAATGCTGTAATGCATGTTTGAAAGTTGCTAACAGAGTAGATCTTGTAAGTTCTTATCACAAGAAAAAATAATTTGTAACTAGGTATGGTGACGGATGTTAACTAGACTTATTGTGATGATCATTTCATAATATATACAAATATCGAATCATGTTTTACACTTGAAACTGATATAATGTTATGTCAAGTATACCTCAATTTAAAAATAAATAAATAAAACTGAAAGGCAAGAAAACAAAAAACAAGAAGCACATATAATAAATATATTAATAAACTATAATTACTTTCTTAATAAACAGCATTATAGTACATGCAAAAAAAAAAAAAAAAACCCACACCATTCTTATATTTGTTCCTTTTTTCCCACTTCTGTGGCAACCTCTAGCCCTGAAGGTCAATTCAATGTTGGAATAAACTGAGTTGTCACCTGGTGATGGGATAGTGGCTGATCTGTTGCCAACAATTTCTCTGTCTTGAGCTCACTATGCCGACCATCACAGGGTTAATTTCATTAATATAGTGCTCTCTTTACTAAGATTCCTCCCTTCAGAATGTAATGGTGCCCATTCCCAAATTTCTTAACCGACTCTTCAAGAGTTTGCATAGCCTTATCCTTAACGAATTCTTTAGATACTTTTTCTACTTCTCTTATACATGAAACCCTCGCTCCAATTAGATCGCTCTACTCTGATATACTCGAAATCAGAAGTTCAAGTCCAGCCTCAGCCACCTTATTGCTGCGAGACTTTGAAAACTCATTTCCCTCTCTGAAAGTATGTTCATCAAAAAATGGGGGTAATAAATACCATCATCTTAAGGTTGTATTGATTATGCAATTAAACATCAAATACAAGAAGAGTTTCATCTGCTCCCCGCAACGAAAAATCCCTCATGCCGCAACAAAGATCCCGCGTGCTGCAGCTAAGACCTGACACAGCCAAATAAATAAACAAGTAAATAGATAGATAAATAAATAAATTTTGTTAAAAAGTTAAAAACAAATAAAGTAAGCTCTAAAAAAAGAGTTTCAGGCTTCCCTGGTGGCGCAGTGGTTGAGCATCTGCCTGCCAATGCAGGGGACACGGGTTCGAGCCCCGGTCTGGTAAGATCCCACATGCCGCAGAGCAACTGGGCCCGTGAGCCACAATTACTGAGCCTGCGCGTCTGGAGCCTGTGCTCCTCCACAAGAGAGGCCGCGATAGTGAGAGGCCCGCGCACCGCGATGAAGAGTGGCCCCTGCTTGCCGCAACTAGAGAAAGCCCTTGCACAGAAACGAAGACCCAACACAGCCATAAATAAATAAATAAATAAATTTAAGAGTTGTTGTATTAAAAAACAAAAAAGTTTCATAAACCCTTCCATACCATACAAGTTAATTATTTTTATTAGTTGTTATTGAATCAGGAAATAGGAACTATGCCTCACTCATTGCTTTATATCTAGCGCTTGGCATAGTGCCTAATGCATAGGCCCTCAATAAATATTAGCTGAGTAAATGGATAAATGAATAATATTATAATTGTCTTTGCTATATCCTGAAGACTCATGAAGAACTTTAACACCATAACTTCCTTCCTCAGAATCTTATGTATTTATGGTCTGTAAAATGTTAGCTGTACTCTTATATGAGTTTGATTTGTCTTCCCAGCTAGATCATAGTTGAACTGAAGGTAGGGATTTCATTATATCTCTTTGTATTCCTGCAGAGTACCTATCATCTTAACAATAACTTTAAATCTCTTAGCAATACACAAACATTGTCAGTTTCCCTAATGCAATTCTTTAAATCATCACGGAGGGGGGGGTGTGTATGTGAGTAGTTGTATGTACCAGATCTAACTATGCCAGAGAGCTCAAGTCACTTCTGAATTAATTGGACTCTGAAATCAAACATCTCACCCTTATTAGCAAGTATTTCCACATGCAGTGTCTCTCTCTGCTACTAATTTGAGGAAAATACCTTCCACTAACAAATCTTCATTCTCTCCATCAAAATGATGTCTAGGATGACATCCTTGGACAAATATGCTCCTCATTAGAATTTTCTACTTGCTATGTTTCCTTTAGTTTATTTTTATTCCTAAACATCTGAAATATTTAGTTGTACAGAAACATGAGCAGCTCTTATGCATAGATCATAGATTTATTTATTTCTTTGTTTGTTTAAAACTAAAACCATTTGGAAGAGATAAGTGACAGAACATCCAAATAGCCATTCTTTGCAGTTTTAGGGTAATGAGAAGAAGAAAAAAGCTCTCTGGGCTTAGAGAATAAGGTTAACAACAATCAATCTTCCATCTCACAAATTGAAAATTTCATCCATACAACTGACTTCTTCACTTTAGCTTTTTAGCATCACGATGACAGATCTTGCAGCAGAATCAGAACAATTTACAACATCTTGTGTCATTGTAGCAGCTTTTCATTCTGTTGGGGTTGAGACTGGGAGAAGCCTGAGAGTTAACTTTAATAGGACTAATCAGCACGTCTTGACAATAGAGGGGAAGGAACACGGACAGGTAGATGACTGTATGTTTTGACATCAAGGCCGTTAACATGCAAATCATATGCAAAATCACATGCTAACAAGTTTGAGCCTTTGTTTGTGGTTGGACACTTTTTTCCCCCCAAATGGACAACAGCCCTGATTCAATTTTATACAGGAAGGCACTTAGCAAGTCACTTGCTGTGCACAAGAAAAATATAAAATGCTCTTTGAGCACTTGTTTTGACCTCTTTGGAAGAGCGGGATTCCTTTAAATTTGACTTTATTGCCTGCTCACCGTAAGGAAGCACCGAAGCATGGCAGGGAACAGAAGCCCACGTAACGCCTGTGCTCACTGCACACAGTAAACAACACACAGTGAGAACACAGGGCAGCCAACACAGACAGCGTCCTTCACATCACCCAGAGGCCACTGCAGAGCCCCCAGGGACGAGAAGCATTAATTATAGACTAATGATGCCATTTGCATGCACATTTTTAAAAACAGTAGTGAACATAACCCTAATAATTGAGGATGAGTGAGATGAGGCTGCATTAAAATGCTCTATTGAGTCTCTTATCTCATTTTAAAGAAAGACCTCTATCACCTTGGTGCTCATCAGTACACATTAACATTGGGTAACCATGAGACATGGAACGTTATGCTGGTTCTGTACAGATACAATTGCTTCATCAACCAGTTTTTGAAGTGTTTCCTTTCTCTATAATCTCTTATGCTTATCAACTCAAGATTCTGGTGAGGGGTAACAATAAAATATAATCACTTTTGATGTGAGTGAGAAGACAAAATAAAATATAAGAAATTTTGATGTAGGTGGAAAGATAAGGGTTACATAAATAATAAATCGGGCATCATTTTGTATGTATATTAGGATTATGTTCTGGAACAATCAAGTATCATTTTGTGTGATCCAGACAATTATCAAATTGGAGGACAAGCGGGGAAAAATCAGTTCAAGAAAAGTGGCTCAAAGCCATGGAAGGTCTTTGTATTGTTATAGGCTCAAGAGTAAACTTTGTGCCCTCAGAGGAGGGCATCAGCCAAACCAGGAGCTGAAGCTTTGCAGCTTAGGAAGGCCAGAGACCACGGAGGCCTGAGCTGAACTTGGTTTCCATAGGATTTCTCCGTCCACTGATGAAAGAGTTGCTGGTCAGCCAGGTCTTTTGTGCAGAGCTCTTTGTGTTCTGAATTGAGAAGAGTCAGGCAGATGGGCAGCTTGAGATCCCTTTAAAGTTTCTCCTTTTCAGAAATTTATTTTATAAGACACATTATATGCACTCTTTTTATTTCATTTGATTCACACTTATATGTTGTACAGAAGCATTTGAAACAAACAAAAGTGTTGATTCTAAGCCCATTTGGGCAGCATCTCTCAATCTGACTTTCTACTTCCCACAATTCCTTTATAATAATACTATTTTTTTTTGAAATATTTCTCTCACAAAATAAGATTAAACCTCATTTAGCCAAAAGAAAAACTGACACCCCCTCATTTTCCTCATAACAAATATCAATATTTTAATGTCCTCCCAATATTAATAAAACTGGAAACTGAATGATGGCATCTTAAATATTTACAACCTCCAATCTCAATAAGGCATCTTAATAAAAGTTATGGCATCAGGAATGAAGATCTGTGATGTGCTAGAGTTTTTAGAGGAGGTGCTAAGCTGATGTTTCAGGATCACTTGGATTGTCCATGATGTGGTTAGAAGGGGGTTCAGGAAATCAAAATAAAAGGCCCTTATAAATAAGCTATAAGAAAGTAAGTTAACGGAGGGACTTCCCTGGTGGTCCAGTGGTTAAGACTCCGTGCTCTCAATGCAGGGGGTCCGGGTTCGATCCCTAGTCAGGGAATTAGATCCCGTACGCCGCAACTAAAAGATCCCGCATGTCGCAACGAAGATCCCACGTACCACAACTAAGACCCAGCGCAGCCAAATAAATTTAAAAAATAAAAAAGAAAGAAAGAAAGAAAGTTAATGGAATATTTACAACTGAAAAAAGCCATCGTGATCATCTATCCCTATATCATTATTCTGAAGACGAAAAACCTGGGATCCAGAGGTTATTACTTGCCAAGAATTACAAATCATATTAGTGACAGACCTAGAACCAGAATAGAGGTCACCTGACATGCATTCCAGAGTTTGGGTTTGTTTCTCTTCCGCCATGTGAGATGGGGTATAATAAATGTTGTCACAGGACAATGGAGTTGGGAAAGGTTGTGTCCCTTCTGTGTTTCACAGCACATGATGTGGGCAATTCTTACAAACCTTGCTGGGTATGTTTCTCTGCCTGTAGGAAATAGGTGTTAGGACCTCAAGAGGAGGCACTTTGGTGCTTATTATTATTAGTTATATGAATAATCACATTTTATATTGCTGTAGACTTATGCCTTTTTCAAAGTACTTTCATGAGCTTCATTCATTCACTCTACTATTTCATAAATACTGTGCACTTTGCTAAGCCTACATTATTTTATTAATTTTAATATCACGCCCATATTGCAGGTATTATTAGTCCATTTTACAGGCAAGAAACAGGCCAACAGAGTAACCTGCCCCAGGTTACTATTACTGGTCAACGACAGAACCAGGTATCAAACCCCAATCTCTCTGACTCCAAAGCCCAAGTTCTCAACCATAATACTAGGTAACCCCCAAGATGACATGCATGTGCATGTGCGTCCACCTGCATTAGGTTATCTAATTATCACAAAAGTACCAGAAGGTCTATACTATATAACCGTATTACAGATCACTTATTCATTCATCCAATAAATATATATGAGTGCCTACTGTTGCTTATAGCAATCTTCTACTCAAGGAGGCAGAAGGATGAACAAGATGCATAACATTCCTGTCCTCACTGAGCTTACTTTCTGGGGAAAACAGGCTATAAGCAAGCAAGTGTATAAATATATAACACAATTTCAGGTAAATGCCAAGAAGAAACTAAACAGAACAAGGGGATAGAATGGCACTGGGAGGGGAGAGGGGCATATTTTAAATATGGAGGTCAAGGAAGGCCATTCTCAGTGGGTGATCTCAAAGCAGAGACTTCTATCAGGAGAAAGAGTGAGCTATATCAAGCTCTGATGAAATGAATCCTTAGAAGATGATGGTGAAACCCAACCACAGAAAAATAAAGTCACCTAGTCTAAGGTCGTATAGCTGGGAGTCAAGTCCAGGTCTCTCAGTCCTGCCCTCTTTCTACTGCAACCTTAAAGTTTCTGCAGGTCAACCTTAAACCAACCAGTCATGGCATTTCCATTTCCTCTTATTCTCTACAAGTGCTTTTAAAAACAATTTTCATACAGAGACAAATAAAGGGAATATATGTCTTCCCTTTTGCCAGCTAGTTAACCAGAAAGAATTTGCTAAAAACCTCCTACAGAGCAGTTCTCAGAGGATATCAGATATAAGAATTCTCCATTTTTATTATGAACAGGGGGGAAAAAGACATTCTCATATTTGACATGCCTTCTTGAATACTATTTCTTCCCACTGTTATGTTTATGAGTGGTTTTTATGATACACTCAAGTGTACATTTCATTTGTTTTCGGAATGGAACTGAATTGTTTTGCTCCATACAAGCCAAAATTGGAAGAAAATCCAATCTGAGGCATATTATGCCCTTACTTTCCTGAGATTATCTGAGAACTCTGGGCTGACACAGTCTGAGAACCCTGGATGGGGGGAGCTCTGGCTTGCCAGTTTCGGTAGCCTCCCCAAGAGATGCTCGTTGCCCATGATCACTTGGCATACAAATAGTTGGTTGGATGGCTCTGGTGGCAGTGTCCATACCTTTCAAGCTAAAGTCAGCAGCCAGGATCTTCACTGCCACTCTCAAGGCCACACATTTGATGATCTGTCTTCAGGTGTCCCCAGGGCCTCTCCTCAGAGGTTCTGCCACCTACTGGGCATTCCTTAGAAATGGGTGCCATTTGCCAACTACCTTCATCTCTTTGGGACAATCCAGCAAAACACACGTGGATTGGCTCCAAACACAAAGGTGATCTCCTCCCTCCCGTACTCCTTCTCACACTTTAGAGTTCATAAAACTCCCTGGAGAATTTAATAACCTAAATGGGAAAAGAATTTGAAAAAGAACAGATACGTGTATATGTATAACTGAATCACTTTGCCGTACATCTGAAATATAAAATAAAAATTTAAAATAAATAAATAGGGGCTTCCCTGGTGTCGCAGTGGTTGAGAATCTGCCTGCCAATGCAGGGGACACGGGTTCGAGCCCTGGTCCGGGAAGATCCCACATATGCCACGGAGCAACTAGGCCCGTGAGCCACAATTACTGAGCCTGCGCGTCTGGAGCCTGTGCTCCGCAACAAGAGAGGCCGCGATAGTGAGAGGCCCGCGCACCGCGATGAAGAGTGGCCCCCACTTGCCACAACTAGAGAAAGCCCTCACACAGAAACGAAGACCCAACATAGCCATAAATAAATAAATAATTAATTAATTAATTAAAATAAATAAATAAAACAGAACACATATAAGATCCAACAAAACAAAACAAAACACAGATTGCTGGCCTCCACCTGAGAGATTCTGCTTCAGCTGACCCGAGGTAGGGCCCAAGAATGTCCATTTCTAACAAGCTCCCGGGCGATGCTGCTGGTCCCCGGACCACTCTGAGTAGCACTGTTTATGTTACTTTTGCTTAAAGGGGAGAAAAACTTACCTTCTCATCCCTTTTGTGGAAGACTGTAGGGTCATAAAAAGGACAGGACCCCAATTAATTTTTCAGTAACTCACACTGTTACACTAATGAAAACAGAAGAGGGAGAAAATAATAAAGGAAATTTTATTTCCTGAAACACTGATGTGGAATGCTTTTCTGAAGGGGCCTTCGCTGGTGGACCTCCTAACCACTGCTGCCACCCCACACCAGACAGATCTTGGCTTATAAACCTGCTCTCAGGTAGAACAGCTGCAAAAGGAACAGTTGGGAAATTTTTCATAGGCAAGTCTAGGCATTTCCTTTTCGGTACCAGTTAACTAGCCAGAACTAGAACGCCCAGCTGCCCTGGCCCACGATGCAATCCACACAAAAACTCATTGTGTGGCAGACAGTGTCTCTCATAGCATCAAGAATTTCATATTGAAAGTGTAGAGGGAAATGAGCAGAAGAAAAAAAACACATATATGTATAACGCATTTCAAAAACCGAGAGCTTTTTCTCTTGCCACCATGCACTTTTCACACTTTTTTCCTACATGACACTGTAATCCTGTGTATGTTTGCCCTCTGCCTTCCACTATAACACCCTGCTGAGGCTATATTCTTTTTTTCTTGGCTTTCTGCTGGCTTTTGGCAAAGAAGTAGCCTGGAATCTTAGGCAAAAACACATTTATATCTAATACCTCTTTTCATAACTTGCACCTTTACTAACTCTCATTTTAAAAACTGGTCCACGGACAAATATTATATGATATCGCTTATGTGTGTAATCTAAAAAACATGATACAAATGAACTTATGTACAAAACAGAAATAGACCACAGACATAGAAAACAAACTTATGGTTACCAAAGGGGAAAAGGGTGGGGGATGGATAAATTAGGAGTTTGGGATTAACATGTACACACTATTATATATAAAATAAACAACAAGGACCTACTGTATAGCACAAGGAACTATACTTAATATTTTGTAATAAGCGATAAGGGAAAAGAATCTGAAAAAGAATATATATACATATGTCTGAATCACTTTGCTGTACATCTGAAACTAACACAACAGTGTAAATCAACCATACTTCAATTAAAAATAAAACTGGTCCATGGATTCTGCAAGAAATAGTATAGAAGCACATTGTGGTGCAAGGAATCAAAGAACTTGGGCAGAGAGCACGTCACATTATTTGGAAAGTCTTGCTTCCCCACAGCATACCTACGCTTTCATAACAAAGCTAGGCAAACTGGAATGAAGGTATGTTCTGGAAGTACTTGAAAGAAGCAACTTCTAAATCAACTCCGTCCCAAGTAGCTGTTTTCTCTAATGTAAAAGAATCTCAAGCTGCTCTGGGGAGCCTATTCTGTGCTTAGAAGCTATGTAAAGAAACAACCTGGAAAAAGTTACCACGATGCCAAGGCTAGGATAGACACCCAAGTATTGAAGGGATGCCTCGAAATTGCCATAGAGCCTTTAATGGGCTAGAGGGAAGATGGAGAAAAATCCAGCAACAACAGCACTATTCACCTAGAGCAACCCTACGTTACTATGGCAGTGTGATCTCCAACTCAGTCTCATTGTGGACACACCAGGAAAGAAAAAGAAGGAAATGCTTGCACTTTATCCTATCCTGAGGCTCTGCTCAATTTAGATATCCTGGCAAGCAAATTCTGCACTTTCCCTTCTTTGGCAGCCTGTATTATAAGAACACCGGCTATCACAATGCATCATTCATTCATTCATTCATTCTTTGACCTTTCTCTCCCCAAATGTCATGGTGACAGCAATATTCTTGATAAGTAGAGTGACTCAGTTTTGCTCAACAACGTGGATGAGACAGAGTTATTGTCTGTTTAAGAAAAAATAGAATAGTTCTGATATTAATGGTCAATAAAATAACCTTCACAAATGTTAAAGCAAACATGGAAAAATAAAACAAAGGAACAAGTAGGACCATTTCCCCTCACCTATCAATGTAATTTTTCCCTCCCAAAGACAGTCATGACTTCATATCCTTTCTATATGTGAGAAAATGGAGCTGGGCATTCTAGCCACTGACTTGCTAATTAACATTCTAACCAAGAATGCTCTGCTAGAGATATTAGAAATCAAGTGTCCCGCAGGACTGTCATCTTGTTTGTAACCCAAAGCACTGATGCTTTGGCTTACAACTCTGAAGGTTTCATTACTGTCTGCTGTGTCTTCATTCTCCTTTGGAACGTCTCCAATTTCCCCAGAAACACAGGTGGTCTTTTGAATAAACAGAACTAACATATTGAGCTCCATAAGCTCTATGATGATATGCACTTCTCTCGTTCACAGCTGTTGCTTGCACAGTTGGAATACTGTGCAACTATGAGGTGGCTACTTAGTGAACTGGAGGTTGCTATTCAGAGTATAAATTCACAGAAAGGCATCTTCAGGTAAAGAAGGAACAGAAAATAACAAGTGGTGCTCTCTACAGGGATCTGTACATTTTTTGTTATCTACGTGAAGGAAGTGAAAACGTGTTTAGGAACCATTGAAGAATTTGACGGTATTCATCCTACTTCAGAGATATCCCATGCTGAGCGGATAGCATTCTATCATGAAATAATTGGTATAGAGGCCCTGAATAGGAAAGCTCCACACTTCTGGCATTTAATAAAACTCAAATGGTAGCTGTAATGAAATTATTTTACCACTTCTCATTCATCGAAGACTAAAAGTGAGGAATACATGGGATAATATAACGTCCATTTTACAATGACACCAGTATCAATGTTCAAGGGTTTAAATAACACAAGCAGAGTCAAAACTCAAGCAAAGACAATGATGTTTATACTGCAAAGTTGTGACACCTCACTTCGGGCACAGCAATCTTGAAATGTTCTCAGCTATAATTCCTCTCCGAATGTAAAATTAATCATGAAGACTTTCAATAGCTTTACTTCCTGAACTGCACTTTATTATTTACAACAACCCAAGGAAAGGCTTTAGCAAATGAGACAATGTTACTGCATGCCAAAAGGTGGAGGACATGTCTAATAAAACAAAACAAAACAAAACCAATGAAAAAAGACCAACTATTGATAACACAGAGGTAAACTTTTTAACAGGGGTTCTAAATTGACATATGAAATCTAAATTGGACTTTTTAGTTAAGAGGGTGGATTAAGCATAGAATGAAATCTTCTTTTTCAAAAAACTCATAGAAATGATAGAAAAGAGCTAAAGAAAAATGATTAAACACATATTTATGCTTGGAAACCAAAGAAGAGTATCTCCGTAGATTAGAAAGACATATCTCAAAATGGGAAACAAACAGGAAGCTACAGTGGTAAAAAGAGGCCAATGCTTTCAAAAGACTATACTGCTATAAATGCATATATCTAGATATATATGTCTACGTGTGTGTGTGTTTGTGTGTATGTGCTCATTTGCAGGAAAGATTTTGTCAAACATACCATCTAGTTGTTTATACTCCAAGGGTCATGTAAAATTTGCACTTTAAGTTCTCAAGATTTGGGTTAATGCTGCTACAAGGTGGTCTCCTAAGGCAGTCATTTAGAATCCATGATGGGCAAAGAAGAAGTCATTCCTAGAAAATGAAAACACAGCAGCAAGACACCAAGCATCTGGAAATCTAACGTGTGAAGAACGGAAAACAGGATACACTTATGGAAGAGTTTAAACTTTGAAGAATAGAAATAATAAAGAAATCTGAAAATATTTTTAATATGTATATTTAGTACCCAGGAAGATAGTAGTTATTTGTTTTTTACAGAATATGGAAAATATGCTATTGACTAATGCCTGACACATATGAAGCACTCTATGAACGCTAGCTAGCCGTTATTTTCTTTCACTACAATACTGGCTTCATGAAGGCAGAGAACTTGTTTTATTTACCACTATATTCTCCAGCACCTAGAAGAATTTCTTATACATATACAGCAAAAACTGAACAATTAATTTTTAAGTAAAAGAATAAATTAGGTAACTGCACTTGTGAAAAATGAACAGTAGGTTACTAAACAAGAGTAGTGGTTATGAAACAAGAACAGGTTCTTATTTAGAAAAACCAATTAGATATCTTAGATATGAGAGAAATAATGATTGAAATAAAAAAATTAAAGGTTCACAATCAATGTATCACAAACGGTCATTGCTCTGGGGGATTCACCTTCTCACAATAACTAGGCCCTGGAAGAAACTTACACTTGGAGGTATCGTTGGTCTTACACAAGGTAGGAGCATTTTCCAAGAGAGCCCACAGAGAAATAAACATGAGCGTAGCCTGGCATACAGGGGCTGGGGTTTCTGAGGCTAACATCTGAGGAGTCAGGGTAGGAACACATAGGAATTTAGGCCAGGGTAGCCAGGAGCAGAGGCCACAGAGTTGAAGAAATGTGCTAGAGCAGAAGAGACTTGGCGTTGGTAAACCAGAGAGGAACTAATATGATGGAACCCTGTGGTATGTAAGTCTGAGGGAAGGCAATCAGAGGTAAAGTGTGCTAAAGTCCCTGTACTGTTTAGGATGTAGATGAAGGTATTGTTTAGCTTTTGATTTTGTTATGTTTAATATACATGGAAAGGTCCAGTGCTAACCAATAAGAGTGATTAAAGGTAGAATGTATAATTTTGAATGAGAGAAAAAAAAGGAGGATGAAAAAAAGATCAAATATATTCATCCAAAGATGGTAGGAGAAAAGAGAAATGGGGCAAGTAGAAACTAATAGAAATAGTTCATAATAACAACAGTCAAGATAACCAAATGTACTAAACTCAAAGGTTTAAGGAAAAAGAAGTCACATTGGATTTAATAAATATGTTAGTCCTGAAGGACTCACCCCAATTAAGATCAAGTAATCAACTCACAAAGAAAATTACCAAAATCACTGCTATTAGCATCTGTAAGCATAAACAAGAAATAACAGATTTAGACTCACAAAAACTGCAGATGTTTAACTGGTTGGATGTATTTCATGGCTTCATGAAATGATTTAAAAAGTAAATATTTTATATAAAGCTGAGTATTCAGCAAGAAATTATTGGCAATAGAAAAATACTAGAAAAAAAAACTCCTAGAAATGAAAAAATGTATTTGTAGAAATCAAAAATTCTGTGGATGACTTAAAGATCAGTTTTATGCAATAAAGAGAGAACTGGTTAACTGAGAGTTATATCCAAAGATTTTGTCTGGAATACAGCAAAAAGGAATAAGGAGAAGAGAAAATACAAAAAAGAAGTTAAGAGACATTGGAACATAAAATGATAAAGACCAATATAAGTCTACATGCAGCCCCACATAGACAACGTGAAGGGAACGGAGGAAAGGCAATATTTTATCTCTCAGAAAAGATAAAAATCATAGATCCATAGATGTAGTAAGGACAACTTGTCCCAAATGAGATATATCAAAAGAAATTCCCTAAGGCATATCTTAGTAAAACTGGAAGATTTCGGGATAAAGAAAATATCTTGAACACCCAGAGAGAAAAGACAAGATCATAGCTTGTTTAGGATAAAGATTAAGATATTTAGATTTTGTTATGTTAAATGGGCATGATAAAATTTCAATGGTAATCAAAAAGAGATTAAAAGTACAGTATATAAATCTGAAGAAGAGAAAAAAATTGAGGAAGAAAGAAAGACCAAATATGTTAAATCCAAAAATGGTAAGATGAAAGAAAAATGATACAAGTAGAAAGTAATTGAAAAAGTCCAAATATTTTAAGAATCAGAATAACCAAATGGGCTATATTCAGAATTTTTTTTAAAATATCAGTCATATTGGATTTAATAAATGTCAGTTTTTCCATAGCTAAAGACAATCATCCTCCCCAAATCCCACCCCCTCACCAAAATATAATGAAACAACCACAGTTACGGAAACTAGCTATAGGAAAATTCTACACAAAACTGTGCCCTTGCTATTTATATCAGTCTGCCAAGGCTGCCATAATAAAATACCGCTGACTGGATGGTTTAAACAACAGAAATTATTTCTCACAATTTTAGAGGCTGCAAGTCCCAGAACAAGGTTTGGTGGGGTTCATTTTTGGGTGAGAGCTCTCTTCCTGGTTTGCAGACAGCTGCTTTGTCCTCACATGTGCTTTCCTCTGAGCACACATGGAGAGGGAGGGAGGGGGAGAGGGAGAGAGAGAGAGAGAGAGAGAGAGAGAGAGAGAGAGAGAGAGAGAGAGAGAGAGAGAGAGAGGGGGAGAGAGCGCTCTGGCATCGCTTCTTCTAAGGATACTAATCCCATTAGTATCCAGTATTACCTTATTTAACCTTAAGTGCTTCCCTACTTCAATTACAGCCACCCTGGGGGTTAGGGCTTCATATATGAATTTGGAAGGACATCTATATTCAGTCCATAACGTTGTACCCCAGTCCCGCAAAATTCATGCCCTTCTCACATGCAAAATACATTCATTCCATCCTAACAGTCCCAAACATTTTCATTCATTTTAGCATCAATTCTGAAGTCTAAAGTTCAAAGTATCATCTAAATATCACATAAATCAGATGTGGGTGAGACTCAAGGTATGATTCATCCTGAGATAAAATTCCTCTCCAGCTGTGAACCTGTGAAGCCAGACAAGTTATATGTTTCCAAAATACAATGGTGGAACATTCTTATTCCAAAGGGGAGAAATTGGGAAGAAGAAACAAAACCCAGCAAGGCAGATTTTCATCAGATCTTAAGGCTGGGGTAAGATTCACTGGGGTAACAATATCACCCCCACCCCAAGGCTCTGTGAGGGCAGCCCCTCCCCTGAGGCACAGAGCAGTGGCATCCTAACCCCTGAAAATGAAGAGCCCACCTTTGGAACAGAGGAGGAACTAGCCCTGCCCCTTGGGTCTGTGGTGGTAGTGTCAGCTCTGTTGATCTCTGAATCACCTTTGGGGTCATTCTTCCTTTTTCTTGAAGGATGAAGCATGTTTGCAGCAGGATAGCTTTACTGTCTGCTCCTACACAATCTAAGAAGTCTGACAGCCATCTTTTACTATGTCCTATTTTTTTCTGTCCCTTTTAGTAACAAGTTGGCAGTGTTTCTGCTGATATAATCTCATCTCTATTCCTGGCTTCTTCTGAGATGGCTGATTAAATTCATGGTTCACACCCATCTTAATCCCCTTATCAAATGATTGTTCAGCCACACCCTTAGTCTTCAGAACAAGCTTTCTCATGTTTTGCAATATGGATAAGCTAAGAATTTTCCAAATCTTCAAATTATGGTTCCTTTTTGCCTATCAATTTATCTCACTCCTCTCACTTTTTACTATATGCAGTTGGAAGGATCCAGTTCCCACCTTCAACATTTTGCTTAGAAATCTCTGCTAAATATCTAATTTCATCACTCATAAATTCTACTTCCCATGGAACACTAGAACACAGTTCAGCTGAACTCTTTGTCACTGGATTGCCTTTCAGGCAGGGGGGAGAAAAAGCTGATGTCCTAGTTGGAATGCGATCAGGCAGAAAAGAATTTTCTGTTATTCAGGGGAGGGTCAGCTTTGTTCTATTCAGGCCTTCAACTGATTGCATAAGGCCCACCCACACTAGAGAAAACAATCTGCTTTACTCAGTCTATGGATTTACATGTTAATCTCATGCAAAAATATGTCCACAGGAATTCCCAGAAGAGTGCTTACCAAATATCTGGGTACCCTGTGGTCCAGTCAATTTGACATATTAAATTAACCATCACGCGATTACTTGAAGGCAGAGAATGCTGAAATTGTAAAATAATTGAAGGTATAAAAAGAAAACTCATGAAATCCCAGTGTTCAATCTCTCATACTACCTCTCCACTAACCCTCTTCACTGCCTCCAGCTTAAAGGCTTTGAGATGAACAAAGGCAGACCAAGGGAAAACAAACAAATACAACCTCATACAGATATGTTCCATAGAAGAAATATAGAAAATTAGAAGTAACTACTGTACTGAAAAGCACCAGACCTAGACACAATGGTACTCCAAAAAATCTTCAAACACCAGATAATCCCAATGCTGTAGGAATTATTCAAGAGTACTGCAAAGGAAGGAAAAATTTCAAGTTCTTTTTTTTAAGTAAATATGATACAACTGATAGACCAGATAAAGACTGTGCAAAGAAGAAAACCAAAGACCAATATCACTAATGAATATCAGTACAAATATACTAAAACAAAATATTAACACATAGACTCCAACATCACTTTAAGCAAATAATATGCATGCTAAGTTTTTGTTTTTGGAATATAAGTTGGTTCAATATTTTAAAATAGATTAATATCATTTATCTTATCAATAAATATAAGGAGGAAAATATGCTTATCTCCATAGATGCTGACAAAACATTTGACCAAATTTAACAACCATTCATTATTAAAATACTCAAGAAAAAAAAAATACTCAAGAAAATAGGAACTGAGAGGTACTTTCATAACGTAATAACATCTCTATCAATCTATAGATAGAGATAAAGATAGAAATACAGATAGACATAGAAATACTTAAGTCTGGAAGCCAGAATCTTATTTAATAGGAAAACAACTAGATTGGGAGCAAGGCAACAATTCTATCTCCAGTACTCGTCAACATTGTACTAGACTAGTATTAATCAACATGATTAGCCAAGAGAAAGCAATTAGTGGCATAAGATTAGGAAGAAGAACTATCTCTATTTGCAGATATTATACCTGTAAACTCTCAGAGAATCAATGATAAAACTAACATAAACTGTAAAAGAATTCAATAACATGTAAGAATATCAAATCAGTAGCCTTCATGTACACAAACAATAAATAGTTAGAGGACATATAGTAGAGAGAATTGCAACAGAGGAGATTAAATATTTAGGATTAAATTTAACAAGAAATGTGCAAAATCTATATGATGACAAATTTAAATCATTCCTGAAAGACACAAAAGTTGGTTTTAAAAAATGAATAGACACTCCCTTTTCTTGGATATGATGACTCAACATTGTGAAGATATCAGTTCTCCCTAAATTAATTTATAAATTCAACACAGTCTCGGTAAAGATAACAAAGACAGATTATAAGGAGTTAGACAAGTTGATACTAAAGCTCACATGGAAGAGAAATGCAAGAACAGCCAGGGAAACAATGAAAAAGAAAAACTATGAGAAAGGATTAGCCCTACCAGATAATAAAACATACTATAAAGACTCTATAACTAAAACAGTATGGGGCTGGCACATAAATAGGCAAATAAATCAGTGGAATATAATATAGAAAGTCCAGAAATAAACCCAAATATGTACGGAAATTTAGTATACGATAAAGGTGGCATCTCAAATCACTGAGGGTAATGATGGACATTTTTAGAAATGGTTCTTTGATTAGTGCGAAAATGGATATATCTCTGTGTATGATAAAACTTTTTAAAAGCAACTGAAAAATAAACACAAAATTGAGAACAGTTGGGTTGAAGAAACAGACACAGATAAGAGAGGAGCATATAGACATATGAAGTTAATGGATATGTTGCAGTTATTGACTTTGGTGGCATATTCGTGGATGTCTACTGTATTTAAAACTAAATAAATTAAATTAAAAATGATACTGGCTAGAGCAATAATGTTAATGTGCCATGAACCAAGGATTCAAACTAACCCAATTTTGTGTACCCAAATCCTTAAAATAAAACCTCAGTACATGGTCTTAATAGCTGAAGAGTAAATCAGTCACTAGAATGACTGAACTGAAGAATTATTTCAAATGTAGCACAAAAAGATGAAAAGCCATAAGAAAATTTAAAACATTTGGAATAGATACCCCAACTTTGATATCCCTCTAAAAATATTTCTAGAAGCAAATAATGGAAAGAATGAAAGAGGGGCAATAGTAGAAAAGACAATGGCCAATTATTTCCCAGAACTGGGAAAAAAATACACAAGTCTTTAGGTCGACACTACTCACTAAGTGACAGGAAGGAGAATAAATATAAAACCTCACTGCAAATACCATAAGCACAAACATAATGATAAAGAGAAAAATTGGGAACTCTCTCAAAGAGGAAAGAAAGATCAACTTCAAAAATAATACTTCAGAATGACATCAGATTCCTTATCAGTACCACTGAATGTAAGAAAGCAGTGGAAAAACATTTCTAAATCCTGAGAGAAAATAACTTTGAACCTGGAATTCAATACACAATAAAATTTCAAAAGTAAAAGTATACTATTCAAGAGTAAACATTTAAGAAAGATATTTTCATATGTTTAAGCTCTCAAATTTTACTACCTATAGACTCTCCCACACAGAAGTAAACTTTATAAGTTTATAAAGAATATAAGGATATATTCTAACAAGAAAAAAAGTAAAACACAAAGAAGAATTTAGATAAAAATGCAATGAGAAGCAACTTATAAGCAGTAAAATCTGTAAGTAATAGCTGAATAAATAGTATAATAAACTTTGATAACTGAAATTGAAATTCCAGATGATAGCATGGGTTAGTTGGGTTGGGGGAAGGAGGGTTACTGAGTAGAACCCCAGAATAAAAAATATTCTAACATATCTATCTTCTTTGAGGGAATGAGAACTTAACTGAATAACATGAGACTTTATTAGGAAACTCTAATAAGCTTATTTATGTGTGATAAAAATGCAAAGATAATAACAAGGATAAAAATTAAAAGTATAGCTTTAAACCAATAGAGGAAAAAACAGAGCAAAGAATTCTTGAACAATTCAACAGAAGGCAAGAGGAGAAAAATAAATGAAACAATGAGAAAGTAAGGTAAACAGAAAACACATGGAAAAAGAAACTAGACATAAGCCTAAAGATCTTAATAACCATAGTAAATATGAATAACTTATCAAAAGACAGAAAATCTCAGAATGAATAAAACAACATGCAAATATAGGCTGTTTACCAAATACATGCAGCTGAAACAAGAGGAATTAGAGAGGTTGAAAATAAGGAAATGAAAAAAGTACAAACCAGTCAAATACTAGCAAAAAAGAAAGAAGATATAAGAAGATATAATGATATTACATCTGTCAAAATAGAATCCAGGAAACACAGAAAGACATTTCATATATAAATAAATGGAAAAAGTCTATTAATGAGATGTAAAGTTTTGAACTTGAATGAACCTGAATAAAGCTTAAAATATGTACAAAGCAAAATCTGATAGAAACATAAAGAGAAACAGACAAACCTACAATCATAGTACATGTCTCTCATATACTGACAGATCAAGTACACACAAAAAAAGCAAGGATGTGGAAGATTTGAACAATATAATGAACAAGTCTGATGTAACAGATTTATATAGAACTTTGCATCCAAAACCAGGGAATGTACATTCTTTTCAAACACACAAAGACCATTTGCAAAGACTGTTCTAGACATAACGGAAGTCTCAGCAAATTCTACCCTGTTAGCACCAAAATGGCCACATTCACATATAGTGAAACTAGAAGTCACCCTTTCTTCCCAACTCGGTATATATGGGAAGGTTTTTTGTTTGTTTGGTTTTTTGTTTTTGTTTTTTTCCCACATGTAAATAATTAATGAGTTAAGCAGGAAAACAAAATGGAAATTGCAAAATATTTAATAATAAGAAAAATATCCTATATTTCAGGGCCAGTGGGATAAGGGCAATGTGGTTCTCAGAGGAGAATTTATAAACTTTAAATTATTTCTTAAAAACAAGAGAGATTAAGTAAATTTTTCTACAGAATATGCTAGAAAAGGAATAACAAAATAATCCCACATGAGCCCTAAAAGCCAAGAATGTTCCCTGGGTAGAGCCAGAGACCCTGTAGAAAGGAAGGTCAGAGATTCCATGTGTGAGAAGGATATGACACCCCATTGCTGGTTCTGAGATGTAGGGCAGCCACATGCAAGGGTGGCAAAGAGGTTTCTAGGAACTAAGCCCCTGGCTGACAGAGCGAAGGAACCCTCAAATGCTAAGGCTGTCCTATGACCACAAGGAACTGAATTCTGCCGACCACCTGAGCGAGTTCGGACACAGAGTCTTCCCCAGAGCCTCAAGAAAGGAACGCAGCTCTGCCATCCCTTGATTTCAGTCATGTAAAATCTCAAGTAGAGAAACTAGATGAGCCAAACTATTTAAACTTCTGACCCACAGAAACCATGAGAAAACAAACAGAAAATGGGTGTTGTGTAAATCACTGAATTTGTGGTCATTTTTATAGCAATAGAAAACGAATACAATCGCAAACCGAAATAACAAATATAAAGATGCTTACTTCATATCTGTAGACCTTATTCTGCACACACAAGAGTAACTCTTTTCCCCATGATGTGGAGTAGACATTCCCCAATACTGAACTCACCAAATATGAAGACACTTTCCATAAGGTCAGCCATATCTTTACTTCTATACGTGTCAGCAAGTTATGATGAAATGAAACCACTGCTTTGTTCTACTGGCATTTCCCCATATGGTAATGGATCTATGTTTTCTGTTAGGTGCCAGATAGCACAGGGACACCAACCACTTAACAGTATCATTTCAAACGTGGAGGAAAGCAAAAGTTAAGGAATCCTTGACTTTAAGTTAGAGACAAGAAGCTCCATGACCATATTAAGGTCCATGATTTTTTATTTGAACTGACCACACACCTGTGTTAGGATTTTTGTCCCATTGTGAATCTGTACCCTAAATTACATCACCGCTACACAATACTGAAATCACCCTCATTATCTAGGACACCTTTACCAGGCAGTAAAAGCAATTTAAAATACTAAGGCTCTGAGCCATCTGTCATTAGAAGTGCCCAATTATATTATGCAAGTTCCTTGGAAAGTTTCCATAGTGTAGGATCTCCCTAACCCACATCAACAAACTGATTTTAAAAAGGCACCTATTTTACCATTTGACATTTCATATTGTTTTGTATCTGATACCAGGTGGACAATTTGGCAGGTAGAGGAACTTCCTAAGAAATTCAAGCTACTCATCTATAGTCAACATGAATTATTTGCCTTAAATACAACTTTTTTGAAAGACACATATTATTTTAGATTTCTGTCACCACACTGTCTTGGTGACATCATATGCAAACCATATAGGAATATTTTTTAACTGGATGCCAAATGTCTGGGATTTTAGGTCCGGCTGTAAAGATGATATAAACAAACGAGTTCCTGATGTGTCTTATTAGAGGATGCCAAGAATCTATACATTGCTCAATAATCAAGAACAAGAGTCAATCATTCTGAGTTGACTTGCAAGCCTTGACAGTCTCAATCAATAGGGAGCTGGAGGCTTATGAGAATATCCAGCACCTACTCTGAGAACTTTTTATAATCCCTTTGCTGTTAGATAGAAAACTGAATTCCTGCCTTGGTACTGGAGGGTTCCAAGACTGTCCAGAACACAAGATGTACAGTCTAAGACTCATGCTAACTATTTTTTAATTGAAAGTTAACCTCTCAGGAAAATTACCTGCAGAACCATTCTTCTTGATGTAAAAAACTACATTCCATTTCATCATCTGGCATTAACTATTTTTCAGCAACACCTATTGAAAACTAAGAACCCAATGCAAAGGCAACACATAGACCTAGTTCATTTTAAGTTAAAATGTAGAATCACTTGGGATATCTCTACTCACAAGCACAGCACAGAGAGAACCTAATAACAAAGTACAAATTAACTGGTTACAACTTGATGTTACTCTTGAAGAAAGAATTGTATATATGTGAAACAAATACTGCTGGTCAAAGTTTGTGTATTTATTTATTTATGTATTTATTATTTATTGAATTCCTGCAGTGAGCTCATTAGCCAAGGGCAATCTTGCAGCAAGAAAATGATGACTTCTTAAATAACTCTCCTTTCCTTTTCTGTTCAGCTCTGCTCATTAGCAGATTTGGGACGTACCTCCTGTGGGTGATAGAACCTAATAAACCTTATTCATTCTAAAATTAAAAAAAAAAAAAAAGTTGAATGCTTACCACGTACCAGATGATGTAAGAACAAAGCAACAGAAGACAGAGTTTCTGATAACAAATAGTAGGATTTCACAGTTCCATAAAGAGACTCTGCATATACTTTTAATTTCTGAGTTTAAATGCATTTTATTTTTAGACAACCTACATAACATGTTTTTTTTTTTTTTCTCAAAAACAATGCCTCCACTCCAAATAAATCAACATCAAAACGAAGAGCTCAAGATGCCATCAGTCCCATTTGTCTAAGTCCTGGTGTTGCGTAGATGAAAAGCAGCAGCCAGCCAGTCATGACGAGCAAGGGATCCAAACAGCCAAATTTGTTAACATTTTTCCATTTCTAGACCATCCTTAAATAAAGCCATATATGGCATCATACTATCCTCACGGTAGTCCAGCAGAGCAGCCATGCCATCTGGATTCATGTTTTCACCAATAAAGAACTGATCGTTTTTGAAATTAGCAAGGATGTGCTTGATTTGTTCTGCAGCCCCTGTCATAAAAGGTTTTACTCTTTCTGGTCTCTGTTCTTCAAGCTTCCCTTTGATTGACTTCATGTAATCTTTGATGTGCTTCTTGTTGGCTTCTTCTGTGAAGCTGGTTTCCTGCAAGTGACGGTTCATGACAATATCCACACCGGTGATTACTGTGCTTTCGGTACCTTAGCCCTTGGGGCCTTCAGCGGATGCATTTCCACCAATGAGCGAGTCATCAGTGTTACCCTCTGTTCTACTGACCATCTTCCCCTCCACCTCCGGACACAGCCTGTCCGCAACCTCCCGGATCTTGTAGATGTCGGAGAACATCTCATCGTGGCTGATGAGGTCCCGGTAGATGATCATGATGGCGACTGCAGGGAGACAACGGTGGCACTAGCTTAGTAGGAGCCCGGAGCTCAGAGCTAGGGCGGTGCAGCCGGAGCGGTGCTCTGGGGGCGGGGGGAGCGGGCAGAAAAAGAGCTGCATATAATTTTATAATGAAAAGAATACTGACAGAAATATCATGTCTCTATTTTATTTTTTAGGAGTTCACATAAATAACTTATTAGGGACCAGCCCACATTTTTTATATTTCATAATTTAAAAAAATTACATCACCCATTTCTACACACTTCCAAAGCATGCAACAATTCGAGGTTTTATAATTATTTTTTATAGCATCCATTTAAAAAAATAAAGGCTTATCACAGAGAAGCAAACATGCACTTTAATCACAGAGAAGCAAATATGCACTTTAATCATAACATTCTCAATCATCCTATAGGATAGATACCTTCCATGAAAGTATTCTACAGAATTCCCCTGTCCAATACTGTAGCCAGTAGAGATATGTGGCTATTTAAATTTAAACTCTTTGGGCGGGGGGGGCCCTCCCTGGTGGTGCAGTGGTTAAGAATCCGCCTGACAATGCAGGGGACATGGGTTCGAGCCCTGGTCCAGGAAGATCCCACATGCTGTGGAGCAACTAAGCCCGTGTGCCACAACTACTGAGCCTGCACTCTAAAGCCCGCGAGGCTGTGCTCCACAACAAGAGAAGCCACTGCAATGAGAAGCCCATAGACTGCAACGAAGAGTAGCCCCCACTCGCCACAACTAGAGAAAGCCCGCGTGTGGCAACGAAGACCCAAAGCAGCCCAAAATAAAATGAATAAAATAAAATACAATAAATTAAATAAATTTAAATTCTTTTTTTATTTGAAGTATAATTGATTTATGTTTCAGATGTCCAGCAAAGTGATTCAGTTATGTATATATGTATATTCTTTTTCAGATTCTTTTCCATTACAGGTTATTATAAGATATTGAATATAGTTCTCTGTGCTATACAGTAGGTCCTTATTGTTTATTTTATATATAGCAGTGTGTATCAGTTAATCCCAAATTCCTAACTTATCCCCTGCCTTTCCACTTTGGTAACCCTAAGTTTGTTCTCTATGTCTGTAAGTCTATTTCTGTTTTGTAAATAAGTTCATTTGTATCATATTTTAGATTCCATATATATAAGTGATATCGTATGGTATTTGTCTTTCTCTTTCTGACTTACTTCACTTACTATGATAATCTCTAGGCCCATCCATAAAAATTCAGCTCCTCAGTTACACAAGCCACCTTTCAAGGGCTCAAGAGACACAGTGGCTAGTAGCTACCATATCACAGCACAGAATATTTTATTCATCACAGAGAATTCTGTTGGATTGCACAGTTGTCACCGTAATTATCTTTATCCACAAAGAATGATACTGTCTTGACCCAATGTCTTAGCCTTTTTGTACAATTGTAGACTGTAAAGATGTCTGAGAACATGTATATCAACACATTATTACCTGAGGGAACTAATGCTTGGAAAGTTTTAGGTAACAGGAAGATAACTCGAGGTTTTTCTCTACATTCTGAAGTCCATCTTGCATTGAAACCTTTAGTCTTCCACTCCCCGCCAGGAGTATGGTGGCTGATTGAAATCTAGGGCTCAGGTGATCAGATTTTATCTACTATGACAGTGCTGATTGAATCGTAATAGCTGCTCGATTCAGGCTTGTGAGCTCAGAGAGAAAAAGTGGTTTGATGTATTAATGATGACTTGTAGGCTGAGAGCTGATTTGGTACTTGCCAGGCATTTTCTGTTACTAAAAATATTAGCTAGCAACTAATAAGCACACACATGGTGGTAAGGTGCACAAGCAGAAGTAAAGCAATTTTGAAGTAGGGGACAGTATATCTCACATCCCCCAGACTACCTGAAAATCATTCTTCAGTTTGGGCTCTGTAACTTTAGAAGGATATAGACAGAACTCTGCTGATAAAAGGAAGAACTTTAAATTACACTCTCACACATTTCCCAAGCCCTAGTCCATCTTCTCTCCACCTTTTATAAGAGATATGAGTCCTGGACTAAGAAAAACCTCTTCGGAACGAGTCTAAGAAAGAAACTATAAAATAACCTTCCAAGAGAGTCTCTTATGGAGAAAAATAAAATGTCATCTCTCTTGCTGTTGCTTAAAAATGTTTGCCTGAGAATCAGAAGACACATGGAAGGACTTCTTCAAGGCACATGTGTCTGCAGTGGTCTCTAGAGAGATTTAAGAAATACAATTTCTCATTCTTAGAATCTTGCCTGCCCATCGCATAAATTCCTATTGCACTCTGCCCCTAGAAAAATAATGTATTATTTTGCTCACCTGAAATTCAGTCCGAGATCGGCTCTACCTCCAATTTCTGTTTGGAAGGTTGAATTTTATAAAGGAAATTTCCAAGCTTATCCATCTAAAATCTCCTTGTTGAAAGCTCTAGTTCAGCCACTGTGAAGTTACACAGAGGTTGAGTCCAGTTTGAGAGCTGTCTAGGAGCCTTACTTCAGCTTCACTTTTCTATAGAATTTTGGCTATACTCCCACGGAAAAAAAGAAAATGTGAATTTAATTTTTCCTTTGTTAGCAATGCTCATAGAATATATTGGTTAAAGCAGAAGTCCTTTTAATGAATTGTGAAGTTTTCAATGGTCATCTGTGTGAAGTTTCCCCCTGTTCCCCACTCCCAGCCCAGGAAAACTGTGAGTATGTAGTGTTGAAAATGGAACTTGTTTTTAAAGAATATATTTTGAAGAAGAAATTCTCCAAAAGCCTCAATACAAGGTGGATGATTTGCTTCCTTTGTTATGATCAGACAGACCACATTTACACAGAAGAGAGACTAAGAATTTAAACAGAAAAAATAATCTATAAGGAAAAGGATTCAATTTGATTCTTTTTGAACTGTTTACATTATTAAGGGTTTTGGGGGGGTTTTTTGCTCTAATTTGTGTTTGGTACCACAATTCACATTGGCATCACCCTGGAAATCTTGTTTCAATTAATTTCTTAAGACAATTCACCCATTTAATCACAAGAATGTCTTTGATGACTTAAGTCAAAGTATCAGGTATTAATCCATGGCAATATGGCTGCTGGACAAGGGGTTTCCCTGTACATTTTAAACATATACACTAGTTATGAAACCAGAGCACGAGTGACACAGGCCTTCTACCAGTCAGACATTTCAGCATGCACAAAATAAATATCTGATGATTTAACTAATGAGAACCTACTGTATACCACAGGGAACTCTACTCAATGCTCTGTGGTGACTTAAATGGGAAGGAAATCCAAAAAAGGAGGGGATATATGTATACGTATAACTGATCCAATTTGCTGCACAGCAGAAACTAACACAACATTGTAAAGCAACTATACTCCAATAAAAATGAATTTAAAAAAAAAAGAATTAGGGAGAACATTTGTCTACATTTGTCTACTCATATGTGTCTATTCCTTTAAGCAAGATGTATATAATTCTAGACATTTTAATTCCTCCCATCTTCCTAAAAGAATTAGATAAATGAGCTCCTAAAATAGTAAAAGATTTAGAAGATTATTTGGCAGGTTCCAAAGGCTTTCTGAGCCCTTAAAAAGATAATGAATTAAACAAAATAATAGTAAAGGCATGATAAATAAGCCAGTGTTTGTTTGTGAATTGGTGAAGCACACAGCAACCTAAGATTTATTGTTTGAGAAAAACCAAGACAGGCCCTCTTCCCATACTTCCTTCTATAAATAGAAAGGTATAAATGCATAAATATATTCATATATCTCACATATACACATTGCAAAAAAGATGGGAAACAAATGAAACAAACCGTCAAGAGTAGTTATTTCTGAATGGTGTAACTATAGACAATTGTTATTTTCTTCTCTATTTTTTTTACTCACTCCTTAAATTTCCTGTTTTTAATCAGAAAAAAAAGGTATTTTGATACCACTATTTTTTTTCTATTGATAACCCCCTGCATGTGGTCTGTTTAAAATTTTTAGCAAGAAAAAAATGTTAAATAATTTTAGCATACAAGAACATCTATGACCTAAATGCCTAAGAGCACGAAATATGAGAAGTTTGATCCAAATATAGAAATTCACATGCCACAGATGGGGCACCTAGAACAACAACAAAAACAAAATGTATTCCAGTTCAAAAGTGATGGTTGGTGGGCACAGTTTACATTTCATAGTTTATAGCAAAAGATTGTGTTTTGTTAACTTTGCACGACCTATTCATTACATGATGCAATGAACAAAGAGGTAAAAACTATAAATTATCCACCGAGAATCTGTGGGATATTTAGAAGGAACTGAAGCAGAATGCGGTTCTTTATTTTAATATAAGCAGACAACATGGTGAAAATTTGTTGAAGAAATTTACTAGATGTCTTCTTCAATTGAAGACAGTTTTTAGACTCAAGATCCTCAGGAGCCTAATTTCTTGGATTCCTATTGGCCTTACGTATATGTATAACTGAATCACTTTGCTGTATACCTGAAACTAACACAACACTGTAAGTCAACTATACTCCAATATAAAAATAAAACTTAAATTAAAAAAAGAAATTATACTTATTAATGCAATAAGGCATGAACCAAATGAAACTGAAACTACTGAAAACATAAAAACACATGATTGGGTTTCACGAAAATATGAACGTGTGCAGAGTCAATGTGGACACCTGGATTGAGCTACCATTTCCTCCCCTTAGTGCTACACTTAAGATAAATAGGATCACAGTCTTAGAAAAACTGCAGAGCCATACTGTGGAAATTAATTTGCAATTTCAGAAGAGAGCTACAGGAAAAAGGAAGAAAGTTAATGGCTTCTCCAATTTTCCATAAGTTATGCGTCTTGACTGGAGAAGCAGAAGGTCAGAGAAACAGAAAGGATGGTGAAGGGAACTCTGACGGGCAGTTCCAGGAACCTGAATGAAGTCCTATTGTCTGGAGAATGTCATGGATCCCAAATCAACAAGTTGCAGGCACATTCTCAGAAAACACGTATCTTGTTTTGGGTCAACGTGAATGACAAAGAAGAGTCAACTTTCTGTCATGATATGGGTCACAGAACGTTTTTGAAACTTTTATTTTTATCATTGAAGATCTTATCCGAAGGATCAGAATGAGGAAGTACCCATGCTCCTGGATTAATCAGAGGAAATTTTGAACATCTATTGACTTCAAGTAAGTGTATGTTCAGATGTTTTCTGGTTTTTATCCTCTCTGTTTTGGGGTGGGTAAATCTCCAGAACAGGTGGTATTTTTTTTCCAAAGCAACCATTTATGAAAACCCCGTATAAGTTAGTGCTTTAATGTACTTTGATCACATTAATCCTCTTAAGGTAGCTATTACCAGCCGCATTTTTTCAGTGAAATGTCTGAAATCCAAGAGAGTGAAGTGATATGCCTAAGGTCTCACAGATTGCAGGTAGAAAAACTGAAATGCAAATCTATGTTTTCTAGCTGTAAATTTCTTACTTTTCATATATATCATGCTTCCTTCTCAAGTTTTACCTTTCTCTTTTTTTTAACTCATGACAGCTTCTTATTACACCAGAATATCATCAGGATCTCCATCTATCTACCTATCCATCATGTTAATGATGGGCCCATTGTTCTGAGTTTATGAAGAGCTCTTTATGAAGAACGGATACAAAATGTTGTTAAATGCTTTTTTTTTCCCCATGGGTGGGAATGCTTATAGGATTTTTCTCCTCCAGTTTAAAATAAGAGAATTATGTTAAAATATTTCCTAATATTGATCCATTCTTAAATTGCTGGCATGAACACCATGTGGCCAAGGTGTTTTCTCTCTTAGTGTGTTGCTGCATTCAATTTGTTCCATTTTATTTATGACGACTGCATTTATTCATAAGGGAAACTAGCCCGCAGCTTTATTATATTATGTTGGTATGTGAAGTCTTTTGTGTCCAATGTTCACTTTAAAAAATGTCTTTGTCTGGAATCATGGATTCCTTTATATTTGGGGAGAGAATTGAGCTAAGGGGGAAAAAAAAGAAAGAGTAGAGGTCCCCATATCTGAGGAGTATGACTCTTGTCTTTAGCTTCCATGGCTGTCTTTAATGAGCAAACTTCCAGATGGATCTGGATCACAGAGCTCCTGCCTTAACCTCTCAGCCTAGACCGATACGTTAATTTACGTTGAAGGTGACAAGAACCACAAAGAAAGGACAGTATCCTTCTAATTGTGGAGACACGTAAAAGTATCTCAGAGCTAGAAATTCCAGACTATTTGGCCAAACTGCTAAACACCACCTGCCTCTGTAAAAACATATTGTTTTTCAAAAACAAAGTGTTCCAGATAGAGGGCAGCTCACTACCAAGGACTCTGGTCCTGCCATCTTTTCACTCTGTCATTCTCCACGTGTTGGCAAGACGCTACAGCGATCCCGGGTGTCACAGGCTGACATGACTGTATTATGAGAAGGGAGGTATTTCCTCCCCCATGCCTATTTTATTAGGTAAAATGTTTCCCAGGAACTCCTAGTGGACATCTCCTCCAGTCTTTTTCACTGGAATTAGATCTCATACCCACGTCATAGGTGCAAAGGAGATGAGAAGAAAAGTATAAGGCGTATTCTGCATCTACTGTGGAAGTGTGTTCTCCTGCAAGCAAGAAAAGAGAGAGAAAAGGCTGTTCTGGAAGCAAGCAACAATTTGGTCACAAAAGAGTAGGGGAGGGACTTCCCTGCGCGCAGTGGTTAAGAATCTGCCTGCCAATGCAGGGGACACGGGTTCGATCCCTGGTCCAGGAAGATCCCACATGCGGCAAAGCAACTAAGCCCAAGCACCACAATTACTGAGCCTGCGCTCTAGAGCCTGCGAGCCACAACTACTGAAGCCTGCGTGCCTAGAGCCTGGGCTCCGCAACAAGAGGCCCGCACACTGCAACAAAGAGTAGCCCCCTGCTTGCCACAATTAGAGAAAGCCTGCACACAGCAACAAAGACCCAACACAGCCAAAAATTAAAAAAAAAAAAAAAAGAAAACGGGAGGACGGGCACCCGCATAAGATCCTCTGGAGAGGAAGGAAAGAGCAATGAAGGAGGGAGTATTTGCGTGCAAAAGACAAAACATTGCTCACTTCCCAATGTTGACTAAAAATTGTATAGGGAGGTGTGGTTATCTTTTAGTATCTTGCATGTAGTGGTCTTTGAATCAACTTTTAATTTTCCCATGAGCTTGAATGGATTGAAAATGTAAAGTCAACAAGGGTTAGATGTAATCATTCATGTGGTACTGAATCACCTACTCAAGATAGGAATATTTGGGGGCACATCTGATTTTTCTGATATTGAAATCAAAGAATACAGTAGTTGGCTTTTACAACCATCGTGGTGACAAAGACTGAGTCTAAGCCTGGACCCTGCAGTGGTTCAATCATTGTTACACCTGCATGGGTATGTTTGTCATATGAGACTCCAGACTGCTATAGGGAACTATAATATTCCCACATTCCTCTTCATTTTATTAATCTATTGATACTATCTTTCATTATTGGGGATGAAAATGACTGAAAGGGAACAGAGATTATTTATTGTGGAAGGGAAAAAAAAACCCAAATGCTTTCAATATGTCAATAAAGAGTACCCAATTCCTTTTCATTCTTTGTGTTAAGTGTGTGTTACTTAGTCTTACCTCATCTGTGTTTAATAGGCTTCCTTCATACTCTCTCCATGAAGCCAGAGATGTACATATTAAACACAGGAGTTTTTGACAGCTTCTCCTGCCCTAGGGCGAGATTGCTCAACTAGTAGTAACTAAGATATCTTTTGACAAGTGCAGCTAAGAGCTGGTAAAGCTTAGTCAATCTATATCAGCCTTGTTGGCACTTTCTTTCCATTTCAGACCTGTATTGCCTTGAATGATAGATACTGGAGAATGACTACAGAAGCTATAAAATCCAAGAAGAGTAGTAGATGAAATCAGGCAGGGAGGGTTAGTGGGGATGAATGCAAAACCAGACTCATATTGATCAGAGCAAGGAAAATACTTTTTCCAACTACAATTGCGGCTGAAACCCATAAATTAGATGATTGAAGTAATAAGACACGTGAAATGGCTTTTAAGTCCACTACGCACTCTGTGTAATAAATTTCAAATGACATGGAGGCTTTTAGTGGAGAGAATGATTTATTGCCATCTGCAAGAAGGAAGCTTTCAGGGATTATCTCTAAAGTGGCAAAACACTATTCCAAATTTCACAAAATTAGCAAAGCTTAGTGAAGCTTGGTGACTGAACTGACAAGCAAGCTCAAAAAAAAAAAAAAATTAATGGAACAAAAGTACCGCAAATGTGCACTTTCACATCCCAATAGTTAGACGTGTATTATCTCCTCAAAGATATTCAAATTAACATTCGATGAAAATCTCTTTTACTTTGTTAGGAAAAAATTCCTGAGAATATTCGATTTTTAAAATTATTTTTACTATGTGGGTATATTCCAAAATGATACATAGAAAAGTCTGAATATATTCCAGCTCACGTTCAGCACGGAATGGACTAAACCCTAAATGGGTTGGACTTCTCTTGCCTCAGGCAACATCTTCCATGATTCCTTTACTTGGGAAAACCCAAGACAGTTCACCCATGAACTACCTGAACAGAAGATGGACAGAACAGTCATGGTGCTCACCTTACATCCTGGTCTTTTAAGGAAAGTTGTGATTAAGCAACTCAGGTAAACTCGGAGGGGCCTTACAAAAATATATTACTTGCCAAACAAAAAGAAAATGACAGAGAAGCCTGAGGACTGGGACGGGCAGCGATATGATGACGCTGTGAAGTCCGAGACCTGGAAAGATCTTCTGGATCTGGGATCTATCTCGTGCTTTCCTCCTGGCCATCAAGTCTTTTAATTCTAGCCAATGTGCAAAGAATGGGAAAGCTAGGAATCTAGAAGTATGTCTTTTCTGCGAATAACAGGCATTCACCGTCAGAACTTTCAGATTCCAAATGTGCAATCATCCCAGGAGATTTCTTTTCTTTTCTTTCTCTTTTTTATCCTGACCTAGCAGCACGTGGCTGTCAAGAGGGGGCAACAGTAGACTTACCCACATTTTGTCCCCTCCGGCTCCATTCTATCCCTTCTTTAACCACTAGCCCTCTCACTTCTGTAGGACATTTATTTGATCCTGACTGAGATATAATTGGCATCCATTAATTAACCATTTATTGTACCTCCTTGTTTTCCTTCTGTGTCACCTATTTTACCACCACAAAGACTCAGATTTCATTATTTCATCTGTCAAGACTACCGTCTAAGAAAGGAGATGTTTTGGATATTAACACAGTCTCCTTTTTCCCCCTCTAAATTTAATGGAACTGTATTCCAACTTTTAATGACTTCTCAATTACAGTAAGATTTTTAAAAGTAGCAAAAAAAAAAGTGTCTCTTTCAATTCACATAATTAAAGTATCTTCCTTAGACAATTTGCAAGTTGCCAATCTGAGAACTGTACATGGTTTAATTGTTAATAAGTGGTAGGACTAATGACTAAAGTGGAAGAGAACTGTACTGTTTAATATTGCATTTTTCTTCAAGTCCTCTTCATATAAACAAATTCCTCCTGCAAATGCTAATTAGTGATTAAAAGCCACAAAACACATTATATTTGAGGTAGCCAGTGTCTTTGCATACGGCAAGGCATACTCTCCCACTTATCAGTTACTAAAATGCTCTGTCTTACAGAATTAAGACATGAATATCAAATACATCAGTTTTTTCCAACATTTCCATTGGCACTAAATCTGAAGATGAAGAGAAGTAGTTCTCATCAAAAGAAATGAAATATTCCTCAAGCAAGTAGACCCATAATTTTACAAATGCGGAGAAGTCAGGGAAGGGGTCCCAAAACCCTGTGATCTGCATTCAGAGATGAATTAGTGACAAAATGTTTTCTCAGTTTCTGAGTTAACTGAACGACCTGCATCCAGAAATACTGGTACCTCACCATAAACACTATTCAAAAATAATATAATTCATTGTAAAGTGGTTCTTTCTTGGAACCCATCTATTCTAATTATCTATTGCTATGTAACAAACCACTCTCCACACTTAGTGACGTAAAAATAGCAACCATTTTACATGGTCATGGATGTTGTGGGTCAGGATTTTGAACAGAGTACAGTGAGGCTGGCTTGTCTCTGCTCCAGGGCATCTGGGATCTCAGCTCGGAAGACTCAAGTGGGTTGAGGGTGACTCAATTAGTCAGGGGATGGAATTATCTGGAAGGTCCTTCACTCACATGTCCGGTGCTTGAGTTAGGACGACCCAAAGGCTGGGCTCACAAGGTCTGTCGATCAGCATGCCTGCATGCAGTGTTTCCATGTAGCTTGGGCTTATCACAGCATGGCAGCTGGGCTCCAGAGAAAGCCCCGTGAGACGGAACAGCTGATAACTGAGTATTCTAGGAGATCAACGCTAACACTGCTTGGCCCTTTCTGGCCTATCCTCAGAAGTCATGCAGCATCACTTCTACCAAGTTCTACTGGTTACAGGTGAGTCCTGGAGGCCAGCCCAGCTTCAAAAGGAGTGCCATGAGACTCTTCCCCTTGATGGGAGAGACTCGAGGTCACATTATTATTGAAGGACATGTGGGATAGAAGATATTGTTGCAGCTCTTTTTGGAAAATAAAATTTGTCACCACAAGGAAGGAGGACAGAATATGAAATGCCTTTAGCATCTTTTAAATGCTATTCTCTCTGCTAGGCAACATACACATAATGACATTGAGTTACCAACTACTTCATATATCAGTCCTAGCACTTGCCACATTATATTGAAAATATCTGTTTTGAATCTATCTTGCTTACTAGTTGGCAAATTTCTCCAGACCAAGAACTCCCTTTGAATATACTCCAACTGTCTTGAGTATCTGGCATGTAACAGATGCTCAAGTATTTGTGAAATAGAAAATTAATTATCTCTGTAATTCATTCATTGTATCTCATGTATTCATTACTAATTATGTAGTAATTATTCATTTATACATGTTTTCTCTGCTAAATTCTCTGCCTCTTGCTCAGACTTTGTCTTATCTCCAAAACCTAACCATCTGCCTGGCACAGAGTAGGTTCTCAATAAGCTTTTATGAAACTGAACTGGTCTTTTTTGGAAGATGGCTCCACCACGTGGAAACCAATAACAAACCTGGTGGGATGCTAAACTTTCACTTTATTCATGATCCTATAACAACAGAGACCAAAAGAATGTATTTCTTTTATCTTTTATACTGCTTCAAAACAAACCACTTCAAAAGCTACTGACTTAAAACAATGACTGTTTTATTTTATTTTGTTATCATCTGAGATTCTGTATGTTAACTAGGCAGTTCTAATATTGGTTGAGCCTGTAGTTATCTGAGGGCTCAGTTGATCTGGAACCACCAAGACGGCCCCATGGCTCAGATGGGCAACAGACAGGAATGCCCAGTGGCTTGAGCATCTCACAGCATGGGGGCTGGGTTCTGAGAGGGAGTATCCAAGAGCAAGAATTCCAAGAAAGAAGAAATGAAAGCTGCCAGTCCTTGTAAAAGCTAGACTCATAATTGCCCAAGTATGACTTGGGCCATATTCTATTGGTTAAACTATCATAGCACACATTCAAGGGTAGAGGAGATAAAGTTCAGTCTCAAAAGGGACCAGTCAAGAATTACAGGCACCTTTAACCACCACAGAATGGGAAGGGTGAAAAAGGAAAAAGCAAATGAAGACTACTTTGGTACAACTTCTTCTGTCTGTGAATAACTAGGTTAATCAGACATGACATAGTTGGTTAAATAAAGCTCAAGGCAAGTGTTCTGAATGCTTTGTGCAGAGTTCAGAAACAGAAAACTTAATTTTTTCCCAACTGTCCAGTAGGGCTGGGATGCTCTGCAAAAAGCATTTATGTTATTTCTTTATGAAGCACTTGAGATAACCTAAGTGAAGAGCCCAAGTTGGTTGGACATATACCAGCTAACACCCTGAACATATGCTCATTTATTTTAACCAACGCAAACTGGAAGAAAAAAAAAAAAGTGCATAGGAAAATAGTCATGATGTTAGTTTTTTTAAAAAGAGAGTTACAAACCTTGTATTTATAATATCACCCCAATTATGTTTTTGTTTATACTCAAACAAACTGAGGTGTTGGCATTTAATACAATAGCACATGAAAACTCAAATTTATTATCTTTTGCTGCTTTTAGAAGAAGCTTCCTGTATATCCTTGGGGGATGGGTTTCCAGAGATTAGATGTCAAGACTGGAACCTTCTTAGCTCCTGGAATGTTAAATAGTCTAAGCTGGGTGTCAGGGCTTGGGATCTGTCCATCTTAAGGACAGAGTTGTTCAGATGAACCTTAAAATAATGCGATAGAAATGAATGGGAAAGAAAGGCTGGGTATGTCTGAGGTTTAGAGGAGAGCATGGCCTGATTTGGGGATCGACAAGCAACAGATGGAAGAGTGGAGGAGTCCTCAAGATCATGAGAAAAGGATGAGAAGGCGGCAAATACCGTCAGTGAGTGACTCTAGATGGCAAATTTAAGTGTGTTTGAAGAGCAAGCAGGAATGGCGGGACCTCCAAATGGTGTGTGGCAATGGCCCTAAAAGCAGAATATTAAGCTCTGTGGCTCTGGAAGCATAGGAGGCCCCCACGTGGAACAGGGCAGGGGCACTGGGAGGCAGTCTCTAAATAAACTAAAGAACAGAAGGTCTTCCTAATTTCCTGGATCGCAGAAATGCTGTCATTCTGTTCAAGCCTAAGAAAGGGGGGAGCAGACGCTGAAAATAACAAAGATTGGACGTCAACCGTAATAGACAAGAACAGAGTCAGATGAAATTTGATTGTACCCAGTATTAAGAAATGTGAGATACTTTTATCTGAAGAGTAATTTAGACCTTTCTCTCTCTCATACACACACACACACAGACACACATGACACACAGACACACACACACACACAAAGGCATGCACACACATACATATACACAAAGGATAGAAGAAAACATACTATAACTATTAACAATTGTTATTTATATGCTAGTAAATTATGGCTGAAATTGTTTAATTTTTCAGGGTTTTTTTGTGGGTTTTTTTTTTTTTTTTTTTGCAGTGAATATACATTAACTTCAAAACTGCAAAAACATAAGGAAAAAATAGAACCTAATTAGATGACAAGCAAAATCCCAAAGTATATCTTATTCCCCAGCAGTACCTCTTGATCTGTAATCAGGCACATGGCTCCAAGCAAAATTCATTGAGTTTACATGGTCAAAAATAGAGCAAGAAGACCATAGCCAAAATAGTTCTCCTAAGCAGAGAAGAACTAGTTGCCCAGTGTTTACAAATTCTGGCATAAACAGTGTAACAGCTCTTATTTTAGCATGCTTGCTATCTGTTTTCACTACTTTCAAAAGATGGAAGATTACTCTGAAGCAGACTCTAGAAATGTCTTTACTCGTATTTCAGTGAAATTAAGCTTTCTATGAAATAGAAAACAAATAAAACATTTGGAAAAAGTATCCATTTTACATTTGCATCTCTGGAAGAGGTGAGTTCTACAGTGAGGTGAAAGGGAGAAGGCAGCAGAAGGGAGTGAGAGTAGGTCAAGATATTGTTTTCAAAAAAATAACAAAAGGAAGAAAGAGCAGGAGGAGGAAAATAACTCATTGAGTAACAACTATAGTTTGGTGCTTTATATGCACTAAATTGGCTGGAATCTTTTTTAGGTGCTGTTGAAGCGGGGTGAGCATCTTTTATGACAGTGGTATTTCCAACCCATATTATGGACCAAAAAAACGTAAATTTCTTTCTCTTAGACTCCATCAGCAATAAAGATGAAACAGTGTAGAGGAAATATGTACTCTCTTTCATCAAGCAGTTGAAGGTTGAGGGCACGGATGGCAAAGGGATTGGGACCAAGGCAGAAAAATATGACTGAGTGACTTCTGAGTTCATCAACTGGATTTTCAACGTATTGTATCAGAGCAGCTTAACCATGGAAAAAACCACTGAATTAGTCAGGTTTCTCCAGAGAAACAAAATCCATAGGCTGTCTCGAGAGAGAGAGAGAGAGAGAGAGATTTATTTTAAGGAATTGGTTCACATGATTAGAAGAGCTGACAAGTTCAAAGTCTGCAGAGCAGGTTGGCAGGTTGGAGACCCACGGAAGAGGTGATGTTGCAGCGAGAGTCCAAAGTCAGTCTCAAGGCTGAATTCCTTCTTCCTCAGGAGACCTCAGTCTTTTCTTTTAAGGCCTTCAGCTGATTGCACGAGGCCCACCCACATTATAGAGGGTCATCTGCTTTACTCCATGTCTCCTAATTTAAATGTTAATCACATCTAAAAACTACCTTCACAGCAACATCCAGACAGATGTTTGGCTATCACAGCCTAGTCAAGCTGACACATAAAATTAACCATCACAAAAACTAAACACTCAAACAAATGCGGAGAGAGCCCAAGAGAAAATAAAAGATGACTCAATTAGATAATGAAGTGGTCTATAATGAATATAATTTTGTCTAAGCATACTGAGTTCTAAGTTGGAACATCAGTTTGAATGTAGCTATTCCATAGTGGGTGGAAGCTGAGCTTCCTGTTAAAAAGAAAGGAATCAGATTCCATCTGTTTTCTGATCAGGTGAACATTTTAAAGTATCTTTTCTCTGAGTCAGCTCTCACTATGACATTCTGCTTTTCAGAAAAGACCATTAATTCCTACAGTTACATTGTTGTTACTGTGATAAATTTAAATTATACCTGGGTCTCAACCAAGACCCTCATCACTTGGTCACCACACTTAACCTTATTTTCTTCCATTCTCCAACTGCAACTTTGGTTGCAAATCAACAAGTCACTTCGTTGTTGTACAGACTCTCTCTACTATTCACACTTTGCAGTCATATTTATTTTCTTCTCATCTACAGACTTCCCCTTTTTTTCCCTGCCTATTCAGCAAGTGTACCAATCCTTCACAGATCAAAATAAGTTCTACGTAGTCTGTCATTCAAGTTCATCTATGAATTCTCTGACTATTCTTGCCAATAGTAAGTGCTCAGTAAGTCTCTCTTTACTAAATATTTTATAATATAATAACGTAACATAATATTAACGATACTATTGCAATAAATTCAATTTCATTAATTTTTTCTATGTTTACTGATACAAAAAGAGGAACAATAAATATGTCATCCAAGGAATTGCATTCCTGCCCAGTGAGAACACAAATGATTTATAGTTATAGAATCACAAAATTTTATTTTCAATAAACAAAACATCTACTGAACCCATATGATATGTACAAAGAACTGGGCTACGCTCTTGAGATAAAATGAGAAATGTGATCATAATGTAGTAGGGAAAAAAAATAAAACAAAAATCAAATGTATTTTCAATATAACATGATTCCTGTTTAACAGACAGATGAGCAAAATGCTTAGAAACCAGCTCATGCAGCTTCCTTATTTTAAAGCTGAAGACACCAAGGCTCACGAAGAAGAAACAGCTTGCCCACAGTCATATGTATACTTAGGACTGGACTCCAAGCCATTCATTAGTTGATTCAACTAATTACAGTCTATGGAGAGAAAAATGTCTACAGAGAAAAGCGTCACCCAAATAGCACAGCAAATCAGCACAGCTCCAGATTTCACCTGAAAAACATATCCAGCTCTCAGGCCAGGGACTTTGTTGTTGTTGTTGTTATTACAGAGAAATGGCCCAGCCAGGAACAGTAGAGCATTAATCTCACCATTACGGCCCTGACATTGCTGAGATCTTTACCACCAGTGAGTAGCAATTATTTTTGTAGTAGGGGTCCATGTCCAGAGAATTGATTCTCCAGTGCATATGCGTATACCCTATTAGCCCCACTTGACAAGTGGGAGCCATGCTCATGCCTGCAGTGGAGGCTACAATTGCCCAGTCGAACAGTCTCTCTTCATGCATAAACATGACTCCTGCTATCACTAATGGGAGCCACAGTGCTGCGGAAAATAGAGCCCACAGTCTTGTGGTAAATCCGTCAAATGCGACATGCTCCATGTGAAGCGCAGCACCGCCGCTGATGAAATGAGCAAGCCGGTGTACAGCACAATAATGTGTCAAAGTGCTTCGGTGCAGACAGCTGGTTTGAAGCTCCGGGAGACAAAGCAGGACTTAAGATATGAGTCATTAGAGGGAACCCAGGTACAAATGTCCATACGGAAAACATCGTGGACTGCTCTCGTTAACGTGCCCGTCACCTCCCTTCCCTCCTTGCCTTCTCTCGGTCACTCTCCTAGAAGCAAACTTGTGAGTCTGGACAAGGTGTTCTATCATACTGAGTTGACAACACAGCTTATCTGTGGTCTGGTTGGATGAGACACAGGCCTACGACCAATCTCTGGCTGTCCTTTAACATCGGGACCACAGGACATGCTGTGCCTGACAAATCCTCACAGAACAAGGCTCTCCCCTGATGGTCCCCTGCCCCCCTTCTTACCTCTTTCCTACACCACACTGTGATATCGTGGCATAATAAGAAATATACTTTTGATCTTTGTCCCTGGTTCTTGGCACAGAGATCCTAAAACCCTTGGAATTTCTTGAGTGATGGGGTGAGAGAAGCATCTTCTGTTATTCATAATAAGCCCCTTTTAACCATACCTGAGTTTAAGGTAATGAGGTGATTCTTGGAGGATGGGGGGCTGGTTACCAGGGGAACCAACCATGTGATTAGAGGGTTAGAGCTCTCAGCCCCACCTGCCAACGTCTGGGGGTTTAATGACCAATGGCCAATGATTTAGTCAATTATGCCTACATAACAGAACCTCTGTAAAAACCCCTCAATAACAGGGTTGTGAGAGCTTCTGGGTTGGTGAACATACCAAGGTGCTGGGAGGGTGGCACGCCTGGATGGGGCATGGAAGTTCCGTGCCCCTTCTCTATACTTTGCCTTGTGTATCTCTTCCATTGGGTTGTTCCTGAGTTGTATCCTTTATAATCGTTTTATAAATAGTTTTTCCTTTACACATGTATCTAGGGCCCTCTCACCTCCCTACAAGCCACATCAAATGTGCACCAGGATCCTCTCTGAACTCCCAGCCCTTTGACATCTGCCCCAGGGCCTAGATTTGGGCCTTGCCTAATCCTTGATCACCTTTCTCTTTGCCCTATCTTTGTCCTCCCGCCAAGCCTAACTAACAAGATTAGGAAAGGAAATAACCCTGTCTCAGAAAAGATAAATGTACTGCAGCAACGGCCACCTGTATAAAAGTATCTTCAGGTAAAAGAACAGAAAATACATTCAAAAGATGTGAAGATGAGGGAAAGGGCAAGTGGAGGGTGAAAGATTGATTTCTGTGCAGGGGACATTTCAGTTCTGCTTCAGATAATACCACATTAACGCTACCAGCTTGAGGTTTGCAGATCCTGCACACTTCTGGGAAAGATTTCTTGCAACCAATTCAGAAAAATAAGTTACAAAGGCAATTTGAAAACGACAGTCCTTGAAGACTTTTTAGATTATTTATTTATTTTGTTTGTTTATTCATTCACTCATTCATTAACATAAACTATATTTAGAGTTCACTATATAGATATTGTGCTAGACTCTAGGGGCCTAATGTCCGTAGGAGACATCTTTTCCATCCTCCAAGGAGTTTAGAGTCTATAATAGGGCTCAGTACACTTTTTCTGTAAAAGACTAGAGAGCAAATATTTTAAGTTTTGCAGGTCATCCTGTTTCTGTTGGAACTTCTCAACTGCCGTTGTAGTGCCAAAGCAGCCATAAATAAATATGTAAATGAGTAAGTGTGACTATGCTCCCATAAAACTTTTTTTATGGACACTGAAATTTGAATTTTGTATAATTTTCACATATCATACAATATCATTCTTCTTTTGACTTTTCTCAGCCACTTAAAAACGTAGGAACCTTTCTTAGCTCACAGGTCATACAAAAACAGGAGGTGGGCCAGATTTGGCCTGTGGGCTCTAGTTTGTCAACCCCTCCCTGGTCTACAGGGAGAGACCCAGGCGTCAGAAGATCCCCCTTTTCCCATCAGGACTGACAAGAAGAAAAGAAGCCCATGTAAATTATCAGGTTCAGAGGCAAGCTCTGGGGTTGACTGTGTTATCTATCAATAGAAAGCTGCACAGTTGATGGAGGACCCAAAAGTATTTTTCACCAGAAATGGACCCTGCTCTTGGTGGCATTGTTCATCTGTAAAACGGGATTAAAACTTCCTCCCTCTTGGTGTTGGTGCAAGGATGAGAAATAATGCTCCTAAAATACTTAGTATGCTGCCAGCCAATAGAATTCCTCTATACTGACTGCTGTAAACAAATCAGCTTTGCTGCTCAGGATACACAGGACATTTGAAAGATTGTTCTTCCTTTTTAATCCATATAAAGGTATTTCTTAGTGCCATTAATAGTAAAGATTTTTGTTTGGTTGACTGGTGGGTCAATATTTTTAAGTTAGAATTTCATTATTACTATTATTTTAACATTTACTACCCTTGTTTAATTTTGGCTGTATTATATACTCTTCATCTTCTTTTTAAATTATTTTTAAAAGAAACAGAAAAGTCATACAAATGAGAATTAGTCTTGCCAATAGCTTATGCCTCGAAGAAGAGAAACATAAATAAAGGTCCTGCTTCTCTCCATTTCTTGGAGTGTCACAACCCTAAAAAGATCTCATGTTCTGGTTTGGGGTAGTATGTCTTTGGCCTAAGAACAACCCTTTTGCCATACACTGAATGTTTGTGTCTCCCCAAAATTCCTATGTTGAAACCTAAACTCCAATGCGATGATATTTGAAGGTTGGGGCTTTGGAAGGTGATTAGGTCATGAACTTGGAGCCCTCGTGAGTGAGATTAGTGCCTTTGTAAAAGAGAACTCTCTCCACCCTTATTCCACCATGTGAGGACACAGCAAGAAGATGGCCATCTTGTGAAACAGGAAGCAGGCACTAACCAGACATCACACCTGCCAGCACCTTGATCTTGGACTTCCCAGCCTCTGGAACTGGGAGAAATAAATTTCTGTTGTTTATAAGCTGCCCAGACTGTGGTAGTTTATTATAGCAGCCCAAACAGATTAAGATACCTTTTAAATGATGACTACTCCACCCATAAAAGCACAGATTCTGAATTGTTCAGCAATTTCCTACTTTCCCTCCACCTTCCTCACTGCCAGCCCCCAAAAGAACAATAAATCAGTCCTAAGTACAGCAGAAGACTATTCCTGAACCTCTAAATTCTCCTTACTGAGGACATGAACTTGCCCTTCATGAGGGAAAGTGCCCACCTAAACCCACTCTGCCCAGCATCCATAACTGTTTAAACCTCAGCTAGCACCTAAAGAATTCTTAAATTAAGTAAAATAAAGTCTGTAGCCTTATCGCTCTTCTTTCATATTTTAAGTACCTTGATAAAACCCTCATATGAATTGGATGAAAGTAGACGGATCCCTAGAATTATAAAATTAGCGGAGCCCTTCATCTGCCGATGCAGTGGACTTATTAACACCAGCGTAGGGTAATATTCACAAAATAGCTGCACCTGGTGGGTAATGGTTGTCCGAAATAATACTTCGGTGTTAGCTATGTTAAAATAAAATTAGTGTATTTCACAAACATTTTCCACTTGAACAGGATTTTTTAAAATAGGTCACCTTATCCAATTACTGGGGAGAATATTTTTTCACTTAATAATTAAAAATAACAGGTACTGAACTCCTAATTCATACTTGGCATTATGCTAAGTGCATTATTGTATATAATTCTCACACACCATCCTGAACTAAGCAGTACTGTTGTTTCTACTTTATAGATAAGGGAAATTAGGATTGAGAGAGTAGCTTGCCCACAATCCCACAGCTGATCAGTGATGAATCTGGGATTTGAATTTTGGTCTGTCTGACTTAACCATGTATGGGGCTAATGGCTAAACAACATTGTTTCTTATGAGCTGATTCACATGAGCCCAAAAGGGCATGCAGAGTCTTTCTAAAGTTAGATGCTCTATGGGGCTCTTTGATGGTTTAGATGTCCAGTAAGTGACAACAGTGCCTGCACTTATTTTTCAGGTTAAAAACTTTTATCCTATACATCCAGAATGCTAGGATCTTCTCTGAGTACTTGTTCCAGCACAAGAAGAAATTGAATTCTATTTTTTAAAAATAATAATGACCTTATTTATAACCTTTCTCACAGTCTACCCCCATAGGTAAGAATTAGGGTCATGTCCATTTCACATCTGTGTGTCTGGTAGCTAAAGCATACGGACTTCTTTTTAGTAAACAATGCAAAGCCTCTCCCCTTAGTCTGGTCTGCTTTAATCACGACTTAAACTTTGATACTGAAGTTGATTATAATTCTAATATTTGAAATAAAGGAGCAAAAGGAAACTTCATCTCTCAATTAAGTTTGGTCATCAGAAAGAAAGTACATCAGTCTATTAACCTAGATTTTTTTTAAATGCCTTTTCGGAGTTACAATTTCATGTTATAACTTCAGCGTTTATAGTCTATATATACAGGCATACCTCATTTTATCGCACTTCACTTTATTGTGCTTCGCAGATATTGTTTTTTACAGATTGAAGGTTTGCAGCAACCCTGCATTGAGCAAGTCTACTGGTACCACTTTTCCAATAATATTGTTTTTTAATTAAGGTGTGTACAATATTTTTTTAGACATAATGCTATTGCACTCTTAACAGACTACAGTATAGTGTAAACATAAGTTTTACATGCACCGGAAAAAAAAAATTGTGCGACTAGCTTTATTGCAATACGCACTTTATTGTGGTGATTTGGAACTGAACCTGCAATATCTCTGAGGTATGCCTGTACTAGCTTCCACTTTTGGAAGGACTCTGCATCTGTTACAAAATAACTGAATGCATTGTTTATCATGTTACCCAATATCCCTTACATAGAGATCCAAATGATAGATTTCTTCCAAAATTGTAATTGTCTTTCCAGAATAACCTGTAGCTTCCCTAGTTACCATTCAATAAATACCATCTAACCCACTGGGTTTTCTCGATTGTTTTTGTGCCAAGCCTATATTGTGCTTTGTCCTCTGTGAAGCACAGAGCCAAACTCAGTCTCAGCTATGGTAACCAATCAATCATAAGTTCCTGTTAAATGTCTCCTGTTTCTCTAAATGATCTTGGGTATATATCTGCTTTTTTTCCTTTTTAATGTGTATCTTTACTGTCCAATAGTATTTAGATTCCAGTAACATAAAATGTTGCTTATACTACTGGATAAGGGCAATAGACAACTAGATGATAAGACCCCTGTAGGACATAGGGTCCTGTTCAAAACGTCCATAAGACATTTGGTCCATGCCAAAATGTCCTTGATATTTGGTCCTGTCCAATACCATTTGGCATGGACCACATACGCTCATGGACGTTCTGGACAGGACCATATTTCAAGGACACTTTGGTGTGGACCAAATGTCTTCTGGACACTTTGGGCAAGACCAAATTTCAAGGATCCTTTGGCGAGGACAAAATGTCTTATGGACCAAAAGTCTTATGGACGTTTTGAGCAGGACAGAATGTCTGCTAACCAGATAGACAGATGGATGGATAGTTGTACATGTTTTCATAATATAGGTAAATAATATACAGTCCTGGTAGTATGGTGAAAATGAGATCGAAAAAGAGGACTTGATTCATTAGTAAACACTTATCTTCACAAAAGAACAAAACAACTCTTCTTCATTGTTAGATGCTGCCTGTTTAAACACTGGCCAGTCATTTGCCAAAAACAAGACGAAAGTATTAGGATGAGTATGTCCAAACTCTCACTTCATTGGAAAAGTTCAAAATACATATTCCACTCATTAGTCCCCAAAGGAAAACACATGGTAAGGCAGTAAATGGAGAACCAGCAACATTTCTGTTTAGCTGAGAACACTACGCGTGTCCAATAAATAGGAGGTGATGACATTATTCATGTCTATGTGTTGCTCTTTGAATATGAGACTAAATTGTTTCCACATATACAGAGCCTTGTATAAATTATTTAGTCAATTTTCAGACTATACTTGCCTGTCCTTTACCTTTATAGTATCTTGAAATATAGGCCATATCTTAAAATAAAGAAACAAGTTCTAGGTCAGTATGATACATTTGTCACTGATATAGAAATGAGTTTTAAAATATGCCCTACCTACAAGTCAGGTCACTTCTACCAAATGAATGGTGTTGACTATTTAAAATAGTAAAATTTCAACAGGTAGATATCTTCCAGTTGTAGATAATTATGGAAAGCGTTAAAGCAGATTTTCTGCTCATTATACTACCTAAAATAAAAAATACAGTATTTGGGGTAACATTAAAATAGCATAGTCAGGGGCTTCCCTGGTGGTGCAGTGGTTGAGAATCTGCCTGCCAATGCAGGGGACACGGGTTCGAGCCCTGGTCTGGGAGGATCCCACATGCTGCAGAGCAACTAGGCCCGTGAGCCACAACTACTGAGCCTGCGCGTCTGGAGCCTGTGCTCCGCAACAAGAGAGGCCGCGATAGTGAGAGGCCCGTGCACAGCAATGAAGAGTGGCCCCCGCTTGCCGCAACTAGAGAAAGCCCTTGCACAGCCAAAAATTAAAAAATAAAAATAAAGGAATTCCTTTGAAAAAAAAAAAATAGCATAGTCAACTCTAAAAGTACAAACAAATAAAGAGATACATTGAGGAGCAAGGTCTAAAAGCTAGAATACATTTAAGTATGATGGGGCACTGCCTCCACCCAAGTACTTCTTTTCATTTATTCAATTAAATTTAACAAGCTTCTGTACATAAAGAATTCTTCTGGACATGAAGAACACGGAAGTAAATTAAACAGTCTTTGTCTTCAAGGATTTTGTGAGTCACTGAGCTTTTGTAGCCATCCTGGGTACAAATATTCTCTAATTTTAGAGTTAGAAGCCTCTGAATCTATACCTGGCTCCATCCATGCACAGTTTGGATGTTATACGCACAGTTTGAGGTGTTTTATCCATCCTCCTTTTTTAGTGTTTTACAAGAGTCTATTCCTGTTCAAGGTAAGAAGCTTTATGCTTATTTCTCCATTTCTATACCTTGTCTCTTCATGGCCAGTTGACAAAAGCCTCCCAGGAAACCTTCCTGACCATAATCTGCACTTCTGAAGTCAGGTGGAAGCATCTCTAGTTACCCAGGAGTGACTCTTCTATACAAGACCCTCTTTGAAGGTCAGTAAAATCACACTGCAGTAAACAATGCCAACATGTTCAACATACTAATAATTGAATGCTTTTGACACTTCAAAGGTTTTTTTTTTTTCTTTATTAGTCATTTTAAGAGTTGTTTTAAAACAAATTTATAGGGTAATTGTCCCATATGCTGCAATGGGCAACTTTTGACTTCTTTTGTCATTTCAGGCAACTAAATACACACCTAAGATGCCATTCCTGTATCACAGGTGTGCAAGTTACCATGACAAACAGAAAATTTGTGGATTTCAGAGTTTGAGTAGGATAAGTTTCTACATTTTTTTCCTGTTGACCAGATTAAGTCCTATTTAAATCATTGTCAGCCACATGTCAAATTATCTCAGAAAGGGTATACATAGGGAAAAAATAAGGAAAAAGAAAGACAAAAACTCTCAAAACCCTGTGTCAGCTAAAAGTGTAGTTTAAAATGTGATGGATTCGTTCTATTTGTTAAGACTCTGAATTATTCAGCAGCATGCTTGGACACTGGGAAAAATGCACAAATATTGAGTTCTTAAGTTTGGTCTACTTAATGTCACAGGTTCTGTATAATGTGATAGCACTGCGAAATGTACATTGGAAAAATACATGTTCTGTTCAAACTTTATTCTCATAAAACCCTATCTCAAATCTTAAAGTGAAGGCAAATTTAGTGCCATTGCCCCTCTAGGCTGCTATCTGAACCTCTGTTACCTTGGGCATGTAATATAAGATTAATTAGTCTGCAGATCATAAAGGTATTCTGAAATCTGTTTCAAAAGGGTTACTGCAAGATTTTCAGCTCCAGCGATATGGCCAAATAAGTCTGGAGGTTCTCCCAACACAAACCCTTAGAAACAGTGTGTACAAGATAACCAAAAGTCTTCTGAATGCTTAGCTGAGCTTTTAGGAATTAGAAGTAACCTCTAGAAGCCAGGGGAAAAAAGAACTGAAAATCAAAGTGGTAGGAAATGGGAAAACCCTGTGGAGGGGATTCTATCTTGATCACCTAGGGGCTGGATGTTAGTATCCATGTGATGACTGAAGGTAAGGCCATCCCCTATGTAAAAAGGGGAGTTAGAAAAGAAGTTAGCTCATAAAGTGAGGATTTTTGGAGAGGATACAAGGGAGAGAGGACAAGGAGAAAATATCTGCCCATAGGCACAGAGAGAGAACAAAAAAGCAGAAAAGTTATCTGCCTTTGTCTAGATTCTGCTGGAAAAGCAAAACAAACAAAAAGCCCTCCTGAAAATACAAATCCAGATATACTTTCTTCATGGTCAGATATTACCACATGGTCTAAGAAACTCCAAGCTGAGAATTAATACAAAGCTTGGTCATGAACAACTGATAGTCCTTGGGCACCTAGACACTCCCAGAACTCAGACCCAAAAGATTGTCATGGGAAAAATGAGCCCCAGCTAAAAGATGTGATCACAATGAAAATTTCCAAACGTTAAAAAAAAAAAAAAAAATCAATCCAACATATGTAAGACTAAAAAGGGTTATAAGTACCAAAACTTCAGATGATAAACCAGCAATCAGAAAGTGAATTAAAAATAAGTAAAAAAAATTAAAGGCATAACATCCAATTGCCCAAGTTACATAGGCTAGAAATAAGACACTGAAAAGAAGCCAATTAGAACTCACACAAATGAAAAGTATAATCATTGAAATTAAAGTATAATCATTGATAAGTAAAAGAACAGACTAGAAATAGCTGAGAGAATGTGTAAACTGAAATATGAGTCTAAGGAAATTGCACGGAATAAAGGACTGAAAAATCACAAAATCAGAAAATATTAAAAAGTGATGGGGCTTCCCTGGTGGCGCAGTGGTTGAGAATCTGCCTGCTAATGCAGGGGACACGGGTTCGAGCCCTGGTCTGGGAAGATCCCACATGCCGCAGAGCAACTGGGCCCGTGAGCCACGATTACTGAGCCTGCGCGTCTGGAGCCTGTGCTCCGCAACAAGAGAGGCCGCGATGGTGAGAGGCCCGCGCACCGCGATGAAGAGTGGCCCCCGCTTGCCACAACTAGAGAAAGCCCTCACACAGAAACGAAGACCCAACACAGCCATAAATAAATAAAAATAAATAAATTTTAAAAAAGTGATGAAGAGACATAATAGGTAACATGAGGAATTCCAACACACAGCTAATGTAGTTCCCCCCAAAGAAGAATAGAGAAAAGCACTATGCAAGGAGATAACTGCTGGAAATTTTTTTAGAAATGATGAAAAACATAAGTCTTCAGATTGAAGATGTGTATACAATAACTGTAGAGCAGCATAAATAAAAATAAATCCACACCCAGACACATTATTGTGAAAGCAAAGAATACCAAAGGAAAAAAAGAAAGAAAGAAAGAAAAACAAATTTAAAAGCCAACAGAAGGAAGAGTAAATTATCTATAATGGGATAAAAATTAGACAGAGGTCACATAACAATGGAACAGTATATTGAAAATATTTAAAGAAAATCATTGTCAAAGAGGATCAATCAGGACATGTGAAGGAGTTAATTAACATCCAGGACAGTGCTCAAAAGCATGAAGTCATCGAATCTCCCAGCCTCCCCAGCACCAAGGAAAAGATTTCTCAGAGCATCTTCAGGACTCAGCCCCAGTTCTCTACTGTGGTTATTTGACTATTTGCAAACTTCACTGATTTTTCTCCCATCTCACTTCTCCGATTTTCTCATGTAAGTTTTCTGGCCTCACTTCCCCAAATAAACTAGCTGCACCCACATCTGAGTCACAGGGTCTGCTTTGCAGGAAGTAAGCTGGAAATTAAAAAGACAATGCTGTAAACAACAAACACAGGTAATGAGACATAAACTAAAAAGAAAAGAAATGTAAAAGGGTCAATCAGACAAATACTAAACAAAAGACCCATAGATAGAAGGATGGATGGATGGATAGATGGAAGGAAGGATAGACTGAAGGAAGGATAGATGGATGATAGATAGATGGATAGAAAGATAGATAGATAAAGACCACTACAGGATAGGAACAATTCTGAACTGTGTGCTCTCAAAAATATAATCTCAAATATATTATTAAAGAATTCCTAAAATTACAAAGAATCGACAAAATAATAATTATAATAGGAGATTGTAAAAGGATGCCTTTTAGAAATTAATAGACCACACTGGCTAAAAATTAATAAAGATGAAATAAGATTAGAGCTTAACCATATAAAGACAGATAGAACATACTAGGCCACAAATCAAGTTTCAACAAATACCAAAGTATATATATTATATCAACTAAGTTCTCTGTGATGCAGTGAAATTGAAATAATAATACAAATATTACTAAGTCTTCTTATATGTTTGGAAATTTGAAAAAGTATCCCTAAATTATTCATGAGTCATAGAAGACATGACAATGGAATTAGAACAAATGTAAAACTGAATGACAATGAGATATATGTAAAGCAGTACTTTGAAGAAAATTATAATCTTCTTAAATTGATTATACTAACATGAAAGGAAACATTTAAATTAATGAAATAATCATCCAACTGGAAAAAATGAACAATGGAATACACTTGAAAAAGAAGAAAGAAAAATATAAAATAAGGTCAAAATATTATAAAGAAAAATGAAACATATTAGAATTAGAGCTACACTGTCCAATAAGGTAGCTGCTAGCTTTGTGTGTCTCTTGAACACTTGAAATGTGACTAGTGTGACTGTGTTATTGAATTTTTAATTTAATTTTAATTAATTTAAATGTAAATTTTAAAACTGAAGCAGTATGAAATATTTTTATTAAATATTACTGTTTTGATGGGACTTAATTGTTTTAGCAGAACTGCATTTTACTTTAACCACTGAAAGATAATCATCCAATTTGAGATCTCCTTTCAGTATAAAATACATACCAGATTTTGGTGACTTAATATAAAAAGAAGAAAATATCTCATTAATAAATTATATATTGATCACATGTTAAAAATGATAACATTTTTGATAAATTGTATTAAGCAGAATATATTATTAAAATTAATTTCACTTGAAGTTCTTTCTGTATTTGAATGTGGCTGCCAAAAAATTTTAAGTTACTTATGTGGTTCACATTACATTTTTACTAAACAATGCTGACTTACAGAGTGTAGCATTATTACTGAGTACAAGATTAAAATACAAAATGTAATAGCATTTCTATGCAACCAGAAACAATTATAAATAAAATTGCATTATGATTCAATTTGTAATTGCCACAAAATTATAAAAAAAACTAGGAGAAAATGTACTGAAAGACATAAAAGTATACCTAGATAAAAGGAAAAATATTCCATATAATTAAAAGTTGCAACATCTTAAAAATTCTCTCCAAATAAATACATAAATTCAAGGCAATTCAATAACATTTTTACATACTAGACCTGAACATTTGGAAGTAGAAATTTTAAAACAGTATCATTTATATGTAGATATAAATCTAATAAAATATGTGCAGGGTCTGTAGGCTAAAACTATGAAACACTGACGAAAGAAAGCAAAGGAACCCTATATAAAATGGAGAGGTATGTCATGCTCATGTATTGGAAGACTCGATGTTATTTATATGAAAATTTTCCTCTAGTTGATCTATAAATTTGACATGATCCACCTCAAAATCCTAGTAGAAATTTTGTGGATATCGACAAGTGAATCTAAAATATATATGGAAATACAAAGGAATTAGAATAGTTGAAACAATTTTGAAAAAGAAAAAGGTGAAGTGTTCACCCTTTGTGATTTCATGAACCACAGTTGTCAGTCTAGTATCAAAATAGACCCACACAAATGTAGCCAATCGATCTTTGTTAGACAAAGGACTTTGGATGTGTCAATGTAGACCCATTCCTGGTTTAAAAAACAAAAATGCACCATTCTGGTGAGTGATGTTGATAATGGGGGGAACTATGCACGTGTGGGAGTGAGGGGGTATATGGGAAATCTCCTTGCTGAAAACATAAAACTACTCTACAAAAATGAAGTCTTTTTCAAAAGTGCGTGGGAAAGGTTCACACCAGTTTCTCAAGAGTGGAGGAAGAGAGAATAAATGAGAGTGAGGGTTTGGGTATATCAGTAGTTCTTGTATCAGAAGAGGGAGAGAGAGAGAGAGAGAGAGAAGATCTAAACTAAATGTGGCAAATATTAACTATTTAAACTTCAAGATGCATATATTTTCCGTTTGAATTTTTTCCTAATTTTTAAACAATTTCTTTACAGAAATAGAGTGTCTCATAAATGTGTTAAACAATATCAAAATTATAAGAACACCTGTCTTCCCAAATAGCTCCATTAAAGGGCAACACTCACTTACATATGTGCTTCTGAAAAATAAACTTTATTGCTATTTTATACATATATCCCTTGTTTAAAGATTGGAGAAAAACACTGAACTTTAAGCATATAGTGAAGAATTTCTCATGAAGGGAAGGGGTTATGGATTGAGGCTAAAGCTGTATCAGTAAGGTCTGTCTCTTCAATGTTCTTACATATACTGAATTGTTAGGTATTGTACTTTTTTTCCCAGTAAATATCAGATTAATGTTCTAAGAATGTTTTTTTCATTTTGCCCTAAGGGGCAGAGCCTGAGGTTAAGAAATGAGACTAGAACTGGAAACTTAAAAAGAAGTCAAGGTTCTAATTGCCTGCCCTAGCATAGTTGCTCCCACCAGGGCCCACTATTTATAACAAGTTGTCAATGCTGCGCGCAGGAAACGATATTCAGAAAGATCCTCATGCTTTCTGCACTACCAGCAGGATACCATGAATTATTGAATCCTAGAATTCCTTAAGCTTCTTTTTACAAAAAAAAACACTTTTTCATCTACTTTGACAGTTATATCACTCTTTTTTTCTTCCAGTGTCTTCATGAAGCTCTTGATACGAAAGCTTAGGCTTCCTAGACAACTGTTACTCAAAATGAAAAGCTGCATGGATCTTGTCAGCCTCCATCTTACACTATTTAATTTTCAGACTAGAGTTCACAAAATGGCCATTTCTATAATGCATTCCATGTTTCCAGATAGAGAAGACTGCTAGCACAGTAAATATCCATCTAAGCCTTCTTTCTCATCAACAAAACATGTCATTTGTAGTACCCACACATCAACAGAACTTCCTCAAGCCTGCCACTATTGCTTTTTCATAATTATATTTTATAATCCTCCTTTACACACGAGAGCTCAATTCACTTCCTCCTACAATGCATTAGCATCCTCTTCAAATCCATTAGTGGTATCACAAACTCCACAGCATCATTCCCTCTTCAAAATATTTTATTATTAAGTTACTGTACTGCAAGCTGGGAGTCTATGAATATTTAAGCGAGGCATTGTATGTTTATTACACTCTGCCAAGACAAAAAAAAAAAAAAAAAACACAACTATTTGCCCTAATATTTTGGCAGTGGTTTAAAAGCTGCTATGTTTTTTTAAGTGAGATGTTTGCTCAAGTTGAAAATGATTGCTATAAATAAGTAAAGAATCTATTTGTTTGAAATTCTTGATGATTTAAACCTTACCTGTTTTTCAAACTGCAAATAAAATGTCAATGCTAGTTAGCAGCAGGAGTGGGAACACACAAACTGACTCTAGTGCTTTGAGAAACCTGGAGCATTCCTTAGCACAACTAACTCATTCCAGTTTTGCTGGCTCTATATTCACGTTTTAGCATTTGAAACTGATTAGCCCCACATCTCACTGATGGTTATGGAGACTTCTCCATTATTGTTTATAATTTTCAAAGTTATACTGCTCTCTTGAGTTAGTTGGGTATATTATAGACATCGATAATCCATTACTTTCACCGAAAATAAAATTAATTAAATGATTTCATACATTGGATGATATATTACATAGCTGAGACGTAATGGCAAAAAAAGTCTGAAATGTGCATCTACAGAAGAATGGTTAAACAAATATGGTATATCCATGCTGAATATCTTTCTGCAATAAAAAGGAACAGAATACTGATATAGTGTATGACATGGATGAAACTTGAAAGCATTGTGCTAAGTGAAAGAAGCCAGTCACAAAAGAAAACATATGAGGTGATTCCATTCATATGAAATGTCCAGAGCAGACAAACCTATAGAGGCAGAAAGTAAATTAATGATTATTTAGGGTTGGTGGGGTAGGGATGGGGGGCTAAGGAACAAAGGGGCAATAACTAAAGAGTACAGGGTTTCTCTTAGTGGTAATGAAAAATATTCTCAAATTGACTGTGAGAATGGTTGCACATATCTTTGACTATATTAAAAGACACTGAATTGCAGTTTAAATGAGCAAACTGTAGCCTGTGTGAACTGTATCTCAATAAAACTGTTCTTAAAAATGAGTTATAGTTACCAACCTCATTTCTCTTAACAAAAAAGACATCAGACAAGCCTCTTAGATAGCCTCATCCACCAGAGAGCAGACAGCAGAAGCAAGAAGAACTACAATTCTGCAGCCGGTGGAAGGAAAACCACATGCACAGAAAGACAGACAAAATGAAAAGGCAGAGGACTTTGTATGAGATGAAGGAACAAGATAAAACCTCAGAAAAAAAAACTAAATGAAGTGGAGATAGGCAACCTGCCAGAAAAAGAATACAGAATAATGATAGTGAAGATGATCCAGGACCTCGGAAAAAGAATAGAGGCAAAGATCAAGAAGATGCAAGAAATGTTTAACAAAGACCTAGAAGAATTAAAGAACAAGCAAACAGAGATGAACACTACAATAACTGAAATGAAAAATACACTAGAAGGAATCAATAGTAGAATAACTGAGGCAGAAGAATGGATAAGTGACCTGGAAGGCAGAATGGTGGAATTCACCGCCATGGAACAGAATAAAGAAAAAGAATGAAAAGAAATGAAGACAGCCTAACAGACCTCTGGGACAACATTAAACACAACAACATTTGCATTATAGGGGTCGCAGAAGGAGAAGAGAGAGAGAAAGGACCCGAGAAAATATTTGAAGAGATTATAGTCTAAAAGTTCCACAGCATGGGAAAGGAAATAGCCACCCAAGTCCAGGAAGCACAGAGAGTCCCAGGCAGGATAAACCCAAGGAGAAACATGCTGAGACATACAGTAATCAAACTGACAAAAATTAAAGACAAAGAAAAATTATTGAAAGCAACAAGGGAAAAACGACAAATAACATACAAGAGAACTCCCATAAGGTTAACAGCTGATATCTCAGCAGAAACTCTACAAGCCAGAAGGGAGTGGCACGATATATTTAAAGTGATGAAAGGGAAGAACCTACAACCAAGATTACTCTACCCGGCAAAGGATCTCATTCAGATTCGATGGAGAAATCAAAAGCTTTACAGACAAGCAAAAGCTAAGAGAATTCAGCACCACCAAACCAGTTCTACAACATATGCTAAAGGAACTGCTCTAAGTGGGAAACACAAGAGAAGAAAAGGACCTACAAAGACAAACCCATAACAATTAACAAAGTGGTAATAGGAACATACATATCGACAATTACCTTAAACATGAATGGATTAAATGCTCCAACCAAAAGACACAGGCTTGCTGAATGGATACAAAAACAAGACCCATCTATATGCTGTCTACAAGAGACCCACTTCAGACCTAGGGATACATACAGACTGAAAGTGAGGGGATGGAAAAAGATATTCCATGCAAATGGAAATCAAAAGAAAGCTGGAGTAGCTATACTCATATCAGATAAAATAGTCTTTAAAATAAAGAACGTTACAAGAGACAAGGAAGGACACTACATAACGATCAAGGGATCAATCCAAGAAGAAGATATAACAATTAAAAATATATATGCACCCAACATAGGAGCACCTCAATACATAAGGCAACTGCTAACAGCTATAAAAGAGGAAATTGACAGTAATACAATAATAGTGGGGGACTTTAACACCTCACTTACACCAATGGACAGATCATCCAGACAGAAAATTAATAAGGAAACACAAGCTTTAAATGACACAATAGACCAGATAGATTTAACTGACATATATAGGACATTCCATCCCAAAACAGCAGATTACACTTTCTTCTCAAGTGCACAAGGAACGTTCTCCAGGATAGATCACATCTTGGGTCACAAATCAAGCCTCAGGAAATCTAAGAAAATTGAAATCATATCAAGCATCTTTTCCGACAACAACGTTATGAGATTAGCAATCAATTACAGGGAAAAAAACGCAAAAAACACAAACACATGGAGGCTAAACAATACATTACAAAATAACGAAGAGATCACTGAAGAAATCAAAGAGGAAATCAAAAAATGCCTAGAGACAAATGACAACGAAAACACGATGATCCAAAACCTATGGGATGCAGCAAAAGCGGTTCTAAGAGGGAAGTTTATAGCAATACAAGCCTACCTCAAGAAACAAGAAAAATCTCAAATAAACAATCTAACCTCACACCTAAAGGAACTAGAGAAAGAAGAACAAACAAAACCCAAAGTTAGTAGAAGGAAAGAAATCATAAAGATCAGAGTAGAAATAAATGAAATAGAAACAAAGAAAACAATAGCAAAGATCAATAAAACTAAATGCTGGTTCTTTGAGAAGATAAACAAAATTGATAAAACATTACCCAAACTCATCAAGCAAGAAAGGGAGATGACTCAAATCAATAGAATTAGAAATGAAAAAGGACAAGTAACAAGTGACATTTCAGAAATACAAAGGATCATGAGAGATTGCTACAAGCAACTATATGCCAATTATATGGACAACCTGAAAGAAATGGACAAACTCTTAGAAAAGCACAACCTTCCAAGACTGAACCAGGAAGAAACAGAAAATATAAACAGACCAATCACAAGCACTGAAATTGAAACTGTGATTAAAAATCTTCCAACAAACAAAAGTCCAGGACCAGATGGCTCCACAGGTGAATTCCACCAAACATTTAGAGAAGAGCTAAAACCCATCCTTCTCAAATGCTTCCAAAAAACTGCAGAGGAAGGTACACTCCTAAACTCATTCTATGAGGCCACCATCACCCTGATACCAAAACCAGACAAAGATATTACCAAAAAAGAAAATTATAGACCAATATCACTGATGAATGTAGATGCAAAAATCCTCAACAAAATACTAGCAAACAGAATCCAACAACGCATTAAAAGGATCATACACCATGATCAAGTGGGATTAATCCCAGGGATGCAAGGATTCTTCAATATACGCAAATCAATCAATGTGATACACCATATTAACAAATTGAAGAATAAAAACCATATGATCATCTCAATAGATGCAGAAAAAGCTTTTGACAAAATTCAACACCCATTTCTGATAAAAACTCTCCAGAAAGTGGGCATAGAGGGAACCTACCTCAACATAATAAAGGTGATATACGACAAACCCACAGCAAACAACATTTTCAATGGTGAAAAACTGAAAGCATTTCCTCTAAGATCAGGAACAAGACACAGATGTCCACTCTCACCACTATTATTCAACATAGTCTTGGAAGTCCTAGCCACGGCAATCAGAGAAGAAAAAGAAATAAAAGGAATACAAATTGGAAAAGAAAAAGTAAAACTGTCACTGTTTGCAGATGACATGATACTATACATAGAGAATCTTAAAGATGCCACCAGAAAACTACTAGAGCTAATCGATGAATTTGGTAAAGTTGCAGGATACAAAATTAATGCACAGAAATCTCTTGCATTCCTATACAGTAACAATGAAAGATCAGAAAGAGAAATTAAGGAAACAATCCCATTCACCACTGCTACAAAAAGAATAAAATATCTAGGAATAAACCTACCTAAGGAGGTAAAAGACCTGTACTCAGAAAACTATAAGACACTGATGAAAGAAATCAAAGATGACACAAACAAATGGAGAGATATACCATGTTCTTGGATTGGAAGAATCAATATTGTGAAAATGACTATACTACCCAAAGCAACCTACAGATTCAATGCAATCCCTATCAAATTACCAGTGGCATTTTTTACAGAACTAGAACAAAAAATCTTAAAATTTGTATGGAAACACAAAAGACCCCGAATAGCCAAAGCAGTCTTGAGGGAAAAAAACAGAGCTGGAGAAATGAGACTCCCTGACTTCAGACTATACTACAAAGCTACAGTAATCAAGACAATATGGTACTGGCACAAAAACAGAAATATAGATCAATGGAACAGGATAGAAAGCCCAGAGATGAGCCCATGCACATATGGTCACCTTATTTTTGATAAAGGAGGCAAGGATATACAATGGAGAAAAGACAGCCTCTTCAATAAGTGGTGCTGGGAAAACTAGACAGCTACATGTAAAAGAATGAAATTAGGATACTCCTTAACACCATACACAAAAATAAACTCAAAATGGATTAGAGACCTAAATGTAAGACCAGACACTATAAAACTCTTAGAGGAAAACATAGGAAGAACACTCTTTGACATAAATCACAGCAAGATCTTTTTTGATCCACTTCCTAGAGAAATGGAAATAAAAACAAAAATAAACAAATGGGACCTAATGAAACTTAAAAGCTTTTGCAAAGCAAAGGAAACTACAAACAAGATGAAAGACAACCCTCAGAATGGGAGAAAATATTTGCAAATGAATCAACGGACAAAGGATTAATCTCCAAAATATATAAACAGCTCATGAAGCTCAGTATTAAGAAAACAATCCAATCCAAAAGTGGGCAGAAGACCTAAATAGACATTTCTCCAAAGAAGATATACAGATGGCCAAGAAGCACATGAAAAGCTGCTGAACATCACTAATTATTAGAGAAATGCAAATCAAAACTACAATGAGGTATCACCTCACATCAGTTAGAATGGGCATCATCAGAAAATCTACAAACAACAAATGCTAGAGAAGGTGTGCAGAAAAGGGAACCCTCTTGCACTGTTGGTGGGAATGTAAATTGATACAGCCACTATGGAGAACAGTATGGAGGTTCCTTAAAAAACTAAAAATAGAATTACCATATGACCCAGCAATCCCACTACTGGGCATATACCCTGAGAAAACCATAACTCAAAAAGACACATGCACCCCATTGTTCATTGCAGCACTATTTACAATAGCCAGGACATGGAAGAAACCTAAATGCCCATCGAAAGATGAATGGCTAAAGAAGAAGTGGTACATATATACAATGGAATACTACTCAGCCATAAAAAGGAACGAAATTAGGTCATTTTTAGAGACGTGGATGGATCTAGAGTCTGTCATACAGAGTGAAGTAAGTCAGAAAGAGAAAAACAAATATCATATATTAACGCAGACATGTGGAACCTAGAAAAATGGCACAGATGAACCAGTTTGCAGGGCAGAAGTAGAGACACAGATGTGTCTAGAGCAAATGTATGGACACCAAGGGGGGAAAGTGGTGGTGGGGGGGTGCTGGTGGGATGAATTGGGAGATTGGGATTGACATGTATACACTAATATGTATAAAATAGATAACTAATAAGAACCTGCTGTATAAAAAATAAATTAAATTTAAAAATTCAAAAATAAATAAAACAGCGAGGGAAAAACAACAAAAAAGATATGATTTCTTACATCCTCTTGGACACTCAGTATCAGCCCCTCAAGATGATAAATGGAGGTGAGATGGGAGGGGAGTCGGTGTGGCAGACTGGCAAGGAAGTAATAACCCATAGCAGAATCACTTTGGAGTTTTTGAAACTACATAGACCTCTTCTTTCAACAAATGTACCGTCTCTATTCCTATGCCAGAAGCCACTTCTCTATGGGGAAGTGTATAATGGTGATGTGATTCCAAGTCACCTACCTAAAAATGGGTTGAAAACAACTACTCTAAGTAATGGCGTCAACAGGGTGCTCGTAAGGACCCAAAAGTGTGATGGTCAACATTGAGGATTTACTTAAGGAAATATGGCGACCATGTTTATCATTTAACAAAGATAATCAGGCTTCTTTCTCTTTAGCAATGTTTTACTTTATTCCATACAAGGAAATGTTTACAATAAAGAGAGAGAAAGAATTGTTTTAAGCCAAATAATTGGATAAGGTTGGCAGTATTTGTTTTGTGTCAAGCCACATCTGTTGTAAAAGTTTCCAGAGGAAACTGAAAACACTGTATAAAATACATAAATACAAACTTCCTGAAAAACTGTGTATTGTATTTCCTTCCCTGTTTGGATTACTTCTAACAGTTTTACTTCCCTTTGACCATGGAAACTTGACCTGTGTGTCCAGATTACAGCACAGAACAGAAGCAATTTGGGACAAACTCGTTATCCTTTTTCATCTGTTGTCCTCCCTAATTTTCCTTTTACGTTTGCCACTGTCTTTCTTGAAACGATCCTCCCTTTATCTCTTTGATGTTGTATCTGGGTATCTCTTTTTAAATGATACGTAGCCCTTCTTAATATGTGCCGGTCACTGTTGTAAGAGCCTTATATATTTATCCCATGTAATCCTCTTAATCCCATGTACTCTACTTGATGTAGTGCTATTAATTCCACCTTTAAAGACAAGGAAATTCTAAGACAGAAGTGTAAGTAATCTTTCACTTACGCTTTTCCTGCCCCGTCTTGATATCTGTATTTTCTGACTCCTTCAAAGAGCGTAGGAAAGATTAAGTTTTGACTCCGCTGACACCGTTGTGACTTGGCATCCCACTCTCTGAGTCAGGCAGGTGGTGAGAAGTCTCTCTTTTGTGGGTCTTTTCATGGGTTCTTAGGAGAACCCATGAAAGTTCTCCCGTCACTGGGGAACTTTCACCTGTAGTTCATTGAAGCTGGGGAGGTACCGTCTCATTGATTACCATTGTCTCTGCCTCTGAAATCAAGGAATTCAATAGATTCTGTTTGTCGATGTCTGTCTCTTCAGAGATAATCTGTTCTTCCACAGAATCTCAGAATATCCCAAGTTGATATTCTGTCTTGCATTTGGCCCAAATTTAGTCCACAGGAAACACTCACATACATTTATCTCAGCAACACCAGATAATGCAGGCTACATAACACTGCAATCACTTCCTGCTCAACTCATCCAACAGGAGTTGGTCAGTGTCTTTCACCCCTGTTATGCTTCTTAGGTAGGAGTTAGACCATCCAATGGGTCTCCCCACTGGGGAGATCATAGATCAACTCTCAGAATTGTCTCATTGAAAGTCTTCTTATTAAACTGAAGAATTGAACTCCATAGTCTTACATCGAATTGAGGTATGGAAGGAGAACTCACAGAACACAATAAGGTCTCTCCAAAAATTCTCTCTCTCTCCCCATTCTCTCCTTTCTATACCCTTTTATATACCTTATTTAGGAGAGGGAGTTAAAAGTTCTCTAAATGATATTTGCCACCTACTTTTAAAATCTTGGTTTAATTAGCATCTCATTCTGGAATTTGGTATCTGAAACATTGTGTGTGTGTGTGTGTGTGTGTGTATTTATATGTAAAGATATATTCATTTATTCTGATTCCTCTACAGAACTATTACTTCACCAATGGCATCAACCAGGTCTGTTATAGTCACCGCAGCATACACAGCATTTATTCCAGTATGTGGCACTTAAAAGGCATCCATACAATATTTGTACAATGAATGAATGCATGAACACATCTCTTTTATTTATTCATAAAAATATATTAAGATAATTCAGAAAGATCCCCTATTCAGTTCTAATCATGAAGCCATACAGGTCCTCAAAGCAATTACCATTTGTTCCACAAGAAACTTTTTTCATTTTTGAACCTTTCCTGTAAATGCATCAGTTAAGTAATAAACATTATTTTCAGAGTTCTACAGAGTTCTGCCAAAATGTCAATCATGCCATGACAGAAACAGCTATTTCTTTAAATAAAGCAATTTACAATACAATTGTATACTAAGTGCCAATGAATTCTCAGTTAGCTATACAAAATTATCAGACCGCTCTGCTAATGAAATGAAGGAAAACATAATTGACAGTTATCTTATGAGATTTCATTGTAATGCACATGATGTTATAATAAATCTGGTTACTGGAAATTCTGTGGTGCACTGTTTAATGTATATTAATTGATTGCCTTGGAGTCAGCTTATTTTGAAATTCCTGAATGGGTACTATACATCTGAAGTATATTATAACAGGTCGTTACCAAATCTATTGCATATGATCAGTGGAGAAGGAGCTTTACAAAAACCTCTGTTACCATCTATTACCAATTTGTAACAGATGTTGTGGCAATAAAAATTCCAATTTGAAACAAAAAGATTCTCCATACTAGCCTTTCCGTGGTGCCTATTCTGGATTAGTAATTCCAGATCAAGTAAAGAAAAAGTAACTCAACAAAACAGAACCACCTCAAAATCAAAAAACAAAATGATTTTTCTATGTGAAATTAAATTTGATAATTATGTCATGAGTGAGAATTTATTTAACTTTTTAATGTGAGGGTTTTGTTTGTTTGATTTTAAGAAGAGGAAAGTAAAAGCACTATTTTTCCTGCTGTTGGTGTTTTATCATCAACACCCTAACAAGAGTCATTAACATGAAAGTCCAGTTGTGGTCTACAGAATGCTTCAGATAGCATCTTCAAAGTGTGTGACCATCCAGTGAAGGAACTATGTTTCATTTATAATCTAAAGTGCTCAGAATATCTATACTTAAAGTGAATATTTCATTCAAATTACAAATTCATTTTGAGGACTTTGTAGGAAAATATCCAGATTCTTTAATGAACCTTTTTTAAATTGAATTATTTGTTTTTTTCTTATTGATTTGTAAGAGTTCTTTATTCTGGATACAAGTCCCTTATCAGATGCATGATTAGCAAATATTTTCTCCCATTTTGCAGGTTATCATTTCACTTTCTGAATAGTGTATTTTGCAAGATAAAATTTTAAAATTTTGATGAAGTCCAATTCATCTTTTTGTTTCTTTTATTGCTTGTGCTTTTTGTGGTGTCATATCTAAGAAATAAGCACCTAATCCAAGGTCAAGTTTATAGCAAAAAGTTGTTGAGTTTTAGCTCTTTGGGTTGGAAATTTGAGTTAAATTTTATATATGATGTGAGGTAGGGTCCAACTTTATTCTTCTGCATGTGGATATACAGTTGTCTCACCAGGTACCCAGCACCACTTGTTGAAAAGACTATTTTTTTGCCCATTGAATGGTCTTGGCACCTTGTAGAAAATCAACTGACCCTAAATATATGGTTTATTTCTGGACTTTAAAATTATATTCTATTGATATATATGTCTATCTTTATGCTAATACCACACTGTCTTGGTTGCTGTAACTTTCTATTAAGTTTTGAAATTGGGAAGTGTGAGTCCTCCAACTTTGTTCTTCTGATTTTTCAAGACTGTTCTGTTGTTCTGGGCCTTTTGACTTTGCATTTGCGTATACATTTTAGGATCAGTTAATTAATTTCTACAAAAAATGCAGCTGGAATTTTGATAGGGATTGCATTGCATTTGCAGATCCATTTAGGGAGTACTGTCATCTTAACAATATTAAATTTTTCTGTCCATGAACACAGGATGTCTTTCCATTTACTAAGATCCTTTCTTTCCAATATTATGTAGAGTTTGGTATACAAGTGTCTTAGTTCACTCAGGCTGCTATAAAAAAGTACCACAGATTGGAAAGCTTACAAACAATAAAAATTTATTACTCGCAGTTCTGGAGGCTGAAATTCCAGGGTCACGATGCCAGCATGACTGCATTCTGAAGGCCCTCTTCCTGGTTCATAGCTGGTGCTTCCTCGCTAAGGGCTCACAGAAGGGGCTAAAGTGCTCTCTATAGCCTCTTTCATAAGGCACTAATCCCATTCAAGAGAGTTCCACCCTCATGACAACTCCCAAAGGCCCCACCTTCTAATACCATCCTGTTGGGCATTAGGATTTCAATATATGAATTTTGGGAGGACACAAACATTCAGATCATAGGAACAAGTTTTACAAGTCTTTCATTAAATTTATTCCTAAGTATTTTATTCTGTTTTGATGCTAAATGGAATTTATATATATGTATATAATATATATATATATATATATGTAATAGAGACTCTAAAGGCCCACCAGAAAACTGTTAGAACTAATAAACAAAGTCAGTACCTTCACAGGATCCAAAATCAATATACAAAGATCACTTGTGCTTCTATACACTAACAATGAATTATCAAGAGGAGAAATTAAGAAAAAAATATTGTGTAGAATAGCATCAAATAATACTTGTGAATAAATTTAACCAAGGCCATAAAAGATCTATACACTGGAAACTATGATACATTGATGAAGGGAATTTAAAAAGACACAAACAGATGGAACATATTCCATGTTCATCAATTGGAAGACACAAATAAAAGGAAAGATATTCCATGCTTATGGATTGGAAGACATAAATAAATTGAAAGATATTTCATCCTTGCATTTAATAATATTAAAGTATCCATACTACCTACAGCAATCTACAGATTCAACACAATCCCTATCCAAATTCCAACAGCATTTTTCACAGAAATAGACAAAGCAATCCTAAAATTTGTATGAAATCACAAAAGACCCCGAATAGCCACAGCAATCTTGAGCAAAAAGAACAAAGCTGGATTTCAAAATGTAATATACTTCCTGATTTCAAAGTGTATTATAAAGCAACAGTAATTAAAACACTATGGGATTGGCATAAAAATTGACACATACATCAATGGAACAGAATAGAGAGCCCAGAAATAAACCTGTGCATATATAGTCAATTTTTGACAAAAGTGCCAAGATTACAATGGGGAAAGGTTAGTCTCTTCAATAAACAGCATTGAGAAGACTGATTTGCCATACGCAAAACAATGAAAGTAGACTGTATCTAACACCATACATAAAAATCAACTCAAAATGGATTAAACACTTGAATATAAGACCTGAAACCGTAAAATTCCTTAAGAAAACATAGGGGGTTAGCTCCTTAACCTTGATCTCAGCAATGATTTTTTGGATTTGACACCAAAAGCAAAGGCAACAAAAGCAAAAATAAACAAGTGGGACTACATCAAACTAAAAAACTTCTGCTCAGCAAAGGAAACCCTTAATAAAATGAAAAAGCAACCTATGGAATAGGAGAAAATATTCGCACACTATATATGTGATAGGAGGTTAACATCCAAAATATGCAAGGAACTCATACAACTCAATAGCAAGAAAAACAAATAACCCAATTAAAAAATGAGAAAAGGACCTGAATAGACATTTTTCCAAAGAAGACATACAAATGGTCAACAGGTACATGAAAAGGTGCTCAACATCACTTATCATCAGAGAAATGCAAATCAAAAGCCCAATGGATATCACCTCACATCTGTTAGGATGGCTGTTATAAAACAAACAAACAAACAAGAGATAACAAATGCTGGTGAGGATGTGGAGGATGTGGATAAAGGGTACCCTTGTACACTTTTGGTATGGAATGTAAACCAATACAACCACTATGGAAAACACTAGGTTCCTCAAATTTTTGCAGGTTCCTCAAAAATTTAAAAATAGAACTAACATATAATCCAGGACCCCACTTCTAGATATCTGAGTTTCTAAAGGAAATAAAACCATTATCTTGAAGCAATATCTGTACTCTCATTTTCATTGCAGCATTATTCACAATAGTCAAGGTATAGAAACAACTTAAGTGTCCATCAACAGATGAATGTTTTTAAATGTCTCTATGTAAACTGTTTTATTCATATTTTATTTTTAAACATGTTTCTTCATGTGAACTGACTGGAGAATTGGTAATTCAGACAAGAGCACAATCAGGAAGCAAGGAGTTGTGTTCTGTTTTTGTTTTTGTTTTTAAATTTTTGAATTTTATTTATTTTTTTATACAGCAGGTTCTTATTAGTCATCAATTTTATACACATCAGTGTATACATGTCAATCCCAATCACCCATTTCATCACACCACCACCCCCACACACACACACCCCGGCTGCTTTCTCCCTTTGGTGTCCATACGTTTGTTCTCTACACCTGTGTCTCAATTTCTGCCCTGCAAACCGGTTCATCTGTACCATTTTTCTAGGTTCCACATATATGCGTTAATATACAATATTTGTTTTTCTCTTTCTGGCTTACTTCACTCTGTAGGACAGTCTCTAGATCCATCCATGTCTCCACAAATGACCCAATTTCGTTCCTTTTTATGGCTGAGTAATATTCCATTGTATATATGTACCACATCTTCTTTATCTATTCGACTGTCGATGGGCATTTAGGTTGCAGGAAGCAAGGAGTTTTTATGTCACATACACTGTGGACAGATACATGCTACACCTTAAAAGCTTCACTTCTTTTAGCCAATATTATATAAGTTTAATTAAATTCTGTTAGTTTTTTTTTAAAAAAGTATTTCACGGGCCAAGTAAGATCAGTGTTAGAACTAGAACACAGATATTCTGCTTCCTAATCTGGGACCCTTCCCACTTTACCACGTGGTTTTCAATGCAGTATAATGCTAACAATACACAAATTGGAGCATTTCATAAGTTAGAAAGATTGTGTCAGATGACCAGGGTTCAAAGACAGAGACTATCCTTTGGATGGGTCCCTTATCCTACCTGAAGCTCAGTTTCCTCATCTTATAGTATTCTACACCTCATATTCTCATTATTTTTGTAGAATCAACTGAGTTAACACATATAGGCCTTAGCCCAATTCCTGGGAATACTATTATTAGTTATATGATAACCCCTTAACATGACTAATAGAGCAACAGGGGCAGAAATAATTATTGGTACAATGATGTGCTCTAAAACAACAAAACTCGTTCTATTTTCTGAAACTTTCATTCTAAATGAATTTAAATATATCTATTTTTCATATCTCAAGGAATTTTACAATATGCTGTTAATATTTTGCATTTTGAACAAGTTCAAACTAGAATACTTAAGAATTTAACTCAAATGAACATTAGTGTTGCCACTTTCATTGGGATGGTATATAAAGTTATGATGTTGCTAAAGACTCAGCTGGCTTCCTGTCAGTACTAATAATGCTTGAATTTCATCAGCTATTGGAGCAATTTAAAAATCCTTTCAACATTTCCTCACAAGCCACACCTCCTCCCAAATAATTCCTCTTGATCATTCCAAGGCATGCCTTTAGTCTGCTGACTTCACTAACTCAGATTGAAAAGGACAAGCAAGGAGAGTGTTGACCCCTCTCCCAATCACATACCAAGTGTTCTATGAGAATGCAGAGCTTCTGTGTTCTCCAAACAGAAGTAAGAAAGTTTACTTAGGAGAAATAATTCCCAAGCCTCTGGGTATGAGACACCCCAGTGGGTCTCCAATTATTACAGAGAAAATTAAGCTTTATTTCATTTAATTTTTTCTAAATCCCTCACTAAAAGTTTTACGGTAAATAGAGTATATGCTATGTAACAGGGTTGTGTTGGGGAGATGGTCAATAAGGAGCATATTATACAAATATTGATGAAGTCATCACTTCAAAAAAAAATTAAAAAGCAAGCCTTGAAACAATGCAGTTCTGAATTTTAGTAATTAACTGTGATGAAAGTATAAAAATCAGACATCTCTGTAGAGATGTCCCTATCATCCACTGTGACAGATCAGAAGAGATTTGGAATAGTGTATACAGCACATTAAATATAACAGTTGTCTGACTTCAAATAAAAATACTTTTCGATTCAAAATAATTCAACAATAACCCTTCAAATGTGATTGATCATTAAATCCATCAAAGTCACAATTCAAGACTGAAATTTTTATCACTCTGTAGTAAAACTAGTCTAAAGAAACTAAAGTTAAAAGGACAATTAAAGTAGTTCAATTCTCTCTGGGGGATGTATAAATGTAGGTCAATACATTCCAGTGGTCAAAAGGAGGTTAATGCCAGCTCTAGACTTATTCAATAAGGTGCATGCGAGGTTATAATGATTTCGATAGCATGGCAATAATTCCTGGACATCTCCCAACCTTACCATTTTCCCAAACCTTGAGAAAGTTTTCTGGTTCTTCCCATATATGCCACTTTTACAAAGGAGCAGAGCCTTTGAAAGAAAAACATTTTTGGCTCTGTTAATGCTAGTGTATTCTTCCAGCCCATTATTCAGTGTTCAGGACTGGACAGGCAATTACATGCAAATTTGTTGGGAGCTAGGAGGTTCATTTACTACATTCAGCCCCATAGAGGAAGATCAATAGAAGTGCAAAACCTAATCCTAGATGAAAGCACCATGATCAGGTAATGGTTATAGAGTTAAGGCCCTCAGAAGAATGTTGGGAATCAAAAGGGCATGCTAGAGAAAAGCATTATGCATAGTGCTTTTTTGAACCATATGGGAAAGACAACAGACAAAGTGAACCAAAGAGTTGGAACACAAGAAGGTAGACATGCAGTTCAACACAAATTGTTAGGGTTTTTCAAAGGATATGAATGAGGATTGGACCAATTAAAAATGGCTGCCTCGAAAACCTTTTGTTGGCTTTTTAAAGAATAATGGTGTGCAAACCATTGCTCAAACTTAAACCATGCAAGTCATGCTTGCATTTAACTCTTAAGAAAAAGAGAAACTCTTCACTGCTAGTTTTCCTGTCTTTTAATTTTTGTGGGGTTTTTTTTCTGATGTTTTACCCTACCCAAGGCCATATACCCTGTTGACATTTAGTAAAAGTTATTGAATGTTTCTTAATAAAAATTTAGAAGAATGTACATGCTAACAGTTATTGTTGATTTCATGGAAGAAAGATAATGAGAATGAACAGGGTGGGAACTAGTACATGTTGTAGAGGCTGGTGGTTATTCTGATTGGCTGTTAAGTAATTTGAATATCACCACAAGTCATGAATGGGTATGCAGCCTGCATTATAAAGGGAAAAGAAAAGTTCTTAAAACATAATTAGTCCTTATCAATGCGGACTATCAATGTCTTCAGAATGTATTGAGAGGATACTTGCCCTGGTGTGCAGTGGATTTTCAGAGGATCCTTGGATGGTTTACCAAGTTCCCATGCATCTGCTAAAACTGCATGTAAATTTTTATGTGTATGTACCCTGTTGCCATTTACTGGAAAAAGAAGCCTTTAAGAAGATTATTAAAGAGTTTCTGAAACAGGAAAATAAAACTAAAACTTTTAATAAATAAGAAAATTGGCCAGCATTTTTTCTCTGTGTTAGTTTAGATCTTCTAAGAAGTTGATGCAAAGCAGGATTAAGCATGCAAGGATTTTATTAGGGGAAATGCCTGTGAGAGAAAATGGGGGAAGATTCTGGGAAGATGGGGAGAGCCATCAGACCAGGATACAAGTCTGACCCCAAAAGAAGGACAGAGAGAAAAGCATCCTAGACTGTCCTGTGGCCAAGGAAGGTTGGGCAAGCCTCGAGGGGTGTTCTTGAACCAAAGCTGGTCATCAGTAGAGTTCCACATCACACAGGAATGAGCCTGCCTTGTCCCTGTGCCACACTCAGTCTAGCAGAAGCCAGTGGGAAGGGTGGTCTCAGCACAAACATAGCAATGGATTTCACAGCCCAGCAGCTAGGGCATTTGTCAGTTTTGTCTGTTCTAATTGAAGGTCTTCAAGGCACATGCTCATGGCTGCCATTCTTTGAGTCATGTTATCGGTCAAATCTGCTTTTCAACCTGCTGATAATCTTGTTCAGGAAATCAGACTGAATTCTAAGCAGCCTGGAGCTAGTCACTTAATCATCGTGTTTCATTGTTCAGTTTGAAACTTATTTAGAGCTCTAATCCTTTAATGCATCCAAAACATAGTCAGGTTTATGTTTTCATAGTTTAGATTGCTTTTATTCAAAACTAAAAATTAAAATCCTTCTCTTTTTCTACCTAATTGTCTTGGAATTGGTCATTCACAAACTGATAGATAATTCACTATGGGTAAGATAAAGATGCATTGTAGAATGTGATTAAATATAAGCCAATAGCAGCCACAACCTAGAAACGTATACATTATTCCTCAACAGAATTACCTTGGTGAATCACAATGCCATTTCAGAAAACTGTTGTCATATTACTTTGATAACAATACATATGACACATCAAAATAAAACTTTTCTAGCTATAAGGCTTTGGTAATGCTTTGTCCTAATTCTGATTCTGAAGATCACAGTAACATGTTTAATGCTTATGTTACTGCTACTCAGTGGAACCTATCAAAGATAGTTATTTCCATGAGAAAATAATCTAAAGTCCTTGCTTAATTCTCCACATTGAAACTTAAAGGGCAGGTATGGGGAGAAGAGAAACAAATATAATTAAAAATACATAACAAACTAAAAAATATATTTATAGTATACATTGCAAATCCTTAATTTATGAAAACCTTTAACAAATCAATAATAAAACAAATATACCTATTGAAAATTGGTAAAAAATCATGAATAGAAATGTACGGAAGAAATACACATAGTTTATAGATGAAAATATCAATGTCATTTATAATGAATGATATACAAATTAATAAGCTGCCATTTTCACTCACATAATTGATAATGCATGAAAATAATAAAATTCACCATTCACAAGGGTATTGGGAAGTGGGTCTCTCATGGAAATAGTTTGCAATTTCTCTCAAAGCCAATATAACACAATATACTAAAGCTTTTTAAAAACATATTTGCTGGGCTTCCCTGGTGGCGCAATGCAGGGGACACGGGTTTGAGCCCTGGTCTGGGAAGATCCCACATGCCGCGGAGCAACAAAGCCCGTGAGCCACAATTACTGAGCCTGCGCGTCTGGAGCCTGCGCTCTGCAACAAGAGAGGCCGCGACAGTGAGAGGCCCGCGCACCGTGACGAAGAGTGGCCCCCACCTGCCGCAACTAGAGAAAGCCCTCGCACAGAAACGAAGACCCAACACAACCAAATATTAATTAATTAATTTAAAAAAAAAACAAAAACATATTTGCTTTTGACCCCGATTCCACTCTTAGAAATGTAGCCTAAGGGGGGGCTTCCCTGGTGGCGCAGTGGTTGAGAAACTGCCTGCTAATGCAGGGGACACGGGTTCGAGCCCTGGTCTGGGAAGATCCCACATGCCACGGAGCAACTAGGCCCGTGAGCCACAACTACTGAGCCCGCACGTCTGGAGTCTGTGCTCCGCAACAAGAGAGGCCACAATAGTGAGAGGCCCGCGCACCGCGATGAAGAGTGGCCCCCGCTTGCCGCAAATAGAGAAAGCCCTCACACAGAAACGAAGACCCAACACAGCCATAAATTAATTAATTAATTTAAAAAAAAAAAAAAAAGAAATGTAGCCTAAGGAAATATTATAGATATGTACATAACACGTAACAATATTCAGTAAGTGTATTCACAATTATAGAAATAAAGGCTTACTTAAAGATAAAATCTTTATCTTTATATGGGTGATCAAATGGGATATTATATAGCCATTAAAAATCAATTTTAGAAAAGTGAACAGTCGGTTTCATTTTTGTAACGTGTGCATATGTGTGTACACACACACACACATACCCTTGATTTTGCAGGACAGCTCCAAAATAAGAACAATTTAATGGCAGCAGACTTCTCTTGGTTTTGATTAAAAATTCTGCCATAAAATCAACAGCTCCATACCTATTACTGGAAAAAGCAGATTGCCAGACCATAGACAATTTTTTTTAATAATTTTTTTTTATAAATGTATTTTATTTTTGACTGTGTTTGGTCTTCATTGCTGCACCCGGGCTTTCTCTGGTTGCGGCGAGCCAGGGCTACTCTTCGTTGTGGTGCGCGGGCTTCTCGTTGCAGTGGCTTCTCTTGTTACGGAGCACGGGCTCTAGGCACGCAGGCTTCAGTAGTTGTGGCACACAGGCTCAGTAGTTGTGGCTCGCGGGCTCTAGAGCGCAGGCTCAGTAGTTGTGGCGTATGGGCTTAGCTGCTCTGCAGCACGTGGGATCTTCCTGGGCCAGAGCTCGAACCCGTGTCCCCTGCATTGGCAGGCAGATTCTTAACCACTGCGCCACTAGGGAAGCACCCTGAACCATAGACATTTTGACAATGCACCCGCACATATTTCCCTTAAGTTTAAACATGTGGCAGAAATATTACTGAAATGTTTCAGTCTCAGACAAATGCCAGTCTCAGTGTATGAAACAGACTACGGAGGATGACCTGAAATAAACTGAGAGAAGAGGGACCAGTAAGACTTGGCAAAGTGCAGAGAGAGAGGGACAGCCTTGCCATCGACAGATCCTAATCACACTCTGGTTCTGCCACCTACTAAGTTTGGGCCCACGACAAGTTTCTTTACCTCTCTGGGCTTGAGTTGACTCACTGGTAAGATACTAAAGATACTACTCACCTCAGAGCACTCTTGAGAAGATTAGGGATGATGTCTAGAAAATTCCTCATTCTCCTCATATCTGGAATAGGCTGGGGATTCCTACAGCGCTGGTGGTTTTTGTCATCACCAATGGCTCTCCGCATTTATAAGCAGCAGTCAGTCCCACTGAACTCCCAATGGAGCCACAATACTTTAAGAATGACTCAACCCTATCCAGCCAGACTTAAATGAGGATGCACAAGACAAACACTTGTATGACTATTCCAGCCCAGGAAGACTAACCTCAACAGAAAAGCCTCAAACTCTATTTGCAGCCCTATCAGATCGACTTGGTTTAATTTATCATCATTTATTTGGAGTTTGATTGGGAATGACACATACCCTGCAAAATCTCATCAAGACCTGTTGTTCTTCTCATTGTTTTTTGAAGAAAAATCTTCCAATGGCCCACAATGGCCTATATGATCATAATAATAGTAACCACTGTAATTTATGAAGCAACTAATATGTGCCAGGCCCTCAGATGCTCTAAAAGCATAATTTTATCTCAAAGCCCTGCGGAGTATATACTAGTCTCATTAAATACAGGGGGAAAGAGTGTCTGAGGAATTAAAAATCTTGCCTTGCCTATGGTTACTTTAGTACTCATTGGTTCCTTAGCAGGGCGTACAAGTCTCTTCACAAATTTGTAAATAGGCCACGTCTTTCTCATGTGTAAAATTAAAAAGTAGCAATATGTGGGGAGGGGGAGGACAGTGGTGGAAGATGACCACTTTGAGCTGCATTATTTATGGAAAACTTGATGAAGGTAAAGTGGATCCTTCTATAGAGTATATGTAGAGAAGCAAAAAAGTAAAATATGCATCTTTTGCATCAGAAAAAAAAAAGGTATTTCTAAGCAGTACCAGCGGCCCACTTAAAGAGAGTCAAAGTGAATTTGTAGTGGGCCAGCTCCATCCAACTGGAAAGTATTCAATAAATGGTGTTTGTAATTATAGATCATAATTCTAGAAGGGCTCAAAATTGGGATCCCGACTGTAATACCAAATGTATAAGGAAATAGAAAAGAGAAAAATGTACCTAAAATGCTGATCTTCTTACCAACTCATAATGAGACTAACAAGAATGCAGAAAAGCAGTAATTTGAAGAATATGTTGATAGATTCACGTGAGTGAATATATCTATAATAGATTCAAATGAAAAAAATTTTAACTCCATACTATGTTTCATCAATACAAATATGCACTTTTTTTCATTTTTAATGTCTTGGATATAGAGGTCCATCTTAGAGTCAACAGCACCTTAAAATCACTGTCAACCAGGGTGGACTGTTGAGTTAATTGTCTTTGCCTATTTGTGTGCAAAGTTGACTTTTTTCCTGGTGGCTTATCTGGGGAACTGCAACTTCTTAGTTTGTAGTCAAGAGAACATTTAAGGGCCATTAGAGAAAGGATACGAGCTACTTTTGTTGCCACTAGTCTTCTTGATGTACAGAGTAAAACATTTTGTGGAAAAACATAGATATAAATGACTCCAAGTGAAAAAATAATTCAGAAGAGTCAAAATCTGAATTTGAAGCTATTTTGGGAATACCGTAATCAATATATGTCACTTCTATTTTCCTTCTTATGAATGTATAAGAGTAATGTATGATTAACACATCTATATCTGAAAAATTCTAAAGAATTCTTTCAACGAGAATTAAATTAAAATTCTGAATAAGAACACATAGTGTCAGGTTTAGTTAACAGCATATTTTTTTCTGTCTTTGTACCTAATGTAATGGTACATCTTACAATGAATGATGTTTCGGAATTGATGAAATAAAGTACTCAGTGAAGAATACCTGTAAATGCTTTCAAAACTCCTTAATCCATATCAAAAGAGAAGAAAAACGTGTTAAGAACAGTAGCCCATTAGCTGGTAAACAGAATAATGCAGAAATTGTATCATATAATTATCCATCATTACAGTAGCAGTGGACTGTTCCTTTAGCCCCAAGGTGATCAAAACTATAATGAATTTACACCAAAGTATCTAAGGTGAGTAAGCAATTCTCTTGTAGCAAATGGCCTGCTGCTATGAAGTAAATTAACTCTTCCTGACACCATTTAATAAATCACTTCTTACAGATTGTATCTTGATGTTCTGGGAAGTTAATCTGCCACACAGGAGAATTTTTCTCCTACACGGAATTTTACTCCTCTTACTTCACATCGATCATGTGGAGGCTGAGGAAGTCATCTAGATTACTGTGACACTTTAGAGTTTTGCCATTTAAATGAAATGCATGATGAAGTTCACAACAAAAATGAATTCAGTTCTGTGAGGGAGCTTGGCAGATTTTCTTTCAGTCAACAATTTCAGGGTTTGGTTTTGCTTTTTAGGGAAAAAAAATTGGTAGGTTTAGGATTTGAAGCTTTTTATTTTTTTACCCTAGTTTTCTCTAGGTTCTCTGTTTTAATGTTACCTCTCCTCTTTCTGTTGCTAAGCAGATGGGACACATTGGTACGTGACATTTTACCCAACCACTTTTATGCAGCTTCAGTGGTAATGACCAGAGGTCATGAAAACATAATCACACACGTTGAAAACTGGAGCACTCACCTTTTTGTTCCTGGAAAACTACAGCGAATGTACCCCCCAAAAATGTTTTTTAGAATATAATAATACTAATAACATATTTATTAAATAAGTTTTTCTGTATATCACCCCATTGGAGATTCACAAAACCCCAGGGCAATGTAAAGGGACAGTATCAGCATCATCACCGCCACCGCCAGCAGCAGCAGCATATTTCAGGTGAGAAAAATGAGATTATGAAAGGTCAGGCCAGATGATAAGTACATGGCAATGATGGGAAATGAGTGCTATTCATTTGACTTCCCACTGAGAATAAACCAAAGTGCCCTTTGAAGTGTAGGAAAACTGGAAGTTTTACACTTGTAATGAAAGCTAATTTAAAGGTATATTTTTACTTCCCATAGCTCCATAGTCTAACTTTGCAGCTTTCTTACTCAATAAAAAATAATGAGTAACAATAATAATAATAATGTTGATAGCTATCAATTATCTAATATTGAGTTCTACTAGGCACCCAAATAAATGCTGCCCTTATACCAGCCTACAGAATACTAAACGTTATGAAGAATCAAAGGCTCAAAAAGTAAATGACATGCTAAAGGGCATCATTTAGTATGTAGTGGAGCAGAATTAAAACTCATATGTGTCCCACTTCCAAACCTGCACCTCTAACCATTCCACTGTATTATCCCAGCTGCTAGCTCTTTCAGATTCTTCAGAAGAAGACTCTTTTTTCATTTGTATTACAGGTTGCTTTTTCATAATTCCAGTTTTAATTAATGTTTTTCATTCTCAAGGTACACACTGAACACAGTGAACCTTAGTTCGAAATGCATTAAGAGGTTTGCATTCAGAAGGCATGGTAAATTAGCTGGGTGACTGAGAACTGAAAAGCAACTATCATACAATGACAATAAAGTGGGTAATTAATTGATCTGTGATACACAAAATAGAGAAAAGCCAGTGACCACATGCATAGTGCACTAGAATGAGCGCTGCAACAGCGCTCAGAAACTCGGATTTTAGTCCATTTTTTTAAATTGCTTTTTAAAATATTGAATAGATGCAAAGAACATTTATAAATATTTGTAGTACAAAGAATCACAGTAAAATTCAGACCTATATATTCACCATCCAGATAAAGAAACAGCGCATTACCTTTATCTATGGGGCCCCCGCTTCTCTCCATAAGTAACCGCTCTCCTGACTTTCATGTTTATTGTTCCCTCTGTTTCTTTGTAGTTTTACCAGGCAATTCGCATAAAAAACAATGGATTGCTTCGTTGTGCATATTTTGGAACATGGATTTTCTGGATTTTCATCTGCAGTCTTATGTGACTTGCTTTTTTCACTCAGCGCTACATTTCTGAGATACATTCAAGTTGTTGCTTGTGGTTGAAGTTCATTCTTTTTAATTGTTCTATGTATGTGGATATATTTGTCCTCTGTATGATTATATAACAATGTATTTATCTATACTAATTTTTAAAAATTGAAGTATAGTTAATTTACAATGTTGTGTTAGTTTCTGGCATAGAGCAAAGTGATTCAATTTTATAGATATATATGTGTGTGTGTATATATATTCTTTTTCAGATTCTTTTCCATTATAGTTTATTACAAGATATTGAATACAGTTCCCTGTGCTATACAGTAGGATTTTGTTGTTTACCTATTTTATATATAGTAGGTTGTTATCTGCTAATCCCAAACTCCTAATTTATCCCTCCCCCACCCCGTTTCCCCTTTGGTAACCGTAAGTTTGTTTTCTACAGCTGTGTCTGTGTCTGTTTTTTAAATAAGTTCATTTGTATCATATTTTAGATTCCACATATAAGTGATATCATATGACATTTGTCTTCCTCTGTCTGACTTACTTCTCTTAGTATGATAAACTCTAGGTCCATCCATGTTTCTTTCATTATTTTTTTTATGGTTGAGTAGTATTCCAATGTATGTGTGCATATACATATATATCTCCCACATCTTCTTTATCCATTCATCTGTCGATGGACATTTAGGTTGCTTCCATGTCTTGGCTATTGTAAACAGCGCTGCTATGAACATAGGGGTGCATGTATCTTTTCGAATTAGCGTTTTCTCCAGATATATGCTCAGGAATGAGATTGCTGGATCATATGGTAACTCTATTTTTAGTTTTTCAAGGAGTTTTTTTTTTTTACTGTTCTCCATATCTATGTTAATTTTAATGGGCATTTGCATTGCTCCTAGCTCTTTTTGCTAGTGTAAATATTACCAATTTAAAGATTTTTCTCTCTTTCTTCTGGTGCAAGAATTTCTCTAGGATATATCTACGTACAAGTAGATTTGCCAGCTTATGGGAAATGCATATCATCAGCTTTGCTAGATAATGTCCAATGATGCTCCAAAGTGCTTGGACAAATGTGTACTCCTCCTTCAGTATGTAAAAGTTATGGTGGCTTCATAGACTTACTAACAACTGTTTTTGTTAACCTCCTAACTTTTACCTGTCTGCTAAGTGCGAAATTGTATTTCATTCTGGTTTTAATTTGCATTTCCTTAAAACTAATGAAATTGAGTATCTTTTCATTTGCATATAGACCATTCAAGTTTCTTCTTCCTTGAAGTACCTGTTCAAGTCTTCTTTTTTTAATAAATTTATTTATTTATTTATTTATTTATTTTTATTTATTTATTTATACAAGTCTTTTGTCCATTTCTGTACTAGGTTGTTTTTTTCATTCGGATTTGTAGGTATTCTTTATGTATTCTGAATACCAATCTATTTTTAGCTCTATGTGCTACAAATATCTTCTCTCAGTCAGAGGCTTGCATTTTCACATTCTCTGAAAAAAGAAGAAAAGTTCCAAATTTTTCTGAAATCGAATCTGTTTTCTAATTTGTACTTTTGCTTCTTTTTAAAGAAATTTGTCCAACACTGAGATCATAAAGATCATCTCCAAAACTGTCTTCTAAAAGTTTCACAGTTTTGCCTTGCACACTGCTCTTCAGTTAGCTTGGAATAGATATCTGTGTATCTGGGCTCTACTTGGCTTTTGATTTTTTCATATAAATTTTAGGATCAGTTTGTAAAGCGTCAGAAGGAAATCATATTATGATTTTTATTGGAATTGCTTTTAATCTATACAGAACTTTTGGTAGAATTTACATCTTTATGATATTAAATCTTGTAGTTCATAAATATCATATAGTCCTTCATTTATTTATGGCTTTTTCAATGTGTTCCCACAAAGCTTTAGTATTTTCTCTGTAAAAGTCATGTATATCTTTTGTGGATTTTTTTCCCTAAATGCTTTATATTTTTGAGGCTATTATAAATTGTATTCTCTTTTTAAATATTTTCCAATTCCTTTTTCATTATTAATATATATATATTGATTTTTGTACATTGATTTCATATCTAGCCACCTTGCTAAATTATCTTGCTAATTCAAATTATCTGCATATATATATATAGTTTACTATACAGACAGTTATATGCAAATAATAACTATCTCTTCCTTTACAATCCAATTTAATAAAGGTTAATTTTTTTCGTGTAAAACCAGCCTTGCATTCATTGTAGCCAGTTTAGTTATGTACTATATTCTTTATACATTGTGCAGTTCATTTTAATAATACTTTGTTTAGAACATATTCATCCTTATGAGCAGGATGAGAGTTTTTCTATTGCCTAGATTAATTTGTATGAAATTGGACTAATTTATTCCTTGAATGTAACACAAACCTCACTGACTACAACATCTAGATTAATGTTTTATTTTATTTTTTGGTGTTTGCATTGTGTGTGTGTGTAGAAAAGAGATTTTTAACTGCTGAATCAATTTCTTTAATGATCATACAGTTATTATGATTATTCTTATTGTGTTAATTATGGCAAATTATATTTTGAGAATTTTTCCAATTCTAATAAGACTGCAACACTGACATAATGTCATTCATTATTCTTTTAATGTATGCAGACTTTACTGTAATGGCCTCTTTTCTTCCTAAATTATTATATTGGGTTCTCCTTTTTCCTTAACCAATTTGACCAGTGGATTCTTTCAAAAAACAAACTTTTGGCTTTGTGGATTCTATTATGCTTTTGTTTTCCTCTTTATTATAATTGCCATTTGATCCACATTTTTAGGATATATTCTGTAGTTGCTTCTTTGTTTCTCACAGTGTCATAAGTTAAAATCTCAGCTCATTAATGTTCTTTTTTTCTTTTCCAATGTAAGCATTTAAAACTATAAACTTTTCTCTAAGTATCAATTTTGCTATATCCCATAAATTATGATACAGAGTATTTTTGCCTTTGTTCTATATTAAATATTTTCTAATTTTATTATAATTTCTTATTTGGCCCATGCTTTATTTATAAATAATGTTTCTTGTTCTTCAAATGTCTCTTGCTTTGTTGGTTGTAGTTCGTTCTTAATTTCTAACTCAGTTGTTTTTTTTAACATCTTTATTAGAGTATAATTGCTTTACAATGGTATGTTAGTTTCTGCTGTATAACAAAGTGAATCAGCTGTACATATACATATATCTCCAAATCTCCTCCCTCTAGTGTCTCCCTCCCACCCTCCCTGTTCCACCCCTCTAGGTGGGCACAAAGCACCAAGTTGATCTTTCTGTGCTATGTGGCTGCTTCCCACTAGCTATCTATTTTACATTTGGTCGTGTATATATGTCCATGCCACTCTCTCACTTCATCCCAGCTCACCCTTCCCCCTCCCCGTGTCCTCAAGTCCATTCTCTACGTCTGCATCTTTGTACTGTCCTGCCCCTAGGTTCTTCAGAGACATTTTTTGTTTTTTTTAGATTCCATATATATGTGTTAGCATACGGTATTTGTTTTTCTCTTTCTGACTTACTTCACTGTGTATGACAGTCTCTAGGTCCATCCACCTCACTACAAATAACTCAGTTTCGTTCCTTTTTATGGCTGAATAATATTCCATTGTATATATGTGCCACATCTTCTTTATCCATTCATCTGTCGATGGACACTTAGGTTGCTTCCATGTCCTGGCTATTGTAAATAGAGCTGCAATGAATATTGTGGTACATGACTCTTTTTGAATTATGGTTTTCTCAGGGTATATGCTTAGTAGTGGGATTGCTGGGTTGTACGGTAGTTCTATTTTTAGTTTTTTAAGGAACCTCCATACTGTTCTCCATAGTGGCTGTATCAATTTACATTCCCACCAACAGTGCAAGAGGGTTCCGTTTTCTCCACACCCTCCCCAGCATGTATTGTTTGTAGATTTTTTGATGATGGCCATTCTGACCAGTGTGAGGTGATACCTCATTGTAGTTTTGATTTGCATTTCTCTAATTATTAGTGATGTTGACCATCCTTTCATGTGTTTGTTGGCAATCTGTATATCTTCTTTGGAGAAATGTCTATTTAGGTCTTCTGCCCATTTTTGGATTGGGTTGTTTGTTTTTTGATATTGAGCTGCATGAGCTGCTTGTAAATTCTGGAGATTAATCCTTTGTCAGCTGCTTCATTTGCAAATATTTTCTCCCATTCTGAGGGTTGTCTTTTCGTCTTGTTAATGGTGCAAAAGTTTTTATGTTTCATTAGGTCCCGTTTGTTTATTTTTCTTTTAATTTCCATTTCTCTAGGAGGTGGGTCAAAAAGGATCTTCCTGTCATTTATGTCATAGAGTGTTCTGCCTATGTTTTCCTCTAAGAGTTTTATAGTGTCTGGTCTTACATTTAGGTCTTCAATCCATTTTGACTTTATTTTTGTGTATGGTGTTAGGGAGTGTTCTAATTTCATTCTTTTACATGTAGCTGTCCAGTTTTCCCAGCACCACTTATTGAAGAGGCTGTCTTTTCTCCATTGTATATTCTTGCCACCTTTTTCAAAGATAAGGTGACCATATGTATATGGGTTTATCTCTGGGCTTTCTATCCTGTTCCATTGATCTATATTTCTATTTTTGTGCCAGTACCATACTGTCTTGATTACTGTAGCTTTGTAGTATAGTGTGAAGTCAGGGAGCCTGATTCTTACAGCTCCAATTTTCTTCTCAAGATTGCTTTGGCTATTCGGGATCTTTTGTGTTTCCACACAAATTGTGAAACTTTTTTGTTCTACTTCTGTGAAGAATGCCATTGGTAGTTTGATAGGGATTGAATTCAATCTGTAGATTGCTTTGCGTAGTATAGTCATTTTCACAATGTTGATTCTTCCAATCCAAGAACATGGTATATCTCTCCATCTGTTGGTATCATCTTTACTTTCTTTCATCAGTGTCTTATAGTTTTCTGCATACAGGTCTTTGGTCTCCTTAGGTAGGTTTATTCCTAGGTATTTTATTCTTTTTGTTGCAATGGTAAATGGGAGTGTTTCCTTAATTTCTCTTGCAGATGTTTCATCATTAGTGTATAGGAATGCAAGAGATTTCTGTGCATTAATTCTGTGTCCTGCTACTTTCCCAATTCATTGATTAGCTCTAGTAGTTTTTTGGTAGCATCTTTAGGATTCTCTATGTATAGTATCATGTCATCTGCAAACAGTGACAGTTTTACTTCTTCTTTTCCAATTTGGATTCCTTATATTTCTTTTTCTTCTCTGACTGCTGTGGCTAAAACTTCCAAAACTATGTTGAATAATAGTGTGAGAATGGGCAACCTCATCTTTTTCCTGATCTTAGTGGAAATGGTTTCAGTTTTTCACCATTGAGAACGATGTTGGCTGTGGGTTTCTCATTTATGGCCTTTATTATGTTGAGGAAAGTTCCCTCTATGCCTACTTTCTGGAGGGTTTTTATCATAAATGGGTGTTGAATTTTGTCGAAAGCTTTCTCTGCATCTACTGAGATGATCATATGGTTTTTCTCCTTCAATTTGTTAATATGGTTTATCACATTGATTGATTTGCATGTATTGAAGAATCCTTGCATTCCTGGCATAAACCCCACTTGATCATGGTGTATGATCCTTTTAATGTGCTGTTGGACTCTGTTTGCTAGTATTCTGTTGAGGATTTTTGCATCTACATTCATCAGTGATATTGGCCTGTAGTTTTCTTTCTTTCTGACATCTTTGTCTGGTTTTCGTATCAGGGTGATGGTGGCCTCGTAAAATGAGTTTGGGAATGTTTCTCCCTCTGCTATATTTTGGAGGAGTTTGAGAAAGATAGGTGTTAGCTCTTCTCTAAATGTTTGATAGAATTCACCTGTGAAGCCATCTGGTCCTGGGCTTTTGTTTCTTGGAAGATTTTTAATCACAGTTTCAATTTCAGTGCTTGTGATTGGTCTGTTTATATTTTCTGTTTCTTCCTGGTTCAGTCTCGGAAGGTTGTGCTTTTCTGTGAGTTTGTCCATTTCTTTCAGGTTTTCCATTTAATTGGCATATAGTTGCTTGTAGTAATCTCTCATGATCTTTTGTATTTCTGAAATGTCACTTGTTACTTCCCCTTTTTCATTTCTAATTCTATTGATTTGAGTCTTCTCCCTTATTCTCTTGATGAGTCTGGCTAATAGTTTATCAATTTTGTTTATCTTCTCAAAGAACCAGCTTTTAGTTTTATTGATCTTTGCTATCGTTTCCTTCATTTCTTTTTCATTTATTTCTGATCTGATCTTTATGATTTCTTTCCTTCTGCTAACTTTGGGGTTTTTTTGTTCTTCTTTCTCTAATTGCTTTAGGTATAAGGTTAGGTTGTTTATTTGAGATGTTTCTTGTTTCCTGAGTAGGACTGTATTGCTATAAACTTCCCTCTTAGAACTGCTTTTGCGGCATACCATAGGTTTTGGTTCATCGTGTTTTCACTGTCATTTGTTTCTAGGTAGTTTTTGATTTCCTCTTTGATTTCTTCAGTGATCTTTTGGTTATTTAGTAGTGTATTGTTCATCCTCCATGTGTTTGTATTTTTTACAGATTTTTTCCTGTAATTGATATCTCGTCTCACAGTGTTGTGGTCGAAAATGATATTTGATACGATTTCAATTTTCTTAAATTTACCAAGGCTTGATTTGAGACCCAAGATATGATCTATCCAGGAGAATGTTCCATGAGCACTTGAGAAGAAAGTATATTCTGTTGTTTTTGGATGGATTGTCCTATAAATATCAATCAAGTCCATATTGTTTAATGTGTCATTTAAAGCTTGTTTTTCCTCATTTATTTTCATTTTGGATGATCTGTCCATTGGTGAAAGTGGGGTGTAAAAGTCCTCTACTATTATTGTGTTACTGTTGATTTCCCCTTTTATGGCTGTTAGCATTTGCCTTATGTATTGAGGTGCTCCTATGTTGGGTGCATAAATATTTACAATTGTTATAGCTTCTTCTTGAATTGGTCCCTTGATCACTATGTAGTGTCCTTCTTTGTCTCTTGTAATAGTCTTTATTTTAAAGTCTATTTTGTTTGATATGAGAATTGCTACTCCAGCTTTCTTTTGATTGCCATTTGCATGGAATATCATTTTCCATCCCCTCACGCTCGGTCTGTATGTGTCCCTAGGTCTGAAGTGGGTCTCTTGTAGACAGCATATATATGGGTCTTATTTTGTATCCATTCAGCCAGTCTATGTCTTTTGGTTGGAGCATTTAATGCATTTACATTTAAGGCAGTTATCGATATGTAAGTTCCTATTACCATTTTTGTAACTGTTTTGGGTTTGTTATTGTAGGTCTTTTCCTTCTCTTGTGTTTCCTGCCTAGAGAAGTTCCTTTAGCATTAGTTGTAAAGCTGGTTTGGTGGTGCTGAATTCTCTTAGCTTTGCTTGTCTGTAAAGGTTTTAGTTTCTCCGTCAAATCTGAATGAGATCCTTGCTGGGTAGCATAACCTTGTTTGCAGGTTTTTCCCTTTCATCACTTTAAATATGTCCTGTCACTCCCTTCTGGCTTGCAGAATTTCTGCTGAAAGATCAGCTGTTAACCTTACGGGGATTCCCTTGTAGGTATTTGTTGCTTTTCCCTTGCTACTTTTAATATATTTTATTTGTATTTAATTTTTGATAGTTTGATTAATATGTGTCTTGGCGTGTTTCTCCTTGGATTCATCCAGTATGGGACTCTCTGTGCTTCCTGGACTTGATTGACTATTTCCTTTCCCATATTAGGGAAGTTTTCAACTATAATCTCTTCAAATATTTTCTCAGTCCCTTTCTTTTTCTCTTCTTCTTCTGGGACCCCTATAATTCGAATGTTGGTGCATTTAATGTCCCAGAGGTCTCTGAGACTGTCCTCAGTTCTTTTCATTCTTTTTTCTTTATTCTGCTCTGTGGTAGTTATTTGCACTATTTTATCTTCCAGGTCACTTATTCGTTCTTCTGCCTCAGTTATTCTGCTATTGATTCCTTCTAGAGTACTTTTAATTTCATTTATTGTGATGTTCATCATTGTTTGCTTGCTCTTTAGTTCTTCTAGGTCCTTGTTAAACGTTTCTTGTATTTTCTCCACTCTATTTCCAAGATTTTGGATCATCTTCACTATCAGTACTCTGAATTCTTGTTCAGGTAGACTGCCTATTTCCTCTTCATTTGTTTGGTCTGGTGGGTTTTTATCTTGCTCCTTCATCTGCTGTGTATTTCTCTGTCTTCTCAATTTGCTTAACTTACCTTGTTTGGGCTCTCCTTTTCACAGGCTGCAAGTTCATAGTTCCCGTTGCTTTTGGTGACTGCCCCCAGTGAGTAAGGTTGGTTCAGTCGGTTGTGTAGGCTTCCTGGTGGAGGGGACTGGTGTCTGTGTCTGGTGGATGAGGCTGGATGTTGTCTTTCTGGTGGGCAGGACCACGTCCAGTGGTGTGTTTTGGGGTGTCTATGAACTCATTATGATTTTAGGCAGCCTCTCTGCTAATGGGTGGGGTTGTGTTCCTGTCTTGCTAGTTGTTTGTCATAGGGTGTCCAGCACTGTACGGAATGTGGGGCGAGCCTGCGGTGGCAGAGGCCAGTAAGACGTTGCAACAGCCTGAGGGGCACCATGTGCTCTCCCAGGGAAGTTGTCCCTGGATCACGGTACCCTAGCAGTGGCGGGCTGCACAGGCTCCTGGGAGTGGAGGTGTGGAGAGTGACCTGGGCTCGCACACAGGCTTCTTGGTGGCGGCAGCAGCAGCCTTAGCGTCTCATGCCCGTCTCTGGGGTCCACGCTGGTAGCCGCGGCTCGCGCCCGTCTCTGGAGCTCGTTTAGGCGGTGCTCTGAATCCTCTCTCTTCATGCACCCTGAAACAATGGTCTCTTGCCTCTTAGGCAGGTCCAGAGTTTTTCCTGGACTCCCTCCCCGCTAACTGTGGCGCACTAGCCCCCTTCAGGCTGTGTTCACGCCGCCAACCCCAGTCCTCTCCCTGCGATCCGACCGAAGCCCGAGCCTCAGCTCCCAGCCCCGCCCGCCCTGGCGGGTGAGCAGACAAGCCTCTAGGGCTGGTGAGTGCTGGTCGGCTCCGATTCTCTGTGCGGGAATCTCTCCGCTTTGCCCTCCGCACCCCTGTGGCTGCGCTCTCTTCCGTGGCTCTGAAGCTTCCCCCACCACCCACCCCCAGTCTCCACCAGTGAAGGGGCTTCCTAGTGTGTGGAAACTTTTCCTCCTTCATGGCTCCCTCCCAGAGGTGCAGGTCCTGTCCCTATTCTTTTGTCTCTGTTTTTTCTTTTGCCCTACCCAGGTACGTGGGGAGTTTCTTGCCTTTTGGGAAGTCTCAGGTTTTCTGCCAGCGTTTAGTAGGTGTTCTGTAGTTGTTGTTCCACATGTAGATGTATTTTTGATGTATTTGTGGGGAGGAAGGTGATCTTCAGGTCTTACTCCTCCGCCATCTTGAAGGTCCCTCTCTAACTCAGTTGTTTTGTGCTCAAAAAAATGATCTGAATGAGCTCAGTCCTTTGAAGTTTGTTGAGCCTTATTTTATGGCCAAATATATTGTCTATTTTTTTTTCCATGAATACTTGAGATAGATATGGTGTTCACAATTAACACTTGTTAATTCTGCTCTCTAGATCTTCTCTAGCTTTACTGACTTTTTTATCTGCTTGATCTAACAATTACTATGTGATATGATGTTAAATCTCCCACCATAGTGATAGACTTGGCAAACTAGAAATTTTATCATTACATAGTCACCCTTTATCTCTAGTTAACTATTTGACTCTCTCAACTTTTTTTAATATAACTCTCTCATCTTTTTTTTCACTATTACTTATCTGATTACTTCTTTACATACAATCTTTTTCTGTCCACTTTTAAAATCTTCTGTTTGTCTTTGGTGCCTTGAATTTGTCTTCTAATGTCTGCAGAGTTGGTTTCTTTTAAGTATCCTGTGGCATTTGTTATGGTCTCTGGCTCTGAAGACTGGTGACCTTAAACAGTTCTGGAAGATTCTCAGGCATTATTTTTTTTAATGATTTCCTCTCCTCCATTTTCTCTCTTCTTTCCTTGAGAAATCCAATTTATTTTAACCTCTTTCTTTTTTCCATCTGCTTTTCCTTTTTCTGGATTATTAATACTCCTCAAATATATCATATCATTTTACATCCTAATGTGCATAGACGTAATCTTCTGTTTCTACCTTTGTTTACAAATGTTTAATTTCAAATTTTGATTAATTTTTCATTTCTAAAAATTATACTTGAATTTTTAAAAAGGATGTGCTCATTTTCAATCTCCTTTTTACCTGTTTAAACATATTGATAGTACATATTTTATATTTCCTGATAATTCATATATTTGAAGCCTTTGGGAGTCTACTGACCTTTGTTTCTGCTCTCATTCATAGTGCCGTATTTCCCTGTATGTTTTGTTATGGACATGAGCTTCTCTTCCTTGGATGTTCATATATGGGAATTTTTTGAGACCTGGGTTGAACATGGGATTTGCCTTTGCTTCTCGCAGATGCTTGGTCACATTGTTAACTAAGGTTCACTTTAAGTTAAATTATTAACTTGAGTTTATTGAGACCACCAAGGTGTATAATTCAGATATGAACTCTCAGGGTGGACTTCCTCCCTTTTCCCCAGCCAACACTTGAGTTTTGAGATGAGAAACTTTTATTGCTATCAACGCTATCCTCTTCCACACATATAATTCAGGACAGGGACCAAGTTTAATTCTAGTTACCTAAACAGTGAGGGTGTAGTCATTTGGGATCCTCGTTTTATTCAATGGATCTCCTATTAAGTTCCCTTCCTCTCCCCTCGTCTGTGGGAATGGAAAACCCAAAGCTCAAGGTCATCTGGATTCAGCAAATACCTTCATTGTAAAAACAGTCTCAGCTCTAGTTTACTTCTCCAGATTCCTGCTTTCACCTAGTTTTTAGCCTCTGAGTAGGTTGCCAGGGTTAGCAACAGAATGCCCAATTAAATTTGAATTTTAGATAAACAGTGAATAATTTTTTAGTGTAAGTATATCCCATGCAATATTTGGGACTCATACTGAAAAAATGTTCATTGTTTTCTGAAATTCAAATATAACTTTATTTCCTGTATTTTTTCTTGCAACACTCCACCAATGGGATTATTATTTTCTTGACAGTTCATTGATGCATCTAAAGAGGCTTTTAAAAAACTATACTAAGCAGCATTTTCAGTTGTCTGCCGCAGGAAGGTCAATCAGGGTCTCCAGTCTGCCGTATTGCTGGAAGCAGAATTAGTTCTTGTCCTTCTCCTCCCACTCACCCACCTTTATGAAACTGGGAAAGTCATTGGCCTCTGCGAACCTTAATCACCCACAATATTTTTTCTGCATATCCTGGAATTTGTAAAGGACCTTAGAGATCATCTCCTATAATCCTCTTATTTTAAGATAAAGAAAACCGAGACTCAGATAAAGAAAACAATAAGGCCAATATTAAGCCTGATACAATGGCAGTGTGGAAACTAGAAATCCTGTCTCCTCACTCCTTCAACTTTCTTTCCACTCTACCATGTTGACTATGAGGGTCAAGTAAGCTAAGTGATATCAAGGCATCAGGCAGAACATAAAGTATTAAAAGCACAGGATGTATTAGAATAAAAGTAAAGAATTTTTAAATGATTTTGATTACAGAGTCTAACAAAAAAAAAATTGAGCAAATTGAAATATGAGATTTACTATGGAATAACATTTATGGAAGGAACCCCTTAGGAGTACAATAACATATTTACACATCCTTTCCTTCCAGGAATCTTAAACATAACAATGAGAATTTTCTATGAATATTTAAAGAAAATAAATGAATGATATTAAAATAAAATATCTGACTGGAAATATCCTGCATTAAACAAGCATTTTTGACCTAGAATATAATATATTCTCCATAGTGAATAAAAAAAAAAGAACTTAATTAACAAAAGCCCTCTCTTCTTTTCTCCTTCCTCTTTTCTTACAAAGAAATGCTTTCAGAATGCTTAAGACTCTCACCATGCCACATTCTTTGCTACAATCAGTGCATGATTGCCACTCAAATTGCTATACTGGTCCTTTTTCCTCTAGCTCTGCATAAAAAGAAGATGCAGATGAATGGATTTTCTGTGGGTTAATTTATTAGGAGTGCAAAGCAATTATCAGCAAGGTAAATCATGGAACATGAAGTACACTGTTACATGCTGGTTGCTGTATAATGTAGGTCCCTTGGCCACAAATGCAATTAGAGTGTTATATTTTATTCCTTTTAATTTTATCTCCTAGTCTATCCTTGGCTTGATGCAGACAAGTTTGACTGTCCATCAGTATGTGATCAATAAGTAGAAATGTATAGCTACAACAAACAATTTTGTATTTTTGATGCTATGGGATACATGTTCATGATATGATAGCATAAATCTTCGAAATGAGGGTTGGGGAATTTAACTGAAGGACTCAGTTTCCAGGGCATCAGGCTGTCAGTTTCTTGGGTGGCTATAATTGGATGAAATTATTTTACTGTCATGTGACCAGAGACTGATGTGAGATAAATTAAGCAACACTTGCAAATGCCTGTCATAGTAATAGTGTCCAAATCTTCCATTTTTAATTTTAAAGGGTAGGTCCTAAGAAATTCATGTTTACTAGGCTTTCAAGACTCATAAAAGAAATCCTTGACAAGAAAAGCAAGGCTTCTCCCTACACAGACCAGTACAAATGTGAATAATATGTGTTTCAACAAAGAGAGTGGGACTAATATCCCTGCTCTGCCACTTACCAGCTAAATTTGGTCAAGCTTCCTAACCCCTCTTTGCCTCAGTTTTTTTATTTACAAATTAGGAATAATGACAACTTCCTGGTGGGATTATTAATAATGTATGAAAGATATCTAGCTTGTAGCAAAGGCTCTATAAAAAGAAGCTGCCGTGATGGTGTTGCTTATTCTTTATTTACTAAGAACTGCAAGCCAGTAGCAATATTAAAAATTGCACATCCAAAGCAATACATCAGGAAATACCTAGTTATAAGCCATAAAACTTGAAGAAAGTCATAAAATGGTACAGAAAAGTGAGTCATCAGGATGGGCAGGGTTAGAAAGAAAAGATGATGGAGTAAAGTGAGTCTGTATTCTGAAACAACAGACAGACATTTGAGGAAAGATGGGGGCAATTGCGAGACTCCAGGGGAATGTGGGGATTTAGTGGGTAAGTGTTAGCTTGGACAATGTAGAGAAATGCAGTAGGATGAAAGGGTCTATTCACAGCAGTTGAAGAAGAAGCTTCAACTATCAACGGGGTTTGAAACACTCCAATTTGTCCTAGTGGACCATTAGAAGCTCCTGAGTGAGGTGGCAATTTGAATAGTATTCTCATACTTGCTTTAAAATTTTTTTTAGCTTACTAGGTCCTGTTATGGGGAAAGTCTGGAGAAAAAAAAAAAAAAAAAAAACCAACCAAAAGACAGTTGTCCTAATATAGACAAGAGGTGATGAAGGTGGTAGGAATAGCAGGTGACTATATCCATGATGTGAGCTCTGGAGTGAAGGAAAAATCAACACCTGCTAAGACTTTCTTCCCTGCCCTAACTGGAACCTAAACATCCAAGCCAATGCCCTTCTTGCAGTTAAAGGCTCTGCCCTCAATGACAATGTTTGTGCTCTGCACAGAGAGAGTAAAAATTAACCTTCTCACATTTTAGCACCTCAGTGTGAAACCATTTGCTTTTCGTTTTTCCTAGAGCAGATGGCCATAGGGGATTGTCGGGGAGGTGGTAAGAGCTCTGAGCCCCAAGTGGGCGGCAACCATGACTAAAGCAGAGAAGGTCTTAAAAGGGGAGCCTAGGGTGCTGAACCTTGGTCTTGTATACAATTTTGCCTGGGGCTGCCCTTGAGGATGATAATGATCACGGCGCCTATACTGTTCTGAATAACTGCATGTGATAGTGGCAGATGATCTTAGTTACCTTGGGAATTAAAAACCAATGTTTTAATGTCATATGCTGTAAATAAACAGTGATGTTAAAACAGTGTTTCTCCAAACTCACCCACTTGCTTTTGGGGGAGTCCTTGTGCGTGTCGTTGCTCCTTTGTGTGAACAAATGTTAGCTTCCATCCAGTTTTGCCTTATACTTCTATTACCCAGATGTCTTTTTAGCTTCATCTCCCTTCCTTCACTTGATATAACCCATCATTATCGCCTCAGTTTATCTATGAAACATGTTTTACGTTTAACTTACATGTACAAATTGAAATGACTTATCAACATGACGATGGACTGATACAGTCTAAAATAAGTACATGCAGTGATATTGCCTCTGTGTTGTAAGCACCCTCTTTGCATCTGCAGTCAACCCCTCTAACGCTAAATTGTGTTCTTCTGAGTAATTTCATGCTTTTGTTATTTAAAATGTGGTGTATTTATGCTCTGAGTTTCCACCTCCAGTGAAAGCTCTCTAGGCTTTATTCGCCTCTGCATTCCTCATAGCGCCCACACTAGTCTCTTCACTTTGGAAAAGACTTGAGTTTTATGAGCTTAACCACAAATTCCTCGGTCATGGATGGTATTGCTTACTCTATTTTGGAAATGATCACTTTACACTGTATGACACTTCAAGTAATCATGTTTATAATCAGTTAATGGAGGAGGAGGAATGAGGGACGCTCAAAACCACTTTTGAGTGCATAGTGAAACATGATGAAATCAGATTCCACAACTTCGAAGTTGGTATAAACTTGAAAAAGATTTATGCATGTAGCTCTTGAGTCCCTATTCACCAACTTGTGGTACAAAATAAGGTCCCATATTCCAAATGAATTGTTTTGAATACCCAGGTCCTCCCCACCCTGCTCGTAGCTGCATTCCATTCTGCTCCTAAGATGCAGTCCTCTAAGTAATTTCTGGGGACCTCAAGGAACTCAGTCACCATTCCTGACTCTGTCCTCTCCACTGCTTGCCTTTTGCCTCTGGTCACATGGCTTCCATCACATCCCACTCCTATGACTGCATGAACCACAGAGTCACAACATCCATAGGTCCTGTTAATACCATCTCTGAGGTCTGGGCTGCAACTATGCTCCTTAGTTCTTCTCCCAGCTCTCCTTACTTCACACGCTGTGCATTTTCACACATCTGCCATGGCATTTAAACATTTATCACTTCACATATTCTGTTCCCTTTGCCTAGAATGTCCCTTCTCCTCTGTACCCCTGTTGTTCACATGGACAGCCATTTAAATCTCAGCTAAATCGTAATCTTCTCCATCACATTATCCCTGACTCCCAGAACCAGCCACACACCCTCCTTTCTCCAATCCCTACAGCGCATCTCCAATATAACATGGACCACACTGGATTATAACTGTTTCTTTTTTTTTTTCCTTAACTAAATAGATCATGAGATCCTTGAGGGCACTGAACTGAAGTGCAGCTTTGTAGGAATCTATGATCAGCTAGGCAGACCCATTTAGACATTTTACCAGCTCACTAATAACCCTTTTGTTCATTAGTTTGTTGTTGTTGTTGTTAAGGATTTTCATGGTCCTTAATAGAATGAGCTTTATACCATGATTTAGAATTTGACCTTGATTCAGTCCAAACCACATTCTGAGAAAATCTGCTTGAAGTATTATGTGGTTATTAAATCCGTGCATTTGGGAATAGCAGAGAGGATAGGGCTATGGATATTTAAGGTCAGTTGCATGGAGGATAAGAGAGGTGGGTAAAATTAGCTCACCTATTTAAATGTTCCAGAAAATTTGAAAAACTAAGCTATCAAAAAAAAAAAAAAGAGCAAAAACACTGCACATTGCTACTCAGCATAATTTTGCTTAGAAAATAGCATTATTCCTGCTTGATCTGATTCCGTGTGGTTAAGCTTGGGAGAAATGTTATTTGTTGTATACACAGGTAAGCTGATGAAATTATCCTCAAATAATTCTAGTGTGGTACATTCAGCCAACAACATGGTTGCTTGTTGCATCAATTTGGAAAAGAGAGAAAAAAATTAGCCATGTAATAGTTAATTCAATTTATAAAATTAAATGTGCATTGAAAATATGCCTGGTAAATATTATGCCATCTGCACATGCTCAAACAGCGAGCCTGGTTAATATTTTATAGTCTATCTGATAAAGTTAACAAAAGAATTTAGTCAGAGTGGAGACATACACTGAATATTTCATCACCTTCTTAATTGCAGAATACAGACAAGACATTTTTTTTAACCTTTGGGAAAAATAAATGTTAAAAGTTATTACAGATGGAATCAGTTTGGCAATTAGGTTGAAATCCAACTGAAACCAAGCAGAAATTGACGGCTGCGAACATCACAATACCAAAGTATTTTCAGCCAACTCCATCAATTTACATGATGAAGCAGAAATGTCGATAGCAATGCTGTGTTAGTCGGCTAGCAGAGGTTATATTAACACAGAGGGAAAACTGGCTTTGTGCCTTTTTTTCCCAATAGTTAATTCACAGCCATCAAGAGCTGTCATTCTTATGCACAGCAGACAATATGATATACCTAAGGCTTTTCATTCTGACTTCTGATTTAAAGGTCTTCAGCTTGTGCTGTGGACCTTAACCTTGAAGCCAAGTGCAAATTAGCTTTAAATCAATGAAGCTGATTAAAGCTCCATTGTGGTAGAGCCCTTAATAGAAGAAGGGAGGGGAAAGAACCACTTGAAAACAGTAAAAGATTGGCCTCTCTTAACTTGGAACATATGTAATGCTTTTCAGCTCTCCTCTACCCTGACAGAACCATGAATGGTTTTAAGGCTATTTACCTACTAAGAGAATGGAACCAAATTTTCCAATTCAGTGAAAGAGGCCAAGTGAGAATCAAAGGTATTTTTCACAAGCTCTAGAATATAAAAGGTTATTTTAAAAAGAAGTAAAGAGGAGAACATCAAAACAGTACAGACCAGTACAGACCAAGAGAATCAAGTTTCTCTTGTGCAAAAACAATTCTTATATTTTAAAGGTACTTTGGGCTTCTGCTTTTGTTTGTTTTGTTTTGTATTTTGAGATATACCATTTCTCAGAAACAAGAGGTAGTCGCCAACTTCAGACCATCTAAGGAAAATATTTTTTCCTCCCTCACAAATGAATAGATCTCCCCAAAATATGCCTAAGAAGTTCTTTGCTTTGGAAGTGGCCAGAATAAACTTCAGCCAACAGGGAGGACCATTTGTTTACCTACACCCCACCACCAGCATCACCCATTCATCACCACAGAAACTTTGCCCAAGGGATTTACCAATTCTCCCCAATTTCCTCATGGCTATCAGAATCTAGAAAAATTCATTTTTTACCAAAGAATAAATTCTTTTCATAACATCTTCAGAAATACTACAATCATAGACTAGAAAGAACATTTTAAGTAAAGAAAGACTCATTGTTTTACCTAATTTAGTTGTTACCTAATTGAATGCTGCAATTCAATTTACCCTTCATGGGAATACCATACCACTATAATAGTGACCTTGTCCAATGTGCGGGATGAATACTTATCTTTATATTTCAGTTTTCATGAGCTTGAAATTATGGAAAAGAAATTTTTGCCAAGAACCTCAGGGGAAATTAAAGCAAATACAAAAAGGCAAACCACGCCTACTTCCTGCATTAGTGGATGTAAAGTGCTTTCAACAGGGCTTGGCCTATAGCATGTGCTCAACAAACATGGGCTACTGGCTATTATTCTACTGAATTGGATGCACAAACTTAACCATGAGGGAGCCCTCAATTTCCCCTCTTACCTCCCCCTTGAATGTACCAACCCCAAAGCCCTGCCTTGAAACTCTCAAGATTTCCCTCTCCTATTCCAAATTCTATGGAAGCTTAATGGAGGAAGAAGAAGGGAACTGGGCTAGAAGAAAGTCAGTCACTGCCAGCTAACTAAGTGGCTAAAAACATGCTAATAGTCACCAAAGGTAGAGAAATATCAATTTTAAAAAAATGTACACTAAAACCAGCAGAATACAACCTTCCCCACTTTTGAAAGTTATAGAGCTGTTCTTTATATGAATCTCTAGGTACATATTTTATCTTGCTTAAACTTCCAAGGCAAGACAGAATACGGAACAACAGAGATCTGAAAGGGCCAGTGAAAATAGAAAAAGAACAGAATGGAGGTAGGGGAGGTAGTGGAATGCTAGGAGAAGAGAGAGAAAGAAAGAGAAAAAGACAAATGACTGAGGGAAAAAAAAAGATGGGGGACAAGAAGACAGTCAGAGAATGAGCTGCGATCAAGTATGATGTTCCCTCAAGATGAGGGCGGAGTGGCAACTGATGGAGGATAGACAGCTCTGCTCTGCACAAACTCAAGGTTATACGTTTCTTTCCATCCACTGAGCTGTGGCTACACAACTTCAGGGGGAGAGAAAAGACAAGGAGAGAAGGCTGAGGCATCAGCACAACTAGACAGCCAGAAGGTAGAGAGTGATAATCAACAGGATTTCTTAAGCCACAACTGCCCTCTGTCATCAACAAGATGTTGTGAGAGCAATCAAATTATCTGTTAGACGCTGACATCTCTGGAAAGAGGTACCATTAAATGCAATCGGTCATTATCGATGGTGATGACGACGACAAGGAAGATGACTGCTTCCATTCGGGATCTCCTTAGCTAGAACAGTCTGCCTCAATGAAGCCCAAGCTGTTTTCAAATCTCATTAATGCTTACCTGTAACTAATCATCATTTAAAATAACCCCTGGAAAGCATTTTAGAGGTTCCCGATAAAATGAAAAGCAAAATTAAACAATTAAGAGTCACTTTCATCCGACCGTGGGAAAATCACAGACACCTTTTATACCTTCATTTTGTTTGCTAAAAAGCCATTTATTTGAATGCATTACATCTATGACGGGGGCTAACCTTACAAATAGATAAAGGTAGTGTGCCAGAGTGGCATAATTCAAGAAACTTTCCTTGCCCCAAAATATCTCCCTTGCCCAGATATAAAAATACTCAACAATGTGTCATTAAAGTTCTGTTCCTCTGGATTTCTCAGCAAGTAGATCTCCATTTCTATAATGCAAATGCTTCTGGATTTTATCAAGAAATTCAGCTATCAAAAAATAATAAAATAAAATAAAAATCTAGTTACTAACTCAACAAAATTTTATTGACCACTGAATGTGCTAGGCAATTTTCTAAGTGTGGGAACAGGATTGTGAATTAACTTGACAAAAATTCCTACCTTTAATGGATTTTAGATTCTTAGGGGACAGAAAATAAATAAACAAAATAATTACTGTAATGTCATTTTAAAAAAAAGTTATTCAGCTATCTCTATATCCCAAAAATAGCTGTGGTTTTTCTATCTGATGTTTTTGACCAGTTTGAGGAGGGATTCCTGGCTACATGGAATAATTAGTCATCTGAAAAAGTGGGGTGGCACCAGAGTAAAAGGCATTTGAACAATTAAAACACAAGTAAAAGGGTGTAGCAAGCCCCCCACACTTGTCCAAGTCTGTGGACAGAGTTCAACACTTGGTTAAAAGACAATCACTTATTAGTCAGCTGCACAGGCTGAGATGGGTCATCAGTTCACCTAAGCTTCTCACCTCAGCAAGACCCCCCCAGATGTCAGCCCCGGGCACAGAGGATCCTACACGCCTCAGGCACCCTGCCGGTGACAGATAAGACAAATAGGAAGTATGTTCTGACCGCTTTTCTGTAGCATCTTGAAAATCCCTGTGTGTCACCACCAAGTGGTTTCTGAGTGTGTGTGTGTGTGTGTGTGTGTAGATGTGTGTGTGTGTGTGTATGTTTTGATATCTAATTACACGTAGATACATACAGGGATAGAAACAGGGATATCCCCAACAGGACCACTTACTGCATTACAAGGACTCAGCTACATCCCGCCAGCACTGCGACATTGTTGTGTGTTCCTGTGTGACATGCCCTGTTGCCCACACCAGTGGATAAGCACCGTCCAGAGAAATCAGACTGAATCATGGCATGGAAAACATCATTTCAAGTATCTTTAAGCTCATAATCAACAAAGCTCATGTTAGCAGGGTTGGAAGATGCTCTTCTGAGTCTATTTCTCATCTCCTTACACTATCTACATCCCTATAACTCTCCCCTCTCCCTACCCCATATGTAACTCTGTATTTCCCAATGTCTATTGATAACTTAATCTAGGATTTCTGTTTCTGGACAGGTTTCAAATGTGGTTCAACTGATGTTGAAATGCCCGTGAATCCTCCCAGATCTTGCCTCCCTCTTCTGTGGTCCACATTTTCTCCTCCGTCAGTCAGCATTCAGCTTCTGACTTTGAAAAATCCTGATGAAGCCACAATGAACTCCAATCTGATGCTTGTGGCAGGTCACCTGTTTCCTCTCCACAGTAAGACATGTTCACAGGTGACAAAGGCCACCATCCAAGGAGGCAACTTTTTGAGAGCAGCAGCGGGACCACAGAAAGTTGGTGACTTTGTGGTCATATTCTAGCAGATGGCAAAGGTTTGGATTGCTCTCGGCAGCCACTGTCAGGTTGGATGGCATTATACTCCCTAGTGACACTGAAGAAGTGAGTTCTTCTATCTATTCTCTGAATAAGAGCACTACAAATCCCCTGAGAGATGGTTTTTCAACAGTACAAATGCACCATCAATCTGCTCATAAGACTATTTAAAGTTAATATGTGCTCTAGTCTATACAATTCTTCAGGAACAAGGGGTCATTTTTAAACACAGGGTGACTGACAAAATCTCTTCCCAAGTAGCTCATGAAAAGAAAGGGAACCAACTAAGACGACAGTGCTTTTATAAGTCAGCAACAGGGAAAACAAAACAAGTTGATTTTCAAAGATAAAGCTTCTCCTATAACAAATTCAGTATATAGATATTGGAATAACAGACTTTGTGGTATGCTCTTACAATAATGTGAATAATACAGATGAAACATTGAAGCAGGAACCTTCCTTCACAGATGCTGCTTAAGTACCTTGAAGCCCAGAATTAAAATGTAAGCATATTAGTGCCCTTTTTCCTTCCCTTCTGCCCCATCCCAGTCTTCAAAAAAAAGATGTTCCTATGAGACAGAAAGAGATACTGTATAACATCAAAATGTCTCAACTTACTATAATGATTATTTATTAGCTAATTAGGTTTGGTAAAAGGTTTCTTATGTATATTTGATTTTTGTGTTGGTGTTTATGACTATTGGGTAGGAATTTTCCAACACTTTCTAGATATCTTTCAAACATTTAAAATGAATTCAAATCAGCTACAAATGTTAAAGGTTGTTTATGTGATCAAACACAGCACACACGATGGAAAATAAAATGACTTACCTCCTAGCCTACATAAAATATAGAGGAATGTCAAAATATAAAGAGGAGTATAATTGCTTGCTCCTGATTTGGGAGACTATTATTTCCTCTCTCCTCACTCCAACCCAGTCCCGACTCAAAATAGCATTTAAAATAAAGTAAACCACACTGATAGTACAGCAGAGTATGGATAATTTTTTTTTTCTCAAAGATTCTTCCAAGTGTAGGTCAGGCTGATCACCTGTTTCATTTTCTTAATCATTTAGAGAAATTTTAAGAATTTGACCAAAATCTAAATCAACTCTGCTGCAATTTGATAGTTATAACAAGAAAAATCATCATATTTGTGTACAGGGCAACACACAGGAAACACTTATTATAAAAATAAAAAAAAAGACTTGAGAAAGATTTGTATTTAGGAACTGTATAACTAATAAATTTTAAAGCTGAGGAAAATAAAATATGGGTTTTTATCCCCCTGGAGTTGTGAACAACCTCTTTACAAAGTATCCCAAAAGCTTCCTGTATTTTAAAATGGACATTCTTGGGACTCAAACACAAGCCAATCAATGAAGAAACGATATGTTGACAGTACGAGAAAGGGGAAGAAATTAACCTTTCGTTGGTAGAAAGTTCCATCCCCATGAAAGAAAAATAAAAGTGCTTGGAGGAGGGGAAGAGGGAAAAAAAGCCCCGGTGAGTTTAATAAGTGCCATTATTGCTGAGAAATTTTGAAGGATGATAATATGAATCACGAGAGAAGCGCAATAGGGCAGCTATTCGAAATTTGTTTTTCACATATTTAGCGCAAAAACAGCAGCTCTCAGAAGAAAGGTCAATCCACCCACACGTTCATCTCCAGTCAAGCAGCACTTTGAGATCCAAATGTGATTGCAAATCTCTTGCAGGCCAAGATGAAGGGGTTTTTCATTTCAATCTATCTATTACTACCAGCATTTTATATTCATTATGGTCAGGGGTTGAAGTGCATACTAGGTATTTAGCTGGTGCAGAATTCCAGCACCTCCCTCATCACACTAGAGTAGAATTAACATGTGAACATGCACATGCACGCACGTGCACGCACACACACACGCACACACACACAACTATGCTATAGCAACGTGAAGCATCTGACTTACTCTTGCCCGAGTAATCAGATTCAGACTTAGGGCTTCCTTTCAAACCTGACTTCACCCCCCTGAAACTCTTGCAGGGGTCCTCTCAGCATGCCATAGGTTGCTGCATGCGCCATAATAACAAGGCACAGCAGGATGAGTAAAGAGCAAAATGCAATCAGCAGAGGCCATCCTTACTTTTGTAAATTTGTCAGACCCTGAAACTTCCTTTACACGAACACCTGTGGTTGTGCCTTAATTTCCTTTTTAAAAACAGTTCAAGTACTTTCTTTTAAATTATCATATATAATACAAAGAGAAAAATGCATAAAACAAATGTACACTTTAGTGAACCCTTGAACAGCAACATAACCCACACTTGTGGCAAGAAATAACAGAATCCCAGACTTGCCCCTTCTTGAATATAAATACCTCCCTCCCTGCAACTATAACCAACATCCCTGAAATGCATTCTATCTACTTCCTTGACTTTATTTAAGGTTTTATTATATAATTATGCATACCTAAAGTATGGTTGAATTATGCCTGTTTTTTATTGATGAAATTCAATTCATATAGAATATATTCCATCAGGTCTGCTGGCTTTTTTTTGCTCAATATTTCATCTTTAAGATTGATCTACATTCTTCCATGTATGTGTAGTTTATTCATTTTTTATTGTTGCATACTATTCCAAGGCATGAATATGTCACAATTGACTTATTCATTTGAATTTTGATGGGCGTTTGGAATATATGTATCTAGCCCACTACAATGCAGCTTTGAAAAGTTTTAGCCATATTCTGGTATACGTAAGCTGAAACTTATAGGGGATGTATACATAAGAGTGGAGTTACTGGACCATACCATACATGTATGTTTAGTTTTACTAGAGACGGGCAAAAATTTTCCAAAGTTTCCATCCCCCCAGCAATGCCTAAGAGTTCTTGTTCCTTCACATTCCCAACAACACTTAGGGTTTCTTTTGTTGTTTTTTTGCAGGTCTGGTTGGCACCCCTTTCCTTTATAAATAGAATAGTTGGAGAGAGAAGCCCTCATTGGACTTTCTGAACCTCTTATAATCCATAATTGCTGACCCATTCTTTTTGTTATTTTTGTTTTAATTTTGGGCCACACCGCACAGCACGTGGGCTCTCAGTTCACTGACCAGGGATTGAACCTGCGCCCCCTGCAATGGAAGCATGGAGTCCTAACCACTGGACCGCCAGGGAAGTCCCCGCTGACCCATTCTAAAGGTCATCAAAACTTCCTCTGTCTTATTGTTATGCACTATTAGACAGCCTCTTAATTTAGAACTTATTGAGGTAATAACCTAGTTTAGTTCTAAAGGAGCTATTTACACTTTTTTAAATCTGGACAAAAGTCCTGAGAAAAGAGACTAAATTTATCAAAGACCCAGTAGACAGGAGACCTATAACTAAGATGGAGAAGAACAAGCAGTTCTGTGTTATCTGTAAATCAAATAAATAAACATCAGATTCGGTAGGAAAAAAACAGATCTCACTAATGTGGCTGAGAAAGTTAATCACAAAGAAAAATAATTCTGAGGAAAGCAGTGTGGGAACCTGGGAATTAAATAAAGAAAAAGCCTCCTCTTCCTTCATTTCTGTCTTCTCCTACACACAGAGATACACACACGTACACACAAATTATTTCACTCACCACCTCCAGCACTAATTAGTGAGTGACTTTCTTTCCCTGGAAATGCTGACAAGTTCCAGCTGAATACATTTTTTACAAAAAAGAAAACTGAAAATTATTTGAATATGAGTTAATATTTTTTCTCTCGTGATCGAGTTCCATACATACAGAGCTAAACCCCAAATGGGCAATTTCTCCCAAGGTTCCAGGAACCTTGGGCTCTGTATGAAGATCCCAAATATGTTTCCTAAACAATTCTTTTGTTTTCTATTTAGAAAATTGACAAGAACAATAAATTTTTACAAAAAGGCATAGAAACTGGATACAGTCAATGGATACCTCTTCATCCTTGATGGAGCATTTGCTTTGCAGGCTTTTAAAATCAGGACTATGACTTTCCTTACCTAGATCTATTTAGACATCAGAATTAATCAAAAATTCAATGTATTCCTTATTTTGGAGATGATTTACGATGGTGTATTTCATCTCTCTGGCAAGATCCTACAATGTGTAGGTTAGATCAATAGTTAACTGGGAGATGTAATATGAATTGACTGCCTTTCTGACACGAACTCATTTGCAAATACAAGTAAGAGATTTTAGGTGGTATTATTAGGAAATGGACCAGTGGTTCACAATCATCATATTTATCTGGAGGAGCTTTTTAAAATGCACATATCCTGAAAATTCTGATTCAACAGCACTGGAGTATCATATCTACTTTTTAAAATTACCCTAGTGACTATGAAACCTAGACAATGTTAAAAACCAATGAAATAAGGAGGAAGAAGAAAGATGGAAAAATCAAATGCCAAAGGACCAATCTCTTAAGTCTGAGACTTTTTAAAGGTTATTAACGTTGGAGTTAGTATTTCAAATTTATGGTATGATGTGCTCATAACACTCCTCCCACTTTCTCCTTTCCCCTCCCAGCCACTATAACAAAGAAATATGACCATGCGTTTGTCAGTCTGAACCCTATTTCTGTTGACAAGGGCTATATTTCAGCTGAGCTCACTTTCCCCCTTTCCATCATACATAGGACTTTATTTCTCAGGGTTTATTAAATGCATTCCACTATATTCTGGTTTATGGTAACTTTGTTCTACGTAGTCCCATTATATCCAAACATTTGTGCTTTTTCAAATATGAAAGAACTGAGGAACCAAACTGATCAAATGTTACTTTTTTAAAAGCCGCAATAGTTTCTGATGCACCTCTTTCTCTGAAGAAAGATATTATTGTGTACTCTATTAAAAATGGGACAGTTCACACAAGAAACAAGCAAACATTGAGTAAAAGCCTGTGTATTTTAGCAGGCTTGAAGATTATCGAAATTTTACTGGGATAACATATACCATTACTAGATAAAGTAAAATCAGAATCCAAGTTAAACTTTATTCAGACATACACTGACCAGTTCCAACCCAGACTGAAAGCAAGGGGTCTCTGTTCAGTCCTGCCTATACTAACCCCAGCCTATCCACTCTAAGGGAGACATTTCCAAAGCTAAACACATAATAACAAGAAAAAAAATAAGCCACTAAGTTAAGTTGTAAAATAATTCACTATAATTTTGCATTTTACCTTTTCAAATAGTAAATATAAATATTTTGTCTTCTAGACCAAACGGCATGGTTTCTATTAAACTAGCACAAGCTAAAAATAAGGTCATTCTAAAAGACTATAAAGAACAAAGCATCAAATGATTGCATATAACCAAACTAGAATTTTATGACCAATTCTATAAAAATAATAATTAATCTTCTGAATTCTAAGTGGCAGACACTATGCAGAATAGAAGATGACAAGAAACTCATTGATAACAGATCATTAAGAGCCAATTTGCTTTTCTTGAATAATAACCAAATGTCGTTTCCTTCTCACTAAAAACAACAAAACTATTAGCTGGAGCATTATTTGAATGGCCTATTAAAGCCAAGGAACTAATAAAAAACATGAGGTTATTATCTTCAATGATTAAAAATTGCCACCCATTATAAATATATCCAGTAATCTGAAATTGCTTAAAAGGAAATCGGATATAGACACAATTTCCCTAGGATAAAAGCTGATTTCTTTTCCTTTACTGCCAAGTACTTTCTCTTTTATAAGTAATGTCCCTGTCTTTTTTCCTCCAATAGAGAAATAAACACAAACATTTGAAGAGATTTACAAACCAGTGCAATGATATCCAGTCTTCAGAGTAAATAATATGTTTTAAAGAAACAAGACATTCAAGTTTTGCCTGTAAAGTCATTCTCATCCCTTCCCCTTGTTCTACACGTTAAATATACAAAAGCTAAGCTATTATAAGTGAAATACGATCAAAAAACACTCAAGATAAAAATTTGATTCTCAGAATTAGAATATGGACTTGTTTTTCCCTAACCAGGTAAGAGTGCTAAGTGTATTGTTCTCCATGTGGTCCGCAAATTGGGAAAAGTTTAATTTTTTTCACCTGCATTTGAGAGTCTCATGGGCCTTCTCTATAATCCTTGAAAATAAATTTATCATAGCTACTTATACTCCTAAATGGAAACAACAGTAATAAGTTCAGAAAATAGAGTCTTCAAATTATTATAAAATGTATTTGTCATCATAAACATGATTGTATAAACTAGTAGCTAAGAGCTAGTGAATTTCTCTGAACCATGTAACGTAAATTCAAGTCTTAATATTGGCTTTTCACTTCGTGACTACTTCCTTAAAAAAAAACTTTGTGTGAGAGTATGGCAGAACTAAATACCACGAAAACTATTTCAGGTACAAAAGTAAAAACATATATATATATATTTCTTTAAAAAAAAAAAAAAATATATATATATATATATATTTTTTTTTTTTTTTTGGTTGCACCGCGTAGCTTGTGGGATCTTAGTTCCCCAACCAGGGATTGAACCTGTGCCCTCGGCAGTGAAAGTTCAGGGTCCTAACCACTGGACTGCCAGGGAATACCCCTAAAATAAATATTTTAAATATTTAAATACACAGCCAAGCTTCCCCCACTCCCCCGCCAAGAAAAAGATTGGATGGCTATCCCCAAAGGCTGAAAACATCTAGAAACCTTGAATCCAGAGTTAATCATGTATTAAAATTAGCAGTGGTCTTAGGACAATCTGTCAACCCATGTCATTTAGCTCCATTCTTTCATGGAGGGCAGGAGACAAAGCCTACAGTTGGTTCCAGAATAGAAGCAAGATTATATCCTCCTGGGATGAGATAGAAAAGAGTAAATCAGGAGGAAAAATAAAATCCACAGAGGAAGATGGTGTTGAAATTTGCCTATCAGTTTCTCAACTTGAGATAGAGAGGGTTAAGTTCATTAAGCTTTCATAACCATAAACCAGTGTTCATATAGTATTTGGGCTAGAATTCATACTATTTATATGATTCTTAAAACTCCAAGCTAAGAATTGTTTTCAAATGGTGCTTAATTGGTAGTGACTTCAGGAACCTGGCATAAACAAAGGTAAATCCACATTTAGAGGAACCATTTTCAACCCAGGTCAACTAGAATATCCACAATCAAAAGTTAAATTCCCAGAGGGGATATATGTATATGTATAGCTGATTCACTTTACTATACAGTAGAACAAACACAACATTGTAAAGCAACTATATCCCAATAAAAAATTTTTTTTAAAAGTTAAATTCCCACAATTAAAAAGGAAATACAGGATGGAATGAATTGGGAGATTGGGATTGACATATATACGCTACTATGTATAAAATAGGTAACTAATGAGAACCTACTGTATAGCACAGGGAGCTCTACTCAATGCTCTGTGGTGACCTAAATGGGAAGGAAATCCAAAAAAGAGGGGATATATGTATAGCTGATTCACTTTGCTGAACAGCAGAAACTAACACAACATTGTAAAGCAACTATACTCCAATAAAAATGAATTTTAAAAAAAGTAAATACAAGTTATATCAGCCATGAACTTGAACTTGGAGAAACAACAAACAACAAATCAGACCCACAAAACTACAGACATCGGAATGATCAGATACAGAACAGAATGTAAATTAACTATATTTAACATGTGTAAATAATAAGAGGGTATTGGGATTATTTCAAAAGAAGGAGAGACTATCAGAATGAGGTATATTTGAAGATAACCATATAGATCTTATAGAAATACAATATATAAGTGAAATTAAAAATTTAATTAACTAGTTAAACAGCTGGAAAGACAAAGCTGAAGACAAAACCAATGCAGCAGAAGACAAATCTGGAGAAATTATACAGAATGAGACCCTGAACTATAAAAAGAGAAAGAGTATGAAAGAGAAGGTAAAAGGAATGGGTGACAAAAAGAGATAATCTAATACCCCATAATCGACATACTAGAAAGAAATAAAAGGAAGAATGTGGGAGAGACAATATTCAAAGAAATACTAGCTAAGGTTTGTTTCAGAATTAAGAAAAAAAATGAAAATTCTCAGAATCCCAGTATATCTAAAGCAGAATAAATAAATGGAAATCCATCCCTGGACATACTGTAAAAATCTGTAGAGCATCAAAGACAAAAGAAGATCTTGAAAGAGGCAGAAATTAAAGACAAATTAACAAAAATTAAAATTAGACAACTGAATTTTCAAGAGTAATAACAAAAGTCAGAAAAGAGCAAAATAATATCAAAATGTGCTAAGGAAAAAAATAATTGTCAAGACAGAATTCTACATTCAGTAAAATTATTATTTAAGAACATGGGCAAAATAAAGGCATCAGACAAGGTCTGAGTATATACTATTAATAGAGGCTTGCTAAAGATGTAAGTACAGGATTTAATTTAAGAAAAATTAAAATGAGCAAAATAGAAGGTCTGACAGACAAGAAAGGATGGTGAGAAATTTAAGAAGAGAAAAGATAGTAGTAAATATAGATTAAACTGAAAAAAAAAGATATTGACTATGTAAAACTATAATATCTATTTTGTGGGGTTTATTATTTTTTTTAAAGCCACTGGAAAATAATAGCAAATAAGACATTAAGAAAGTAACAGGAGTTCAAATATTCTAAAATCACTACATTGTTGAGTGAGAGATTAGAATTTTTAAATTAAAATACAGAATAAGCACTGAAATCAAAAGAAATACCAGAGTAAAAATAGAATAAATAGTGGATACGCAATAGCATATTTGAAATAAATGCAAATGTATCATTAATCACAACAAATTCCATGTTAAAAGTCAAGGTGTTTCAGACCAGAATTTTTAAAATCTAGATATATGTAGTTTACATTAGACAACATAAAATAACAAACTGATTGGGCTGTACTAATGTCAGAAACTATATACTTTAAGACAAAATATATTCTAGAGTTAAAGGAAGCACAATAGTATAAAAGGTTCACCAGAAGATATAATTCAAATTTAAATGTACCCAAAATACAGTTTCAAACTATATAAAAAGAAAATTGAGAGAACTATCATAGTAAATTTACAAATCTATCACAATAAGCAATCTTAAAACACCTTTCTTATCAATAAACAAGTGAAAAAATGAGTAAGAATATCGAACATAGCCTCAATATTCTGAATTACATAGAATTATTCTTAATAATTGGAAGATACACATTTTCTTGAACCATATGTGTATCATTTGCAAAAATATAAAATATTCTTTTGTGAAAGTATAATAATTAATCATTACAAAAGTCAATAGCAACAGAAAACTTGTTTAAATGCTCATACATTTTGAAAATTAAAGTATGTTTCTAAGTAACTCAAGAATGCTAGTAAAATGATATTTAGAGAAAAAAAATTAATGCATCTAATGTTTATATTAAAAGCAAGGAAAGCAGATAATTTTAGAAATTTTAAAACATAAAATTGACTCCAATAAAATATATGGAATGAAGTAACAAAAATATAGCAGAAATTAATGAAATAGAAAAAAAAATACAATAGAGGATCACAGAAGCCACCTGACCTTTTAGAAAAGACCAATTAAATTGACAAACCTCTGGCAAGCTTGATTAATAAAGGAGAGAGCATACTAATAAGTAATATGGAAATGAAAAGGGTGAGTAGCTATAGATGCTGCAAACATTTTAAAAAATAGTAAAAGAATATTATCAACTTTATGCTACCGAAAAAGTTGAAATTGATTCTTAGGAAAAAATACATACCTTGCCAAATGGACTCAAGAAAAATAGATCACTCGAATAGTTTTAAAACCATTAAAGAAATTTAATCAGTAGTTTTAAACATTCCCACAAATGAAATACCAGGCCCCGGCAAGTTCTATTCACTATTCAAGGACAGATAATTCCAATCTTACATACAATATTTCAGAAAATACAAAAAGAAACACTATTCAACTCATTTTATGAGGCTAGTATAATTTTGATACAAAACCAGGAAAGGAGGGGGCTTCCCTGGTGGCGCAGTGGTTGAGAATCTGCCTGCCAATGTAGAGGACACGGGCTCGAGCCCTGGTCTGGGAAGATCCCACATGCCGCGGAGCAACTAGGCCCATGAGCCACAATTACTGAGCCTGCACGTCTGGAGCCTGTGCTCCGCAACAAGAGAGGCTGCGACGGTGAGAGGCCCGCGCACCGCGATGAAGAGTGGCCCCCGCTTGCCACAACTAGAGGAAGCCCTCGCACAGAAACGAAGACCCAACACAGCAATAAATAGATAGATAGATAGATAGATAGATAGATAGATAGATAGATAGATAGATAGATAGAAAGAATTAAATTAAAAAAAAAAAAAAACCAGGAAAGGAAAATATGAGAAAAGCAAATGGCAAATTACAGGCCAGTTTCACTCATGAATATAGATTCAGAGTATTCCTTAACAGAATATTAACAAAATAAATCCAGCTATTTAAAAAAATAACAGTTTTACACCAAAAGCAAAAAAAAGTGAAAATAGACAAATTTGATTACATTAAAATTTAAAACTTCTTCATCAACGAACACTATTAACAGTGAAAAGGCAGCCTACTGAATGGGAAAAAAATATTTGCAAATCACATATCTGATAAGAGGTTAATATCCAGAGTACATAAACAACTCCTACAACTCAACAACAACACAACAAATAGCCTGATTAAAAAATGGGCAAAGAACTCGAATAGACATTTCTTCAAATAGGACATGGAAATGGCCAACAAGCATATAAAAAGATGCTCAACATCACTAATCATTAGAGAAATGAAAATCAAAACCACAGTAAGATATCACCTCACACCCCTTATTGCTACTATCAGTAACACAGAAAATAATAAATGTTGACAAGGATGTGAAGAAATGTGTAAAATGGTGCAGCTGCTATGGAAAACAGTATGGCGGTTCCTCAAAAAATTAAAAATAGAATTACCATATAATAGAGCAATTCCACTTTTGGGTATATATCCAAAAGTTTTGAAAGCAGGATCTCAAGAGATATTTGCACAGCCATGTTCACAGCAGCACTATTCACAATAGCCAAGAGACAGTAGCAATCCAAATGTTCAGACAGATGAATGGACAGGCAAAATGTGGTCTATACACAGAATGAAATATTATTCCATTTAAAAAGGAAAGAAATTTTGACACATGCTACAACCTGGATGAAGCTTGGGGACATTATGCTAAGTGAAATAAACCAGTGACAAAAGACAAATACTGTATAATTCCACTAATATGAGGTATCTAGAATTGTCAAATTCACACAAACTAAAAGTTGGACGGTGGTTGCCAGGGTCTTGGAGAATGGGGTTATGGGGAGTGTTTAATGGGTACAGAGCTTCAATTTTGCAAGAGGAAAACGTCCTGGAGATCTCTTTCACAGCAATGTGAACATGCTTAACACTACTGAACTGTACATTTAATAATGATTAAGATAATAAATTTTATGTGTTTTCTTAATACAATAATTTTTTTAATATTAATTTTAATTTACCCCAGGAATGTAAAGTTGGTTCAACTTTAGGAAATCTATTAATATAATTTACCACATTAGCAAATAAAAGGTAATAATGTGAATGTCTCAAAAGATGAAAAAAACTGATAAAAATCAATATTCATTCTTAACTGAAAAAGAGACCTAACAAACCTTGTTCTCAAATTAAAAATTATCTTCTGGGACTTCTCTGGTGGTCCAGTGGTTAAGAATCCGCCTACCAATGCAGGGGACATGGGTTCAACCCCTGGTCAGGGAACTAAGATCCCACATGCCTTGGGGCAACTAAGCCCTCGCACCGCAACTACTGAGCATGCAAGCCACAACTAGAGAGCCGATGTGCTCTGGAGCCCACACGCCACAGCTAGAGAGAAGCCCACACGCTGCAATGAAAGATGAAAGATCCTGTCGCAACTAAGACCCGATGCAGCCAAAATAAATAAATAAATAAATAAAAATTTTTAAAAAGTTATCTTCTACACACACACACACACACACATCACACACACAGAGAGCTTTCAGCTAACATCATATTTAATGGTGAAACATTAAGAAGATTTCTTCTGAAATCCAGGGTAAGGCATATTTGCCTGCACGTCTATATAATACTAGACTGCAGGTCTAACTAGTACAATAAAAACAGTGGAATAGGGTTAGGGGAAACCCAGAAAGGGAAGGAGGAGGCAAAAAAAGAAGGAAGGGAGGAATACAGGAAGAGATGCATGGAGCGGGGGAAGGAGAAAAACAGAAGAGAAGAAAAAGGAAGAAAAAGTTAAAGGCATAAGGAAAGGAAAAAGTATAACTATTGCTTTTCTCATATGATATGATGGTATATAAAACAACCCAAGTGAATGTACAGATAAATTATCAAATTTAGTAAGACAGGTCAGCAAAGTTGCTAGATGTAGTTGTTACATAAAAGTCAATCTCATTTAGGTACAATAATGACAAATAGAACGTTTAAGTAATTTCAAACATACCATTTGTAATAGCACCAAATATTAACTATTTAGAACAAAAGTCATGAAGACCTGTTAGAGAAAATTATCAACTTTTGTTTGAAGACATTAAGGAATATGTAAATAAATGGAGAGATTTATCATATTCATGGCTTAGAAAATTCGATATTATAATACTGGGACAATGTCAATTCTTCCCAGACTGAGCAAGGGTCTTTCTATAAAACTTCAGAAAAGAATTCAGAAATAAAAACTCAGAAAAGACTTTATGTGGAAATTAACATGCTAATTCTAACGTGCATATGAAAGAGCAAGAGACCAAGAATAGTCAAGACACTCCTGAAGAAGAGTCAAGTCAAAGTTCGTCCTCTGCCGGATATGAAGACTAGAAAGCCATTTTTAATTGAGATGGTATAGAATTAGGGCATAGAGAATCAAGTAAACTAACAGAACACAAATGAGAACCACAAAACAGACCCAGGTAAATATGAACATTGACTATACAATACAGGTGGCATCACACACCAATAGGAAAGCAGGGACTACTGAATAAACACACAAGAATAACCAGCTACCCCTTTAGGAAAAAAACAGACTTGGATCTCTTCCTCACATCTTATAAAAAAAAACAATTTCAGATTGGTTGAGGGCTTAGCACTTTTAGAAAAAGAATGTGATATAACATCTTTTTGATAAAAAGATGCATTCTTAAACAGGACACAAAGAGTGAAAACATAAAGAAAATGATAAGTCATTTAAAGCTAAGAACTTTTCTGTTTATCAAAAAATATCTAATAGAGGGTGGAAATGACAGCCACAAAGTAAGAATGATTATTTGCAATAGCATATAATCATCACAAGATTAGTATGAGAATGTTCCTACTAATTAATTTTTTTTAAAAAAGAAGGGTAGTGAGACTTCCCTGGTGGCGCAGTGGTTAAGACTCCACGCTCCCGATGCAGGGGGCCCAGGTTCCATCCCTGGTCTGGGAACTAGATCCCACATGCATGCTGCAACTAAGAGTTCACATGCCACAACTAAGGAACCAGTGAGCCGCAACTAAGGAGCCCACCTGACACAACTAAGGAGCCCACCTGCTGCAACTAAGGAGCTCGCCTGCTGCAACTAAGACCCAAGGCAACCCAATAAATAAAGTAAAAAATAATGATAATAAAAATTTAAAAATAAAAAATAAAAAGAAGGGTAGTAAATTACATTGAAAAAAAGACAAAACATGAATGAACAATATATGAAAAATGATCAACCACATTAAAATAATTAAAGAGAGGAAATTAAAAACGACAATGAGGTAAAATTCTGACAATGTAGTGTGTTAGGAAGGATACACAGCAACAGGAACTCATACACTGTGGTAGGAGTATACAGTTTTTGGAAAGCAATCTTGGCATTAGCTTGCAAAGCTGAAGAGCTACATACCCTCTAATGAACAATTCTACTGTGCAAACACATGAAATTGGCTTAGGGGTTACTACTTTGTTCATAAAAATTACAGACAGAATAGAAATTAATAACGCATCACAAAATGAATATGCCTTAGAGATAATATGACACCTTTGTACCAGGAAACAAGCACAATAATGAACATAGCAGCATTATTTATAATAGCAAAAATAAATGGAAGCAACGCCAATGTCCGCAGCAGGAGAACTGGTAAATAAAATGAATATATAATGAAATAAATGTATGCAAGCCTTACCGTTCTTATCTAATGGAGTACCCCTGTTCCAGAGACTTCTGCTCTGGTTAATTCTCCCTTTCCCTCTGGAGAATAAAATCTGTTATTTCTGGCTATCTGCCCTCTACACCGTATTTATACATAATTGACCTATCAGATTCAAACCGTGGTTTTATTTCAGCACTAGTAAATACCCGAGAGCCTTATTTACTCTATCATTTTCCACTTCCATTCCCCCACCCCACAATACAGAGACACAAACACACACAGATTTCGTGTCCCACTCTTCACTCGACCTCCGAAATAGTCAAGTCTCTTAAAATACCTGAGGAAATGTCCACTGCCTCAATAGCTGTGATGATGGCTTAATGCCCTTAAAACCCTAACTCTATATTTAGGATCAAGAAAAGAATTTTTTAACACCTGAACAAGGACAGAGGATGATTAAGATACAAATTTTATATGCTAGCTTATTTTATTTCTAATTATATTCTTAGTAAATGATGTTAATATTCAACAGGAATGACTTTGTCACTCAGTGCTTTTGCTCAGTAAAAACCAGAGCCCCTAGCATTTTATTGGCACTAAAGCAGTCAGCTGTGACATAGGATAACGGCAAGGGTAAAGAAATTCTGCTCCGTTTCTAAATTAAATGTCTCTTCAATGACTTGAATGTTCAGGTAGAAATAGCAGTTGCTCAAAGAAATTGGCTCCTTTACAATGAAAAACAATCAACAGAGCATTTTCCACAAATCCAAGGAGACTGAACATATGTAGAGGAGATCACAATAATTTTAAAAGGTGTTGACAATATTATCATAATAGAGTCACCTGTTTAAACCAATGCTGACCCGCATGCATGTGTATGTATTATATGGTTTAAGTAACCCAAAGCAGATGCTATACGTGTAATCCAGAAACAACTATAACGATCATTCATATCTCATGCTCATAGGTGAGAGAAGGGTAAATGACTTACTCAGCAAATTCTACTTCAACAGCATCGCCTTCCATCCTCAACACCCGACGTCACAAAACTAGTTACTGGTGAAGCTCACTTGTCAGTGTTCTCCAGCATGTTATGGTGCCTATTAAACAAAAAATCAGTTTTAGGTGTTTGTTTATCTTACAGAATGATTTACATATGATTTCTTCAGCTGTATATTAATGTACATAAAAATACCACTTGAGAAAAATTTCTCCTGTAATTTAAATTTACTACTTGTCTCTAACTAGCATGACATGTGTCCATGGTCAAGTGACTTTATCTGGAAGATATATTTTCATCTATATATTTTAGTAGCATGTAAACAGACCCTAACTTCATGTCAAGCCACTTAATGAGACATCATCACTGTCATTAAAATCATTTGTTTTTATGTATCTACGTCTGTATGGCTTCATACCAAGCACTATGAAAAGTGAGAATTAAAATGTCTCTCCTTCACAGGATATGCAATTTAAAATAAAACAGGAAGACGCATATTGATGACACTAAGATCAAATACAGACACTAAACATAAGCATATAAGTATGTTTGATTACATCAGATGGTTAGATGAATGAGAGGGGGTTTTAAGATTTCATTTTAAAACAGTTAAGATTTCACGAAAATCTCAATTTCTCTGTCTTGACGGCTTATTTCGGCACTTGGGTTTGAAGAGGGGTCTTAGTAAGGAGAAGGACCCTGTAGTCTAGGGTTTCAGAGAAAGAAAACACTCCAGAAAAGGCCATATCATAGGGTAATTCATAAGAGGGGCATGATTACTAAGATGACCAAGGGGCAAATTCCATGTACCTGAATATCAGAAAAAAAATATATTTAATTAATATACCACCATCTGCTGAGAAGCCATTCATCTGGCTAGCAGGGCCAAATAGTGTTTTTCTAACACTATTCAGGAAGACTTCACTTCACTTTGAGTTCCTAAATAGGCCAAGCCAATAATCTTTAAAAACCCAGATCAGAGAAATGTTTAAATTTAAGAATAGTTCCTCAATCTTAATTCCTAGTAGCAATCAGTAGCTACTCTTTTTCTCTAAGCTATTCTTGCAAAGAGGAAACTGCTTTATCCTATTAGGTTCTCTCAAAATAATACAGTTCTGATTCTTTTCTGCTAGTGGTTCTACAAGTGTGGTCCTGGGAAGAGGGCATCAGTATCACCTGGCAACTCGTGCGAAATGGAAATTCTCAGGCTCCACCCCAGACCTACTCCATCAGACAGCTGGGGGGTGAGGCCCAGCTATCCGGTTTAACAAGACCCTCAGGTGATTCTGCTACACACTCAGGTTGAACACTACTGCTTTGTACCTGTCCAATAATAGCACCATCCATGCTTGCCCTGGTCCCACTGTCAGGACAGGTATTTCAGTTCACCTGTAGAAATAATTCAAGAAAAGAAATGGTTTTGTCACTTAATCTTCACACTGAAAATGACATATTTATGTTGGTCAATAAATACTCCCCAAATGGAATAATGCTCTTAAATACTCCATCCTCATAAACTTTCAGTGTTACAGGATTGTAGATTGTAGTGCTTACAAAACATTTTCTAATACATTATCAATGAAGCCAATAGATTTAACAAGCTCCCAAGGGTCTTCATTCTCTCCTGGGCCTCACACTGAGAAGACCCTAATAGACGGAGATCTCACACAGCATCGCATATAAGAGCTCTCCTTTGTGTGCCAGGAGGGAGGGCTGGAAAAAGTCTCCTGGAAGGTCTAAGAGTAAAAACAAAAAAAAAAAAAGCCTGAGATTTCCTTCTTGCTGATTCAGCAGGCCCAGAGGGTCATCTTTCCCCCCTCCCAGCAGAGCTGGGACACTTCCAATGGGCCAGGCCCAGTTCTCACTGTCAAGTTCTGGAAATCAATGGTTTTACAGTGAGGGAATGGCATTCCCTGAACTCTAGTCTGAGGTTGTAGCTAAAACCAGACAACCCTTTTTGAAACACCAAACCATTTAAGCCAAATCGAAAAGAGTTCAGCTTCTTTGACAAGCACACTGGAAGACACTTTTACGCGTGTTAGGCTAAAATCCCACCAGGTCCCTGGAAAATCCTCTACCTGCGTTAGCCCCATGTTCGGTTCCCATCGTCCCCAGGAACGAAGACCTTCCTGCCCGTCACCAACACCAATTACCTCCCACCAAACTTCACGATGAAAAAGGGGGACAAAAAAAATCACTATTTCAGCAGCGGTCATTTAAAAAAACATGATAATAACGTCGAACTCCCTCCAAAATTAGCCTCCACCGTCCTATAAATTGGTTTTCTTTGTGATCTAAAATTGACTCGCAGGGCACCAGTTAGAAAATAGTCGCTGAAAAGCCGGGGCCTCCGAGCTTTCGAATCCTGCCGGCCTTTCATCGTGTAAACAAACGCATCAGATTTAAAGCTTTCCCATAATTGTTATGCTAACCTTGGAGCGAAACCTCTCCATTTGCATTTGAAGGAGCTAAATATTAGGCAGGAAAGAAAGTGCTCTCTTTGAAAGCCTGAGAAAATGTCCCCGCTCGGGGCTGCCGGGCCATCTGGGCCGCGGGCTGGGGCGCAGCTCCCACCCCCCGCGCCCTGGTAGCGGCGCGCCGGGAAGAAGGGGCGCCCCGAGGGCCGTCATCTGGCTGCAGAAGAATGCGGACGGGCCCCCGGAGCCTTGGGGCGCGGGCCGGGCTCGCTCGGGGCGGGGGCGGCCCGGGGACGTGGGAGCCAGGCGTGCCTGGGGATAGATCGCCCGGCCTGGGATCCTTGCCCTTTTCCCAGGGCGCATCCCCCGGGCCCACCGCTTCCTGGATGCCCGGGGGAGAGGGGCGTCTCCGCAGCAGGGTGAGGGGCTCGGAGGCGCGAGGCGGGGCGTGGAGAGCGTAGGCCTGTGCTGGGAAGGAGAAATTCACATTCTGTAAGCGCTCTGACCCACTTTGAACTTGATCTCCTGGAGCCTCCAGATCCAGTCCGTTTAGTCGAGGCCAGTAAGCACCCCTATGCACACCAAGCTTGGAGTAATTAAAAATAAAAACGCTGCACCGTTGGGGGCTTTTTACAGAAAGGAGGGAAGGCTCGAACTTCCCATCAGCCTGTTCCGGGGCAATCAAGAAAAGCCTTGCAGCCCTCTACCTTTTCCGGCAAACGGAACCAAAGCGTATCTAGGATGAGTTACGGGAAAATCATTCCTGGGGGAAACATGGAGGGCTTCATACACCAGGAGGACAGAGCTGGAGGGGATAAGATGCTCCTAGATTCGAAGAATATAATTATTTTCTTGCACCACTTCTCATTTTAATCTCATTTTGAATATAATTCAAAGGTGCTTTGGTTTTTAAATGACTTCGCTGTTGTCAGAATTAGCATTTTTCACTAGTCCTAGGAGACATTCCAGAGGAGAACGGTATTTTTATTTTCCTTTTTTCCCCCCTACGGTTTGACAAAGGCTTCTCATGCATCGCTGGACTGTGTTACAAAGTTAAGGGATTTTTCCCTCTCTCAAAGGAAGATCGTTGAGGCTGCAAGTAACCCTGGTAGCTGCTAGGAGATGGAATTCTTTAGGCTAGAACAGCATGTTGCGCAAAATAACTGGCAAAAGAGGAATGCAGGCCAGCACTTGAGTTCTTTACAGGGGCAAAAGGATGCAACAGTGACCCAAGGTCTATATGGGAAGAGAAGATGAAGTATATTGTTTTTCCTAATCATAAACTAAGTATCAGTGTTTGACAAGTTTCTAAAATGCATCAACTGCCATTTATTCTATTTATTTCATAAATATTTATTAAATGGCTACAAGTTTGGTTTTGGGTTTCTTTTTTGTTTGTTTTTTAAGATTTAGGACCTTGGCCTCAGACAGATCCCAGTTCCAGATCTGGCTTCTCATACTTAACTACCTTGGTGGCCCCAATCAAGTTACTTTGCCTTTCTAAATCCCAGTGTTCTTATCCATAAAATGGGTGTATTGAAATAAGCACAGTGCCTAACACATAGTAAGCACTCTATAAATCATAGCTGTTGCTGAGTATGTTATTATCATCATTGTAATCATTGTCTTTTCCCTGAAGATTCTAAATCTTTTAAAATATGTATTAAATGAAGCAACTGAATGGGGTCATTCAAAAATATTTATTTGTTGCCAGGTTCTGTTCTAGTGCTAGAGATAAGTAGATAAATGTTCCTTGTTCTTCTGGACTATAGGTTCTAGTCAGGGAGATAAACAACAGATCAGAAAAGTATTAAATATGATCATTGTGTAAACGAGCAGGAACCTATGAGGCCTCCCTGGACAGACCCCTTCCCCATATCCTCTGCTGTAGCTCCTCTCTGAAGTACCCAGATAATAGTATCTCATGGATATTTACTGAGTTTTTCAGATGCTAAAAACCACCACCAGATGGAAGTGATTAACTATTTGATGATCATAAGCACGTAGTCCTGGACCTACAGGCAGGTAATGTTAACCACCTTGTTACCTCACAATCAACCAATCAGAGAATTGTGCATGAGCTGATCACATACCCTGTGACCCTCCTCCCTCACCCGGCCTTTAAAAATGCTTTGCTGAAACCCTTTGGGGAGTTTGGCATTTGCAGGGGACATGAGCCCCCTTTCTCCTTGCATGGCCCTGCAATAAACCTTACCCAGCTCCAAACTCTGACGTTTCTGTATTGTTTGGCCTCACAATGCGTAGGGGAACGTGAACTTGCATTTGGTAACAATTTCAGAGAGCAATAGATTCCATAAAGAAAATAAACCAGGGAATTGGGAAGGGGAGTGATTGAGAAAGGTGCTGGGGGAGGAGGGAAGGGCTGGTTAAGATGAGAAGGACAGGGCACCTCCCAGAGGAAGTGACAACCATAGGTGTCCGCCAGGCAAAAGCAGACTGGAGAAACATTCAGGGCCAGATCTTGTAGCGTCAGGAGCTCCGAATTCTTTTCAGAGCAATGAGAGATGATGAGAAAGTTTCAGGAGAGGGAATAACATGATCTGGTTTACTATTTAGAAAGGTCACTCTGGCTCCTATCTGGCGAGCATACAATGGGAAGTGGTGGAAGAGGATCGGGTAAAAGTGGTCCTCGGCTTTCCTTGCCCCTGGGAAACTTTTATAAAGCCAAGCTCTACTTGTGGGCATGGAGTAGCGCCTAGGCATTGCTTTTCCTGGCTTGTTTTTTTTGGTTCTAAACTCCCAGGTGATTCTACCGTATTGTAAGAGTGGAAAAAAACACTAATTTGGAAGCCATCTCAGCTGTCCCGTGAAAGAGGATGTGATTGAGGCGGAGATGCTAAGCGGTGGTCATAGTCAGGCTATGTCTTAGAGGTAGAAGCAAATCAACCTGCTAATGGATTAGAAGTGACGGGATGGGTGGGGAGAGAAAGACAGGAATGAGGAATGACCTCATAGTTGGCTCAGTAGTATAGATGGTGATCCCATTTACCGGGATGGCAAAAATGAAGTCAAAGTAGACAGAGTGATGAAGACTGGAATCAAAAATACTGACCATGTTGTGTATATGATGATGATTTGACATATATTCGTATAACAATAATATTATTATTCAGTGGAAACATCTAGCAGGAAGTTGATTTGAGAGATAGGAGGACAAAACTCTACATGTCATCTGTATCGATGTTGCCCAATAGAACTTTCAGCGAGAATGGAAATGTTCTATATCTGTACTGCCTACTGCAGTATCACTCACCACATGTGGATATTGAGCACTTGAAATACAGCTAGGCTGGTATAACTGAGGAGCTGAATTTTTTTTGTTTTAATTAATTTAAATTTAAATAGCAATATGTGGCCAGTAGCTATCCTATTGGACAAAGCAGACATGCGTTGATGATTCCCATGTTTATATATCTGGCCTGAACCTGATACCTTCTCACTACTTGCCCTGGTGACAAACAGATCAAAGCCACTGTCCTCTCCAGCTTAGATTATTGCAACGGCCTCCTATCTGGTGACAACGTTTCTCCCCTGACCTTTTATTGTATATTCTCAAAACAGCAGCCAAAATCATCTTCACAGCTTGAGTTATATCATGTATTTCTTTGCTTGAAGCCTTCTAATGTTTTCTCATCTCAATATGATAAAAGCCAAAGATTTTTCAATAGCATACCAAAAAAAATAGCCCTAAATCATCTGACCCCTTCTTTGCCTCTCTAACTTCACTTTTCCACTTTTCTGCCACTCCTCTGTCCCTGCCACAGCACTTATCACCTTCTCTTGTGCAATATACTTAACTCAGTTATATTGTTTAGTGTCTACTCTCTTTTAGTAGAAAATAGGCTCTGTTGGGGTGGGGATTTATGACTATTTTGTTCACTATTGTGTCCTCTACTACCTAGAACACAGTAGCCTGGCACATGTTAAGCACCCAAGAAATACTTATTGAAAGACTGATAATATATGCTTATTGAAAGACTGATAATATAGGTCACCCAGAAAGACTATACATGGAGAATAAAAAGGGCTTCAGGACTGAGCCCCAGGCCACTCCTGCATTTAGAGTTGCACCATCCAATATGTTGGCCACTAGTAGCCATATGCAGCTTTTCAGCTTTCGAAATACGCTACTCCAAACTGAGTTGCACTGTAAGTGTAAAATACCCACCAGATTGTGAAGATTAAGTATATATATAAAGAATGTAAAGTATCTCATTAATTATTTATAGTGATTACTTACTGAAATAATATTTTGGAGATTTTGAGTTAATTAAAATGTATTATTAAAATTGATTTCACCTATTTCTTTTTACTTTTTTTAATGTGGAAATTAAATACTAGGAAATTTAAAATCACATATGTGGCTCATGTTATATTTCTATTAGACAAGTTGGTTTAGAGACTGAGAAGAAGAAAAGCCAGCAGGGGTTACTGCCCAGTGAGTAGGAGAAAATATCAGGAAAGCGTGGTACATGGAAGATTAGAGAAACAATTTTTTAAAGTGGGAAGGAACAGTTAACTAGGTCATATGAGCAAAATAAAGATAGAGAATTAACCAAAAGATTTGGCAAGATGGAGATCACTGTCAAGGATGACAAGGGTGGTTTCAGTGATACGTGTGTGCAGAAGCCCAACTGGAGAGGGTTTAAGTCAGAATAGAAAGTGAGGAAGGAGAGACAACCAATACAGATAACCCTCTCAAGAAGTTTTGCTATGAGAAATGGGATGAATGCTGGACATTGAACAAAATCATTTTAAGATGGGAGATGTTTTGATAGCTGAAGGAAATGATCCAAGAGAGATAGCCCCAAATTGGAAAATTTAGGCCAAATACAAAGAATATAGACACAAAGCATTTTAAATCTGAAAGGGCCCTTGAAGTTTATCTTAGACAAACTCTTTGCATTACAGATAAGAACTCTGAGATCCAAACAAGTGAAGGATTTGTCAATGTCAACAGCAAAGCTGAAACCAGAACCAGAAACATGGTCTATGAGCTTGCATAAGCTCATTTCTACAGAGACAAACACTGGTTTTCCAAAAAAAACACCCCCATTGAGTGAGAATTATCTTATGTGCCACTAGTATAGAATGACAGAGTGTCTCCTTAGGAACAGCTTCAATAATTCTAAGTGAATTGGATAAAACTTACGAAAAGATTTATGATCAGGGATGAAAACCTTTCCGTGCTTTATACCTAGAAAGTTCATACCTGTAACCAAGTATAACTTCTCTACCATAGAATAAAAACCAACTCTGTACTGTTTCCCTGTACAAAATTTAAATTAACTGGAGTGCTCAGAGAATGGTGAAAATGAGAGGTTCTGATAAATTTTATTTTCTGCTTAACCTGAGGTCAACCAAACAAATACATTGTATTCTAGCTCCACTGAAAATCTTTAAAGGCCTAGCCCTTCTTTCCTTACTGTGTAGGAAACTGACCATAATTTGATCTCTCTTTAATGATCCAGTATTTTTCTGTGCCTCAGGGTATCATGTTCAATAACATTTTACAATATCTTCCTAGGACTTTTCGGTACAGAGAGTGAATTAGGGAAGGAAATTTTGCAAAGTTTCTTTCTGTGAACTTCATAGGAACATGTTTATCATTTGCCTCTTTTTTGCTAAAGGTTGGGTAAAATAAAACTTCAAGTAATGAGGTTATCTGTTAATTCAAGTTTTATCACCCTGTTTTCATTTCTTGTACACTAATACAATACTGTTAACTCAAAAATTACAGTATGTGTTAAGGGGCTTTGGTTTGAAGGTTCTGTTATTGTTGTTATAACATTGTTGATGGGTTTGTGATGACCTTGACAAACCCCTCACTTAGAGATTGTTATGAACAATGATACTCATTCATAAGATGATTAATCTGGGGTGAGTCAGTCTGTGGCCACAAAGAGGCAAACTTTCACATACAAGTGGGTTGAGATTGGTAACACAGTCTCACAGATGTGTGATGGGGTTTGCATGTGATATCACATCACACACCTCCTTTGCATTCTACATTCACATCAGTACCTATCTTTCTCCAAGTCCAAGGCTAATCCTTATATTTCACCTTCTCTGCACGTTTTTCTCTTCCTTGGCACACAGCCTTGCTCGGCTCTCACCAGTTACAAAAGTTCCTTACCCCAACTCTACCTCTTACCATTCTTTTGCCTACCAAGCTTCAAAATAAGTAGTTTGCCTTCGCAGTCTCTTATTCCTCCCAATTGTGCATCTTCAGGACTTTCCATCATTATTTTTCTTAACTGCCCAGGGGTCTCTGACACAGTTGGATCCTTCCATCTAGAAACTTGCTTCGCCAAACCACTACTGTACCTTTTCCTATTTTCTCTCCTCCTGCCCCTCTGAACACTTCTTCTTGGGTTCTCTCACTCGTTCTTTTCTTTATGCCCTCTGAATGTGTGTTCCCAGACTTTCATCCTCAGCTTTCTCATTTTTCCTTCCATTTCTTCCTTCCGTTATTTCATCTGTTTCCCAAACTGTAACTGCCGCTAATATACTGATAACTCAGAAGTTTGGTATCTTTCTTGAGCCTGCTGGGCAACTCCACCTGGATATTCTGGAAGTGATCTCAAAATTAATACATCCCAAAACAAACTCATTAGCAAGATTTTTCTTTATCAGTTAATGGGGCCAACCAGTTAACCTAGTCACACAAGTCAATCCCCTTGACTCCCACTTTTTCCCTCAATCATTCAATTGATTTTGGCTTCAACACATATAGCAAATCTGTGCATCCCTCAAATCTGGTGAGCAACCTTAGTGTAGCTTCATGGCCTTCTCCTCTTTTAAGTTGTTTATCACTCCTATCCATCCTGCACTCTGTTCACAGGGACATCTTTCCAAAACATAAATCTGAACTATTATTGCTGCTCCTTTGGGGACAACCTCCTCCACCCCCATCATGGAATAAAGTCCAGAATACTCTTCAGAGCATGTCATGTCCTTCACATCTGGCCTTAACCTGTCACCCCCAATGCCTTTGCAACCATTTCTAGCAACCACCACCTCTTCCCTTCTGTTCCACACACTCCTGACTGTCTCATCCATCTGGAACTCCTACTCAGCCTCCAAGAGGCCTTGTCAATATCTCTTTTACATCACTTGTTACATGGAATGATAATTAATAATTTACATACCTCCCACGACATTGTGTTGTGATTATTAAATAATATGTGCTGCTTAACAATAGGGATCATGGTGTTTTCACCACTGTATCTACACCATCTAGCATTGTAATTAGACTTAGTAGGGGCTCAACATATGGATTGGAATTGAATGGTTTAGAGGTAAACTCAGTCTAAATGAGATAACCAGTCTGTCCTAATGAGCTCATCTTCATTGTCTATCCCTGTTGACAGGTATCATCCTAAACATAAGAGACAGGTGATTTCTGATTTCAGACACAGGGTGTGTCATCCTGATTTGTGAGGAAGGGAACGCCCCGCCCCTTCCTCCCCCCCCCCCTTTTCTTCATTCTTCCCGGGAGAACAAATTGCATTACACAATCGTGGAGCCAACTTGCTTTTTAAGGGCACACTTTGCTGTTCTGTCTGAATATCCCTTGTCTCTCCTGTTGTTATTTCTCTGAGCCTGTCTGCCCTTTTCCAAAAGGGAAAACATCACAAGCATTTCTGTAATAATATGGTGTATATTATCACATTAGCTACAGTTATAATAAAAGTAGCTACATAATCAGATTATGCTTTGCCTCAGAGCCATAGAAATGATGGTGCTTTATCAGGAAATTTTTTATAGCCAAATGGAAATTCACTAATGCAATAGGAAGTTATCAAACATAATATAATTCAGGAGACCCAAACTGTTAGTGTCTCAATAGGTGAAGGGGAAAAACATCTATTTTATTGTTATGAAACTCTTTACAGAGACATGTTTATTATCTTTGTAAAAATGCTCAACATGTTCTTTTTCTCTTTGTATAATCATTTCTTGTTTCTTTTTTTAAAACTTGGATTCTTTTGTGAAAAGTCTGTTTGAATATCAGAAGAAAATGAAAGTGAAGGACTTCCCTTGTGGTCCAGTGCTTAAGAATCCGCCTTCCAATGCAGGGGATGTGGGTTCAACCCCTGGTCGGGGAACTAAGATCCCACATGCCACGGGACAACTAAGCCCGCGGGCCGCAACTACTGAGCCCGCACACTCTGGAGCCTGCATGCCACAACTAGAGAGAAGCCCACTTGACACAAAGAAAGATCCCACATGCCACAACGAAGATCCCACATGTCACAACGAAGACCTAATGCAGCCAAATAAATAAATAAATTACATATAATGGTGTCCTTTAAAAAAAGAAGAAAATAAAAGTGATCAGTGATCACGCAGTTATTAAGTAGAAAAAATCATCCAAAAAATTTTAAATATGGATTTATGCTATCAAACTGCTAAGAGAATTTCAGCAAGGCTTCCATAAACATAATACACACAACAAAATACCAGTGTGCCTATGTATTGTGGAGAGTGATAGGCTGTCTGCTCACATGCACAAACTAATGAGCAGGAAAATGTCAATATATAGCATGTCAAATAGTCAGTGCTCAAATTCCATCCAAACTTTTACCTCGATTTCCATCTAAAAACAGTGAACAAACATGCAAAATCTAGGTAGCTGCAATTTTTGCCTTTACTAAACAATGGTTTCATGACAGTCAGAATATCAAATTCAGAGAAAAAAATTAAATGGCTTTCCTGCTTTATAATACATCAAATTCTTGCTAGAATTCAAAGGAAGGATGAAGAGATTTTTTTTTTTTCTTTCTCCACAAAAATTTCCCTTAGTCCAGGACTGGGGGGAAAGTGACTAAGTAAAAGGGCATGACAGAAATGCAGTTCAAAGACATATTCCCATGCTGTCATTATGTATGTGTGTGTATACACATGTTAATATACAGTATGTGTGCATTAGCATATAGATGGAGATATAAAAATTAGATAGCTAGATAATGGGTGATCTGTCATTCTGGAAGCTTTGAAAGGGAGATGTTTGTTTAAATGATCTCTTCAGTGGTGTACTCTACTGAGGTGTAGCTACTTCTCCTTTTGACCTGAAATTCTAACCATTTGGGAAAACACAATGATTAGATAACAATTGTGAGCCATAAAAATGCACTTAAAGTAGACTGGAAATACTCATTTTGACCACTTGGACATATTGGCTATTTTACATTTTGATCAACGTTTCCTATCCAGTTTTGCTTCCAACCAAGATATTCCTACTTTTCAGGTTCAGGATCTGATTTGTGCATGGGGGCTATAGCTGTGTACACATCAGCACCTCAGCTCCCCTTCCATGGATGACACATTCTCCTCTCTAACAAGTAAATGTAGCACAGAAGGAGGATATGATCTGGGAACAATACAACCAGATACAAATACTGATAATTTTTTTAAAATCATACTTTCTAAATATAGTGCAAACCCATTTTCGGTATGTTTTTCTACAATGGCAGGATAGAGATTGGTGGGGGTGTTTGGAGGATACAGGAAAAATGGGAGCCAATTTGGAATGGGGACAGGCGGTGTTAATTCAAAATTACATATTTAGGAAAAAAATCATCTTGGTCTGCAGTTTGAGGACAAAACTAAAGGAGTAAACAAACCTGCAGGGAGCGTCTTTGTAGAGACAGAATCAAGATTAAAAAAAACAGTTTTCTGTCTTCCCTTCATCCTAGCAGGTGGCAAGTAATCAAGTTTTCATAAAGTGTGCAAGGCCTCCAACAGTGTTCTGACTGCTCAGGTTCTTTTCCTTTGCCACTAGTTACTATTGCTTCAGTCACTTAAAGGTATTTCTGTCCAGATGTGTACTCCCTGCCCTCCTTTACCGACACATTTGATGGTCTGTTTCTCAGAATACTGTGGCCCAATGTGGAGAAGAGGAGTAATGTGACAGCTCATGCAAGTGACATTATGGTCTCATTCAAATGACACCATGCTTGAATATCCTAATTTGATGAAGGGTAGAGATTTGTAATGAATCACTCACCCTTTAATAATACTGGCTTTTTGTATCTCAACCCTAAAGTTTTGAAATTCCTGTCAAACTTACAAGCTCTTACACAGCAAAGGAAACCATAAAAAACAACAACAAAAACAAACAAAAAAAATGAAAAGACAACCTACAGAATAGGAGAAAATATTTGCAAATGATGCAACAGACAAGGGCTTACTCTCCAAAATATACAAACATCTCATACAACTCAACAACAAGAAAACAAACAACACAATCCAAAAATGGCAGAAGACCTTAATAGACATTTCTCCAAAGAAGACATACAGATGGCCAGTAGGCACATGAAAAGATGCTCAACATCACTAATTATTAGAGAAATGCAAATCAAAACTACAATGAGGTACCACCTCACACCATTCAGAATGGCCATCATTAAAAAGTCTCTAAATAACAAATGCTAGAGAGGGTAAGGAGAAAAGGGAACCCTCCTACCCTGCTGGTGGGAATGTAAGTTGATGCAACCATTATGGAAAACAGTGTGGAGTTTCCTCAGAAAACTAAACATAGAATTACCATATGATCCAGCAATCCCACTCCTGGGCATATACCCAGACAAAACTATAATTCAAAAAGATACATGCACCCCTATGTTCATAGCAGCACTGTTCACAATAGCCAAGACATGGAAACAACCTAAATGTACATCGACAGATGAATCGATAAAGAAGATGTGGTACATATATACAATGGAATATTACTCAGCCATAAAGAGGAACGAAATTGGGTCATATGTAGAGACATGGATGGACTTAGAGACTGTCATACAGAGGGAAGTAAGTCAGAAAGAGAAAAACAAATATCATATATTAACGCATATATGTGGAATCTGAAAAAATTGGTATAGACAATCTTATTTACAAAGCAGAAATAGAGACACAGACGTAGAGAACAAATGTATGGATACCAATGGGGAAGGGGGGGATGAATTGGGAGATTGGGATTGACATATATACACTACTGATACTATGTATAAAATAGATAACTAATGAGAACCTACCGTATAGCTCAGGGAACTCTACTCGGTGCTCTGTGGTGACCTAAATGAGAAGAAAATCCAAAAAAAGGGGGATATATGTATACGTATAGCTGATTCACTTTGCTGTACAGTATAAGCTAACACAATATTGTAAAGCAACTATACTCCAATAAAAAAAAAATTGAAAACCATAAGACTCCTAGAAGAAAGTATAAGGGGCGAGCTCCTTGACATGAGTCTTGACAATGATTTTTTGGATTTGACACCAAAAGCAAAAGCAACAAAAGAAAGGTGGGACTACGCCTAACTAAAAAGCTTCTGCACAACAATGGAAACAGTCAACAAAATGAAAAGGCAAACTACCAAGTGGAAGAAAATATTTGCAAATCATGTATCTGAAAAGAGGATAATATCCAAAATAAATAAAGAACTCATACAAATGGCCAACAGATACATGAAAATGTGCTCAACATTACTGATCATCAGGGAAATGAAAATCAACACACAGTGAGATACCACTTCAGACCTGTTAGAACGGTTATCATCAAAAAGACAAACGATAACAAGTGTTGGCAAGGATGTGGAGAAAAAGGAACCCTTGTGCACTGTTGGTGGGAATGTAAATTCATACAGCCACTATGGAAAACAGTATGGAGGTTCCTCAAAACACTAAAAATAGAAATACCATATGATTCAGCAGTCCCTCTTCTGGGAATATACTCAAAGGAAATGAAATCACTATCTCAAAGAGATCTGTATCCCCATGTCCTTTGCAACATTAGTTACAATAGTCAAGACATGGAAACAACCTAAGTGTCCATTAGCAGATGAATGGATAAAGAAAATATACACACACATATACACACAACTGAATATTATTCATCCATAAAAAATAAGGAAATCCTGTCATTTTCAACAACATGGATGGACCTTGAGGGCACTATGCTAAGTGAAATAAGTTGGACAGAGAAAGACAAATACTGTATTATCTCACTTATATGTGGAATCTAAACAAACCGAGTCATAGAAACAGAAAGAAGATTGGTGGTTGCCAGAGGGATGGGGAATGGATGAAGGTGGTCAAAAGGTACAAACTTCCAGTTATAAGGTAAATAAGTTCTGGGTATGTAATGTACAGCATGGTGATTATGCTGTTTAGTATATCTGAAAGTTGTTAAAAGAGTAGATTTTAAAAGTTCTCATCACAAGAAAAAAAAATTTAACTATGCAAGGTGATGGATGTTAACTAAACTTATTGTGGTAATTATTGCACTATATATATATATTAAATCATTATGTTGCATAAACTAATACAGTGTTACATGTCAGTTATATCTCAGTAAAACTGGGAAAAAAGATTATAGGAAGCCAAGTCACAAAGACAATAGACCTCCTTCTTCCTATCTTTATTATGTGCAGTGTAAATTTCTTCAGCACAGAAATCATCCTTTGAGAACCCTTGCCTGGTATCATTAGCCCAGAGATTCAGAGTACAGGTCCTTCAATTGTAATGCTTCAGTTTGGTACCCAGCTCATGGATTTTCAAGGGACACGAGCTTGGGCATTTTATTTAAACTCTATACACTTCAGTTTTTTCATCTGAAAAAGAGATATAGTAATAATAATAGCCATATGGAATTATTATGAATATTAAATGAGTTAATATGTGTGATGTACTTGGTATAGTGCAGAGCAAATATTATATTATATATTGTATATTGTGATTATTATAAGAAATTAATGTGTGGCTAGTTAACAATGGCTACTATTGTGAGTTAACAGTTCATATTAAGAATAAGTATAATATTAACTCTATTTAAAATGTTAGTATTTTGCTAAAATATGTACCAGTCTTTGTGTTATTTTAGCTATCACAAAGGATATATTTTGCATACTCATTCTAAGGAAACAAAAAAAGATCAATAACTGCCAGATATAAGCTTTAGGATACCAAACAGCTTCACAGAGTCACATGTTGCTGTAATGACTTCCCATCATTTCTGCTGTGTCTGCTACATTGTAAAAATCTTGTCAATGGACCCATGTCATATGTGGACCCAAGTTTCCCCTGGCACCCCAGGATCTTTAATCACTGTGGTTTGTAATAGGCACAGGCTTCTGGGATAGAGGAAATACTTGCACTTAGCTTTTTAAAAAGTATATTTCTATGATCCCAAAGAGAAATAGGCCCAAGTATAGCAGGAAGCCCATGCATTGCAGCAAGAATATGGATAGGCGTTCCCTAGGAAAAGACGAGCTGGCTGAGAATGGGAGGATGGACATAGGTAGGAAGTGTCGTAGAGTCGTAGGCTCTCAGCAGGACCTGTCCTTGGGAGATGAGGCCATAGTAGGGGAGATAAATTGGAGGGGGTCTTATGCAGAACTTGGAGTAGGCAAAAGAATGATGTTATTAGACATTAGATACTTTGGTTGAACAGATTCTATAGTTGAGACAGGCTCTGATGAAAAGGTAGATAGGGGTATTCGTTAACTAGTTAAGCTAGTTTTAAAAAGTGACCAAGTAAAGACAGTTAGTACTTGGATCTTGGCTCAAATTTGGAGCACTGACTCGCCTTTAGGATGCTCTGTTCTTCCCCAGATGTGTGTGGAAGCAATTGCCTGTACAACAGTTTTAATCATACACCGTCGATCATTCTGAGAAGATTCCTAACCAGCAATTTAGAATAAGTTTTACTTCTATTTAAAGATGGTGAGAGTGATTATTGAATCACAATACTGGGACATTCTGCTTGACATCAAATGCTCTAATGATAACACAGAGATTTTTCCTTCCTTACCTGAAAAAAAAAAGCCAAGAGGCATTCACGCCATCATTTGAGAGTTCTCCTTTCTTCATTATTCTACTTTAATGATCTATTCAGAAATCAGACTCACGTCTACAGTGTTAGATCACAGCAGGCTTCATTCATTCACACCTTTCCGTGGTCCTTCTACTGCAATTTTTATTAAGGACAACTGTGGCTCTCTATGGAAGGGATTCCTAAGATTTTTATGATGCTTTTGTTTGGAGAAGGGAAAATAGAAGTCAAAAGTCAGAGAAGACTTCATGAAGTCAGAGGAGTCATGGGGGATAGCTGAGTACGCATGCTCTTCATACAACCTCACCATCTTATTTTCCATTCCATACTTCCTACTCACAAAGTGAGCTCTACCACTGACTCCATTCTTGTCTTTTTATGCTTCACATGAAAAATTGGGGGAATATGTTGATGACTTTGCAAACGACCTTGGCAGCTTTACTTCTATTGGCTTCCATGAGTTTTAAGAATGAGGCTTCTTAAACCCTAAAGAAGGGTTTCCTGTCCTATGAGACCAGTCGTGAGACTGTCCCAAGACTTAGCAAATGTATGAAGTCTCCAGATCCGTATTCACTCTCTTGAAAGGTGTTAGAGGACTGTGCTTTTAGGAGGGTTTGGAGCATATTTAGTGATGAATGGTGAGTCCAGAGTTGGGCTCATGTTAGCAAACGTGAACTTAGCCTCTCTCAAGTCTTTCTTTCAGACAATGCTGTAATCAGTGTCATTCAGCGAGTGCACTTTGTTTTCCTCACTCCCGATAGTTACTCGGCATTTTCAGAGAATTCTCACTGCTGTTGCTGAGTTTCCCAGTCCCAGGAGATCCAGCAATTTTCCTCCATGTCTTACTTCACTGGTGCCAGATGTGCTGAAGTCTTCAGTGAAAACTGGATGGTCAAATCTACAGTGTCCATGGGGTCAGTAAGGGTAGAAGCCATGGTGTAGTCAGACAAATCCCCACAGCAAGGAGGATTTTCATTGCACTGATGGGGATCTCTACAAGTCACTGTCATTCTTTGATTCAACAAATACTTATTAAATAACTACTACGATTGAGGCACTATGGAAGATATAAATATGACACAGTTTCTTTTTAAGAAAAAACCTAATACTTATTAAATAACTACCATGTACCATATTTTACGTATGTTATTCCAACTAATACAACAGCATTTTGAACTTGGAAATATTATCCGTTTGACAGATGAAGAAACTGAAGCTTGAAGAATTTAAGTAAGGGTCAAGATCCTACAGTTGGTAAGGAGTAGAGACACAACTGTGTGACTCCATGAGATAAAGTCATCTTAATGTGGATGAAAAGACGGTTGTTTGGATAACTAGAATTCAAGGCAACATGTGATAAGTATAACAAGAAACTAAAATGTTTAATGTCATAAGACTTTGGAGGAAAGAGATAAGAACCTGGCCCCACAAAAAATGAGCCCCTTCTTTCCCACTGGTTGGTATAGAGAAGAAACACCTTTGAAATATATTGGAATACAGTGTTGCATTTACTTAGGTTAAAGGTTTGTGCATAAGATTGTTCACATTTCTCTGCTTGGTACTGCCACACATCGGTTTATCAGATCTCAAAATGCCCTGCTCAGGAGACCGACTGGGGATTAGTGGTGCCAGGCCAAAAACAGCCCTCCTAACCCCAGGATAGTTTTCTGTTATCAGGAGCCAATCGTGTTTTCTCCTCCTGAAAAACAGATATCTACAAATCTGAAGGAAATTTTTCATTTTTCCATTCCAAATGAAGCAATTATTGGTAAGTAGGTACTAAACAATTGGCTGGCTATGTGAAAAAAAATATGCAAACTATAAAATGTACTGAAATAAAATCATTTTTCCACATTGGGTAGCAAACTTTAATTACCTGACATCTTTTGGTATCTAATTCTCACGTTGGAACCCAAAATAATATAGTAATGAAAACATATTTTATACAGTACATCACAGTACAGTACAATTCCCTCAGTCCCTCTGAGATAAGTGGGAATTATTTTCCCCAATTAGAGATGAGAAAAATGGTTCAAAAAATATATATGTTTCTAAGGTTCAAGAAAAGTAAGTAACTTTCCAGGACCACAGAGCTAGTGAGTACAAAGCTAGACTTGTAGCCCAGATCACCCAGTTGCAAGTTGCATGCTCTTTCTATGCATGATGTGGTTTCACAGTGTGTATGAGGATTGACTCTTTACTTTTCATCATCAAAGGTGACACTCTAAGATGGTGACTTCCTTTGCCAACCTTGCCCTCAGCAAAATTCACATTAATTCATATAAATCTCAGCATTTCTTCTTTTAACATGAAAGTCTTGCATTTCACGTGACTCTATATCTATATTACTGAATTTCCATTATTATGACTTTTGTTATTTTCTAGAATCAGTTATTCTGAATTTGTTATTTTCAGACTTTAAGTCTTTTTCTTCTGTCTACGCTAGATAACCATGCATAGGAAATGACACAAGTGAATGGAAGAATTGGATCCACATCTAGACATAGTAATGGGTTACTATTTCAGTAATAACTTTAAAAAGCCGATCAAAAACAATCACTCAAGGAAAGCTTAGTTTGTTTGGGTAAAACCCAAATTTAGTGATAAGTTTTCCACACAAATATCTGAAATATTGGCATCCCCACAGTTCCAAGGAGAAGCAAATAGGCAGGTAAAGACGATATATATATATATACACTTGCATCTGCAAATAACAAGTGAATACAGAAAATCTCATAGTATTAAAAGATTTCCTGTATACGCCCAGTTTTTAAGCAAAAATTATATTTATCTAAGGTGTACAATATGATGATTTGATAGACATGAACTTTTTACTGTAGTTAGGCTAATTAAAATATCTTCTCACGTCAAAGTTACCATTTTTATGTGTGATGAGAGTACCTGAAATCTACTCTCTTAGCAATTTCCAATATTGACTACAGTAATATTAACTATAGTCATCATCCTGTACATCAGATCTCTAGACTCAGTCATCCTATATAACTCCAACTTTGTACCCTTTGGCCAACATTCCCTCATTTCCCCCACCCTCCCGTCCTTGGTCACCACTGTTCTACTCTCTGCTTCTACGTACTCAACTTCAGATTCCACACATAAGTAAAATCATGCAATTTTTTTTTCTGTGTCTGGCTTATTTCATTTAGTATAATTCCTCCAGGTTTATCCATGTTGTTGCAAATGGCAGGATCTCCTTCTTTTTAAGGGTGAATTATATTCCATTGTATATGCATACACCGAAAGTTCTTTGTCCATCCATCTGTTGATAAGCACTTAGTTTGTTTCTATATCTTGGCTATTGTGAGTAATGCTTCAATGAACATGGGGTGTGTAGACATCTCTTCAAAGTACTGATTTCATTTCCTTTGGGTATATTCCCATGAGGAACTGCTGGATCATATGTTATTCTATTTTTAGTTTTTTGAAGAACCTCCATACTGTTTTCCATAATGGTTATATGACTTTATAGTCCCACCAATAGTGTACAAGTGTTCCCTTTTCTCCACATCCTTGCCAACTTCCTTCCTCTTCCTTCCTTCCCCCCTCCTTCCCTCTCTCCTTCTCTTTCTTTCTCTCTCTCTTTCTTTCTGATAGTAGCCATCCTAACATGTGTGAGATAATATCTCACTGTTATTTTGATTTGCATTTCCCTAATGATTAGTGATGTTAAGTACCTTTTCATATACCTGTTGGTCATTTGTATGTCTTCTTGGGAAAAATATCTATTGAGGTCCTTTGACCATTTTTTTAACTGGGTTGTTTGGTTTTTAGTTATTGAATTGTAAGTGTTCCTTGTATATTTTGGATATTAACTGCCATCACATAGATAACTTGCAAATATTTTCCTCCAGTTCGTAAGTTGCCTTTTCATTTTGACTGTTTCCTTTGCCATACAGAAGCTTTTTAGCTTGTTGTAGTCCTACAGCTTAGTTTTGCTTTTATTATTTTTTTTTTCTTTGCCTGAGCTTCTGTTGTGACATTCAAAAAATCGTTGCCAAGACCAATGTCAAGAAGTTTTCTCCCTATGTTTTCTTCTACAAGTTTTACAGTTTCAGGTCTTAAGTTAGTTTTTAAACTATTTTGTGTTGATTTTGTGTATGGTATAAAATAAGGGTTCAATTTCATCCTTTTGCATGTGGATATCCAGTTTTCCCAACACTATTTATTGAAGAGACTATCTTCTCCCCATTGCATATTTTTGATGAAAAAATGCTGACCAAATATGCTTGGGTTTATTTCTGGGCTCTCTATTCTGTTGCATTGGTCTATGTGTCTGTTTTTATGCTGGTACCATACTGTTTGATTACTATAGCTTTGTAATATAATTTGAAATCAGGAAGTGTAATGCATCCAGTTTTGTTCTTGCTGAAGATTGTTTTGGCTATTCATGATCTTTAGTACTTCCATACAAATTTTATAATTTTTTTTCTATTTATGTGAAAAATGCCACTGGAATTTTGAGAGGGGTTGTGTTGCATCTGTATATAGTTTGGGGCAGTATGGATATTTTAACATCATTAATTCTTCCAGTCTATGAACACAGTATATCTTTCCATTTACTTGTGTTTTCTTTAATTTCTTTCATCAGTGTTTTTCAGTTTTCAGTGCACAAATCTTTTGCCTCCTTGGTTAAATTTATTCCAAAGTATTTTATTCTTTTTGATGCTACCATAAGTGGATTGTTTCCTGGATTTCCTTCTCAGACGGAGCATTGTTGGTGTAAAGAAATGCAACTGATTTTTGTATGTTGATTCCATATCCTGCAACATTACTGAATTTTTAAATTAGTTCTAGCAGGTTTTTTACATGTGTGGAGTCTTTAGGTTTTTAGGTATATCATATCACATCATCTGCAAACAGAGATACTCTGGCTTCTTCCTTTCCTATTTGGATGCCTTTTATTTCCTTTTCTTGTCTGACTACTCATGCTAGTGCTTCCAGTACTATGTTGAATTGAAGTGGTAAAGCTGGGAATCCTTACTTTGTACTGGATCTTAGAGGAAAAGCTTTCAGTTTTTTCCTCATAGATTATGATGTTAGTTGTGGGCTTGTCATACCTGGTCTTTTCTGTGTTGAGGAAATTCTCTTTTATGCCTATATGTGGAGAGTTTTTGCCATGAATCGATGTTTAACTTTGGCAAATGCTTTTTCTGCATCTATTGAGGTGATCATATGTTCTTTATCTTTTATTCTGATATGACTAGTTTTAAATTTTCTTATTTTTTTATTCACAGAACTCAGTACCACAAAACCATTGATCTGCATTTATGACTATTATACCATGAAAAATAATTGTGAAAATTTAATCCACCCCTACCCTGCCACACTTTGGGAACACATTTATGTTCTCAAGACACTGGGCATCAGTATCTTCACTTCTCCTGATGATATGTATTGGGTTTAGCAATGTGTTACCAGGCCATGAGCTTATCAGTTGGAGATAGTCTAGAAGGGCAGTTAAAATGGCCAAGTTTATGCAAAGTTGCAGAAAAGGGAAGCTGCAGTAGGGAGGAAAAAACTCATAGAAAAATGGACTTTTCAATCCCTCTTCCTTCAGCTACAGGATTCTGCAGGGGCCACTAGAACTCTGTTCTCATTTATCTAATACTTGGCCTTAGCAGATTCAGAATGGAGAGAGAAGCTTACATTGCAATAATAAGATATACGAACACCATATTGAGCACTTCCTATTTGTCAGGGACTGTGTAATTTTTTACCTACAAATAGCCTTTTATGGAGCAAATAACATAAGATTCAATTTGTGAGGGTATACCTGAGGCACAGCGTTACTTCATGGAAATGGGGTACACACAGAACTCCCCCTTCATTACTGCCTCCTGCAAGAATGACCTTTGCTGAGACATTTAGCATCTTGGAAAGACAAAGTACAATAGAAAAATACTGGGTTGTTCAAACCCCTCCAACATTTGAGAGCTTTTAATAATTAACGATCTGATCATTTAAAAGTGTGTGATTTGTCACTCTCCTTACCATCTTGTCATAGTTTTAAAATAATGGAAAATCTAAAACCAAACATGTAAAAATAATTTGTTTCTTCCTTTAATTCATGAAAAAAACTTTTAAAAACTTTTGTCATTTTAAGAAAACAACTAAAAATAAATAATCAACAGGACCCAAAATATTGGATGCAACTTTCTAACTTCTCTGCCTCAGCTTACCTATCTGTGAAATGGGATTAACAATGGTGCACTACACCTGCAGAGGAATATAAATTTAATAAGCTTTTCAAACCTCTGCTTTGTAATCCTCAGAGGAAAAGGCACTCTGTAAATATGAAGTAATCTTATTATCATGCCTCATTTTCTGAGCTAATATTAACTGTAGAAAAGTTATGTCAAATAACATAAAATGGATATTGGAATAAAACTGCAGTCTGATTTTGCTGTTTCACTGTTTATTCTGGCAAGTGAGGATAAAATAAGCGTGAAGGAGAAATAGATGGCAAACCCTCTGATCATATTTTGCCACCAAAATTCCAACCTAGAAATAACAAGTAATGGTAACATAGCACAATTCCTGGTTCTGCCAATGTCTGAAATAAAAATCAACTCAGATTGAGCATGCCAGCTGAAAATAAAGTAATATCTTTTTTAAAAATAGGCCTACTATGAAAAAAAACCATAATGCCATCCTGATAATTGGCCAGTAGCATCATTTTTCGCTACTTAATATTTAGCACATCATTAGCAAGAGTAAAAATGTCAAGAGTCTCATACAGATATTGTTTCCATTATTGTGAAATGTTCAAGTGATTGTCATGCAAGGACAGCTTACTCTGTAAGTCAAGTGCATGGTCTTTACAGTGAACTAGAAATGTTCTATGACTGGTTGAAAACATTGGGCAGAACAGGAATGGTGCCCACATCTCACGATCTTCTAGTTAATGTTTTATTCTTTGCACATTTATTTTGAACAAACCTCAAGTCTCTTAGCCCAAGGATAAGTATCTGAGCTTTTGCAAGTTGATCTGCAAAATCGAATCTGAAGCTCATCCCCAAACACAACGATAAGCTAATCCTTTGTGTTGGTACAGCGCAATGCGATTTTTAACACTTTACAAACTTTCTCTCATATACTTCCTTCAAACCAGGGGAGTATCTTCTTTATCTCTATTTTCCTTTTGCAGTTGTGCTGATGCTTCTGGGTTGAAGGAAGAGCAAGTAAAACAATTTGTAAGTGTTCTTCATTGTCATCATAAAGAATTTATTAAAAACTCATGTGGAAAACTGTGCTATGAAATATTTTAAGATTATATAAAAACCATCGGTGGCCAATGTGACCAAAGACCAGATTGTCACCAGGAGTTCAAGACAATGCAAGAACAACATTAGATCATCTGCCTGGAGATCTGGTTTTAAGAATAAGTAACAAATTCTCTAAGCCTACTTTCCTCATTTATCTACCTCCAGGGACAGATGTGAAGAGCTCAGTGAGATTAATTTATAAATGGTAAAATCTACTCATGTAAGACTTTTATACCTTCTCATCCACCCATATTTACATTGAACAAGAGAAATAGGTAGAAGTAAAATACACAAGGGAAGTCGAGAAATGTTATAGGGATAGCAATAAATCTCTGCAAGACTTCCTTTGACATAGTTCTTTAGCAAAATATTCTTCTAACAAACATTTCTTTCAGAAAGTTTCTAACCTCTAGCTTAAAGCCCTCATCATGAAGTAATGTCCCAAACATCATACCCAATTTGTTTTGACCACTAAATAGGCCGCTACATGGTCCCTACGATAAGCCCCAAATTATATTATAACCCTAATTCATATTTGCAATGATGGGCAGACATTAGTTTGGTATGTGATGACCAAGGACTGAAACCCTTAATTGGCAATTTTGCCACACTCAGCAGTATTTGTTGCCCTCTGTCATCCAAATTACTTTGTTCCAACCCTGTCATCCCATTGGGCTTTAATGCCTGCAGTGTCAGAAAAATCCAGCCTAATGCTTTCTTGGTAACTAGCTCTAGTTCAAGGGTCATAATGTCCCCCAGGATGTGGAGGGTCTCAGATCTACCAGGAAGGCATCGCCCCACGCTTTACAAGAGAAATTATGATTAGAGAATTAAATATGAAGTCCACTTTCTCAGGAATAGGGTTCAGTGGAGGGCACCTAGGTTTCCTAAAGCAAGTTCACAAGCCTTAAAGCTTGGGCCCTATGAACAATCTCTCTTTTGACTTTTTGTTTCTCTCAAAGGTGTTCTGGAAAGCAGAGCATGTGGGAGCATAATAAAAATGAGTCATATGGGGGTGGGGGACCTCCCCACTAGGGGACTGGCATTTAGAGATAAATAGACTGTGAGAAGGTTACTGAAATTGCATTTTCACTGGCCAACTTCGTTTTTTCAGTGACGTAGCAATGTAAAATAAAACACAATACAATGGTTATGGAGGATTGTTAGTGATAAATAGCACAGGAGACAGACTCACATGTACTATGTTTTTCCCACTGCAGATTAATAAAAGAGGCAATTATCTAATAAAAAAATTACTATTAATTGCTATCAGTTAAGTACTACTACCGTTAGTACTATTAAGTACTATCAGTATTGGCGAGATTTATTTCACCTTCTGCTGCTTGGAAATTTGACATCATTCCTGGCTTCTACCTCTCCCTCAAGTTACAATCCACTGGAAAAGAGAAAGTGACAAGAGCCATTTAATATGTCACAACACAGAGTGAGGGGAAGAAGTGCTGGAAGTGGGGCTTTTCAAAGAGAGTCGAGGAAATAATCCAGCATGATGATTACAGAATATGCTTTTTTCCTCCTTTCTCCCTCCTTTTCTGTAGGCGTTTATTTTGGTTTTGTTTTTCTCATTTTATTGCCGACGTGTTATTCCTGAAGGGTGTGTTCTTGCAGGTTTATGGCTCAGACTAATGAAATTGCTCTAAACAACATTTTGATCTTGGAAGGTCACCCAGAGTACTATACCTTTCCTTTAATGATTCAGGTCTGGACCAGGCATTTCCCAGAATTGAGATGGTAATGAAGTCATTAGTTTCTTCCTACTTGAAGCCCTGGCTAGAAAGCAGAATTCTATGGGCAAAGTCTGAGTGGGCTTTTTTCATAAATCTCACACCCAGCTGAGCTGTAACACCTGTTACATTTTCCCAGGAGCTCGAGCCATAAGACCATTTCCAATCTATTTGCTCTTCTTCTTGCACAGGACACTGACAAAGGCAGGGGTCCCTGTTTTCTAAGGCACTGCTAATTGAAAATCTCTGGCTGGTGCAAATGTGAACTCAAACCCACAAGAGTTCCAAATAAGGCCCCCATGATTATTTCCTGCTCTTTTTAAAAATAGCCTTTATAAATGCAGGTTATACAAGATTAATTTGTTTGAGGGAAAAATAGTCGTTGAACCTCTTGCCCCCAATAAACTTTTACTTTCCATGCAGTTTAAAAAAAAAGAAAAAGAAAAAAGAAAGAAAAGAAAGGGAAAATAATAAAACCCAGAGATCAGCTAACCCTACAAGCCCTGTGTTTGTGAGAATTATAGGGTGGGTGTAGGGTAGCATTAAAATGTATTTGCTTTTGTTTTGTGCTTTCAAAATCTTCTCTGTTTATTAGATTTGCACACAAGGATTGAGAAGAAAGTTGAGTCCAATGATTGAGCAAATGTAAAGTGATTACAATGGCACGTTTTAAAAAAAAACTAGTCTCAAAAACCGAATAATTAAAATGGGAGGAAATTTTTCTGTAGGATCCTTGAAAGGAAAAAGAAAACACATTCGTCTGTAGAAAAGATGGGCATTTCTGGCCCTAATAACAGTCTGTGGGAAAAAACCCTGAAAAACAATGTTATCAGATCTCAGACGACATCTGACAGAAAAAAGAATGACTAGAAATAAAGTTGATACAAACCCATTCACAGTTATATATTCCTCTGGGAGTCAGAGCACCTTAGGAATCTGAATTTTAAAGATAAAACTTTGGGGACCATAACCCACAAATCAGAGCCGGGAATCAAGCTGTTCCCTGTGGTCCTACCAACTGTGTTCTCTTCACCCAAAACCACTAAAGAAATGGACTGCCTTTGAATTCTGTACTGTGCTTCATTGATGTTTTGTGGTTTGGTGGTTTGTTCGTTTGGGGTTTTGTTGTTGTTTTCAAGTGCATTGCTTGCGGTCATTGTTGTGGTTTGAGTTGGGTACCTTTGTATGCCTCATTCTTAAGGCACATCCTGATTAACTATAGTCCTCCTAGCCTAACAATGGAGAATATGGCCTCTCACGCACTTTCAATTATGAAAGAGGAGTACGCATCAGTAGGAAGAGGGCTATCATTTCAATACAAGAGGAAAAAAATAGCAAATACATTTCAGCAAATATGTTTTTAAGTAAATAGTTGAGGAACTGTATTCCTACAGCATGTTGTTTTAGTTCTACTATGAAATCTGCATGCAGTTCTAAATCTGATTTTGAAGAGAGCTGAGACACTCAGAACCTTCAGGGAACACTTATTCAAACAGTTCCTAAAGCATATATGAATCCATTAAAAATAGATCTGGTTGCCTATTTATTGAAGAGGAAAGAGGTGCACCATATGTCACTAAGTGAAAAGCTTTTAAGTTGATCCATTTGTAAATTGCCACTGTTTTGGTAGGTCAAAAATGGTCAAGTATCTATAATTTCAACTTAAATACTATTCAAGATAATATGATCTCATTTTGTTGTTTAATATACACTCTAAAAAGGTATTGGTAGTTTTTCCTGGTAAGGGGATTGTGGGTAACTTTTAACTCATTTCTTCTATTGGTTTACCTATATTTTTTTACTTTTTCTGGAATAATCTCTGGGTTCTCCCTGGAGCTCCGGGCTGAAGATGAAATACTTCAGAAACATTAGCTATTCTTTTTTGGCTTCTGTTAATCTTCATCCCAATTCTCAGACTACTTGTACTAGTCATGAGTTGTTGTTGTTTTTTTCCCAACCCATATCTCACCAATTCTGACTTTATCTATATAAGCTATAGAGCCAGACAATTTAGTAACTTCAGAATTAAATTGGATTAGTGAACAAATCTATAATCGACCTTGCTTACTTTTTTTCTCACTTCAACCTGCTATAAAAACAATGTGTCAGGGGCTTCCCTGGTGGCGCAGTGGTTGAGAGTCTGCCTGCTAATGCAGGGGACACGAGTTCGAGCCCTGGTCTGGGAGGATCCCACATGCCGTGGAGCGGCTAGGCCCGTGAGCCACAACTGCTGAGCCTGAGCGTCTGGAGCCTGTGCTCCGCAACAGGAGAGGCCGCGATGGTGAGAGGCCCGCGCACCGCGGTGAGGAGTGGCCCCCGCTTGCCACAACTAGAGAAAGCCCTCGCACAGAAACGAAGACCCAACACAGCCAAAACTAAAACTAAATAAATAAATAAATAAAATTAAAAAAAAAACAAAAACAATGTGTCACAATTCTTTTCAGAGTATTTTATGTTCCCGTCCACTGCACTGAAAATTAAAGATATGTTCCTACAAAGGAAGAGTCAAGCAAAACAATGATTCTTAATAAACTGAATCTAAATTTCTAGAAAAAAAAATATGATCAAGGTGCCGGCCTCTTCTTTGTTAAGAAAGCAACACAGATTCTGTCAGAAATATCTTCTCTCATTTTCAGAAGTTTGAGTTATTTCTAGATTCTTCTATCTCCTTTCCACCATTCCCTTCTTTTGACTCCCTGCTTGTCAAGGGAGTGATTTTTTGACTCCGCGTGCATGATTGCCAAGTCTTACATTTGTTCCTTCTTCCTGTATTTGGTTATTGATGTCCAACAGGACTTTACTACCCTGTTTCACCAGTAGGTTCTGCCATCTATTACAATATTTTCTGTACGATATTAGGGCCTCATTTGATCAATATTCTATTCTGTATGTATTAGTGATGAATACTGGTATTCGTCATCTTCCTAAGAGCTCAGGGTTTATTTTAAAAGGAACTATTACATTATTTAGGTTGGCAATACTGATCTATATTTTAATTAGGGAAAGTTGAGCAAAACTAATTTAAAACTCTCCCCATCAAGGGAGGTAGCATGAAGCAGTAGAAAGAAAATTGCCATCAGGTAAGGTTGTAGCCCAGATTCTATGACTACATGTGACTTTGAGATTCTATGACTACATGTCACTTAACCTCTACGGGCCTTAAGTCAATATCTGTAAGATAAAAGATTTTCAAGAGACAGAACTTAGGTCTTTCTGTTTATACTTTTGTTTGGCTCTCAATTCATTAATCCACAAATCCTCTTTGAATTCCTACGTGGCTCTGATGCAACATCAATTTTCTACGATGACCAATAACCAAGAGTAGTTGATCCACCCGTCCTGTGGTTCCCGCGGTTCTGGAGCTCAGTTGAATCTTCAGTTGCCTAGGCAGAGAGATTTAAAATTTTTTCTTTACTATTTCTTCATGGCTCTTCTGTTGATCAAGGCTCAGCGAGAACTCTGCTCCTGACAGATAACTTGGTGGGTACAGGTAACCCTGCTGAATAAACTCCTCCTTAGAAACACCTGGTAGATGTGAGTTTCATCGTGTGCACTGATGTCCTGTACCATATTCAGGAATTTCCCAGACTCTCATTCTTCCCTAAATTCCCACCCAAATTGCACCCCAGTGGAATAAGAATGGAAATCAACTAGGAATGTTGTCTAGAATCAAAAAGGAATTTTTTTTCTCAGTTTCAGGTAATAAAAGTAAAAGGGCAGGGTGATCTTTGAATTTTCCGGGAGAAACATTAAAATGTTCTTTATTAGTTGCTACAGTGCCCCAGGAAGGGATTCCCCACCACCCCCCCCCCTTTTTTTTTTTAAATAAGAGCTTCCCCTTCCCTGTACAGCCCTTTTGATACAAGTGAAAAAATTCCAAATTCCTCATTTGTTTAGCCTGAAAATCCCCTGCACATTCCCACAAACTACTTCCTTTTCTCTCTTTTTAGCAAGACTCCCTTCTCTCTCTTTAATGAAGAGAAGTTCAGAGGGTTTTTCCCATGAATAGATGGCAGGCACCTGGGAGTTATGAATTTTAAAGTGATCATTTTCTTTCAGCCCTGCCGGACAATGGGCATCTCCTTTTGACTCACTTTCACAGCTTTGAGAGGCTCTCAGATCAGCCACATTCCAATCGGACTGGAGTCAGATCAGAGCTGTGCTGGACCGCATCAAGGTCTCGCACAGAAAGACAAGGAGCAGATGGCCGGCACCGAGCTCTCCTCCCCTTTCAGCGCGCAAAGGCAGGCAATGTGGGAAAGCGTCCGCCCCGCATTGCCTATTGATCCCTGAATAGAACAACCGCATGCCACCAGCCTGTAGGTATGAACCTCTGTTAACAGATGGTGAGATCATTATGAGCAATTAATTCCTTTAATGTATCAGTGGGAACATGTTGGAAGGGATGATGCAAGCACTGAGTGAATAGTGAACTTCTCACTCCTGGGGGAGCGAGCAGAAGCTACCTTCGGGGGCGGCTGGGAAATATCTTCCCAGCCTGCAGCCTTCTGGCTCCGGACAGGAGCTGAGAACGGACTGCACAGAACTGAGGTGTGGTTTTCATTAACAAATTGTGACTCCTTCCCTTCCGCGTCGTGATTAATGCCAGGTTGGTCTCTAGATCATTTTTATACACAAGAACTATCCAAAAACACAGCGACAAACGAAAACAGTATTTGTCAGTTAAGTCCGACATGCGTAGGGAATTATTTCACAGAAATCAGCAGAATATCAGGTTATGGGTCACTTTCGCTAACCACAGCTATAGCTGTGACAGTTCTCAGTTTAAAATAACGGTTTCTTTCAACAGAGTTAAAGCGGTGGTAAAAGTATGCTCATCCCACCGTTTGAGTCGGAAAACTGAATGTTTGGATGCGTTATAAATGGGTAGATTTAAAAGAGGGTATTTTTAAAAATACGAATTCACACGTAGGGTGAATTTGAGCAAATGACACATGTAGCAAATTATTCCCCCCTAGTATAAGATGGAATAATTTTGTTTTAATTTCAGTAACTGTGAAAATGACTGTCAGGGGCCAACTGGAAAAAAATGGTCCCCTTCTTATTAAATATTTCTCTGATTCATTATCAATGAGATGACGGCATTTTTTGCATGTTTTCCTACCCTTAAAAATAATATTTAGTAGTAGGGGTGTTTTTCTTTTACAGGAAAAAGAGTCTTAGGACACAGTACAGATCATAGGGTAGCCCTTAGATTTTAAGAAGATAGAAAATACAGGAACAGGAAATACTGGCAACTATTCACTTAATTCATATTTAAATGACACTTTTTGCTTGTAATTAAGACACTTAAGTAGTGTCTCTGTTCAAGAAATTTACATAACTGTACAACAGCTTGCCTAAATGAACAGCAAATGGCAGTTAACCTTGAAGTGTATTATCTTAATTGAATAAACCTGGCTTTAATTCAATAAATTAAAAACAGAAATAATATTGCAAAAGACTTTTAAAAACAGACTTGCCATCCCCCATAAATACAGCATGGTACTGTTTATAGTTGGGTTGGAATGCTCGGACATTTTCCAGTATGATTTTAGAACTCTAAAAGCATTCCAGTACACATTCACTATTTTTCCATCATTGTTTCCAAAGCAAATCAATGTCACTTTCTGGAACTCATCGATAAGAATATCTGAACACTGAATCAAGACACCTAAGCATGCTTATTTGAGATGACTCTTCATCTGGGCTCCCAATTCCTCTACCTCCATGGGAAATTTGGAAATTTTTTTTCCAATTCTGTATCTCCAATTTTATATCGCGGAGGGTCCTATGACATACAGAAAAGACTAGAGGAAAACATATTTCTTACATAGGAAAGAGACATTCCCACTACGTTTCCATTTAAATCAGATTTACAAGGACTGCAAATCCCTTCAGCATAAGAGAACCGACAAAAGATGCTGAATGCTCCCCTCCCAAAGTTTGTTGCATTAATCAGCGCGACCATGTTTCAGTGATTATATAGTTAAGGAGAAGAAATCATGCAATATGTTTTTATTTGCATGAAATAAGTTAATGAGGCACCACCTGTGCCTTGTATCAGTTTACTGGGGGAAAAAGCAGGAGAACACAGGTGTTCTAAGAACATCTTGGTAGATTTTATACATTAATTTAAAAACACTAAAACCTAAAATCATTTATCAGAATCCAGCCGTGTATATTGCTCAGGAATAACCCATACACACACAGACATAAATAAAAATCATTGTGAAGAAATTCCTGGTTTCTTGGCTAGCAAGGGGGAAAAAAAAGCTGTAATTCATTCTTTCCTCGTTCTCACAGTGTTCTCTATTGTACCATCTGCAATATACAATGTACATGCTCAGCCATAACCCGTAAGGCTGGAAAAGAAGCATTCACACTGTGAATTACCATTTTTCCCAGCATCGAGCTCTAGTCAAAGACAGCACAATAATAAACTAGAAGCTCCTTTGTCTGTTAACATTGTTCTTCATTACTACATGAAAAGCAAATTGTCTTTGTATAGAGGAAGAGTGGCACATACAGCCATGGGAGTAGGGGGAGGGATTTGCCTCTCTCGCTGACCACCTCACATACACAGAGCCCACTCATCTATCTTTCCCCACTGGCCCACCCAACTGTGCCTTCCCAATCATTTCATCTGCAGGCACATTGGGAAGAGATCCCTTGTTCAGTTAGGTGAGATGCTGGATTAAAGACTCCTGGGATGCTTTTACACTGAATATCCTGAAACCTATATCCACAGATTTCTTTCTTTTTTTTTTTTTAAGTCACTTCAGTGTATCCCTTTATAATGTTTGGGAGAAGTGATGCTTATCAGAGATGCTCTTTTTTTCCCCAGGGCTAAATAGAGTCTGCAAGTTATTGTGGGTTATTGGGGCTCTTAAGAGCCAAATGAAAAGGAAGCAAGCAAACAAACAAAACATTAAGAGCAGAAGATGTATATATATATAGTATAACAAGTACATAGTAACAGTTACCATGAAAGTTAAGAAAATATACAGATTAGACCAGAACTACCGGAAAGGGTCCTTATAATTGAAATGTTACTTATTAGAAATTAATGATTTTCTGAGGGGTTTTTTCTTTTAGATGTAATAGATTCCAACAAATCTTGCAACACAAGCTTGCTTACAAAAACTATACTCAATTAAAAGATCGTAACTATCTTCTCATATGGAGGCCAATGGCCAAACCCACGTCCATAATTTAAATCTCAAAGAAACTTACCTCTTCATGACATCTGATAGGAGCCTCAAGGGATCATTTCCAGAGTGTGTTGCTAGAGAGGTCTGCCAGGAGAGGCTGAAGGGCGTTCTGTTAGACAGGACATGGGGAACCGAAATCACGTCTGCTAACTCAACTCTACTGACCAGAGTCAGGCTGGATGAAATCAATTGCTGAATATCAGTCCCAAAGTAGTTCAATTTGTGCATTTACTGTTAAAAAGAAGTTGAGATCTCATCAGACAGGTAAAAATCATTGGGGGAGGAATATCCAAATCAACTCTGGACATAAAACAGCTGTTTCTACATTGTTAGGTTTTGCAGTATCATTTTCTGCATGATTGCTAGTTTTTCTTGCTTGCCCATGGGAATAATACCTGGCTCACTAAATTGTCATGAGGCTTTAAGGAAATCACATCATAAAATAACTATAGTAGTTCTCTCTAATATAGTATGTTTTCAATAAATGCCAGTTGTCTTTTCAGGTATAGATGAACATTTGATTTTAACTTAGGGGGGAAAATACTTAATTGCCAAGTAGTATATTCACATTTGTTCTGTCCCTAGGAGACAACTTTTGTGTATTTTTAATGTGCAATACTTGAAAGACCACCTTGAGAAATCGTAAAATGTTTGTGGAGGTAACTGTGACAATCTTTCTCTACTCTGAAATTCTGTTATTCTAGAACATTCCCAAATATCTAAAGTTCATGTATTCAACCCAGAAATCGAGTCTATTCCCCTAGAGCCTGCAACTATATTCTGTCTAAAGAGAAACCCGCCTCTGTATTTTTACCATATACCACATGACTTAGGGCTAGTTTTGACTTAGGCTGGCTCATCCTGTGTAAACAAGACACTGACATCACCAGGACACAGAAAGGAATAAACTTGGTCTGTGCCCATGAGAAAGTGGTAAAAATACATGAGTCACATCAGAAACATCTGTCTTCAATCCCAAGTTAAGGACTTCCCAGGCTAAGGGGCAATTTGTGAATCACATGATCTACTCTCCAACTCAAACTGTGTGCTCATTTGTCTTAATCCTACTAAAACGTAAAAGGATAACTGATGGTGTCTCTTTTTTAATAATACTGCTTTTCCTTGAAAGTTTGCATGCTGGTTTCCAACTTGTTACAACAAATATATTTTTTCTTTTCTAATTTTCAGCTTGAATGCTCCCTTCTTAATTTGGAGTAACGACCTTTGTTCCTAAACTCATAAAACACAGCATTGACTAATAGGTCCTATAGTTCTGCTTTTTCTGCAGGGGAGACGAGCTGAACTTCCTGACCATGGCTCCTCACATTGAGACCCTTCGTTTTCAATCTCTTTTCTCTCTCCCTCTCCAGGGGCTCTTTCTCCATCATTTCGAACAACACAGGTCATCTTGGTCTAGAGCATTTGTTCTTAAATGGGGGTGACTTAACCAGGGGACATTTAGCAATGTCTAGAGATAATTCTGGTTGTCAAAACTGGGTGGAGGGGGTGATACTGGCATCTAGTAGGTAAAGGCCAGGGATGTTACTGAACATCCTACAATGCATAGGGCAGTCCCCTCACCAGCTCCCAAAACAGAGAATCGTCTGTCCCAAATGTCCATGGTGCCAAGGTTGAGAAACCCTAGTCTAGAGGGGGAAAAAACCACAAACCACAAAAAAACTAGTTTTATATCATTTTGTATCTAGCTACTCCCCTAACCACTCTCCTTCATCGCTAAACTTTTTCAAAATATCTCCCCTCTATCCATTTCCTGTTACCCTCTTACTCCTTAATCATCTGCAGTTTGTCTCCCAAACAAGTCACTGCCACTGTTCTCTTCAGGATCACTAACCTCCTTAGTGGTCAAACCCGACAATCCAATGAACACTTTCCTCTCCTTTACTTTGACGTCTCAATGCATTTGAACTGTTGACCATTTTCTCCTTCTTGTAACTCTCTCGTCCCCTGGTACCATTCATGCCATCCTCTTCAAGTCTTCAGCAGCACAGCATCTCATCCATCATCACAAACGCTAGCACCTCATGCCTCACTTCATTCTGTTCTACACTGAAATATCCTCCCACAAGAGCGTGTTCCCTGCCTGCCCTACCCAAAGTAGTACCATCTGATCTTTCTATCTCCTTAATTTGCTTTGCTTTATCCATAGCATTTATTGCCACCTGATACTATATTATATATTTATTTTGAATTTGTTTGTCTCTCCTCACCCCACGCCCGCTTCCCCCAGAATATAAGCTTTAGGATGGAGCAGGGACCGTGTTTGTTTTGTTTACTTCTTTGTGATGAGCACCTGGCACTTAGCTACACATGCATATCTGTAGAATGAATGGCTGGATAAAAGAACGGATGAATGGGGGCTTCCCTGGTGGCGCAGTGGTTGAGAATCTGCCTGCCAATGCAGGGGACACGGGTTCGAGCCCTGGTCTGGGAGGATCCCACATGCTGTGGAGCAACTAGGCCCGTGAGCCACAACTACTGAGCCTGCGCGTCTGGAGCCTGTGCTCCGCAACAAGAGAGGCCGCGATAGTGAGAGGCCCGCGCACCGCGATGAAGAGTGGCCCCTGCTTGCCACAACTAGAGAAAGCCCTCACACAGAAACGAAGACCCAACGCAGCCATAAATAAATAAATAAATAAATAAATAAATAAATAAATAAATAAAAATTTAAAAAATAAAAACAATTTTAAAAAAAGAATGGATGAATGAATGGCACCATGAAGTGTTTTTCTACCTGCCAGGCCTGTGCTTAGTACCATGTCCAATACTGGTTGTATCTGTTTTCTTAAAACATTTCTTTCTTTGTCTCCTAAGACATTGCCCTAAGCTGATACATCCCATTTCCATGACCACTTCTCTTTCTCCTTTGATGCCTCCTCTAGATGCTTGGCTGTTACTGAGATTCACTCCTCAGTGGCATGCCATCACTTTGCCCTGCACTCTCCCTGACAGCGCGTTCCAGTGTCCCACTGGAGTGACCCTGCTAGGATGCTGTGTGGCACACTCCACATCTGTAGAACCAGCTGTTATCATGGGTTGTCCTGGCAGACCAAACATGTTCTAGATCAATGCTGTTTCTGGTGACTTTTTCAACAAAGTAGAATATTTGCAAAGGCCTTGAGACAGGAGGGGAAGCTTGAATGTTTGGGGGATTAAAGAAAGGCCTGTGTGGCTGGAATGAGGGGATGGAGGGGCACAACAGTGATAGAATATGACTGTGAAGACATTTTCATTGGAGGCTCCTTTACGTGCATGTAACTACCCAAGACGCAGAGACAAAGAAATTAAAGATGAGCTGAGGTTCCCTGCATCACTCCAGTTCTGTGATTTAGTCATCACAAGCTTATGTTTTTGTTCCTATCAAACACTTTCATTTCACCCTGCAAATTCCCCTCTCCCCTGCTTCTTTTCTGAGGTTCCCTATGGTCAATTCCTCTGTCCCCGTTTACTTGAAAAAATAAGTTATCACTTATTATTTTTTCAAATAGTGATCTATATTTAAGGTGAATCAGAACAAGAAAATTTACTCCAAAATCTATTCCAAAGTACTGAGAATTCATATGGAACTTAAATTATACATAGTGGAGAAAAGCACAAGTTTTGGAAACACCCATATAACTGAAAGAGATGTCATTTGCTTTTCCCTCTTTTACCCAAGTATGTTTTCTTCTTCAAAGTTTTTTTTTTTTTTTTCCTCTCTCTGATTCATCTTTTTTTCTATCCAGCCTCTTGGCCTTTAAAGAAAATTCCTTGGGACTTCCCTGGTGGTCCAGTGGTAAAGGATCCTCCTTCCAATGCAGGGGACGCAGGTTAGATCCCTGGTTGTGGAACTAAGATCCCACATGCCGCGGGGCAACTAAGCCTGCGCGCCACAACTACTGAGCCCGCAGTCCTCAACGACAGGGCCTGCATGCCGCAAACTACAGAGCCCATGCGCTCTGGAGCCCTCACGCCACAACTAGAGAGAAGCCCGTGTGCTGCAACGAAGAGCCTGCACGCCGCGACGACTGCCGCGGCAAAAGATCCCGCATGCTGCAAGGAAGACCCGGCACAGCCAAACGAATAAATCTTTTTTGAAAAAAAAGAAAGAAAAAGAAAACTCCTTACTGGTGGGCAACCATTGAAAGCAATCACAGATAATCTGAGTTATCAAGGGGGATTTGAAAGAAAAGTAATTTCTGACCAGGAATACCAGCCAAGACAAAGATAAAGAAGCAGAGTGGATGTACGTGTGTGTGCGTGTCCATGTGCCTGCCTATGGCAGTGTTTATGCAAAACCCTGGAATCTGAACTTCATGGGTGCCCTTAAACGTCATCTACTTTTTAAATTTTCAAATACGCATGAATCAAACAAGTATCACATGAATGAAAGATGAGTCCTATTATAAAGGTGAAACAATTACATAGATCATTTTTTAAATCTGGATGGAAATAAGCAGATACTACTAAAAAGAGCGAGTTTAAACACTCTGGAAACTGTAAAACATTAGACACTCATAATATATTGTTGCTATTAATAAATAATTGCTTGTATATTTATTTCTTTGCACATTTAGATACACTGTGTGATTTAAATAGGATTATTGGGGGCTGCTTTAAATAGGAGTGGGAAGTCAATTCTAGAGAGAAACTAGAGGGAAAAAAATTCCTTTTCTCTTCCTGAACTTGTCCCAGGAAGTTTATATTTGGAGTTTTTATTTAAATCACTGTTTCCTTTCCAATTATCTTCTATATTCATGTATTTGGATATTAAGATAGAGATTTAATATTCTGCTTAGAAAGATTCTTGTATCTGTCAAGCTACACAATGAATTTAACTGATTAATGAATTAACCAGCTGACAACCATGTGTGTTTCTATTACCTGGGTGTATTTTAGCATGTTTTCAACTAAGAAGGATAAAAGAGGTATTAGAGACCACTTGGGAATCATTAATAATAGTAGCATACATTTAGATGAAGGAAATTTGATAACAATTTTCAATGAAAATAGTAGAAATCTTGCGATCTTTTCTGGGGGAAGGTGCAGGAGGGGGAGCCCAGAACCTTGGTGATTTGATGGGATGGTGTACTACACAGTGTAAGTCGGATCCTTACAGAAATTGCTTGGTTTGCAAAATTGTCAAGGAACTAAATGACTTAATCAACCTTTCCCATTTTTATCTGCAGTCAATCTAAGCTTATTATTTATCAAACCACTCAAGTGATGGCCCCTGATTGAACAGAACATTCCACTGGGAACAACGTGAGTAGCCTTCCCTCCTGGGAGGGAGTATTCACAGACAACACAATGTTCTTTTTTCACCTTCAACCTCTATAGGTAGACACTTAAAAGCCATTTCGAACATTGTCTCATTATCCCTGCACTTTTCAACTAGGAGTTGATTACCCTTAATTTACAAGGGGACACTGTATTGAGAAGGAACCCAGTTTCTCTACTGTTACATACAAAGTACTCTGTGTGGGGCTAAGAACAGAATTCAAACCTTCAGGTCATAATTTAGCCTCTGCTTCAGCATTTACATAGCATAATATTACGACTAGGACCCTCTCCACCTTTGAAAAATAACAAGGTATTATTGACAAACAGAAATCCCTTTGTGCTCATTTAAAATCCTATTTTTTAAATCAAAGGTGGCTGTTTTTGAAAAAGAAAGAAATTCAGACTTTCAAATATAGCAGTAGCTTTATTTTATTTATGTTTCTAGTTAGAAAACTGCCCTGTTTAGTAAGTATTCACCCAAACGGGTGACTATATTCCTCAAAGAGACAAACTAAGGTAACCCTGATTGTTTTGTTGACTTTGCTAAAGGCAATGGCCCAAAGCATTAGTAATTAAAATCCATTTAAAATTAATTTAACTTCAGGAGCTCCACAAACCCATAAAATCAGATACATGCAAAATTAACAGCTACAGATGCATTTTTGAAATCAACGGTTTTCAAAGTGAAAAGCTAGACAACGGAAGGAAGGAGAGTGCAGGACAAAGAAAAAGGGAAGAGAGACAGAGAGAAAAAAGAAAGCGCCCAGTATTAGCCTGAGAAGCTTGCCCTCTGAGCTCAAGCCCACTGTTTCAAAGACAGGATGACTTCACTTAGTAAGGTTTCAAGTTACTGAAGCATCATTCCCCAGAACGGAGCCAAACTAGATAGAGACCTTTGAAAATGTTTGTCTGGGCAAACATTAAATTTGTATCCACTTCTCAAAACCAATCAGAGATTCCACCGACTACCATCTTAACCTCACAGAAATTAAGCAAATACTTTCTGCATTGAAGTGTCATCTAAGCTTTGCATCGATGGAAGCTTTGACTACTCGCTCACAACTTTAAGACATGTGCTTTTAGATAATCAGATGTTGGTGTTTGGGGGAGGGATGGTAAATATATCTAAACACTGTTCAACTCTTATTTAAGAGGGAAAGTGTGGAAACTGCTTTACCAGATGCGGAAAAGAATGTCATCTACAGTAAATTTGCAAGTGTAGGGGTTTGAGTGTAAGAGCTAGAGGTGGGGTAGGCATGTGGGAGAGCAAAGGACAAGAAGATGAAAATAAGAGTCTCCTTTTTCTACCTATTTCTTTCCCTTGCAAAGTATACACTTCTGATTAAGTGAATGGCCCAGTACTGAAAATAAAAGTGCCTAAAAAAAGATTTAGACTATTTATAGAACCCCATTCTTGAAAAAGACTTTAGAAATAACCCAATCCTACCTCTAATTACATGCAGTAAATTCAGCTATGCCTCCTTGACAATGTTTGTTACCTTTCACCAGCTCACGTGTAGCTGAGGTAGACAAGTCTATTGTGGGCACAGACCAATTCTTAAAAGGTTTTCTAAATCTGAATTCTGCTCTCTTGAGCAACATAGGATACAATATTGGGCTCCACCATCTGTAAGCAATAACATGACAGTGGGGCATGGAGCTCTAGGGTCAGACAGACATAAGTTCATGCCCAGGCTTAACAGGGATAGCTGTGTAGATACAGGTAGGTTACTCAGCCTCTCTAAGCTTCAGTTTCCTTACCTGTAAAGTGGAATAATAAACATTTCCCACCTCATTGGCTTTTTGCAAGGATTACATGGATAACACATTAGAACAATGCCTAGCATATAATCAATGCTTAGATAGATTAACTACTATCACGGTGTTAAAGGCTCAGTCAGATGGTGTTGAGTTCAAATCCCAACTCCACAGGTAAGTGGCTGTCCTTAGGCTAATTAACTTCTCTTAACTTCAGCTTTCTCATCTCATTTATTAATGGAGCCTAATGTTGTATTTGCATTTCTCTTTCAGACCCTCAGAAATAAGAGTATGAAAGAGAAAGTATCCTGGATGCCCAGGAATCCATTGGTTCTATTCCACTTATTCAGAACAAACCAGTAAAAACAATGTATAGCAAATAAGAATGCTAATGGTGAAGGTAGGTCACATGAAAATTTTCTTTAGAGAAAGATACAATTACATTTAATTCATTTACCCACTGATAATTGTTCTACAAACACTTGCCAAGTGCCTACAGATTGCATCAAACAGACCCTGCTCTTTGGGGTCTTATGGTTTCATGGCATCTGGGATCCTCCAACCTGCTTACCTGAATCCTATTTCTCTTAGATGGTCTTAAAATGGCCTCTGTGTGATTCATTCTACATAATCATTCATGTTCCCCAGAAAGGTAAAATTATATACTTCTTTAAAGTCCAGATGTCAAATTGAAAGAATGAACTACCTCCATCAAGATGGTAGCACATAACTGATCAATGTACAGATCATTTAGACTTTTTGTTCATTTGTAGAGTGTACGGGCATGACACTAAGTAATCTAAAACGTCCCTTCTAGCTGTCTAGTTTTAAAACTTATAATTGCATTATTCTATTATTAAGAACTTTCTGTAGCACCAACTATCCAAGGCTATACATGTCACTCGGACAGCATCTCTTGGCTCAGTCATAGAGGGACCCCTCACGGAGGGTTCATTTTTATCTCTCAAACAAACACTCATAAGGAAATTCCTAATGTCCCAAAATATACGTGAGCAGCCTTTAAAAAATTCTTGCAGCACACACTGTTGCTTTTCCCACCTGCTGTCTCTCCTACCCACTCTTATTTCTTCCAAGTTACAGAAACCCATTTTGTTCATATATTAATCACCATGTGCGTCAAAGAAGACCAGGCTCCTACCTGGTCCCAGAGGTTCATTGGTCTTAGCCAATCATCATTATTCTAATCCTTTTGCCAGTTATTGGTTTAGGAATGGGCAAGTGATTGCAATTCTGGACAATCAGATATGAGACGTATAACGTGAAAGGAAATCTAAGTGGATTCTGGAAACTGTTCCTTTGCTGTTAAAAAGGCATAGGTAAGAGGAAGCTTCCTTTTTCCTACCCCTTCACTCAGCTGCTCAAGGTGATGCCTGGAGCTTCTGCAGCCATCTGTGACCGCAGGAAGATAAATCGGAGTATAAAAGTAAACACACTTAGCAGAGCAGAGCAGAAAAATAAAGAGCACACAGGCCCTTCTTGACATTGTTGAGTTGCTGAATTAACCAACCCTGGAACCGCCTACCTCTAGTCGACTTGGTCTCTGAGATTTAAAAAAACAACAACAACAACAGAGTTCTTGTTTAAGGCTGGGCTTCTCCAACCATAATGTGCCTACAAATAACCTGTGTGTCCTGTAAAAGTGCCGATTCTGATTCAGGTCTGGGTTGGGGCTGTGGATTCTGCAATTCCATCGAGCCCCCAGGTGATGGTGATGGTTGATCCCAGCGGTCCTGAGCCCACACTATGAGTAATAAGGGTTTAAGTCACTTGAGATAAATTTTCTGTCATCAGTAGCTGAAATCACCCAAGATGATACAATCCTCAATCTAGCATTCTTTCTCATCACCTCTTACCTGTGTTGATGAAATCGAATTGAGAACCTGAAAATTTAAACATTAATTTCAGTTGATGTTAACCCGCAGTTCATGCTTTGACTCAGTTCCACGCGTTTCAATACCCCACAGTCACCAGCACCTTCTCATTCTTTTCTGCCTTAAATAAGGCATTCATGGCCCCCGGCGCCCAGCGTGTGACAAAGGCGCCTGTGAATGCTGGGTGCATTCGCCCCGCTCCCCTAGGGAGTGCTTGCCAGTGCACCTGGCCCAAAGGTGAAGCAGCTGCGTGCACGTCGGTTCCTTCCCTGCCATCCCCAGCTCTAAAGAGAAATGCTTGAGTGCTTTTGCAAATCAAAACCTTTTCATCCTGAATTTGGTGATTCACCCTGAATGGCGTCTTCTTGGAAAGTCTGTAATGCACGATTGTGTAAGATGGGTAAAATTGGCCTGTCTCATTGACAACACTCTTCTTCTCGTGGCTCAGGCTGGGTTGGGGGAGGTGAAAGAGTCACAATAAAAAGGGTTCTTTACAAAGGGCCTCCCTCCCCTGTTGGTGCAGCCAGGCCTGTGTACCTGCGTGGGCTGTGTCTGCCTGCAGTTGGTATTACTGCCCCCTTTGTTCATTTCCTAGCCTCTGGACGAGAATTCGGTTTCAGCAGGTATGAAGATGGTGCTTGTTTATAAAAGGGCGAATTTACAAAGCTTCCATACTAAAAAAAAAAAAAAAAAAAAGTTGGGGGGGAGGCAGTCATTCAAAGGCCATGCCAAATTTGCTTTTCCCCAAAGCAGGGAGAGAGACAAAGGAAATCTCAAGCATACCTCCCAGACACAAAGAACATGTGTTTGCCCTCCAAATTCAAGCGGGTGAACTCAGCTCATTATCCCAGGAGCTGGTCACTAATTCTATCCAGTTAAAAAATATATCTATAGTCCCACTCAAATAGTGAAGAATTATCTTCGTATTTAGGGTCAGCTAACATTTCTTTCAGTGCCAGACAACCCTACACTATGAACTTTCTTATATATTATCTTATTTAATCTTTTCGACAACTCTGTCAGTTAGATATTTGAATTCGTAGAAGTCCAGAATCTGAAATGTACATATTGAGCCCAAGAGACCTTTACAAGAGGAAAAGGTAAAATTGCTTTGGAAAACTATGTTAAATAGTGCTAGAGCAATTTAAGAGCACCAATACTTTTTTTTTTTTTTTCCTCACAGAGCTGAAACAGACCTCTCCTTGGCTCCTGCCTCAGCAGGACAGTCGTGGTCTTTGCAGACGGAAGGACTGATGGCCAGAACCTTTCCCTGGTACCTTGAGGCCCTGGATTTACAACCCGCACTATACTTCCTGGGACAAAAGTGTCTGGGTCCTTCTCAGAGCTTTTAGGTAGCCAGCCACCCAGAAGCCAAGGGCAGCTCATGGTTGTCTTTTTTGTGGCTCTCTCAACTTTGTTCATTTGGATTCATTGCTGGTATTTTAAAATGTTCATGTAAAAATCTGGATTTCAGAATTCTCCAAAGAAGTCAGATCGGTCTGTACTGGGTCGTAGGACAGTACTCTTGATTCCTAAGTAGGTGAAATTCCTTTACTCGGGGAAAGTGGTTGGTCTCCAACTGGCACACTGAAGCTCTCCAGCTGTCTCTCCAACATGGGGGCCAGTGTCACTATCAAATCTATGTCAGTCTACACCAAGGTTCCTCGAACCTGACTCTTGGCATTTGGGGTCAGATAATTCCTAGCTGTGGGGGACTGCCCAGCATCCCTAGCCTCTACTCACTAGATGCCAGTGGAAACCTTCACCCCAGTTAGGACAACCAAAAATGTCCCCAAACATTACCAAATGTCCCCTGGGGGGCGAATATTCCCTGGTTGAGAACCACTGCTTTACATACACCCAGTCCTCTTCGTTCATTTAAGGCACTAGCCAAGCCCCCATCCTCACGAGAGTCTGCATCTCTGACTGCCTCCAAGTCGTCCCTTATTCCACTGATGATGAAAAGTCTATAAATACACACTGATTTCCTCTAACTTAAGGTTTTGTGTCCCTTTAAAATGAATGTCAGTCTCGGTAAGGCAGTATATTAAGTTATCAATTATTTATATCTTGGATTTTCCAGATCTTTTCTTAAGGGCAAATTTGTATAGGGAAGAGGATGAGGAGAGCATGAAACCACTGTGTCCTGAAGGAAGGCTGATAAGAAAAGGCTATTTTAAGAAGGAAGGGGAATGGAGTAACAAATGGGCTACAACATTTTCTTAACCGCCTGCCCAGCAGGCATCCGCGTGAAGCAAAGCTTTATGAGGCTCACCTGTGCTCACACTGAACTTTCCTGCTCTGAACGAGGAGAGTGGATTCACACACGCCCAGCCCCCAGCCGCGCCTTGCTTAATGATGCTCATCATCATATTCTGATGAAATCTAGACGCAATCATACTCCTGTTTTAACTAGTCGTTCTGGCAAGGGGTCTTTCTCCAGAACTCATTTCCTCATGTTGGCAACACAGTTAAGAAGAACACACCCCTTTGCCAGCTCCCCTCATTGTCTGCTCTAATTAGGGGGGATTTTGCTGTTCTTTCAAAATGGCTGTGGAGGGCAAAGAAATGCTGCAAGGGGAGTGACCCTCTGCAGGGGTGATCATTCCAAGTTCCTCTTAACAGGGACCTCAGATTCTGTGCAGGGCTTTTGCATGACAGGATCTAAAGACAGTCATTGGGAGAACTTTGGGGTTAGATAAACCGAACTTGACAAATTGGTCATAACTGAGCAACCACAAAACAACCTCCTACACCAAAACCTATAAAGTGTGGCTAAAGCAGTACCCAAAGGAAATGTGTTGACCTAAAAGAATGTACTAGAGCTCAAGAAAGCTGAAAATTAATGAACTCAGAAAGGTAGAAACAATAGAAAACTCACTTTTTAAAAGTAGAGGGCTTCCCTGGTGGCGCAGTGGTTGAGAATCTGCCTGCTAATGCATGGGACACGGGTTCGAGCCCTGGTATGGGAAGATCCCACATGCCGCGGAGCAACTAGGCCTGTGAGCCACAACTACTGAGCCTGCGCGTCTGGAGCCTGTGCCCCGCAACAAGAGAGGTCGCGACAGTGAAAGGCCCGCGCACCGCGATGAAGAGTGGCCCCCGCTTGCCACAACTAGAGAAAGCCCTCGCATAGAAACGAAGACCCAACACAGCCAAAAAAATTAAATAAATAAATAAATAAATAAATAAGTCAGGAGCTCTTTAAAAAAAAATAAACTACTTTAAAAGTAGAAAAAATTGATAAGAATAAAAGCAGATGTAAACAAAAGAACCAATAAAATAGATAATTGTTGATGAGTATAGTAAAGAAAAAGAGATCAAAAAAGAAGTCATAAATAAATAACATTAGGTATGAAAAGGGGCCCATAAATAGACTTACGGATGAGATTTTTAAAATTCTAAGATATGAGAGGCCCTCTCTGCTCTGCACCAGTCAAACCCTTCCTGAAACATATTACTTGCTTCTGCACAAAAAAGCAAATTATTCTCCCATAATATCTTCCATGCATAGCTGTACTGTAGCACTTATCACAGCATATAGTTCTTTCATTTGTCTCATCCACTAGCCCCAGAACTCGTTCATGGAAGGAACTATATCTTATTTCTGTTGGTACTTTAGCTCTAAGCATGCCTGGCCTATAGTTAGTGCACAATAAATTTTTGATAAGTGAACAAAGTCAGAGAAGAGTAGCAGGATGATGAAAGGGCTAAAAATTTTGCGATGAGGAAAGCTTGAAGGAAAGAGAGCTATCTGATCCTCAAAAGAGATGTTTACAAAACACACTGTAGCTGCCTTCAAAAGTGGGAAGGGCTGTCATGGGGAGGAGGGTTACATTTTTCTGTATAGACCCCCGGAATAGACTCAGAGCAGTGGGTACAACGGAGATAGGATTCAAGAGGCAGAAGAGCCAATTGGATCACTTGACTTAGAAGATGCCCCGCTTCCCAGAAAGTTTCTGTTTAACTTATTTAAAGGTAAGAAATACATCTCATTTCTCTTAAACTGATCAGAAATCTTCCTGCTTTTCTTCCCATACACCACCCCCCCACCGCACCCCCAAATCACCTGCAGACAGCCAAGGACAGTGGATGGTCAAGAACTATTTTTTGGCCAGCTTCAGGATATAACCATGCATACACTACTTCCCACATCTCTGTCAGATTTCCAGTTTCAGAAATGAGCCTCGCCAGGTTAGTATGAAGCCTGATTCTAGCAAAACCTAGTATTCCACTGAGCTGCCTGCCAGACACTGCTAGTAGCAACATTCTGTTCTTCACTCTGAATTGCAATTTAAAATCAATTGGGCTTTTCCCCAAATATCTCAGCCACCTGTTTAAATCATTTTCCTCTATGCCCAGCATGAACATATTTCTCCAAAAATTGGTATTAATGACTTCATCAACTGCATTAAATGTAGAGTTTAGGCTGACTTTTTCACTTGATCACAGCTCACCAGCTATCTGCAAGGGTTTTGTTCTTGATGCAAACCGACTCTTGAGAAGCTCACCTAAAGTTATATTTTCTATGAAGACCGCTTTCAGATAAGAAATGCAATTACTAAAATTGCATCTGCTATTTGTAATTACTTAGGCCTACACCTGCGGTGAATTGGGAAGGAGGGCATCTTCTAAGTCAGAGAAGAGTAGCAGGATGATGAAAGGGCTGAAAATTTTGTGATGATGTTTGCAGGTCCTTGGCTCTCTGTTCATAGAGTGAGGCCTAAAACCGATGGGAAATCCAGTGCACATGGGAGGGCCCACACCCTCGTAGGTTTCTCTTTAGAGTGAATGGGGCGAAGGTTCACTGCATATTGGTAAACTCCTAAGTTCATGGAAGTTCTTTTCTTCCAGGGTAGAATCCACCAATCTCCCTCATCAGGGTAAAATCCTGACTGCTGACCCTCAGGGAGAGGCAAGCATTCCGCCAGGGCCAACTACATGAATTACAGGGCCCAGTGCAAAATGAAAATGTGGGCCCTTTGTTCCAAAAGCAGGAAAAATTCCATTAAAGTTAGTAAAATAGAAAGCTTTTCCCTCTCTTCTGCAGTCTCTCTCTCAGTTGGTCATGGTGTTTTTTAGTTGCTACTTAAAGTTGTTCTAAGTAAAAAAAATTAAAATTTTACATTATTAGCATGAATTTGACTGTTCATCTTTATATTGTGCAATGCCAATTTTAAATGCAATTATAAGAACATTTAACTCAGGCAGAATCACTAAATTACATAATTTTTGTAGCATAGCGTGTACTTGCATGTATATTTCATTCTTACCAAAACAATGGCTGGACACACACATACAGTTGTTTTCATTTCACTTCTTCATAGGTTCTACCAACATCCTCTACAGTGACCTTACTGCTGAGTACGTTAGAGCTGGAAAGAAAAGGAACTGTGGCATGCCCTATCTGTCCCTTTCCTTCTTATCTTCATCTTCACTGTAGGTGGTTTGGCTAATACAGGAAAGCAACAGGAATAAGAAAGGGTGGGGTAGGGTTCCTTGGTGGCCATGTGTCTTAGAATGCAATTGTCCTAGTTCTGATTTAAACAGAAAGCGTGGTCCCTTGGGGTCTGTCAGTGCCTCAGTGTCCTCTCTTATAGACTAACACACTTACCTTGAGTTCATTTTGAGTCTTGCTCAACTACCACACATCTGGGTCCATTGGCATTCTGTGCTCATGGGACGTTGCAAACACTATTCTCGAATGGGGCAGCAAAGAACCGTGGACGTGCACATTGCACCTATCTCCTCTGCTCATAATCGTGCTCCACCGTCCCATCGAACTTCACTTACAAAACACAAGTTCAAAGATAAAATTATTAAGAACTTCAAGATGGCGGCAGCAGAGTGTGCAGTCAAGCACTGGACCCTCCTGAGTACTGTGTCTGAGAAGCTAGCCCTGTGTCCTAGGCATCGTCAGGCACACTTCCACTGAAAACCCTTTTTCCAATCCATTGCCTCACCCTCACCCATGATAACGCCTGGTTTCTCTGAGTCTGAACCTCTCCTGTTCAGTTTCTTCAGAGAAGAAATCTGCTCTATGTTTAAGAGCCAATCCACAAGGCGTGGGGGAAGCAGGCCCAGCGTTGATAAGGGTTTCAGTGGGACAAACACAAATAGAAAGTTGGGGAGGTTCCTACAGCCTGAGTGGGGCAAAGGTGGGGGGTTAGGGAAGAAGAGGATATAAATACTAAACCAGTTAATGGCCATCAGGTCTTGGAAAATTAATCTATTATCGACACATCAATTTCTTTCTTTAATTGAAGATTATTGCTTCTATTAAAAAATATTTTGCACCTTAAAAATGTCTTTGTTAAGTCTGGCATGTAAACATTTGTGATTTCTCCAGTGCTTTTGTTGGAGTAATGGGAAATAATGGATTCTGGAGTTTACAGACATGGCATTGAACCCTGGTCCTGGCACTCCCCAAGCATAGCTATAGATAAATTATTTAACCTCACTGAGTTTTGCTTTTCTCTTCTGAAAACAACAGAGGTAACAATATCTATTCTCAGGCCATGCTTGCAAAAATGAAATGAAAGTTGAAATCATATAACACAGTGCCTAACACTATCCTTGACGTGCAATGAATACCAGTTTCCTGCCTTACATTGTATATTATAAGAATCTCTTATGAATATATTTAAGTGAACCAAATAGTGAATTGAGAATGATAGAGGGCAATATAGATTTCTTATCCTCCACAGACGATGGATAACAGATGATACATAAATACACAATTTTCCTTATTACACTAATGACTTTGCACTTATATGTGGGGTTAAACAATAATGCATAACTGACTTTTATTTACACATTGTACACATGTAAATTCGATAGGATTTGATCAAGTGTAAGTTATTTATTTGGGTTTTCCTTATGAGCTTGTTTTCATTTTGTTTTTATTGAGATAATGTTGGTTTATAACATTATATAACTTTCACATGTACAACATTGTATTTCTACCTTGGTATACACTACAGCGTGCTCACCACCAAAAATGTAGTTTCCATCGATCACCATACAGTTGATGGTGTATGATGTCCTTAAAGTATGCTCCAGGTGTGCTTAAAGTGTTTCTTTCTATGCTACTGTTTGCAGTTATTCCATTTCGGGTCACCAAATGATGGCTATCATGGGGCCATGTTATAATCCAACCATGAATCATGTCCACGTTGGGTACTTGTAAGCATGTCTTCAGTGCTGGTGTGCTGGGTTCATCCCATATCCTCCCTTTCAGCAACTGTGTTTTGCTTTTTTAACATTAATGATAAAGAATGTCAGGGATGCTAAAGAAATTACTCAGGAACCTATACGTGTATATGTGACTGGTCCAAGGCTTAGAGCCAAGTAGGGAACTGAAACATCACAGTTGTCAGACTTTCAGTTTGACCAAAAGAATAAAACCCTGCAGAAATGTCATGAAGTTACAATGCATATCCAATACAATGTAAACTGGTAAAAACTGTAACAACACAAACTTAACACAAACTAGTACATAACTAGGTGGTAGGTATCTGACAGTTGGAGGAAGGGATGTTAGAAGGTGATCACTCTGGGTTGTGGAGCTTAGCAGGGAAGGTGGCTATTTGTCTAAATAGAGAAGATGAAGTATAGCCATTACATAGGCAGGAGACTATCCACATTATCTCATAGAAAAACACTTTCATGATTCCCAAGTTAGGAGTAATCCTGTAGTACCTATTCTTTATGCATACCAAATTTTGGTTTTGGGCCTTGCTTTTGATATTATAAAAATCTCTTATGAGAAACAATGGCTTAAAGTGCAAGGAGTAAGTAGGATGGAAAGACTTGACTCTCACTGAGAAACATAGGAAAGTTCGTTTTGCTCTTGTCTACCCCCATCTGCTCTGCAGGAAAACAAATGCCCTGGTACTGCTACTAAGCTCCTTCAAAGGAATTTACGAGAAGGAGAGGAAACCTTTCCAGATGCTCCAGAGCTTCAGAAGGCAGTAAGGAAATGTATATCATGCCTTGCCAGAGAAACAGGACATCAAGTAAAAGTCTAAAGGATCTCCAGGAAAAGTTCCAACCAGGACGACCCACGAACCCATGAAGCAAATTAGAATCTCTGCTTTTAATTCTGACAACAAGAATATTCCAGAGTTTGCCAGTGCTTGCCGGTGAAATCATCACCATCTTTCAATATATTCTTGGATCCAAGACTGGCCTTAACAGTAGATGGTGTAAGTGACCAATTTGGACTTTGAGAGCACTGGAAATCCCCCTACCCCTTGTAACTGCCGTTCTATCACGAGAAATTCCTATATTTGCCCTCATATCTGCAAGAGCACACAATAAAACTTTCAGGCTGTTTAGAGGGCTATCTAATGTTGGTATTGGCTAACCCTCAGAGGACATTGCCCTCCACTGGTGCTTTAACGAAGAGGAAAAATTAAAACAAGTCTCAGAGTTTCTGAAAACCAGAAGGACAAAAGGCTCCAAGGGAAACAGAGGATGAGCAAGATAACCATGACTTCCTTCTCCACAATACGCTGTCCTTGGGCCTCCTCTTAAAAAATAAAAAATAGACTTGCTTCACTTCTAGCAGTTAAGTTTCCTTGTAGTTTTTCCCGCAGGTACCTTGCTCAACAATGACTCCATTTCGCTGATAAACTACCCAGTACTCCTCTTGTTGCCACTCACTGCGCAGCTGGAATAAGTGGGCCACAAAGAAACATCTGCCTAAAATTCCATGGATTATCAGCTGCCCGAACAACTGCAAAAGTCCCAGTCCACGGACCCAGGATCTCATGAGCACAGGGAGAGCGTCAGGATAACTGTCCAGTCCTATCACCAGCCCTTGCTTTTCAACCAGCTTTCTCGGCACACTTGTTTACAGAGAAATATGGCTCCCATCGTGTGTGTGCATAGAACATACAAGAAGCAGTCTTTTTTTTTTTCCTCCTTGATAAACAAAAATAACCGCGACTACGTCAACGCAAAGTAACTGCACACATTTTGTTTTCATTCTTTGGATTGGCCCTTCGAAACTGCCAAATCTACTAATAATAGCAGTTGAATAATTTTTTTTTAATGGACTGGCACAGACAATCTTTTATTTGACTCCCTGGAACTGACAGTATTTTCTTTGGTTGAGGACCAAATGGAAAACTATGCTTGGTTTCTGAGACACAGGAACTCTATTTTGAGAAGGAATCAAACACCAAGGGATATAACAAGTGTTCTATGGCAAATCTGAGTTCAGATAAGCCTTTTCTTAACTCCCCAATTTCAGCCCAAAGTAAACTTCTCTAAGGGTTAAGTCGGTATGCAATGTGTGATGTACCTCTTGCTTCCAGCATCCTCTCTACTTGATGAGGCAAAAGAAAGAAGACCAAGAGTGTAGTTGCCTCTTAGAGGATATTCGTGGAAATCAGGAGAAAAACAGAAGAGGACATGTATAGAGAAGGTTGAAGAAATTAGGATTCTTATGTCAGAAAAAAAAAAATGGTGTGTATGGGAATTTAATTCTTAGGTTCCTCACATATGAAAACGACAATTATGACAACAACAGTAATGACAGCAACAACTTTTTCATGATTAGGAAAAAATACCAATGGGCATACAGAGCAAAGAGTATTCTGAAGTCCTGGGAAGCAGCTCAGAGCAGCCTGGGAAGGCAATATGGAGGCTCTGGGCAGAAAGACTGTGGTCTAGAATGAGAGGATTGTTAGCTCTGCTTGAGCTCTGTTAAAAAAAAAAAAAAAGCCAATGGGGTAAATTTATCTTTGAGTATGTAAGGGATAAATAGCTGCAAGATGCCATCTGATGTTCTGTAATAAGGGCAGAACACAAATTACTGCCTCTGAATTGCTGCCACTATAACAAAATAATGCAGTGAGTAGGGTGTAACTGGAAGTTAAATCAGGCCTCTTCACATCTCTCTTCAAGCGAGGTGTTGATACCCTTTAGATAGCAGAGACCCTAAAGAATATGAAACAGCTCCCCACACTCAAGAGTTTACAAAGGAAATTTCTGAGAATTGGTACTGTACCTCCTTAGCCCCGTCACTTATTTTGAAAATATAGGGCTTCCCTGGTGGCGCAGTGCTTAAGAATCTGCCTGCCAATGCAGGGGACATGGGTTCGAGCCCTGGTCTGGGAAGATCCCACATGCCGCGGAGCAACTAGGCCCGTGAGCCACAACTACTGAGCCTGCGCGTCTGGAGCCTGTGCTCCGCAACAAGAGAGGCCGCGATAGTGAGAGGCCCGCGCACCGCGATGAAGAGTGGCCCCCACTTGCCGCAGCTGGAGAAAAGCCCTCGCACAGAAACGAAGACCCAACGCAGCCAAAAATAAATATAAATAGGTAGATAAATTTTAAAAAAAAAGAAAATATAAAAAGGATGGACAAAGGGGAGAGAGAGAGAGAAATAGTTGAGACTCAGTGAAGAAGGTGGTTGCCTTGAGTCTGCCCACCTGAAAGGGGTGGAGGGGAAGAGAGAGCTTCCTCTGTCCTCTCAGCCTAGACGGGGGACTTCCAAGGGACCATCGAAAGATGTGGAAATGGGTTTCCCTCCATCAGGCGACACAGAGGGTTGGTTCCTGCCTCACCCCTGAGGAAGCTGAAACAGTCCAAGGAGGTATGATGGAGGGTGATATTGGGATGGGCCCGCAGTCCCTAGTAAGGATGTGTCAATGATCGTTGTGGAGCAGATGTGAACCAAAGGGCTTTGCGTCGGGTCCTGCACCTGAGGGTGGGCTGTGGGGGGAGCAGGGTGGGGTGGCGCAAGGACCAGGATGCTGGAGATGAAATCCATCAGAACTACATTCTGCCTTCGATTTGGTTACAAAGATTGAAGGAGGGACATCTTGGCTCTAAAAACTAAAACAACGTTAAAAGATTTAAGTAAGACGTAAAAAAAAGAAGGAAACAACTTGATTGTTCAGAGCAAAGCAAGATGAGGAAAATTTAGTTATAAACTTTAATGTAAGGTGTATACTACTGATAGAGAGAAATTAAGAGTTTTGAGACAAAACCAGCTGTCAGACAGGTAGAAAATATGATATAGCTGTTGAGAAAAGAGAATGCTCCCAGAACAGATGGGTGTACCTCTGAGCTTTATAAAGCATTAACTAGCTGTTTAAATAAGTCCTTAGCAGATGTTTTCAATGTAATTTTGGAGGTGAAATGGAAAAAAACAAAGTCCAAGGCACAAGGGGAATTGATATCACAAATAAGAGACATTCTTGAATGCAGAGTGCAAGTTATTGTCCAACGTTTTTCTTTTTTTTTTAGGACTAGCCACAGTATTTGTAAAATTGGAGTACATTACCAAATCCTGCAATTAAAATAATGTATATTGCATTATTAGCCTTTAAAAGAAGTAAAGAGACATATTGAAAGGAAAAGATGGTTTACCAAGGAAGCTACATGATATGTACAGCTATTCATCTTGAGACCAAAAAGGGGAGTAAACCTCCATATCTGCATTGCTACTTGTAAAAGGTTTGTTTTTGTAATGGTACCCTGTTTATAATGAATAAATTCATTAGGAAGGAGATAGACCACAAAAGGAGAAAGGAAAAAATGCTCATTGACCTGTGTTGAACATATTGCTGTTCAATACTGTGTTAAGAATATATGTATAAAGAAGAGAGTTGATTACATTGCACAGAAAATAAAAGAGGGCAGTGAGTTTTCTTGTAAGATGGCTCACGTACATACATACACACTTAAGTATATCAGCAAATGTTTATCAAGTGCCTCTACATGCCAGGGAGTGAACTAGGTGAGGTACAGAGAAGGTAAATAACACATAGTCCCTACCCTCAAGGAGCTGACCTTCCTTGCTGGCTGTTCTTATCACTACTAGTATCTACTGTTATCTGACTTTCCCTACAAGTGCTACATACACCCACACCTTAGCCATCAACCTGTAGGGATGGTGGAGGGGGAATTAAATACGGGGAGCTAAAGAGATGAAGTGGAGGCATCTATGAAGACTTAGACACCACACGAGAGAGGCTAGAGAGGAAGATGTGTAAGATCATCACTCCACTGGGATGGAGACCCATATATCTAACCACTCAGCCCATTTGCTTCAATACCTTGACTACATGTCATCATTTAAAGTGGAAGGAGAGAAGGCATGGGAGAGGGAAGGGAAGATAGCATCCATGCCTGTAAAATCTAGGCATATGTATTGAGAAATGAAATGAACAATCCAGGAATGAAAGACAGAGAAATGGAAGGAGGAAAGAAAGGATTAACTTATTTAAATTGTCATTTTCAGAATTCACATCATTCAAGGGGTCATTAAATCCAGCATAGTGGTTTAGAGCACGGATTTTTGCCTTTAAACAACCCAGGATTAGAGCCAAGGCTTTGCCACTCACCAGCTGTGTAACTTCTAAGGTTCACGTCCCTCATCTGCATAATGGGAATAAGAACAACACCCACAAAGTGTTGCTATAAGGATTAAATCAGATAATGCACACAAAGAACATTTATCCCAGTGCATGGTACTTACAAGAACTCTACAAATGTTTTCTACTATTATGATTATCAGAGCATCTCGTTTGTGTGGCACTGCAGAATTGATCATTGATGCATTCAATAAGAAGTTATTGAGCATCTATGACGTGGCAGACACTGTGCTCAGGATACAACAAGGGATAAGAGAACCTAGTTCCTACCCCTCATAGAGCTCAAAGTTTGGGAGGAGAATTACTCTATAAATGTGATGTTCTTGGCAACATTCTTGGCATCCGAAAATTTCAGAAGAATCCTTCCAAGACTCGTGATGGATCAAATAACTCTTACAAAATAAATAAGAAAATCTTCCCTATATGAAAACTAGAAGGGGAAAAAAATGAATTCAAAACACATGAGCCTGAGACACGATGGAACATTTATCTGACACTGGATCTTCCAGATTAATTTAATTACAATGACCACGAGCCTTGCTCTTGCATACTCGATTCCTCTGATGGTTCCCCTCCTCTTTACCTTCACTGTCACTCTTCTAGTTCCTTTCTCAGCATCTCTAGCAAGTACTAGACTCTTTACTGAGTTTCTGACATCCGGGCTCAGTCCCCTCTAATCATTCCTCAAACATCCCTCGACAGTCATTCAAGTCATTTCCAATCATCTCATGCCCTTGTTTAAAACTCCCCGACACCTTCCCATCGTCCACAGGGTAGAAGCCAATGGCTGTGCGTGGCATACATAGCTATTCATGAACCAGACCCTTCTTATAGCTCAGGTCTTGCCAGGTCCTCTGCCAAAACTGTTATTCTGTCTTAATTATTTAAAGGTTTCAAAAGGACCATATTATCTCACCTCCATTCTTCCACATGCTGTCCCCTCTGCCCAGAAGACCCCCTCCCGCAGGGCTCCTCAGACCTTGATTCGGGGAATCTTAATGGTTTGTCACATTCTGTTTCTGTGTCCATCCCTCCAACTGAACTGCAAGCTCCTTGTGAGCCAGTTGTCTTATACTTTGGTACCCCAACATCTGTAATATTATGTACCTCAAAATAGATGCTCAGTGGAAAAGTATCTATTTTTTTCACATGCTTATTTACTTGATATTCATAGAAACTGTGCCCTTTAGAAACTATGGGAGATTGGAAGAGCTGGTTTGGGACTTGTGTCCCACTGTCAAATGATAAAACCAGAATTAAGAAACATTCAGTAACAAGTTATTACTTAAATTCTTTCAGTGTCTTCACCTTCTCTCTTCGTTCTATTAGTCCACGTGACCTCTGAGTACAGGGATGTAAAGCAAGAAAAACTGAATAATAAAAGTAAAAATCAACAGCAAGAAAGCAGAAGAAGGGATTCTTAAGTGTAAGCTGAAAATGAATCTAACTCATGATTCTCTATTTGTTAATCACCTCTCAAAAAATGTACTCCCAAAGAAGAATTTTCTACATTGTTTTCCATCCTCAAACCAAACAAAAATTCTTTCGTCATTGATGACCTACTCGCTCATCAAAACTTTTATTCTTTTGCTATTTGTAATCAACTTTAAATTTCCAAAATGTCATTAAGTATTACATTTAGGGATAAAACAAAACCACATGCCAGGTAGGACATTGCCTATAGGACTCATGGTTGGTGATGCCTGGATGATCCAGATAAGGAAGCAATATTGCTTTAAGCCACAACAGCTCTCAACAGTGTCACTGGTCACAGGGAGAGAGGCAAATTCACAGGCAGCATCGTGGGAGTTAATGAACCGCTGACCAGATGGTGCCTGTCAGAAGGTGTTGACTCTTTAGACAACTGGGACTGTTTCCTGGAAGTAAATGAGAGATGCAACAGAAACGGACTGCATCTCAATCACACAGAAGCAGAGAGGCCCACTGTTAATGAAAATAATCACATCTCCAGGCATATTTTTCTTCTTATGATTTTTTGTTTGTTTTACATGATAGACATGGAGGAGGGTCTAGCTGAAAATATACTGTTCATAGTAAATTATGCTATGGAGTAAATATGAAAAGCTATATATAAACTGCATATTGGTATTCTTAATTAGGAAATATCAAACAGAACAAGGAAAAACTCTAAAATAATGGTAAACTTGCCTGGAATTAATAAGGGTATTTCAATGACTATACCATGCACTGCTTAGAAAGAAGTAATCGTTGAAATACAATGACCTGCCGATGTTATTGAAAGACATTCAAACGATAGAGCTCACTAAGGACATGCTGGCACTTCTGACTTTCTAACATAACACAAAGAAACCACTCTTCCCAGTTTGACCATTTTTATTTGTTGCGTATGCAACAGGTGAAGTTTTCCTATTACATGCTCACTGATGTCTCTGATGGGTAAACCCTGACACTCAATGATAACTTCCTAGCAGACAGAACCAGAAGGAAACTTCATTGACTTTTTGTTGTGATCCGAGAACATTACATCTGTTGTGTTACTGTCAGGTACTGAATGAAATCAACTATATAAATGCCAACCCCAAACTATGGGTAGGCAGTTGGATCTAAGTGAAGAAGTCAGCAGATTGGACGATCCACTTATCGGCTATATGACGTCAGACAGGTGCTTAACCTCTCCGTGCCTCGTTTCCTGGTTGTAGTGAAGATTATGTGAAATGAATGAAAGGAACTTGACATAGAAGCTGGCATGAAATTAAAGCTCATATGAATTGCTTATCCTTCCTGACTACAGAGAGCACTCAGTCAAGTTCATTCATTCATTTCGTCCTTGTTTTTCCACTCTCCTTGATTGCCAACTGTGCATTTGTTTTCAACCTTGCATCACCCTGAAAAGCCTTCTAGAACTTCAGAGATGTATCCAGAAATTTGCCTTGTTATCTAACAAAGGAAGCAATGACTATATGAGGATGATATGGAGATATTGACTATCAATACTATCATTTTTTGCTGCTAGACTCAACCCCCTCAGCAGGGGTCGATGTGGTAGGTTTTTCCATTACAATGTCCTCTGTGCTGGGTATTGAGCAACTCCTGGGGGCAGAGCTTTCTCGCAGAGAGTTTAAACAATGCAGTCAGCAGAAATAGGTAAAGTTCCATATTCTTAGCACTGACCAAGATATGTGTCATTTCTTTTCTTTCTCTTTTAGATGTGGTTTTTTTATTTGTTGGTTGTGAGATGTGCATCTGATTACATACACATACACATTTTTCATTGCATCGGTTTACCCACTCACTCAGCCTCCATCTCCACCTGCATGAAAGATTGAAGTAACTATCCAGATGTGGAACCAGTTGTTTTGATCACAATAACAATGGCATATTTTTGTTTCCAATAGACTTAATAATGAAATAGAATGAATAACAGAATGAGAAAGATTTTGACAATTTGTACACGTGCATTCTAAAAGCAAAGGAAGGCAAAGAGAATACTGAACTCAGAAATGAAGTCAATGGCACAACACAATTAGCATGGCTCAGAATACAGAGGTGATGCTGACGTTGTTTACAACACTAGTTCAGCCAACCTGGAATATGATGTGTAGTGACCACCGTTTAACCATGGACTTCAAAATGTTATTGTATCTATCTCAGAAAAGTCTCCGGCTTTTAAAACTTACCTAAATTCCAACTTAAGACATTCAACCATGAGGCAAATATCCTTAATGCTAATTCTGAGAGACCAGAATTCTCCTGATACTATTGGTGAGTTTGAGTTGAGTCAGTGCTTTTGCAGACAATGACCTGTGGACAGTACTACTAATATCAAAAAGCAACAATATTTCTACATATTTGTCTCATGTCACTCTTCTCTCAATACCATCCTTTTATCTGTCTCACCAGTGTCACTAGTGAGACAAGCATTAAGACCAAGTACACTCAGCACTGCTGATGATTTTCCCTTTGAGAGCAATGCATGCATCATTGCAAATCAGTTGGCCTCCTAACTCTAACCCAATAGATTTGTCATATATCCGTAAGTACCATTTACAGAACTAAAAGTGATTCCCTCACAAACATTCGCAGACCACCTATATCTAGTTATTTAGAACGATTACGTGCATATTGCTTGTGACATGACAATCACAAACACGAAACTAAGATATATATGTGTCCAATAGAAGTTGAATTTTAATACAGCTTTCCTCCCTAAAGAGCCGTGATTTTCACATTTCAAGTTCCAAACAAGGTTTAGCTCCATCTTGATTCCTAATTTCCCATTAGGGCAACAGCTAGTCTCCACTGGGCTAAAAAGGCAGAGAATTGAGACAATGCTCTGGATCATTTGGGCCGAAATCCACTTTAGCGTCATACATTTGTGCCGAATAGCATTTTTGCCTCATTTCTCTTTTTCACTTTGCATTTGCAGACCCAAGTAAAGAAGAATTAAATACTGAGAGATGATGATGTCAGTTAGAGTATTATTGGGCCAGGCTGTAAGAAGACACTCAAATTAGCTAGTGTATATCATTCATCATGGCTCATCGAATGAGACTGAGCAATGTAAATTCAGGAATTTCTGGTCTTCTGCCCCACCGTGGTAAAGCCACTTATATTTAGGTCAAGTAAATGTCTGACTTCTAAGTCCAGTGACTAGAGTAAATGTCCCTGTCACCCAAGCCTGTCCTCACCCCCTGCTCCCTGAAATTTTCCCAAACTGCCTAAGAATTCCTAAAATTCCTTTCACATAGGGCAAAGTTTTTCATTTCAAAATGTCACTAGGAAGAAGCTATGTGTTTACTCATTTTTATATTAAGGGATGGATATCCGTTGGGGGGTACCTCCTCCTTATTACAATGTAGAGCTGTTAGAACTCAGCACTGGAAGAACAGCATCCTAGTGAAGAAGGTTGGCCTCTCAGGGTGTTGGTTCTCCCTCACCCCACCCTTCACCAGAGTTTTACCTCTTTGAAGTTCTCTTCTTTCAGTTTCCATAGCCACCCCCATGCTGACGCCCAGAGACACCATGCTCCCTTTTGATATTCTGGGCCATGCATGACTGAAACCTCTTTCTTTTCTCAGTGTCTCTTAGCATAGCTGATACTGACTAGAATACTCAAGTCTTTATTCTATATTAAAGTTCAATGCTGATGAGGGCAGGGGAAATGGAGGAAACAAGAAATGGAAGGAAGAAAGAGAACGAACATTCTAGGACTCTTTGTCTAGAAGGTTTCCATGCCTAGGAGCTATTTCCTTTCATTCTCATATCAATCATATAAGGGAGATTTTATTTTTCACTCTTTATAAACGGTACAACAAGATGCAGAGAGATTTAATAACTTGCCCAAGATCAACCGATCTGGTAAATGGCAAAGCTGGACTCCAAACCCAGGTGTGCGTGACCTTAGGCGCATACACCTGGATCACACAGAGCCCCAAAGGATGCCCACAGCTTCTAGGTTAAGTTGCTTGGGATTCCTAACTCCCCATGCCCACCCTATTCTGTAAGGAGAGTGTGACACCTTCCACAGGGAACCACCTCGCCGATATCTGGTTAAGTTCATGCGTAAAACCAAGAGAATCATCCTGCAGCCGCCCTGGATTTGAGTCTCTGGTTTCTGGCTGTCCAGCCTGAGACCCTCCTTTCCAGGTGACTGGTCCTCACTTAAATCCAGTAGGTCCCTGCCCTTTACAGACAGAACACAAAACAACAGTACCTTTTAACCATACAACCTTCCACGTGACTTCCACACAAGAGTTACACACAAATGTAATGATAGAGTGTTTCCCCTCAAACAATAGTCTTGTGTTGTTTTCGGAGGCAGGTACTGGGTACAAAAAGGAGGAGGAATGTAGTGGAAGCCATTGTAAGCATACAGGTTAAAGGAAGAGCAGGCTGGGGTGATGCCAATCAGTGCCTTTCCCCCTTTTCTCCTTTAAGGTCCTGCTCATTTCTGAAGGCTCATCACAGATTCTGCCTCGTCATGGAGCTTTTTTCTGATGTCTCCATGTGGTCCAAATTTACCCATTGTCTCATCTTGTAACGTCTTGTTTATACCTTTATTACTGACCTAGAGTTATGCTGTCTCATGGTATTATTAGTTGTTTATGGTCTTCTACCCCAAGTAAAGTAAAAAGCTCCTTTGAGGAAGGGCTGGGTCTTATCTCACATAGTTCTTGAGGCTCGTTAGAGCCAGTAACAGCAGTAATAATACTAACAGTAATGGCCAGCATTTATTGAGTGAGTACTTACCTTGAGTGTCCCAGCCACACAACCCTTAAGATAAGAATTACCAGTCCTTTTTTAGATGTAGGAACCAAGGTTCTAAATAGCTAAACAACTTCCCCAAAGTCATGCAACCAATATATGGCTTCAATCTCACAACTGACTAATCCCCAGAGGATGTTTTTTTTTTTTTTTCTTCCAGTGACCCCTAAATAAGTGTTTACTGAAAGAATAAGGATAGTAAAACCTCACCTGTTTCCCAATTTTGTTCTGTAAATTGCCCAAAGTAAATCAACAGGCAGAAGAGGTGTTTTGCTTGTTGTTTTTACTAATATGGCCCTGCCTAAGTGAGCCCCAATTCACAGGCTTATACTTCCAAGATGCTCAAACATAAAAGTGTATGAATATCACGAATATAAAAATAAAGAAGAGAATGTAAGAAAAGGTAAAGGTGATCAAAATGTATAAACTTCCAGTTATAAGATAAGTAATTCCTAGGGATGTAATGTATAGCATGGTGACTATAATTAACAATATTATATATTTGAAAGTTGAAGAGAGAATAGATCTTAGAAGTTCTCATCACCAAAAAGAAAAAAAAAAATTGTAACTATGTGTGGTGATGGATGTTAACTAAACTTATTGTGGTAATCATTTTGCAATATATAAATCATTGCAAATCATCAAATCATTATATTGTACACTTAAAACCAATACAAGGTTATATGTCAATTATATCTCAATAAAAATAAATATGTATCTAAAGATATAATTTTTTTTTAAATCTTTATCTCTGTCAGGATTCTGGTGCCCCTTCTTATACTGAAGAGACTCTTATCTCCTAGCAAGCCAGCCAACTCACCAGTATTACACGACGGTCAGTCTCTGTCAACTTCTACCGATGCTCTGTAGATGCTCAAATCCTGTGGGAAAGAGTAAAACAAATCTGAGAATTTTCTGAGATCCATATTAGTATGTATTAAGTGATGTGAATTCAGTATTGTCATTTTTTAGTGGAATGAAAAGTCTGTAAGGGAACTAAGTAGTCTTCAGGTTATTTACTGTGGGAAAAAAAATAATTCTCCATCCCTCAATGAATCTTCATGGCACTGCACACAAAATCTGCTTACCAGAGGTCAATGCTGTGAATGTTAAATGACTTCTGTGTGAGAATATTTAGATTTATCCTTGCTTTTGGATACAAAGACTGCCCCTGTTCCACTGAGGCAGAGACGAGTCTTATACCTGGTGATAATGTTAATCAGACATGAACAGATGAACAATGAGGGATATGGAACTGCCATTACTAATGGTGGAGAAATTAGAAACAGAGAAAGAAAGGTGCAGATAATAAAGTCACACAAACACACATAAGCACATACTTGGGAGAGGAGATAGGAAAAGAGTTATCACGTTCATTAAATTGTGAACAGGGCAATTGGTAATTTATATAATTGCCAAAATGATGCGCTAACAACAGTATTAATCTCAATTGATATTATAAGGTTAAAAAATGGTTTTTACTCATTTGCTCAATCAACTAATCAAATTAGTTTGTTCTAACAACTTACCTTGGGTTATTAATTATTAACCGTGTTAGGCTGTTGCGAGGGAAAAACTAAAAGATAGTTCTTTTCCTCAAGCTTTCAGTCTCCTACACTGCACATTTTTTACATGCTTACCCTGTGCCAGGCACTGTTGCCAACTCCCTTTGTCCCACTAGACCAAGAAATCCTTGAGTGTAGGAATGTGAAAAAACCATTATGACGCAGCATGGTCAGTACTAATCAGAAGGATGGCCTTTGGAAAGCTTCCCAGAAGAAATATTGATTGAGATGATCTTGAATAATGGGTAAATGTTATGTATTGGAGGCAACATGGGCCTGAAGACAGAATGCCACTTTTAGAAAACAGTAAGAGAATCCACATGATGGAATAGCAGCATCTTTAAGGAAACAGAAGTTGAGGTAGCTGGAGTTGGGGGTAGGGACCATGCACAAAGGGTCTCAGATGCTATGATCTGGAACTGGGACTTTATCCCATCAGTGATGGAGAAATACTAAGGAAAAAAACGCATGCACAGAAAAATACAGCCAAGAGCATAAGGGAGCAAAACTATAAAGAACTAATGATTAAGAGCTAAAAGTTCAGTGGGCCTGTCTTGAAGGTTGAATAAACAGAGAAATGAGAAGATCACTCGGGGCAGACACACAACCATTCCCAAATCCCCTTTCTCTTGTCTTGCTTTCCTCCCACTATAAAGACAAAAATCAGGATACTGGCTTTCTAGCCTCCTTTAAGCTAAGGTTGGCCACGTGACCAGTGCCCATGAGATCCTGGTCAGGCCACGGAGCTTAAGAGAATGTCTGCAAGAGCTTCTCACATACACAAACACAAAGGAATTGGACAAGCTACTTAACTTAAAGATTTTTCTTTCCTAATAAAAGGAAAGACTCACCAAGCAAGCTTCCTCTCACTCCTCCACCACTCTCAGCTTTCTTCCTTTGAAAAGGCTCTGCAACCTTGTGAATTTTGACACTGCCATGGCTAATTTAAGATCATGGCAGAGGCTCCGGGCACTATTTCCTAAACTGAGATCAATCTCATTAAATGAATCATTCCTGGTTGACGTGTCTTACCTAGTGAACAGACCATCACTAACCATCCAATTACCACCATTTATTTCCTGAGGTAAGTAAACCAAACTTCATTTTGCTGCATTATCAGGTTCAACAGAGTAAGACAAAAAGCAACAAGGCAGATACATGAGGACTAGACTAAAGTCCTATATGAGTTTTTGTTCCAATAGCCATACAATATAATCTACCAGAATGAGCACTAGATAGAAAGCCAGACTCTGGTACGTGCTTTATCCTTAGTTAGATGAGCAGGTTAGATTACCTACAAAATGAGTACTCCAACTGTAAGTCAGGACCTGGAATCATATACATTCCCTGTGGTTGAAGACATTTTGGACACACGATGCCCATGGATAAGGGCCCAGGAGAAATGCAGGGGAACTACTGTGTCCTTCTCTTGCTCTATCTTATGCCACCCTTTCCATATGATAGTGTTCTGCCTCTGGATCGTAGAGCTACCAGGACCCATCTCTTTATAGTCCGGGATAATAGGGATTATTAGCAAGGTGGGACTTGGGCAGCCGGAGCTAACCAGATATCCACTGCCACAGCTGGATTCCGGGTCAGAGTGAGACTTAACAGCAAGTGTAACTGTTAGGTTTGTTAACTCTAAAATAATGGGACCCTGCCTTTCTAAAGTTGGGACTGGTCCTAAAGACAGGGAGGCTGATTGCCTCTCCCTGAAGCACAGGTGGTGAAGCTCTGAAGGGAGGAAGGATGACCACTCGTTAGGAGAGGAGATGGGATCTGATAGGCCTGTTAGTATTGATAAAATGAAGATCTTGAATCTAAGTTTACTCACTCCTGATTGTCCTTCAGCTATTCTAAGATCCAGTGCAGAGATCTGCCAAAAAGTAGAGCTACAAAAAGTAGAGATTTTTCTGTACTTAAATTTTAACGAGGCCCCGTTAGAAGTAGCCTTAACCCCCCTTCCCCCCCAAAAATGGATTCCAGTGTGTTAGACCGCTGGGGAGATAGTAAGACAGAGCTTAATTAAAAATAGAAACTGGGCTTCCCTGGTGGCGCAGTGGTTGAGAATCTGCCTGCTAATGCAGGGAACACGGGTTCGAGCCCTGGTCTGGGAAGATCCCACATGCCGCGGAGCAACTAGGCCCGCGAGCCACAACTACTGAGCCTGCGCGTCTGGAGCCTGTGCTCCGCAACAAGAGAGTCCGTGATAGTGAGAGGCCCACACACCGCGATGAAGAGTGGCCCCCGCTCGCCGCAACTAGAAAAAGCCCTAGGACAGAAACGAAGACCCAACATAGCAAGCAATCAATCAATAAATAAAAAAAAAGACTCCTCATTTCCTCCTCTTCCCCTTTTAAAAAAAAAAAAAAAAAATAGAAACTGTTACCTAATTAGCTCTAGACCAGTTCATTTTATCCATTAACTTAAAAGGTCGGTAAGCACTATGTTAATAATAGTGAGTAACAAAGTCATACTAAACTAATGCCAGGCGGCATTTGTAAATCCATTTTGTAATACCCTCCTTGTATTGTTACATGCTTTATTGTTTACTTTTTCTGCGGTTGCTAATTGTTACATAGTTCTCTGCTGGGGGCTGGAATCCCTTAATACATCTCTTAGAGATTCTTAGTTTCACAGGTTCTGAAATGACAACAGAGCTAAAACAGAAGGAAATACAGTATCAAACCTCTGCTGGTGTGATTCCATATAGCTTCCTGAGGATGGTAACATTGTGTTTATCTATTTGCATATCAACTCCAACCTGTGCAGGAATATCAATTGCTTTCCATAGCTGCTCTCATCTTTGTTTTTCTGAATGTAAGGCATGCCAGTGGTGCATGCTGATGAGCGAGTATCCTCTCTCCCACACACACAGAGGAATTGTACTCATCATTGAACTTCAATCTGTTTGAGAAACGGATATCTTTTGATTTGAGGATTTGAGAGCAGGTGTAAAGTTTTCTATTAATAAAACAAATGACAAATCAATACAAGATTTTATTTAGAACTAATGTATTTTTAATAAGTTTACTTTGACAAGTATATAATATGCTCTCATCACTGATTCTGATGAATACATTGATCGGCAAATGAGATGCTGGAACGTGGAATGCATTAGCTCAGGCGTCCTATTTCAAGGGCTTGAATTTTGATCATCAGAATCTAATCATTTAAATGCCTTGTAATTGTCAAGGTCTGATCGACAAATATGATATATGCCTGAAAATATGCATTCTAAACAGAGCACGGCATAACATCTCAAAAAAACTGGTAGCTTCTATCTGTAGGAAAAGAATCCAACAAGAGAGAAGCACTAAAAAAAGATGGCTTAAAAAATGGATCCAAGTTCTGGAACAATATAACTATAATGAGGAACAAAGGTTCAGTTTAGAGAGGACCCTACCCACAGCTGCCGCCAAGAAGGCCAGGACATTGTAACACTGCTCTATATTCTCAAGGCTGATAATGAGTGCTCTGGGTATATCCACGTTGTGGCTACAAGAACTGCAGTTCTTTGTACATCCTGTGCAAGAAAGAATCCTTTGACTTCTGGTTGCAGCAATGATTAGCAGAATCTAGATCTGGCATCTGCTCAGAAAGATCCATCCTATTTTTAATGTGACACACTGGGATCCTGATTGCCTTATGGCCTGACATGCCCCATTACTTTCAGGATCTAGGACTCAGCGTCAAAAGTGTACTCACATATCTAAATGTTTTAAGAACTATCTGAAATAGGCTAGAACTTCTAACATAATGAGCGTCTTTGTACAAACAACCTAGAGTTGCATTGGACAGAAGTGCTAAAGGAATAGTGGATAAGCTTGAAAGAGAGGTGCTCCAGCCCCACTCCAGGTCAAAAACATATTCATATTGAGAGTTCCTCTTATATTCTGGATAAAAATCCTTTTTTGACAAAATTCAAAAACTGGCTCTAAAGTTCATACATAAATACAAAGGACCTAGAATATCCAAAACAATGTTGGAAAAACAACAAATTTAGAGGACTAACATGGCCTGATTTTAAGACTTATTAAAAAGCTAGAGGTCTGGGCAAGATGGCGGGAGGTCTGGGCAAGATGGCGGGAGGTCTGGGCAAGATGGCGGGAGGTCTGGGCAAGATGGCGGAAGAATAAGACGCAGAGATCACCTTCCTTCCCAGAGATACAGTAGAAATATATCTACACGTGGAACTGCTCCTACAGAACACCCACTGAACGCTGGCAGAAGACGTCAGACCTCCCAAAAGGCAAGAAACTACCCACGTACTTGGGTAGGGCAAAAGAAAAAAGAAATAACAGAGACAAAAGAATAGGGACGGGACCTGCACCAGTGGGAGGGAGCCGTGAAGGAGGAAAGGTTTCCACACACTAGGAAGCCCCTTCGCGGGCAGAGACTGCGGGTGGCAGAGACGGGGAGCTTCGGAGCCACGGAGGAGAGCACAGCCACAGGGGTGCGGAGGGCAAAGCGGAGAGATTCCCGCACGGAGGATCAGTGCCGAGCAGCACTCACCAGCCCAAGAGGCTTGTCTGCTCGCCCGCCGGGGCGGGCGGGGCTGGGAGCTGAGGCTCGGGCTTCGGTGCTAGCCGGGAGGGAGTCCGGGAAAAAGTCTGCAGCTGCCGAAGAGGCAAGAGACGTTTTCTTGCCTCTTTGTTTTGTGGCGCGCAAGGAGAGGGGATTCAGAGCGCCGCCTAAATGAGCTCCGGAGACGGGCGCGAGCCGCGGCTATCAGTGTGGATCCCACAGCAACAGGGGCACAGAGGGAAAAACGGACAGATTCCCGCACAGAGGCTAGGCGCCAAGCAGCACTCACCAGCCTGAGAGGCTTGTCTGCTCCCCCGCCAGGGCGGGCAGGGCTGGGAGCTGAGGCTCAGGCTTCAGTCGGATCGCAGGGAGAGGACTGGGGTTGGCGGCGTGAACACAGCCTGAAGGGGGCTAGTGCGCCACAGCTAGCCGGGAGGGAGTCCAGGAAAAGGTCTGCAGCTGCCGAAGAGGCAAGAGACTTTTTCTTGCCTCTTTGTTTCGCGGCGCGCAAGGAGAGGGGATTCAGAGCACCACCTAAACGAGCTCCAGAGACAGGCGCGAGCCACGGCGATCAGCGCGGACCCCAGAGACGGGCATGAGACGCTAAGGCTGCTGCTGCCGCCACCAAGAACCTGTGTGTGAGCACAGGTCACTCTCCACACCGCCCCTCCCGGGAGCCGGTGCAGCCCACCACTGCCAGGCTCCCATGATCCGGGGACAACTTCCCCGGGAGAACGCACGGCGCGCCTCAGGCTGCTGCAACGTCACGCCGGCCTCTGCCGCCGCAGGCTCGCCCCGCCTCCTCTGTACCCCTCCCTCCCCGCGGCCTGAGTGAGCCAGAGCCCCCGAAGCAGCTGCTCCTTTAACCCCGTCCTGTCTGGGCGGGGAATAGACGCCCTCAGGCGACCTACACGCAAAGGCGGGTCCAAATCCAAAGCTGAACCCCAGGAGCTGTGCGAACAGAGAAGAGAAGGGGAAATCTCTCCCAGCAGCCTCAGAAGCAGCGGATTAAAACTCCACAAACAACTTGATGTGCCTGCATCTGTTGAATACCTGAATAGACAACGAATCATCCCAAATTCAGGAGGTGGACTTTGGGAGCAGGATATATTAATTTTTCCCCTTTTCCTTTTTTTGTGAGTGTATATGTGTATGCTTCTGGGCGAGATTTTGTCTGTATAGCTTTGCTTTCACCATTAGTCTTAGGGTTAGGTCCGTCCGTTTTTTTTTTTTTTTTTTTTTTTTAAATTTCTTTTCCTAATAAATGTTTTCTTCATAATTTTTTCCTTATTTTCTATTTTTAGAAATTAAAAAAAAAATTGTAATAAGTTTTTTCATATTTTTTATTTTAAAAAACTAAAATTTTTTTCTTAATAGATTTTTTCTTAATAATTTTCTTCTTATTTTTTATTATAATAGCTTTATTTTATCTTATTTTATCCTCTTTCTTTCTTTCCTTCTATTTTTTTCTCCCTTTTATTCTGAGCCATGTGGATGAAAGGCTCTTGGTGCTCCAGCCAGGCATCAGGGCTGTGCCTCTGAGGTGGGAGAGCCAACTTCAGGACACTGGTCCACAAGAGACCTCCCAGCTCCACGTAATACCAAACGGCGAAAATCTCTCAGATATCTCCATCTCAACATCAAGACCCAGCTTCACTCAACGACCAGCAAGCTACAGTGCTGGACACCCTATGCCAAACAACAAGCAAGACAGGAACACAGCCCCATCCATTAGCACAGAGGCTGCCTAAAATCATAATAAGGCCACAGACACCCCAAAACACACCACCAGACGTGGACGTGCCCACCAGAAAGACAAGATCCAACCTCATCCACCAGAACACAGGCACTAGTCCCCTCCACCAGGAAGCCTACACAACCCACTGAACGAACCTTAGCCACTGGGGACAGATACCAAAAACAACAGGAACTATGAACCTGCAGCCTGTGAAAAGTAGACCCCAAACACAGTAAGATAAGCAAGATGAGAAGACAAAAAAACACACAGCAGATGAAGGAGCAGGGTCAAAACACACCAGACCTAATAAATGAAGAGGAAATAGGCAGTCTACCTGAAAAAGAATTCAGAATAATGATAGTAAAGATGATCCAAAATCTTGGAAATAGAATAGACAAAATGCAAGAAACATTTAACAAGGACGTAGAAGAACTAAAGAGGAACCAAGCAACGATGAAAAACACAATAAATGAAATTAAAAATACTCTAGACGGGATCAATAGCAGAATAACTGAGGCAGAAGAACGGATAAGTGACCTGGAAGATAAAATAGTGGAAATAACTACTGCAGAGCAGAATAAGAAAAAATAATGAAAAGAACTAAGGACAGTCTCAGAGACCTCTGGGACAACATTAAACGCATCAACATTCGAATTATAGGGGTCCCAGAAGAAGAAGAGAAAAAGAAAGGGACTGAGAAAATATTTGAAGAGATTATACTTGAAAACTTCCCTAATATGGGAAAGGAAATAGTTAATCAAGTTCTGGAAGCACAGAGAGTCCCATACAGGATAAATCCAAGGAGAAACACGCCAAGACACATATTAATCAAACTATCAAAAATTAAATATAAAGAAAACATATTAAAAGCAGCAAGGGAAAAACAACAAATAACACACAAGGGAATCCCCATAAGGTTAACAGCTGATCTTTCAGCAGAAACTCTGCAAGCCAGAAGGGAGTGGCAGGATATACTTAAAGTGATGAAGGAGAAAAACCTACAGCCAAGGTTGCTCTACCCAGCAAGGATGTCATTCAGATTTGATGGAGAAATTAAAACCTTTACAGACAAGCAAAAGCTGGGAGAGTTCAGCACCACCAAACCAGCTTTACAACAAATGCTAAAGGAACTTCTCTAGGCAAGAAACACAAGAGAAGAAAAACACCTACAATAAAAAACCCAAAATATTTAAGAAAATGGGAATAGGAACATACATATCGATAATTACCTTAAATGTAAATGGATTAAATGCTCCCACCAAAAGACACAGACTGGATGAATGGATACAAAAGCAAGATCCATATATATGCTGTCTACAAGAGACCCACTTCAGACCTAGAGACACATACAGACTGAAAGTGAGGAGATGGAAAAAGATATTCCATGCAAATTGAAATCAAAAGAAAGCTGGAGTAGCAATTCTCATATCAGACAAAATAGACTTTAAAATAAAGACTATTACAAGAGACAAAGAAGGACACTATATAATGATCAAGGGACCAATCCAAGAGGAAGGTATAACAATTGTAAATATTTATGCACCCAACACAGGAACACCTCAATACATAAGGCAAATACTAACAGCCATAAAAGGGGAAATCGACAGTAACACAATCATAGTAGGGGACTTTAACACCCCACTTTCACCAATGGACAGATCATCCAAAACGAAAATAAATAAGGAAACACAAGCTTTAAATGATACATTAAACAAGATGGACTTAATTGATATTTATAGGACATTCCACCCAAAAACAACAGAATACACATTTTTCTCAAGTGCTCATGGAACATTCTCCAGGATAGATCATATCTTGGGCCACAAATCAAGCCTTGGTAAATTTAAGAAAATTGAAATCGTATCAAGTATCTTTTCCGACCACAACGCTATGAGACTAGATATCAATTACAGGAAAAGATCTGTAAAAAATACAAACACATGGAGGCTGCACAATACACTACTTAATAACGAAGTGATCACTGAAGAAATCAAAGGGGAAATCAAAAAATACCTAGAAACAAATGACAATGGAGACACGACGACCCAAAACCTATGGGATGCAGCAAAAGCAGTTCTAAGAGGGAAGTTTATAGCAATACAGTCCTACTCAGGAAACAAGAAACATCTCAAATAAACAACCTAACCTTATACCTAAAGCAATTAGAGAAAGAAGAACAAAAAAACCCCAAAGTTAGCAGAAGGAAAGAAATCATAAAGATCAGATCAGAAAGAAATGAAAAAGAAATGAAGGAAACGATAGCAAAGATCAATAAAACTAAAAGCTGGTTCTTTGAGAAGATAAACAAAATTGATAAACCATTAGCCAGACTCATCAAGAGAAAAAGGGAAAAGACTCAAATCAATAGAATTAGAAATGAAAAAGGAGAAGTAACCACTGACACTGCAGAAATACAAAGGATCATGAGAGATTACTACAAGCAACTCTATGCCAATAAAATGGACAACCTGGAAGAAATGGACAGATTCTTAGAAATGCACAACCTGCCGAGACTGAACCAGAAAGAAATAGAAAATATGAACAGATCAATCACAAGCACTAAAATTGAAACTGTGATTAAAAATCTTCCAACAAACAAAAGCCCAGGACCAGATGGCTTCACAGGCGAATTCTATCAAACATTTAGAGAAGAGCTAACACCTATCCTTCTCAAACTCTTCCAAAATATTGCAGAGGGAGGAACACTCCCAAACTCATTCTACGAGGCCACCATCACCCTGATACTGAAACCAGACAAAGATGTCACAAAGAAAGAAAACTACAGGCCAATATCACTGATGAACATAGATGCAAAAATCCTCAACAAAATACTAGCAAACAGAATCCAACAGCACATTAAAAGGATTATACACCATGATCAAGTGGGGTGTATTCCAGGAATGCAAGGATTCTTCAATATACGCAAATCAATCAACGTGATACATCATATTAACAAATTGAAGGGGAAAAACCATATGATCATCTCAATAGATGCAGAGAAAGCTTTCGACAAAATTCAACACCCATTTATGATAAAAGCCCTGCAGAAAGTAGGCATAGAGGGAACTTTCCTCAACATAATAAAGGCCATATATGACAAACCCACAGCCAACATTGTCCTCAATGGTGAAAAACTGAAACCATTTCCACTAAGATCAGGAACAAGACAAGGTTGCCCACTCTCACCACTATTATTCAACATAGTTTTGGAAGTGTTAGCCACAGCAATCAGAGATGAAAAAGAAATAAAAGGAATCCAAATCGGAAAAGAAGAAGTAAAACTGTCACTGTTTGCAGATGACATGATACTATACATAGAGAATCCTAAAGATGCTACCAGAAAACTACTAGAGCTAATCAATGAATTTGGTAAAGTAGCAGGATACAAAATTAATGCACAGAAATGTCTTGCATTCCTATATACTAATGATGAAAAATCTGAAAGTGAAATTAAGAAAACACTCCCGTTTACCATTGCAACAAAAAGAATAAAATATCTAGGAATAAACCTACCTAAGGAGACAAAAGACCTGTATGCACAAAATTATAGGACACTAATGAAAGAAATTAAAGATGATACAAATAGATGGAGAGATATACCATGTTCTTGGATTGGAAGAATCAACATTGTGAAAATGACTCTACTACCCAAAGCAATCTACAGATTCAATGCAATCCCTATCAAACTACCACTGGCATTTTTCACAGAACTAGAACAAAAAAATTCACAGTTTGTATGGAGACACAAAAGACCCCGAATAGCCAAAGCAATCTTGAGAACGAAAAATGGAGCTGGAGGAATCAGGCTCCCTGACTTCAGACTATATTACAAAGCTTCAGTAATCAAGACAGTTTGGTACTGGCACAAAAACAGAAATATAGATCAATGGAACAGGATAGAAAGCCCAGAGATAAACCCACACACATATGGTCACCTTATCTTCGATAAAGGAGGCAAGCTTATACAGTGGAGAAAAGACAGCCTCTTCAATAAGTGGTCCTGGGAAAATTGGACAGGTACATGTAAAAGTATGAAATTAGAACACTCCCTAACACCATACACAAAAATAAACTCAAAATGGATTAAAGACCTAAGTGTAAGGCCAGACACTATCAAACTCTTAGAGGAAAACATAGGCAGAACACTCTATGACATAAATCACAGCAAGATCCTTTTTGACCCAGCCCCTAGAGAAATGGAAATAAAAACACAAATAAACAAATGGGACCTAATGAAACTTAAAAGCTTTTGCACAGCAAAGGAAACCATAAACAAGACCAAAAGACAACCCTCAGAATGGGAGAAAATATTTGCAAATGAAGCAACTGACAAAGGATTAATCTCCAAGATTTACAAGCAGCTCATGCAGCTCAATAACAAAAAACAAACAACCCAATCCAAAAATGGGCAGAAGACTTAAATAGACATTTCTCCAAAGAAGATATACAGATGGCCAACAGACACATGAAAGAATGCTCAACATCATTAATCATTAGAGAAATGCAAATCAAAACTACAATGAGGTATCATCTCACACCAGTCAGAATGGCCATCATCAAAAAATCTAGAAACAATAAATGCTGGAGAGGGTGTGGAGAAAAGGGAACCCTCTTGCACTGTTGGTGGGAATGTAAATTGATACAGCCACTATGGAGAACAGTATGGAGGTTCCTTAAAAAACTAAAAATAGAACTACCATATGACCCAGCAATCCCACTACTGGGCATATACCCTGAGAAAACCATAATTCAAAAAGAGTCATGTACCAAAATGTTCATTGCAGCTCTATTTACAATAGCCAGGACATGGAAGCAACCTAAGTGTCCATCATTGGATGAATGGATAAAGAAGATGTGGCACATATATACAATGGAATATTACTCAGCCATAAAAAGAAATGAAATGGAGGTATCTGTAATGAGGTGGATGGAGTTAGAGTCTGTCATACAGAGTGAAGTAAGTCAGAAAGAGAAAAACAAATACAGTATGCTAACACATATATATGGAATCTAAGGAAAAAAAAAAAAAAAGGTCATGAAGAACCTAGTGGCAAGACGGGAATAAAGACACAGACCTACTAGAGAATGGACTTGAGGGTATGGGGAGGGGGAGGGGTGAGATGTGATAGGGTGAGAGAGTGTCATGGACATATATACACTACCAAATGTAAAATAGATAGCTAGTGGGAAGCAGCCGCATAGCACAGGGAGATCAGCTCGGTGATTTGTGACCACCTAGAGGGGTGGGATAGGGAGGGTGGGAGGGAGGGAGATGCAAGAGGGAAGAGATATGGGAACATATGTATATGTATAACTGATTCACTTTGTTATAAAGCAGAAACTAACACACGATTGTAAAGCAATTATACTTCAATAAAGATGTTTAAAAAAAAAAAAGCTACAGTAAGAAAGTGTACTATGGTGTCAACGTAGAAAATTAAACGGATGCAATAAAGAATCCACAAAGAGACTCACATATCTATAGCCATTTGGTTTTTTGTTTGTTTGTTTGTCAATACTGGTGTAAGAAAAACTTGGATATCCATATGCAAAAAGGTAAAACTTGACTCACGTCACATCTAAAAATTATTTCAAAAATGGATTATACATTCAAATATAAAACCTAAAATTATCCAACTTCTAGAAGAAAATATAGAAGAAAATCTTACTGACTTTAGGTTAGGCAAATATTTTAAACTGGGACTCAAAAAGAAAAATTTGATAGAAAAGACTTCATCAAAACTGAAAATATTTGCTAAATTTGCTGTTCAAAAGGTACTGTTAAGAAAATGAAAAGGTTGGCTGCAGATTGTGAGAAAATACTTGCAGAACATATATCTGATAAAGGACTTGTATTCAGAGTATATTAAAAATTCTTATAACTCCATAAGAAAAGCAAACAATCCAATAAAAAAGGCAAAAGGTATTAAAGAAGACACAAAGAAGACCAATAAGCACATGAAAATTTTCAACGTCAATAGTCATTAGAAAAATGTTCATTAAAACCACTAGATACCCACTAGAATGGCTAAAAGAAAGAAAAATTTCTAAAAACAGAAGATGCCAAGTGTTGGTGAAGATGTCGAGCAACTAGATTCTTATGCATGGCTTGTGGGGATGCAGAATAGAACTGCCACTTTGGAAAATAAATTGGCAGTTTTTTTATCAATTCAAATACACACATACAATATGGCCCAGCAATTCCACTCCTAAGTACTTATCCAAGAGAAATGAAAATGTGGCCATACAAAGAGTTGTACTCAAGTTCAGAGCTGCTTTATTCATATTAATAATTGTCAAAAACTGGAAAGAACTCAAATACCCATCAACTGATGAAGGGATAAACTATTAGTGGTATATCCTTACAATGAAATATTGTTCAGCAATAGCATAGATGTTCTCAAGAGGCTTATGTTAAGTGAGAGAAGCCAGACACAAAAGACTACATATTCCCTTTAGATGAAATTCTAGAAAAGCCAGACAAAAGGATAAAAAACAATACATACATACCACAGTGATTTTTTAATATGCACAGGAAATCAAAAGACATACATAAAAATGTTGACAGGGATTGTCCATTAATGGGTTGGTGATTCTTTTTTTAATTATTTTCAACAATTTCCGAATTTGTATGAGAATGTACTACTTTCATAATATGGCCTTTAAGTGTACAGAAAGGAATGCAAATAACATATACAAATACCTTTCCAAGGAAGGGACTGCTAGCAAATTTATCATGACAGGTAATTTGTTCCACTCTATTACATCTACCTGTTTAGTTCATGTTTTTCTTATTATTGAAGAACTTTTCAAAAATGTTTCCTCACCGTGCATGTAATGGTCTGAATAGCTCAGCTTCCACAAAATGCAAATCATTTCATCAAGACAACAATGGCTGGGAATACTACCTGGGCAGGTAATTCCACAACTGAATATCAGTATTGCTCAGGTATGGAACCTTTCTCATTGTAATTGGCTTCTTCAAATGCTACATTCAGTTTGACACAAAGATAGTTCCCTGTGACAACCAGCTTATTAGCGTAGTTTTAATATGAGTTAAAGGTACAAAACTATAGAAGTCATTTTCTTGAAAGTAATTGCAGAACAAGACATTATCTGTTATCAAAGCATACGAAATGTGTTGAAAAACTTACAAAGAAAATTGATGCTGTGGGAAATTTTAAGTACATTTCATACTGACAACTCAAAATATGAGAAAAATGCCTGGTGCATGCTTTGGGGAATGTTCATGCAAGATAACAGACTTTGAATATAAACAAGTACCTAGAAAACATTTTTGAATTACTTAAAAGGATATCTGTTCTTTTAAAAATGTATGGATTTGTGAAGTAACTACCAGTAAATACCTGAAGGGGTATAGTTTTTGAGCCGAGCTACAAAGTTATGCATTTCTCCCAAAATACTCTACTTTTGCTGACAAAAATATAAAATGGAAAAACTAAAAATTTTTTGCAATTAAAAATATCCTGTGTGAAATCAAACTCAATCACCAAACATTATGCATTATATAACATTCATTTGAACCACTAACTAAAACACAAGCCATTGCTTCATCGAAGAGATAATAGCAATAACATCGAACATTTGGTGAATTCCTAGTACCTACCAATAACTATCCTAAGAATTAATGTTTTGTATTCGTTTATGAAGTACTTAGACTCAGAAATAATACTTTATATCTGACTTTACCCAGAAACATTAAATTGTATGATTGGCTTTTCTTGACCACCTCTTCCTAAATCCATTATCGAAAATATTTAAATTAAGTGACAATGTGAACACTTTTTTAAGGTGCCTCTTGTGGAACAAATTATCTCTTTCAGACAAAGTTACCATTAATATCAGAGGAAATACACTTACCAAATATTCCTTGGTACTATTCTAATCCTACCTGACATTTTTCTACTGATCATTGCTCTACATTATACTGTACATTTTGTCCCATTATTTATGATTCTCTATTATTTGCATTATTATTCTATTTATTGTCACATATTAGTGTCTATCTAGGATGTCTATTTGCTTCATTTGAAGGTGATGGTTCCTCCAAATCTAAAAGCTCCTGGAGAATAAGGGCCAGTTCTAATTTATCTTTATTTTCCTGGGGCCCAGAACAGAACACTGTGAGTGGTTCAGTTGCTTTGAGCTGAAGACCGTTAAGCACTAATGCTCAGAAAGAATTTTCCTCACCTTAGGATGCAGTCTAATAACCTTGGGAGAGTCTCAGGTGTGAGGCAATATTAAAGTGCAAGGCTGTCTGCACAGGTAATTAATAGAAGGCAAGCAGGACCGGGCTCGTTCCCTGAGAAAGTTCAATCGCGGCGCCTTCAGTGGGGCAAAACCAGTTTCCAAGTACCGTATTAAATGACCTTCCTTCCTGCCCTGGCTCAAAGTAAATGGAATTAAGAAGCATCAGACTTCTACGTGGCATACCCAGGCCCTGCTCTGACTCATTACTAAGTAGATAACTTCAGGCACCTCCATTTACCTTGCCTAGTCTCGTTTTCCCCTTCTGTAATTTTGAAGTAACCTCAAAGGTCTTAATGAAGCAATATAAGTAAATCACCTCCTAGGCTAGGAAGCACTCAATCAATGACAACCATTATTATTACCTCTCTGTAGCCAACTGGTAGAGGAAAGCAAGGCGGATGTTTCATTTAACCTCAGACTGGTCAGCAGATGGTTCTGTTAACGAAGAAAACAGAGGACCTCTCAAAGGCAAGTACGGCTGGATTACTTTCACCTGGTGAATCTGTAGGGCACGGTAAGCCTATCAAGGGCTTACTGTTACTGAACGCAAGTTCATGTGCCCGATGACGCACAGTGAGGCCAAACATCGGAGTTTGGAGCAGAGAAAGGTTTACTGCAGGGCCGTGCAAGGAGAAAAGTGGCTCCTGCCCAAAACACCCCAACTCTCTAAAGGATTTCAGCAAAGCATTTTTAAAGGCACGGTGAGGGAGGGCGTGGTTAGTTGTTGCAAATTTCTTGGTGTCAGAATCCTTTGATCTTGCATCTGTCCATGTAGGTCAGGTCACGATGTTCCTGTAAATCTCCAACAAGACAAATGTTATTCTCTGTTCTGGTGATCTTTATCTCTGTATGCATGTACTCTTAAAGGTCAGAGCCCTGAGAATAGGCTATCCCGTATATTTCAGGCTATAGGCAACATTCTTTTACAAAAGGTGCAGAGCCAACATGCCCAAGCCTGAGCAACAAAGCACAAAGGGTAAAGGAAAAGGAATAGATCCAATATGGAGTCAGATTTGTTCTTACATTACTATTCACAAAATAGTTTTTTTCCCTGCCCCCTGGAAGGAGAGTCACTTTTTCTGAGTTGGTGGACGTCCTGCAGGCTCCTCGTCCAGCAGCTCCAGGTGGACGTGAGCCACACAGGCACCAGCCCAGGTTCAGCTCCAGCTGCAGTGACCTTGAGCCTTCTCCCAAAAGCCCGATGGTTATAGGGTGGAGGATCCCCCTCCAGGTTCCTGGTGAAGCCACATCTGGCTCAGGAGTTGGAGTTAAAAGTGGATATTTCAGGGAGAGGGGCTGGTAAAGGCAAAGAGGTGAAAGTCCCAGTGTTTAAGTAGTTCTGTGCTGCGTGGGGAGTGGGATGGATGTGGCCCAAGGTCTCTGGCTTCCAAGGTTGAAAATTGGCATCTTCCAACTCTCTGAGCCTTGGTTTCTTCAGCCAGGCACATTTTCCATCATAACCCTTGCCTTGCCTACCTCAAAATACTATTTGATAATCAGAAAAACGAAAAGACGCACAAAACTGTATTTTGGAAACATAAGTGCTCATGATTCCCTCAAGTCCCTACTTGAGAAATAGTCAAGAGATGTTTCTCTCAGGCTACTTGAGGCTCTTAGACAAGTCACTGGACTCAGCTTGTCTGGGAAATGGGAAAGACAACTCCATCTCGCTAGATTTGTGGGAGATATGAAAATACAAATACTCTCACAGCCTTCTGGAAATTCCTAGATCAGCAAAAAATGTACCCTAATTAATTAAATGTTTCTCCCAAGAGAATACCTCCAGTTTATTATATCTGAGGCATATAGAAAGAGCCAGAAATGTTTCTGTTGCAATATCGAAAAGCAGAATGGGCACTGCTGTCTCTCTCCCTGGTCCCTCCTGGCTGCATCTTTGGGTTTGTGTTTTCTCTACTCCCATACATTTTTTTCTTTAAATTTGGTTGGAGTGTGGAATCCAGTTTTGCCATTCCTTGCTCCCTCTTTTTTCTTTAGGCTGTTCTTTTCCTAACGGATTCTCCATACTCCATTAGACCCCATACTTTAGGATTAGAAAGACCAAACATTTCTCCAGGGGACCAAGCTCTGTGCTCAGCTTGTCTGGCCCTGATCCCTCCCAGGTCTGCTCTGGATGTGTTTGCTCAGAGGTGGCAGAGACGTCATTCAGTTCCTGGTTCCCTTAGAGATTAGGACTGAAGGTTCGCCACGGGTGCATTCAGCTCACACATTCCTTCAGTCGCTATAAACATTAAAATGCAGCAGGTATTATGCCTGCAGACCTCTGCGAAAATGTTCTGGCCGTGCTGACCAAGGAAATCAAGTCCATTAGAGCCACCAGAGCTCATCCTCACTTCCAAGAAGAGAAGACTCATAAATACTAGGCGGTTGTAAACAACAAGCAAATTGTTTTTAAATGTATTCTCTTTGGCTTTTAAATCTCTTTGGCTTCTGAATATGAGCAAAGTAATATGGTCTTTGACATCAAAAGAATGAAATTGAGCCACTGAGAAATGAGTAGATGAGGATTTGAATAGAACAAATTATTCCAAACCTATCAGAAAATGCTGGACCATCCCACTCTATTTTTCCTCATATCCAACATCCCCCAAACCGTATATTCTTCCCAACAACACAAAAATGGGGGGAAAGTCATTTAGAAGATGCTTAGACACTTAGCATCATACAGAGTATGAATATTAAAGCTTTAATTTATATCTAATTAAATCCCAGTGTTTTATGGGGAGGCAGCATAGCATCGCTGTTAAGACATTGGTCTTACAGCACCTCTGCTCCTCAGTATCTAGTGACCTTGAATAAAGTATTTTAATCTTTCTGAGGTAGTGGTGTATGATCAGGGACATACAATGGCAATAATTTGAGTAATTCTTTTGCTATATCATTCCATGGACTGCCTCGTACCAATTCAGAGAACTCAAGCTCCTGTTCTTCTGGAACCACTTCTAGTATCAAAATCTGTATCAGTCAGTGTTCAATTAGAGAAGAAGAACCAGTGGGAGATAGATGATAGATAAGCAGATAGGTAGATTATAGATGATAGATAGATAGATAGATAATTTATTACAGAAAATTGATTTACATTCGTGAGGACTAAATCAGCAAGCCAGAAATCCATAGGCCAGGCCATCAGGGCCGAAGCATCATGAATAGAATGAAACTCCATGGGCACAAGCCAACGCTGTCATCCAGCAGCAGAATTTCTTCTCTCTGAAAGGGAAACCTCAGTCAGTCCTGCCTTTAAGTCCTTTCAACTGATACAGTCGGGCCCACCCAGATTATCCAGGTAATCTCCCTCCCTCAAGGTCCAGCGACTGCAATGACTAAGTACATACACAAAATACCTTCACAGCATTGGTGTTTGATTGAATCACTAGTCCAGTGTAGGAAGGACTAGTCTAGTGGACTCTAGTCAAGTTGACACATGAAAACATTATCACAAATGTTTAAAAAATCCAATACCTAGGTATAAACCTAAAAAAACACAAAATTTACAAGACCTCTGCATTGAAAACTACAGAATTACTAGAACTATGTTAAAAGATGTAAATGAATGGAAAGTTATACCATGTTCGTAAATTGAAAGGCTCAATATTGTAATGCTAACAATACTCCCCAAATTTAGTGATAGGTGAATACAATCCTCCTTAAATCCCTAGCAGACCCATATATATATATATATATATATATATATATATATATATATAAATTGACAAATGAATTTTGGCAAAAACCACAAAAACAATCCTGAACCACAACAAAAAGCTGGATAATTTACATCCTAGATATCAAGACTTATTATAAAGATATATTAAGACAGTATAGATTGCCATAAATATCAAGAGAACAGAATAGAATTCAGAAACTGAAACATACATATGAGGTCACTTGATTTAGGACAAAGGGGCCACTCACCGCAATGCACTGGGGAAATGATAGAATTTTCTACAAATGGTTCTGGGTCAATTGGATAGCCATGGAAAAAAGTAAATCTTTATTCTTACCTCATATTATACACACACAAAAATCTGTCCCAGAGGGACTGTAGATCTAAACGTGAAAGGTAAAACAATAAAGCTTTTAGAAGAAAACACATGAGAATATCTTCATGACCTTGGAGTAGGCAAAAATTTTGTAAGTAGGATACAATAAGCACTAACTGTAAAAGTATGTACATTTTTACATTTGTATAGAGATATATATATTAAATTTAAGAATTTCTATTCATCAAAGGGCACCATTAAGAACAGAAGAGAATGTAGAAATAGACCCACACCTACATAGTCAATTGATTTTGGCAAATATGCCAAGAGAATTCAATGGGAAAAGGAAAATATTTTCAACAAATGGTACTGAAATTGACTCACCATATGCAAAAAAAAAAAAAAAAAAAAAAAAATCAACTCCTACCTCACACTTTATTTAAAAACAAAAACAAAAAAACCCCTCAGGATGTATCATACACCAGATGATAATGGTCTAGTTTCTGATCTGAATGCTGATTATAGGGTTGTGTATGCTTTGTGAAAACATTTCAAGCCATACACTACACTTCTGCGTGTATACTACACGTCTATAAAAAAATATTTTGTGTGTGTGTGGATAAATAGACAGATTGTATATACTTTACTTGAAGCCCTAACCTACGTGCTATTATTATAAACTCTCTCTAATCCACACCCTAATTCCACAAGGATAGAAGAAATTTCCCCTACCTTTAACTTTAGAAGTATTTATTTGTGTCGTAGACATTTGGGCTGCTATAACAAAAATGCCACAGACTGCGTGGTTTATAAACAACAGAAATTTATTTCTCACTGTTCTGGAAGCTGGAAGTCCAAGATCAGGGTGCTCGCATGGTTGGGTTCAGGTGAAGACCCTCTTCTGAGTTGCAGGTTGCTGACTTCTTGCTGTGTCCTCACTTGGTGGGAGGGGTGAGGGAGCTCTCTGGGGCTTCCTTTATAAGGGCATTAATCCCATTCAGGAGGCTCCACCCTCTTGACCTAATCATCTCCCAAAGGCCCCACCTCCTGTACTATCGCTTAGGTATTAGGTTTTCAACATATGAATTTGGGGAGGAAAAAACAATCTCTAACAATTTGTGAGTCCTTTATGGTACATCCTACTTTCTTCCCTGCAGTAATGTTGCCAGGTACAGATTTTATTTCATCTACTAGACTATAAATACATCCATCAAAGAATCTAACAGTGTTTGGGCCACAGCAAGGACTCAGTAATTACATGTTGAGGGAGTGAATGAAACTTTGGTTTAGTTTTGAAACAAGCCTAAAACCTGTTTGTTTTTTTTTTAAGCCATCATTATAGCATTGAAATATTTATGGTTAAATGAACTGCTGATAATGCACGGTGTGAATTAATTTCAGGCATAAATTCTACAAAAAATATTTTTCATACATTGTACATATAAAGCAATATGACTGGTACAATCTTTTTAAACAATTGAATAGCAAATAGATTTCTTTCATTAAAATGCATATTTTAACATGAAGCAGTCCCCACTGGCGTGCAGGAGAGAGAGGCATTATAGTCCAGCAGTTGATACATTCACTAGGTACCTGGAATAGATGCCCATAGCACATCTAGTAAACTGTGATTATTTGTTTACCTTCCACTTTCCCCACTAGACTTGGGGTCCCTCGAGGACAGGGACCCAATCTTATCCATCTTTGTAGGTCCCATACCAATTGCACATCTTTATTTTGGGGGTACACACAGAACTCACAAATTATATATAAACCCAGATTTTTGGTAGATAAATAAACCTAACTGAATACTTTGAAATCAAAAAAGCTTCATTTTAAGCCTATCCTTGCTTTGAACTCACACACTGCCAGAAAAAGTGAGAAATTTCTTTTCCTTCTTTCCTCATTCCCTCCCTTTCTACTAACAACAATAACAACAACAATAATATTGCTTAGTAAATTACAGACAATTTCTATGTTGAATCATCTTCATATCAACATACTTTCTCTACTTGTCACACACTAGATTACACATGGTCATATTCCATCACAAAAGTGACATCTCTTTTGAGAAAAATTTGTTTCTATTGACTCTTCTGTGCCCTGGTATGTCTGAACATAAATACTCATGATCATCCAGGGTTAACAGGCCCCAGGTAAGCGTCATGCCCATTACTAACCCTGCCCTTTTGCTTATTAATCTCTCTAAATATTTCAGGATTGCAAATACACTTTCTTTCAAATGAACTCCAGTTGATTGATAGGGGTATCTTGGGGTCCTGTATTGAGAAAGATTCTAAAGTTACCTTCGGTAGCAGCAACAAAATTAGTAAAGGAGATTGGACAAGCGGTACACATACTACATATTTGCCACCCCTTTTCCATGGCCTTTAATTATTTAATCCCTAAGTGAAAATTGAAACAGTCACCCTTTTATTCATTAGTTCTTCCACTCATTCAAGATATACTTTTGAGCACTGACTATGCTAGGCTCCTAACAGCCAGTATGATTAGAGAATTAGCTAAGTGCTCTAGAACATTACCTCATAGGGCTTTATGAACAAGATATTCTTTTTATGGTTTGTACCATCATTTTAACAGTGTCGCTTAATGATACTTCATAACACTTCCTTTGTTTAAAAAAGTGTATTGTGTTTTAAACATTATGATATCTCATTCACCTTATATAACATTCCTGTTAATTGCAAAGACATATTCTTATACCCATTTGACAAATAAGAAAGTGAGTCATAATAGAGCATAATGTAGCAAACCAGAGAGCTGAATCTGGGTTTCTCTAACCATAGAATGTTAGATAAGAAAAATGTGCTGATGATCATTCTAGTATTTCTATAATAATGTTTTGTTTTTGTGACTTCCCAAGAGAAGTCCCTTTCATGATCTTTTTTTGCTCATTCACTGCATGCTTAGACTTTGCTAAGTACGAAAAGGCCAGCATTCAAACACAGGCAGGGAATAAATTCAAATAAAATTGAGAAGCTGGCACCAGAATTGTAATTTTAATTTTCTTCTAGAAATGCAGAGCTTAAGTAGTTGTATTTTCTCCTTTCCTTCCCTTCAAGTTGAGTTTGCTTTGTGATATGTGTTCAACAAGCATACACACATGCTGATTACCCTTCATACCTGCTAAGTTGGAGAAAAGGAGTATGTGAGTGTGTGTGTGTGTGTGTGTGTGTGTGTGTGTCCAATAGGAAGTAAAGAGAGAAAGAAAACTTACACAGAAATCACACAAGAACATAGCTTGGTGCTGCTGTTCTCATTTGTTTCTCTTTTTTTCTCTTTTCTTTGTGGCATGGCAGCCACAGGACACTAGGAATGGCTAGAGAGAAATGTTTTTGGTTCCCTGTGACCCTCAGTCAGAAGGCATGTCATGTAGATGGACAAAACCCTAAGATTTGGGTCATTTATTTTGAAAATCTGGTACATTTTACCAGCTGAGCATTGGTTACTGCTCCCTGAAACCAAATACATTTTCATTTTCTAGCTCTATTTTCCATGCAACTTCCCATGAAAAGAAATATCAGGCTCTCAGGAGTGATTATTTAGATAGGTAAAGGCTAGTCCCACATCCTTAAGACCAAATGACATCTCTAATCTAAATTAGACCAATTTTGACTTGTGAATTGCAGGGTTCTGAATATTATTTTACGTCCTCTCTTTAGATTCACTCCTTTCAATTATCTTTCCTCCACGTTGAGAATTTTAAAATATTGCCCAAGTATTTCCTAGTAAAGCATTATCCCCTAAGTATTTCTTAAAGAATTGGTTAACTCTTGAAATTGTCCCTCTACCAAACATTTGTGAATTTAATTAATTCATTTTCTTGACTTCATAGGTGTGATATCACACGTACAAATTATAATATACAGATCTACTTCCTGGCAGGGAGCACCTTGCGTTTAGCACAACAATCGATTACACCACACACACATCATTCATTAGCACTAATGGGCATCATGTGCATGAGACCCCACTCATTTCCTGGAAAATAAAACCCCCTTGTGTATAAATAAATCACACCCCCAGCTATAGAAAGGCACTTATTTTTATCTTTACATTTGCATTTCAGTGCTGTCTAATAAATGCAATTGGACTGTTCTATAATATCTTTCATTGTAGCAAAGATGTGGCTTTGCTGAGAACAAATTCCATATGCTGAACTCTGTCCATTTCAAGCCCAACAGAGTAGTGTTAGAACCATCATTATCCTTTACTCGGTCACTAATATTCCACGTCAAAAGACGCATGATCAAAGTGGAGGAATGTTTTGCAGGCTGATAGTAAGGCACATAGGTCCTACTAGCAGGGAAAACTTTTGGCTGAGTTTCAGGCAAAACGGGCTCTTGAACTCCAAATGTCACCCTTACCTGTTTCTGTCTGTCTGAAATGGTGCATAAACTATCATCAGTCTCTGTGTTCTGACTTCCTCAGCTGTAAAATGGGATAATAATAAGACTGAGCTCATTAGGCTGTTGGGGGGAGTAAATGAAATAACAGACATGAAGCATTTGTCACAAGACCTGCCAGAGCAGAACAGAAGCTAGAATAAAAAAGCTGAGATGATCCACCAATTAACTGGAGCCACTTAAATCTTGATAATGAGGCCCTACTGTGTGTCAGTCACTTTAAGGGGTGCTTTTCTTACCTCATCCCAAGCAATCCTCACAATTCTGTTAGACAGTTACTATTCCCATTGTACAGATAAAACAATGTTGCAGTTTATAGGAACCTGGTTCAGAGAGGTTCAGCAGTTCTCTCCAGGTTGCACAGATTCTGATGCAAGGATTCTGGGATTAAGGTCTATGCCCTTTCTCTGATCAAAAAAAAAAAAAAGCTGAAGAACAAATGCAGGAGAACTTTTTGTTCTAGAAAAATACCAAAGCCCCATAAATGGTTTTTTCTCAGAGAACTTTTATAGATAATATTTAGTTTAATAAAACAGGAAAATGTTTTTAACAATATCATCAAGTATGGAGAGATTCAATGATAGAATCTAGAATATTAGGCATCTTTAGCATCGAATAAATGAGTTTCGGAGTAACTTTGTTACCTTGCAAGCCAACTCAGCTCAAACTTGTCCTGCTTCACACATGGGGGATAAAGATAACCAGTCAAATTTTCTATTTTTCAAAATTTCCTGGGCTTCCCCGGTGGCGCAGTGGTTGAGAATCTGCCTGCTAATGCAGGGGACACGGGTTCAAGCCCTGGTCTGGGAAGATCCCACATGCCGCGGAGCAACTGGGCCCATGAGCCACAACTACTGAGCCTGCGCGTCTGGAGCCTGTGCTCCTCAACAAGAGAGGCCGCGACAGTGAGAGGCCCCCGCTTGCCGCAACTAGAGAAAGCCCTCGCACAGAAATGAAGACCCAACACAGCCAAAAATAAAAAATAAATAAATAAGTAAATTTTAAAAATTTCCTGGTAAAACTGCCAGAATGTCTAACTTAGTTTAAAAAAGAGAAAGAAAGAAAAGGGTTGGTTTGGGATACAACCCACAAAAGAACAAGGATGCTTTTATCCGCATTTATACAGAGATTTTTAAAATGTTTACTTGTAATATGATTAGTGTTTGAAAAGATTTATCTAGTATAAAAATAGTTTTAAAGTTGTAAAAAATGTTTTAAATAAATAAGAGGCTCTGAGAACCATCTAGCATTTACAACATTGTTAAGTACAGATTGAAGTGTCATTTTAGTAAAGCTTCTAACATTTCTTGCATAAACTAGTGCCCTTATATGTCTACACAAACAGTTTCTCCACTGCAAACAGTATGTAGTCTTGGCTCTTAACAAAGATGGATACCTCGAACAAGGGATTAGTATTAGCATTTCTTCACCAAATGGTGAAAATTCATTATGACCTTTTCCTCTAATATATCATTGTATAATCTATATTATATTTAGACCCAAGAAACTAGTATAAGAATTTCCATGGGGAGAAAGGTGGCATTTTATTGTAAGTCAGATTTTTCCATACAGGCACTGCTACCCTTCCTGTATGTATAAATTAATAGAAGATTTTTTTAACTTAGTTTAAAATATATATGTATATAAAACATATATAAATATATAAAACACAGAGAGGACATTAATACTATTTTCTGTTTTTTCTCAAACTCAATGCAGTTCTGTTCTTTGATTTGTGTGTTTTTGTATCTATCACCACTCAGAGTACCTAAGATTCTAAAATGTTGGATTCTGAGACATAACCATTAGGATAGTTGTTACATATTTAATTTCATGCTCCACTCAGCATAAAGCAGTTGTGGGACTACAGACCAAAGCAAATTAAGTGGCTTAGATAATTTCCTGCTTAATTGAAAGCAGGTAGCTTTTTAAAAGTAATAATTGGCTTTGTTCCAAATGATTGTAAAGTTCTTTCTTTTTTTTTTTTTTTTTCATACATGGTTATAGGGTAACATTCTACTTAGTCCAAGCACAATGGGTTGGAAGTCTCCCACTAAGTCTAAGGGACAAAAATGTGACCTAGTTCTGGTGACAAATGAATGGAACACTCCATGGAGGTGTGTGGATAAGGAGCAAGGTGGAGGAAAAAAAGAAAATACACACATATACACATATATGAACACAGAGATATATCTTTTTTTCATTAACATGTACAATAAATTAGATTTCCTTTCTATCACTCTTCTTTACTCTTAGCATTGGTTTAATGTTAGCAAGTGGTCAGTTATGAGATTGGTAGCCCCAGTTCATATCTAACAGACAGGGCTTCCTCATTACAGTATAAAACTAACCTTCAGCTGTGATATACTCTATATGACTATAGGAGATGCAGTCCTAGAGTGAGTGAATGAGAGCATACTAATAAGGAAGACATAAAGGAATTAGGTTTGATATAAATGCCTCTATAATAAGTAGACTATGGAGTTCCGTTTTGCCAGGAGTCAGTATTCATAACTTTTCAAATAAATTAGATCTGCTAAAAACCTTTTAAATTACAAAAAAGAGGGAATGCTCTCTTGTTGCCTAGATTTAAGAGAAAAACAGAGTCAGAGAGAAAGAGAGACAGAATGAGGCAGAGAGAGAGGAACAGGTGTTCTTCAGAACCAAACGTTTTAAAACACTACAAGGGAAATACACATACTGAATTTTTACATTCAATTGCCAAGACGATTCATGCAACTGATAACGGTGTACATCAGCACCCTAGAGCCATGATCGGATAAGTGCTAGAGGTGCAATTTTGGTATTTACTAAAATTCTAACTTGTCCGAGTCTCTCTCTTTTTTTTTTTTTTTAATTGAAGTTACAGTGGATTTACAATATTGTGTTAGTTTCAGGTGTGCAGCATAGTGATAGTGATTCATTTTTGTTTTGTTTTGTTTTTTGACAGATTATATTCCATTATAGGTTATTACAAGATACTGGGTATAATTCCCCGTGTTATACAGTAAATCCTTGCTGTATAAGGATAATAAGAAGAGGATATGAAGTTCTAGAAAGAATATGAAACTGAAAATTCAAATACTGACAATAACTGCTCTAGACACTAAGGATGGTGCTAAGAGAACTCCATCAGGTACCTCATAAGGTATAAAGATAGTCCTAGATAATATTAGTTTTGAAATTGGTTAGGTTCTCAGTTTCTTCTCATATTTTGGCATATTTGACATATTTTGGCATTCTTCCAACATTACTCTCCTCAGTACTCAATACAATACTCAGAGATTCCTAAAGGAAAAATCAATAGCTGGTTGTTGCTTGAAAAGATGATGCCTGAGTTTCTGGCTTGAGTATCTGAATTAATGGAGATGCTGTTTAATGAGATAGAGAACACAGATGAGAGGGAGAATTTAGGCTTGTTGAAATTGAACAGCCAGCGACACATCTAATTGGAGATATCCAGTGATAATTAGAGACCCAATCCATGAATCTGGATTTAAGAGACAGATTTGCACTAAAGACATACATTTGGAATCTTTTAGCTTTTTCATACTACTTCGAATTGGACAACATTATCCAGGGTCAGTACATAATGGAAGAAGAGGGCAGAACCTCACATCACACGAAAATTTAAGGAAAAGAAAGAAAGAAAGAAAGAGAGAGAGAGGGAAAGAAAGAAAGAAAGAGAGAAAGAAAGAAAGGAAGGAAGGAAGGAAGGAAGAGAAAGAAAGAGAGAGAGGGAGAGAGGGAGGGAGGGAGGGAGGGAGGAAGGAAGAAAGAAAGGAGGAAGTAGGAAGAATTTTACTTAATGAAATTTCCAGGCCCTTAACCTCTAACTTTCTTCCAGCCTTTCACTTACTGTTTGTGCTCTACTGCCTTCCCTATTCAATCACATTACAATCACTTTCACCTCTCCTTTGCACTGTCAATAGTCTTTCTTATTGACTTAAACCACTACCCTACTATACTTTCTGCCTTGGATCAATTTTTTAAAATCCATATTTTCATAATATGTTTACAATGATATCTTCCCTATAACTACCTTTCTGGCTGTTACTGAGCCTAAGATTAAGAGACTTCCAGGGGAAGCCCTCCGGCTCAAACACCCAGCCCAAGTATTTAGCTTGCATAATCACTGTATAAGTGCTATATTGAGTATGACAATGGGAAGAAATACTAATATTTAAACATATATCATTTGTTAGTCTTGCTCTCTGGTACATCTTTTACATATATTTACTCTTAAAAACGATGAATTAATTTTACTGGCCTTTAACAAGCTAAGAACCTTACCCCAAATCTCATTAAAATACAGATATTCTGCTTCCAGAAGTCTTGTCCATGCCACCAGGCTCAGCTGCCTTCCAAAGTATAAGAAGGTATTATTCCCTCCTTCAAAGTATTTTCTCTGTTGGGAAAGATGAAAATCCACTTATACTAAAATAATTTGAAAATGGTACAAACCTAACAGAAATAGAAACTGAGACCCCTTCATAATCTACAATGTAAAACAAAGAGGTATCGCTCAATGGTTCTCAACTCTGGCTGTACTTTTTTAGAATCACCAATGGTGGTTTTAGAAAACATTGGGTCTTTCCAGAAAGATGCACCAGCAGTACTTTCCCCTATTCTTTCTCCTAAGTACAACTAAAAACACATTATGTGAAAAATAAGCATAAAAAGACTGAAGACAAGGTGAAAAGAAGTAGGCAAACCAGTAGGGAAACTACAAAATGCTAAGGAAAGGAATCAAACAAAGTCTAAATAAGTGGAGAGACATACTGTGTTCCTAGATTGGGAGACCCCACATAGTAAAGATGTCAATTCTTCCCAAATTGATATACAGTTTAACACAATTCCTATCAAAACCCCAGCAAGGTTTATTCCAAAATGTGTATGGAAAGGGAATGGAACTAGAATAGCTTTTAAAAAACGTACAAAGCGAATGATACCAGAGGAATCAGTCTACCCAGTTTCAAGGCTTATTACATAGCCACAGTTGTCAAGACAGTGTGGTTTATATGGAAAGATGGATAAATAGATCAATAGAACAACACAGAGAAGCCAGAAAGAGACCCCCACGAATACTACCAACTGATTTTTCCAAAGGTGCAAAAGCAAGTTAATGGAGAAAAGATAGTCTTTTTCAACAAATTGGATATTCACAGGCAAAAAATGCACCTTGATTTAAATGTCACACCTTATATAATAATTAACTTAAAATGGATTATAGACTTGAATGTAAAATGTGAAACTGTAAAACTTTTAAAGGAAAACATAGGAGCAAATCTTCAAGATCTAGGACTTGGTGGAAATTTCTTAGACATGACACCAAAAGCATGACACATTTTAAAAAATCAAAATATTGGACTTCCTCAAAATTAAAAACTTTGCTCTCCAAAAGAGTCTTTTAAGAGTATAAAACGACTGGGACAAACTACTTGCAAATTGCATGTCTGATAAAGGACTCATATCTAGAATTTATGAACAACTCTCAAAACTCAACAGAAACAAAACAATCTAATAAGAAAATGGGCAAAAAACATGAAGAGAAATTTCACTGAAAAGAATATGTGTATGGCAAATAAAGACATAAAAAGATGTTCAACGTCACTAGTCATTAGGAAAATGCAAATTAATAACATCATGGTGAGATATCACTGGACACAGAACAGTTAAAATAAAAAATGCTGGCAAGGATGGGAGAAACTGCCTCTCTCATGCATTACCGTTGGGACAGCAAAATAGTACCGCATTTCTGGAAAATAGTTTGGTAGTTTCTTAAAAAACTAAACATATACTTACCATATGAGCCAGCAATCACACTCCTGGGCATTTATCCCAGAGAAATGAAAACTCATATCCACAGAAAAACCTATACATGAATGTTCATAGCAGCTTTATTTAGAACAGCTCCCAAGAAAGGAAACAACCACAATGTCCTACAATAGGTGAATAATTTAACTGTGGTACATCCATATGATGAAAAACATCTCAGTAACAGAAAGGAATAAACTACTGTTACATGCAACAACTTGTAGGGATCTCAAGGGCATTACACTGAATGAAAAAAGCCAATCTCAGAAGGTCACAAGTTTGTATGAATCAATTTATATAACATTCTCAAAAGGACAAAATAATAGAGATGGAGAACAGACAAATGGTTGCCAAGGGTTAGGGATGGTGTGTGTGTATGGCAGGAGACTAAAAAGGGATTACACCAGGAAGATCTTTGGTGTGTTGGAATAGTTCCATGTCTTGATTGTGCTAGCAGTTATAAGAATCTGCAAGTGATGAGAAGACACAGAATTACAGGAACACTTTATACCAATGTCAATTTCCTGATTTTATAACTGTTCTATAGTTATGTAAAATGTAAACAATGGTGGAAACAAAGTAAAGGATCTATGGAACCTCTTTGTACTATCTTTGCAAATTCCTGTGAATCTATAATTCGAAATTAAGTTTAAAAAAAAAAAAAAGATGTCCAGGCCATACCACAGACCAAGTAAACAAAAATCTCTAGGTAAGGAACTTAGCCAACTGTATTTTTTAAAAGTTCATAGGGTAATTCTAAAGTATGGCTAAGGTTTGGAACCACTGGCAGCTAATGCTATTACTGAAACTACAGGGACTGAAACACCTGTGATTAAGTCTAGTTGAAGATAGGAAGGAAGAAAATAAATATGCAAATCTATTTTAGGTCTCTTGAGGGTCTCCCCCCACAATGTTGAAACCTGGCATTTAAGAGAATCCAAATAATGTGGATGGGATAATCAGTCATCTATTATGTTATAGACCATTTTATACAAAAATGCCAACCCCAATAGACTGTTCTTTGGATTCTAAAGCATTTGGTATCGATGTTACAATTTTCAAACGCTAAGGAGCAATTACAATCACATTTAAATATGCAGCAATTTTAGAAAATTAATGTTTCACTAAGTCCTCATTTTTGATGGGTAACAAAATGAGTTCGAGGGTTTAAAAAAAATAATTTAACAAACTGTTGACTGCTACCAGCAGTTTCCTGGGAAACGTGTAAAGTAAATATTCCAATCTTGAACGTGAATTCTCATATATTAGTTATTTTTACTAACGATCATCAACTACTACCTAGTAGTCTCAGAACTGTGCCTAATGTGGTTAGTAATCATTCCTTAGCACCATCATGAAAAGATACTCACTGTGTATCTATTCAATTGGGTCAGGAGATTGAAAGTTTAGGAAAGAGTCCTTCTCCGCCTTCGAAGGGTTTAAAATCCGTTTGAAGACAGAACCAAATATATAAACAATAAATAAAGCAAAGAAGGATATGCTGAAATCTGGACTCATAAAGGGGCCAAAGTGCTTGTTTTTACTGGAGGTATTTTTGCAAGAGCTAGAAAGGGAATTTGCATCCTCTGGGCTCAAGAATTCCGCAGATGAGCAGCTTCGGCAATGCAAATTTATGCTATCCGTGCGAGGGTTTCGCTTAGTTCTCAGTTGTGGACTTACTTCCAAAAATGCAGCTGTTCTGAAGCAAGAGGTTTGTCAAAAAAAAAGTGAAATAAAGCATAAGGTATTATTACCTCCCATCCAAACTTGGTCAATAGCTAAGTCTACTTCCCTCCCTTCCGCCCTCCCACACCCACCTCCGCCACCATCAGGGCTTAAAGATTTTTGTATTGGGGGGGGTGGGTGAGGGTGGAAGTGGGTTGCATACTGAACTATTTGCCTTACTTCGAAAACCACCGGCCTCTTCCATCTCTCTCCTCCTTTCTCTCTCTCTCCCTCCCTCTCTCCTTTTCTCCTAACCTCGCTCCCTCCAAACACGACCCCCACGCACCCTCCATTCTAATTTACACCACTACAACTTCCCAGATCTGTTTTCTCTTCTGGAAGGATTTATCCTTTTGGAAGCGTTCAGTTCCTAACTGTCGTGAAGTCTGATTTAAAAGCAAAATAAGAACCACTACGTTTTAAGAGGGGATAGTGCAAATTCTTATAAGAAAGTTGTTTTGTGATTGTGGGAGATAACACCTACTCCGGCATTCTTCTCTAAGACAGCTGAGGTTTACCATTTTCGCTATTCCGGCAATAAATTTTTCCTCCTTTTGCTCTACGCCTTTTGGCAGGAGCCCTGACTCTGCAGGCGTTAGCGCTGCAAGGGCTGAACCCAACCGCCAATAGGGCTGCCGAGCCTAGCATGGGATGCTGCCCAGCAAAACACAGAGCCCAGGGAGACAGCGACCGAGAAGGGAGGCTGCGAGCACGCTTCAGAAGAGATTGGGACTAGAGCCCTAGAAAACTAGAGAGAGTGCATTTCCCGGCAGGGGGAACCCGCAGGAGCCTGGAAATAGAGAAAGAGAGAGACAGAGAGAGAAAGAATGAAAGAAACCCACCCCCGCGCTCTTGGCCTCAGCGCGACCGAGAGAGCGCGCGGGCTGCCGGGGCTGCTCCAGCTGGAAGTCATTGCGCCGGGTGGCGTCGGCGTTGTCACGGCGACCGCCCGGCCGGCGCCAGCGGAGGGGGGAGGCGGGCTCGGTGAATGGGTGACGTCACGCGGCCGGCGCCAGGGAGTCTGGGCGGCCGAGCCAATGAATCAGCTGTCGGGGGAGAGAGCGCGGCGCGCGGGAGGAGGGTGCTGGAATGCGCCGGGAGCCGCGCGGCCAGGGCGGAGGGAGGCGCTCCGCTCCGCTCCGCCCCGCCCCGCTCCGCTCCGCCCCGCCCCGCTCCGCTCCGCCCCGCCCCGCTCCGCTCCGCCCCGCCCCGTCCCGCCCCGCCCCGCCGGTCCCGGGGCAGCTGGCGCGTTCTTGGCGAAGCTGGGCTGGCGCTCCCTGCTCCTCGCGCCGGGGCTGCCGCTCGGGCCCCTAACTTTGTGCCAGTTCCCCCACCAGCGCGCGCTCTGCAGGGAGGCCCGGGAGCTGGGCCTGGTACGGTTAGAGAGGACTTGTTTTCCACCTATTGTGACTATGCCATTTACTCATTAAAAAAAGGAAAACGAAATAAAACTTGTCCTGGTAGATAAAGTGGACTTTGAAAGTGCTGAATTGCTTCACTGCGGCCTTACTGTGTGCTCTGCATTGTGCTGGAATCACACACACACACACACACAAAAAGGAATCAGAGGGCTCAGAAGAGTTTAAGATTGTACAGGGAAGAACGAAATGTAACTCATGATTCAGGCTTGGAGCCGACTGCGTTTTCTTCCATCATTCCATTGTGCTGTACTATACAGTGTCTTCAAGGGTCTAGAAGGTGAAGGCTCTAACTTTTCAGTGCTTTTATGTTTTGTTTTTCCTCTGCCCTGTCTTGCTGTCCATTAGACAGTGACTTCCAGAGAGCCAAGTCCTGGGTCATGGTTGTTTCAGTAGCCCCAGCGTTTAGCACTCTCTCAGACAGGGTAAGCAATCTAAATTGTGATGGATAATCTACAATGCAAGAGCAAATAATCTTTGAGTAAAGGCTTGAGTCAAATAAATACCCCTGAATTCCTAAACATCTATTTTGGGTGCTTACTTGTTGGCTTTTGGTGGTGTCAAGAGTGGTGATGCATTCACTGTTACTGAAACTGGAAAACTAAAGAGTATGGCCTGAACGTTAGAGAAGATGTTCAATCTGCTGCAGTCACTCCCCTCTCCGGGTTTCTTCATCTGTAAAAGGAGCAGACGTGGTGAGATGTTCTCTTAAGATCCCTAAAGTTCTATAAGCCCATCATTGTATTTATCAACCATTAAAACTAAATTTTGAGTTTACTATTCCTATTCCATCGTGGTAAACACGATGATCATTCATTCAACGAACAGTTCAGGGTGCCTTCTATGTGAGTACTAGAAGTTTTAGTTGAATTTTTTTTAAGTTAGAAGATGGGATCTCTGACCTGAAAATCTTTAAAGATATGCAAGTAAGAAATAAACTAGAAACCAAAAGAAGATGCTAATAAGCTGTTACAGACCAGTGCATCTCAAAGTTTGATGTGCATTCAAGTCACCTGGCATCTGGTTGAAATGCAGACTCAAGTGCAGGTTGCAATTCCGGATGTATTGCAGGCGTCCAAGTGTTGCTGGCCCATGCACCATAATTTGAGTAAAGAGGGTCTACACTACAAAGTACTAATCATATCTTAAAGTAAGTATATGATGGGTGTAAGGTGGTGTTATTTCCTGAAAGCCTCTGGAGGAGGTGAGTTTGAGCCAAGTGTCTGAGGACGTGACAGGCTGAGGGGAATGAAAACACTTTCAGGAGAAGAAACAGCATAAATAACAACAGACGCTAGAGGGAAAGGAGCAAGAAATAAGTAGGGCAGTGGAGAGGATTTTGTTTGACTTCAATTAAGAAATATTTTGGAGAGCTACAAAAGATGAGATTGGATATTTGCTGGTGGGGGATGGGTAGTATGATAATGAAATAGGGAATTTACAATTTTAGAGCTGAAAAGAACCTTAGACATTATTAGCCCCAACTAATTTGCTACAGATGAGGAAACTGAGCAGCAAAATGATTCCATTAGGTAATGGCAGAGCTCAGAGTGGAAGCCAACCTGAAAATTGTAGATTGCATACATTCTGTAGATAGCAGAGTTCTTGATATAAGGAAAACCATTTGTTATTGTTGTGCAAAGTGGAAATATGGAGTAAGAATGAAAGCAAGAGAGACAGACCTATAGGAAATAATTTAATAGCCCAAGCATGGAGTTTCAGATAAGGTCTGGGAGATGAGGAAATAAAGGGCAAGATTTAATCTGAAAAATTTTGGTTTTATATAAGTTACAGTGCCTGAAACCAGCTGATTAGGTCATCTTTTTTCCTGTAAGAGAATTCCCTCCATCCTTCTCATATTCCAATCCAATGTTTTTCAAACCTGACTTCACATAGGCATCACCACAGGAACTTAAAAAAAAAAAAGGAATGCCTGGGCTCCACCCCGCATGAATTTAATCAGACTCTCTGGGAGTAGAGTCCTGGCATCAGAAGTTTTAAAAGCTCCCCAGGTGATTATAATGTGCAGCCAGTGTTGAGAATCACTAATCCTAATATATAATCACCAGCTCATTTCAGAGACTTCATTTCTGCTCCTGAACATTTCCCCTAGTGCTAACTATTATACGGTAGTTACAATATCATTTTTAATACTTGGTGGATTTTGATGGTTTATAGCACATTCTCTATGCTCAATGTCTTCTATCCCTCATTACTGTCATGGCTTAGTTGTGAACATATCCTGATATCTCTCATTGGCAAGAAAAGGAAAAGTGATTTGGCACATTATTGGATGGAAATGATAAACCCGGTCTATGAAACTATATGGTACCATAGTGTGGCAGTGTGTTGCCTTACAGTTATTTTATCTTAGCTTTAACAATCTACATTAATAGCCTCTTTAGGATTACAGCTGATGAAAGAGGTAAGTACGTAAAATACCTACTTGGACCCTTGGAACTTTTATTTTCAGTCTTCTCTCAAAAAAGTTTTAGTTTTTGCTGAAAAAATAATCCAGAAAGTGAAAAGTCCTTGTGGCTTTTTCTTTGGTGACTAACTTTTAAACCTGCATGGATTCATTCATTTCCCTAAAAATAATTGAGTACCTACTATGTGCAGGTACTTTTTCAGGTATGAGGATGCCAAGAAAAGAAAAGCAATTCTTCTGTCTTCAAAGAGGAAAGGATAAGCACAATTAATTTAAGGTATTTTATTTATTCAGTCTGGACATTTAAAAGGTACTGGACTTTTCCACACCATCTTACAGCTGCATTCTATATTTTTTAAAATTCAATTCATTCAGTTAAAAAAAAAAAACTAATGCATCTATGTGTTCAAAAACCAAATGAAAGAGAATTTTCCCCTTCATCCTTGTCCTACATCTGCCTAATTTCCCACTCATACACCACAGAAGTGGCTATTGTTAATTTCTTGTATACCCTTCCAGAGTATTTCTATGAATATACAAGCAAATAGAAATAGATTCTTATTTTCCACATTTTTACATTGTTTTGTAATTTTAATTTTAAAATATTGCAAGGTTTTTTTTCTATATCGGCCACATTCTTTTTCATTTTGTTATACCTCCATAATATTCTGTTGTCTAGAAGTACCATAAGTTATTTATCTTACTCCTATTGATGGTGACCTACATTGTTTACAATCTTTTATTACAAAGCTGCATAAATAACCCTGTATCTGTGACATTTTACACGTGTGAGTTTATTTGTAGGATAAACTCCTGCAAGTGAAATTACTCGGTCTCTAAAGAGTGTATGTTAACATTCCTGACTCTTTCTTTAAGCTAAATTCCTGGGCATGGGATTGCTGAATTGAAAGGCATAAATATTTTTAAGGTTTTGACATTTACTGACAAATTGCCGTCTGAAAAGTTTGTGTTGATTGATATTCTCACTTGCATAGTAAGTACCCATTTCTCTGAAACCTTGCCAGCACTGAAAGTGAATTTTTTCTTTTTTTATAAATCTTTGTTCATTTAGTAGGTAAAGAATGGTTATATATATATAATTTTAACATGCATTTCTATAACTCTTAGATAGTTAAAATTTGATTCCATTCGCCGCTGCATGATCAGGGACTTGTTTGTTCATTTCATTTGTCCAGTTTTGAAGAATTTTTATTTTTCTTACTGATTTTCAATAAATGGCTTATATTTATTAATATAACTAATAATAATAATGGCACATATTTATTAAGTAATAATAATAACGGCTCATATTTATTAAATCTCTACCTTGTTCCAGGTGTTGTGCTGTGCACTTTTAATTGGTCCTGTATATTATAAATATTTTATCTGAGTTTGGTATGTGTCTTTAATCCTTATTCAAACAGTATTTCCACCTAAAAACTTATAGAGGCTTTAAAAATTATGTGATAAAATAAATTAATATTTTTTTTTGTCACTTTCCTTTAACACATAAAAAGTCTATGCCATTCTAAAATCAGATTAGCATTCATCTTTATTTTTTCAAATTCCTGAAGGATTTTGAATAATTTTTTTAAACCCAGATCAATCATATATACACACATAAATGAGTATTTTCAAACAGTTATCTACCTACAATGTAACTATCTTTTCTGTTTTAAGAAAACATTTATATCCTTTTTAAAAAAATTATTTAAAAAAATACAGATAACTTAAAAAGGGGGGGCGACTCAGATTATCCACAATCTCACCAACCTGAGACAATCCTTATTAACATTCAGAGTAAATCCAGATGGTTTTCTATACACAAATATCTGTGTATAAATATGTGTATATAAATACATATATATACACATATATTTTACAAAAATGGCATTACACTATGCATATATTTTGTAACTCACTTCCCCTACTCCCCTTAGCTACACACAGGTGAATATCTTCCTATGTCAATAGCTCTACATCCTCATCATTAGTCATCCATTGTATGGAGGAGAACTCTCTAATGAGATAATTTCGAAGGAAACCTGGGCAGAAGCATTCCAGGAGAAACCTCACCTGCCTGTTTGATGTTCATCTGATCAGAATTTCCTAAGGCAATTTAATTCTATTGTTTCTCAAAGACTTTCAGTTTCACTGAGGGCCTAACTGCCAGCAAAAATGGCTAACATAGTGGTCAATCATTAACCTACCCCAACAAGAGAGACAGCTCAGAAAGAAAACAAAAATCGCTTTCTTAGCAAGGCATGGCTCAAAATAGTCCTCTAGACTTGTTTTCTTCAGTTTGCTTTCTCTCCTCTTTCCCACACTTCCTTCTCTTTCCCCTACCCACTTGCCATGCATGTCTCCTTTTAGATAATTTTAAACTTATGCCCCTTATTCATTTCTTAACAAAAGTAATGACAGGATTTGCTCTCCCAGAGATCTGACCTTAGGTTTGTTCTAACTGCAGCAGTAGCATAGATCCTTCCATCAATTATGAATGTATTCATGTGTGCAGAGGCTATAGTAGGCCAATGGTAACGTTACCTTATTCTGGAGGCTTACCCTTATAAATAAATAATGAAATGTTTCTGTGAAATGCCTTTAGCAAAGGCAGGAGAAAGCATTACTTCTCAAAAGACTAAACATTTTAAAGATTAAAAACTTTAAAACACCCAAAGTTCCTCAAGAGAATATAAACCATTTATATGAAAAGAAAGAAAAAGAAAGACATGAACTGGAAACTCTATAATGCTCAACTGAGTAGCCAAAGTTCTCTAGATGGCAAGTGTAGAATCTAAGTGAACAATCAGGAACTCCCTGGCGGTCCAGTGGTTAGGACTCGGTGCTCTCACTGCCAGGCCCCTGGTTGGGGAACTAAGATCCCACAAGCCACTGGCGGGGCCAAAAGAAAAAAAAAAAAAACGGGAGTATAAGTGAGCAGTCAGAGAACCTAAAATAGATTCTTGGATATGCAAGGACACATCTCTGTACCTCCAAATATTTTCTTACGTTGTACATATAAAAGAATAAAATCTCTACACTTAAAAATCTTCATTCCTATCTATTAAGCATAATATTAGAACATGGCAATAAATAATTTCAATGACAGTGATATAACCTAGTGGTATGTATGATAGATTTTTATTATTAAACATCTTTTTTTTCTGTTTCAACGAATTCATGTTAGGCTTGTGTATTAAGGTAGATATTCAAGTCTAGGTAGTAATTTAGATAGCTTCATGAAGCACAGTAAGCACTTCCAAATGATCTGTACTGTGTATTCTAGACCTCTTTCTAGCAAAGTAGAAAATACTTTGTGGTTTTGCCACTAGAGGGCAAATTGCCTCCTGGACTCCTCTTTGACCAAAGAGTTTCTCAGTCCAGGCAGCCAAAGTTTTCAGTTTCTCATATAACCTAGAGTCTTACATCTTACATTGCCAACTCTTAGTCAACCCACAGGCTCAGCACGCTAAGAAGTTTAAAAGTCAAGATTTAAATGTGCTCTTTTACCATTTTACCAAATGGTCCCCTTTGGGATGATAGATCTCTTCCCTGAGTGCACTGACTTCCAAGCTTCTTATCCTAACCCTTTCTCATCTAGATCTTAAACCACACTGCTCTGCCAATAAGGTAACCTAACCTCACAGCACTCAACAGCAATCTTAGACCTTAGAGTGGCAAAAAAGGCACTCTCCAATCTGATTGATTTCTGCTTACCTTTCCCATCTCATATCCTACCACTCGCACTGCACCAGTTCAGAATTGGTCACAGTTCCTTAAACATGCCCTTGTTCATGCCCTTGTGTCTTTGCTTGGGCTGCTATCTGAGATGCTGGCACTGCCCACCACACATTATTGAAGACTCAGCTCAGATATTACCTATGAGAAGCTTTATAGTCTCTGCTGATCCCCTGCTCACCCCTCTTCCTTTCTCTAAGCAGTGGATTTCGTTTCTCCCTCCCGTTAGCTCCTCCGTGTGTGTACAGAGGCATCTTGTACACACCTCTGTTAACAATGCTAATTCTGCTACTGTGATTATGTCTAGCAGAATATGAATGTTCAATCTACTTTGAAATGTAAACTCAGCTGTTTTGTCTTTTCTTCGCTGCATTAGAAGTTGTTAGGAGTTCTAGAAGAAAGATGGAATGCAAACAACTCCCCCTCCTCTCCAGGAAGCAGACACCAGGCAATTGTGGTTTTTGAAGACTGAGTTCTCTCTGCCCTTGAGTAAGGAGGTACAAGATTTCTGCTGATAAAAATTTAGACTCCGTTGCTAGTTAAAAGAAGCAATTAGGACTTTAAGCATAAAGAGATATTTGGAATCTGGAGAGGCTAAGGTAGACCGGAAAAGGTTCAAAGAGGCCAAACATCATTGCCCAGAGTTAGGAAAATGATCTGAAATACAGCTGCTGCCTGGAGGTGCCCAGTGAGTGAGCTTAGAGAAGAGCCCCATGACGGGCAATGATGAAGTACTCAGGAGTGGTGCTGAATAAACCCTGCACAGCCCTCACCAATGGACTGTCTAGTTGAGTGGGAGTCCTGCTTCAACTAGAAAAATAATCACAAGATGTGATTCTCAGCCTATGATCAAGTATTTTTGTCTTTTTATTTTTCAGACAAAAACAAACTACTCCTAAAAACTTTCAAAGATCACTTGTCATGGTGATCATTTTGTAATGTATAAGAATATCAAGTCACTATGTTGTATACCTGAAACTAATAATATTGTAAGTCAATTATACTTCAATTAAAAAACACAAAAAACTTTTAACAACCATTAAAAACAAGGAGTGTCTGAGAAATCATCACAGCCAAGAGGAATCTTAAGAAGACATAGCAACTAAATAAAAAGTGGTGTTCTGGATGGGATCCTGGAACAGAAGAAGGACATTAAATGAAAACTAAAGAAATATGATAGTGTAGTGTAGTGTATGATAGTGTAGTGTAGACTTTAGTTAATCACAATGTATCAGGATTGGTTTGGGAATTACATTTATATATATAATATCAAGGTAAAATGTTAATAATAGGGGAAGCTAGTGTGGGGTATATGGAATCTCTCTGTTCTATCTTTCCAATGACTTTGTAAATCTAAAACTGTTCTAAAGACTAAAGTTTATTTTAAAAAGAAGGAATAGGAGGACAAGGAAGAGAAGAAAAACACTAACCTGTGAGAATGTCTCCTCCAAAACCTTTGGAAAGCTGGACATGCACAGGGCACCTGGACCCATGAATGCCTTGAGTGCAGGGACTGGTCAGGTCATGCTAATTGATATCCCCAGTGCCTGGTTTTAATAAGTGGATCAATGCATAACATAATTATTAAATTAATATTTCTTTCCAATAAGAGAGTAGCAAGAGAGAATGTTTTTCTTGTGATGATAAATAAAACTGCAAAATGTATTGTTTGCTTAAGTTGAAAAAAAAATTTTTGTAGGACTATCCAGTTCAACAGTGTTTGTCCTGACAGAAAGAGTATTGTAAGACTAACTAGGATCTTAGCGCAGAAAATAAAACAAATTCCATTCTTTAAGAATATTGCCATTTTTCTGATGTTAACCTGGAAGAAAACCATACTTTTCATAGTGAGATGTTAAAATTGAGGCAGAAAATACATAAACAGAGATCAGGTACAAAACATCCAAGTAGTTTTAAGTAAAGAACAAAGGTTAATTTTGTTTTTCATATGAAAGGAAGCAAACATGTTACAATTCTCCTAAGAAGTACATAGACTGAAAATAGAATGTGCTCATATGTTTTTTATATAAAAATTGTTGTCTAATATGTTTTTTAGTTTAGTGCAGGTCTCTTGGCAAATGATACTTATCAAATAGCATTTTATCCATGAGGGGTATTTCAAAATAATTTGGAATATAGAGTTAAAAATTTTTTTTGCATAGCTCATGATGTTTGTCAATATCAATATGGTAAGGTATAGTAGAAATGTACACTTAAAAGAAGAAGGTGTGGAAGAAAAGATGGCCAAAAAATAAAGGTTTCAGATAACGAATTCAAAAGCTTTTCCTCTGCCAGCATTCTGTGCATTGACTGAAGCAACTGGGGGTCTTGCTGATGACTCAGGACCCTGCTAAGCTGTCTTGCTTATCACAAGGGAGGCTATCAAACACACAAATATAAAGCTGTAACCCTCTCTCCTTGGCAAGGAGTAAAAAAGCCTAATAGATTTTTAGTTTGAACAGGCAACTCCTACTCATATTTTATTCTGGACATACTGTGAGAAAGGTAAAAAGGTCATTTTTTTTGTACTTTCAGAATATATTTAAATCAGTGATGTTTTAAAATACACTCACTTCCAGATATATATTAAAATATATTCAAGATAATATATTAATTCCAGATGATGATTAATTACATGAAGTAGATTCTATTTCTCTCCCAAAATAAAATAAGAGGAATGAAGAAGAGGAGAGAATGAAGAAATACATGTGATGGGAGGCAACAGGGTGGAAAGGGCTCTAGGGGGTTTAGAGAGGAAAGAAGATTGGGTGGAGATATCTCTGTGCCAATAACTCTATGGTTCTACTGTGCTTGGGAATTTCACAGGCATCTTCTAATTTTCTTAACAATTTCAGCAGATGAATTCTTATCCATAGTTTAGACATGAGACATTCCCAGAGTTTAGTAACTGGTCCAAGGTCATTCACCCAGTAAGCAGCAGACCCAGGTATCAAACCTAGATCTACTTGATTCCATAGACTATGGAACCTACCATACTCTCTCTCAGCATTTTCCCGTCAGAACTTTTCAGGTATGATTTTGGGTTGGAGGTTTTGATAGGTTAATTCCCATGTATCAGAGCTACTGGAGGTCCAAGTCATCGTTGAAGCTAATGGAACTTCATCAGTTCTCTCAACTTTCTTTGATATCTATAATCTTTGCTATATCCTTTGTGGTCTACAAAGAAAGATTTCATTACTTCTGCCAAATGCTTTATGCTATACTATAAATCAGGACAATCTTCAATCTATTGCACTGGTACCATTTATGCTACATCTGCACTTACAATGTTTAGAGCAGTGCTCAAAATCTAATATTCTGGTTGTTTTTTATGGCTCAGATAGTGTTTTAATTCTGTACATTTCTTTTGGTTCATTGTTATTGTTTCTAGTTCTCTGTAGACACTTTTCATCTTGTCTTTTAATTTCTTAAAATAGGAATGGTGGTCTGTGTCTGAAAACTCTGTTATCTGGATCCCATGTGGTTGTTTGTCTTGTCCATTTTTCTTTTGGATTTTGGTCACATCCTGTCTCCTTGTGTACCTGGTTATTATTGATCACCAGACGCTGTGTATGATAATCGTCAAGAGATTTTGTATGACGCTATATGCCTCCAGAGAGAAGGTGCATATGCTATAGGCAGACAGCTAGGTTAGCTGCACTAATAACCCCTAAACTCCTTAATCTAATCAGCAAATGGAGGCCATCTGAAGTTGGGTTTCAGTGAGAATCGGTCTATTTCTAGTTCACTGTTATTCCTGGGTATAGCCCTTCTGGGTCCAAACTGACTGCCTGAGACATTTACCAAGATCTCTACTCCTTGGCAAACACTACGTCCAATTCTGGGGCCCCTACCTCCATGTGTCTGTGTCCAAAGTTCTCAGTCCTCACCCTCTCAGCCAGAGCTTTCAGAATCAGCAATCAAATTTGAGAGAAAAGTGGACCCAAATACCAGGTTCACCTCTATGGACTTCCAATCCTCTCCCAGATCTTGACTTCACAATTCTTCACAGTCTTGCTGGCTTTGCACTGATTTTATACTTTTTTTTTAATATTTAGTCCAGCTTCTCTAGCTGCTCTCAGTGGAAAGGTTGGTCCAAAACAACCTATGATGTGGTTGCTGGAAGAGAATTCACCCATACAGTATCAATCATTTTAAAATTTATTGTCAGTGTAAAAATACAGTTTCTATTTAAAAATTGAGATATTTGGCTTCTCAAAAAAAAAAAATTACAGCAAACTGACCCTAAGTTCCTGCATGTCAGCTATCTGTTGAATCGGAATAAGGGCTGTCACTTTGAGATGGGTCAGGCATTATTCTAGTTCACAAGTGTTTCCAACATCCTAGTTTATTGCAACAGCTGCCTTTGTTCATTTCTGCTACTTACCTTGCCCCACTAGGCATTTCCTTTTGTGACCCCCGGGTTCAAGTGACTATTTATAAGTTAGGCAACAGAGACCCAAATAGGCTAAATCGAATTCTTCTCCCAGAAAATTAGCACCCAGCAACAACAGAGATTTTGCTTACCCCCACTGATAACCCTCAGAACTAAAGATATTTCTGTCCACATAATACATTTGAGGTAAATCACACAACTTCATTTTTATAATATATTCCACAATGAGTTTGCATCCATAAACATTTCTCTTTTTTACTTGCTAACTCACAAATTTTGATTATCTAATCATGACCAAGCAATTCTAATCTATATCAATTGCTTACAGACTTACAGTTTCTTCTTTGAGTCTCATTTCCTTGTTTCCTCAATTGGACTAATTAAATGATCGTGCATGGAATTTTGCAAAAATTAATTTGGGTAATAATGAATATTCAGTTTGGGGGGAAAGATCAACTTTCTCATGCATTCTATCCACGACTGGCAAATATTCATTCTGTCTCTCACTCATCAAATATTTGAGCAGACACCCTGTGCAAGGCACTGTCCTAAATGCTAAAGATGCCAAGATGAATAAGATAGAGGCCCTGACCTAGAAAACTCACTGTAGTAGGGAGATAGACACGACAAACAATCCGTACAACACTCAGTGATAAATACGATAATTAAATTATGAGCAAAGAGCTATAGGAGTGAGTGACTATGTATGTCCTGAGGAGTAGGGAAAAAAGGCTTCTCAGAGGAAGTAGCATTTCAACCTATTCCTATATGGATGATTTAGATGTTGGTCAAGCAAAGAAGAGAAAGGAGGGCTTTGTAGTTTCTTGCATAAACCACACTACCCCAAAAGTTCCCTCTGCTTTCCCTGCTTCAAATTCTTTCCTCCGGCAATCCATTCTCTACACTGAAAAATTCTCTACACTGAAAAGCAAAATTTGATCGTTGGTTCCCCATCCTCGGCATGATTAATACAGACCCCTCAGTTGGCATCCAAGGTCTTTGTCATCCCAAGCCCCCACCCACACATCCAGTTCCGGTCCCTGCCGTGTCTCCCAGGCGAGGCATGAACACTCAAAAGGCCATGCTACCTCATGCTTCCATGTCTTTTGCATGAGTTTCCTCTTCTCCATGCATGTCTTCTATGCTTCTTTCCCCAGCACTCTAGGAATACCTCTATTAGCATTTATCCACTGTACAATAAAGCCTGGCTATCCTGTCTGGGTTCATCCAAAAGAGTAATGGGTCCACAGAGCTCAGCCCAGTGCTTAGCACAAAGTAGTTCTCAATACCTGTTTTGGGTGAATGAACAAACTAAAGAAACATTGTGATGCTTACTGTAGCTACAGGTCAAGGGATAAGGCATAAACTGGAAGGAGATGAGATACATAAGATAGTAACTACGTCTGAAGATAACTATATCTCAGAATATTATATACACATTTTCATCTAGATGATACTGCTAAATCTCTGAGATACTGCCCTTTGCTTAAGTCCAGGAGTGTATCACAGTTAATAGGGTTTTCAATGTTTTGACTTAAAAGAGCCCTTGCTAAATTCTGACAATAAAGGGGAATACCAGATGACCTGAGATTTCCATCAGATATATAAATTGCCTGAAGTAAAACATAATGATGGCTGCATCTTTGAAGTTAAGGTTTTTCCAAGACTTACATCTGTGCTATTTCTATTTACTCTTCCTGATTCCAAACCTAAGTCTCTATCCATTAGACCTGAGGTCTTTATAGCTCTAACTCTGGTCCTAATTTTCCTCAAAGGTTGGAGCTCTAGATGCAGTTTGGTATCCTGGATTGGATCCTGGAAAAGAAAAAGAATGTTAGTGGAAACATGGGTTAAATTCAAGTCAAGTCTGTAATTTAGTTAATAGTAATATAACAAGGTTAAGTTCTTAATCATCACAAATGTACCATAGTTATGAAAGACGTTAACATCTGGGGAAACTGAGTAAAAGGTACATGGGAACTCTCTGTTCTATTTTTGCAACTTTTCTGTACATCTAAAATTATTCCAAATGAAAGTTTATTTTTTAAAAAAGTTGGAGTGGTTAAGAATTATGTTCATATATATCACCTACAGAGAAATCAGATTCACTTAAAGATTGCCTCATGATGTAATACTACAACCTGATATGACTCAGGCACCCCAAAATGCAGGATATTTATGGCTTCCTTTATAAATATATGTCTGTGCTGCTTTTTGCCTTCCAGACCGATTGGATTTTATATTTGTATTCTAGGGGAAAGGCATATGTATCTTGTTTTTTATGCTTATTGTCTTCACCCAGAACTGATATTCCCAGGATCCCTCATTAAGCTAGAAAAGTCACTGGGAAGTAATCCATAATCCTTTAATAATAACACTAAACAAAGAACAGCAAAAAAAAATTTTTACAGTAGAAATTCTTTGGTGGTGTATTTCTTTTTCTTTTTATTCGTTGTTCCAATAATTCATGTCTGTTGTAGAACATTTAGGAAGTAAAGACAGAAAATTATTTTGTTTTTATTGGTATAAAGTAATACTTTATTGTGATAAATAAGGGGAAAAGGAAACATTCAATGTACTGCCATTACATGGCATTTAAGGTGACTGTGGAAACAGAATAAAATGCTAAATTATGTGATGATAAGCAGATGCTTCTAGGTAATGTCAAGTAAACAGTGCACAACTTAACATAGCAGGCAGCATGTTTCACTGGGTTACTCCCATGGTGTGTACCTATACAAATACAATCTGAATAATTGAAAACCAAAACCTTTAAACATCCATTGACTTGAAATACCAGATAATTAGGAAAACTAGCGAATCTACGCTGTAGAGAATGTAAGTTTAATGGTGATGTTATTGAGTCACTCTTCTCCAAGACCACAGGCCAGGAAAGGGGCCTCTTCTCCCCAAAGCCACTAAGAAGAGCATTCTCTCTGAGCATGTGAGGAAATATTATCCTCATAAATGTGATCAGGAAAGCCACAGGCAAAAAGGATCAAATAGAGGAGGGGCTAGTGGGAATGATGTAATCATGAAAAATTGTATTTGATTCCTACAAAGCAACTGGCCAAGTGAGGAGATTAGACTCATAACCAGAGTTTCTGGGTAGCTGTCAGAGCTGTTTCCTGCCCACAGTTGAGGAAGTGAAAAAATACAGGTGCCCTCACAGACCACCTGGAAAACACCTGATCTGGGGTAGTCAGAGCTGAAAGGAGGGTAGCAAATAAGAGGTGTTCTAAATGACAGATCTTAGTGTCAAAGGTGCTGGCTGAAGGGACTGCTCAGAAAGCTACGGGCAAAGCACTGTGAGAAACTGAGCCTAGAATGTGTCCCTTAATCAACAGACATTATGTTAGAGCTCATTCATTCATTTCATGTATCTTATTTACAAGGAAATCCAGGAATACATTCATATGATGAGTACAAAAAAAGAAGGAAAAAAATTTTTTTCACTTACAGATTTTTGAAAAATCCTTTTACAGTCCATTCTTCCCACTGGAAAGTAGGCTCTTTGGATAGTTTGCATCATTGAAAACACAGAAAAATGAAATTTCTTCTTGGAAGAAATTACTACATGGTGCCCTAGCAGACTGAATTTGTAAACAGGTGATTATATATATATATATATATATATATATATATATATATATATATATATATATATATATATATTTTTTTTTTAACCCAGATTGATATGTTCCTATCTGTATTTTAAATATATCTAATTAGAAAGTCTTCCTTCTTTCCTATGCTTGCTGTGCCAAGGTACAAAGAATTAGCTGGAAGATGAGGCCGATAAAGTAGTTTCCATTGCTATTGGATTTTTCCCTTGCAGGCAAGGTTTCTTCCAGCCTGTACCATATTAAGAGCATTGGACCTGTCTAAGGCACTCCCTGCTCTTTGAAACTATTTCTTCCCTTCACTTCCCCTTTTCACTGGTCTCTCTTCTCACATTCTTTTCTGCTTCTTCCTCATCTCCCCAACCTCTGAACATTGAAGTGATACAGAACTTGATCCTTGGACCCCCTTCTCTAGCTATCCTTTCTCCCTAGAATGCATTATCCAGTCTTGTGGTTTTACATACCATCCATATGGAGACGATCACTCCCAAATTTATAGTTCGAGCGCAAACATCTCCCCCGAACTCTAGATTCAGATATCCAATTTGGGTCCAATTTGGATCCTTAGTAGGCATTTCAATTTAATATGGGCAGAACTAAACTGTCATTCCCCCAGCCCGACCATCAGTAAATGCCAACTCTGTCCTTTCAGTTGTTTAAGACCAAAAACTACAGAAAATTTTGACTCCTCTTTCCCCTAACAACCCACAGGCCATAGTTCCAAAATATATCCAATTACTTCTCACCACGTCTGCTGAGTCAGCCCAGTCAAAGCCTGGATTATTACAGTAACCTCCTGCCTACCCCTGTCCTTGTGTATAGAATGGTGTCAACACAGCAGCCAGTGGCTCTCCCCCTATGTCTCTCAATATTCCATTGACCCTTGCTTAAAATAGCTTGAGGGCATTGCTATTATTCTTGGAGAAGGTAAATCATGGCGGCTTACAACATAACTCTTTTTGAAAACAAGACCCCAAATGAACTAATTAATTAAATATAAGCATAGACTATTGGAGTTGGGCAGAACCCTGTAGATCAAGCAGTTCTAGCCTCTTATTGCATTGACAGATGGGGAAGCTAAAGGGGAGAAGATTACATGAGCCTCACCCAGTCAGTGGTAGAGTTAGGACTGCAGCCAGATTAGGCTGCAAGTCTGATCACTTCTCCAAGGCTAATTTTTATTTTTTGTTGTAAATATTTAATGTCTACAACTTGATGAGTTTGGTGATAAGTATATGTCCATGAAACTGTCACTACAATCTATGCCATAAACATATTCATCACCTTCAAAAGTTTCCTCCTGCTTTCTTTCTTTACTATTATTATTATTGTTGTTGTTGTTATTATTCTTGTGTGTGATAAGAACACTTAAGATCTACCCTCTTAGCAATTTTTAAAAAAATTTTATTTATTTATGTATTTATGTACTTATTTTTGGCTGTGTTGGGTCTTCGTTGCTGCGCGCGGGCTTTCTCCAGTTTCAGTGAGCGGGGGCTACTCTTTGTTGCGTTGCGTGGGCTTCTCACTGCGGTGGCCTCTCGTTGCGGACCATGGGCTCTAGGCACGCGGGCTCAGCAGTTGTGGTGAACAGGCCCAGCTGTTCCGAGGCATGTGGGATCTTCCCGGACCAGGGCTCGAACCCATGTCCCCTGCATTGGCAGGCGGATCACTGGGGAAGCCCTCTCTTAGCAAATTTTTAAGTATGTAATACAGTATTGTTAACTACAGGCAACACGCTGTCCTCTATCTGTAAATCTCTAGAATTTATTCACCTTGCATAACTGAAACTGTACCTTTCGATTTATCTCCAGATAACATTAATTACAGAAGTTACATAGTCCAGCTTCATAAAAAGATACATTACATGTAACTTCAGTCTTAAAATAAAGTACTACAGGGGCTTCCGTGGTGGCTCAGTGGTTGAGAATCTGCCTGCCAATGCAGGGAACAAGGGTTCGAGCCCTGGTCTGGGAAGATCCCACAGGCCGCGGAGCAACTAGGCCCGTGAGCCACAACTACTGAGCCTGTGCGTCTGGAGCCTGTGCTCCGCAACAAGAGAGGCCGCGATAGTGAGAGGCCCGCGCACCGCGATGAAGAGTGGCCCCCGCTTGCCGCAACTAGAGAAAGCCCTCGCACAGAAACGAAGACCCAACACAGCCAAAAATAAATATAAAAATAAATTTAAAAAAATAAAAATAAAAAAAATAAAGTACTACAGTTAATACTATGTTTTTCATGACTTACAATTCTGTTGAATTTTGAGATCTTTTAGGGAGTGAGCTCACGTTGTTCTCACTGAACTCTGAGAAGAGTTTTCATTGTCAGAAAAAGGGCTCCACCCTCCCCTTTGCTGGCTATGATAAACAGCCCTGCCAAAGCTGCGCGGGTGGTTACACTGTATTGGGAGTTCTCCTCCAAAGTGAAACTTGGCTGGGGAAACTCCACTCCTCCTTTCACTCCTAAGAGTCTATATTTGGAAAACCAGTTTACCCTGCTCTGGTTCTTTCTGTATTTATTTTTTGACAATTTCTTCCCTTAACCATCCCTGGCTTAATTCTAAGCTTAAAAATATAGCATGCACATGAATGATTAGTGATTAGACTTCTGAAAGTGAGTATATATGTATATTTATAGATATTTATATAGTTAGAGATTATTAATCTCTTTGCCTCTGATTGACTTTTTGCTTTTTTAACTTTCTTAATTTACATTTACTCTGTTGATTGCAACTGCTAAATAATTTCACTCAGTCCTGCATTTTGAGGTGCTACCTCTCAGGATCGTGAGAATTAAATGACATACCTATAAGTGAAGACATTTCATAGTGCCTAGAATATAGTCACAATTCAATAAATGGTAGGTATTATATGCTATCACATCATCATCACCAACATGCCACTTTATTCCCTCCGCAGTTCATTTCCATTCATAGTGTGTCAACTCCTGTGATGTCTGCACAAATAGCACTCAAACAATTATGTCTTGAATTATCTACCTTTACCCATAGACTTGATGAAATTTCATATATACAGTGTTTTCTTTTTTAAATTTATTATTATACTTACAATTGAGGACACCAGTATTTTTCAAAATGTGGTCCTTAAATCACTGCATTCGAATCACCTGAAGCAGAAAAACTAGGGGTGGTTTCCAGATATCTGTATTTTAGGCAAGTACACAGAAGACTGTTTTGCACACCAACATTTGGGAACCTGTGTTAGTCTACTTTCAATCCCAACCATTTTATCAATGCCCTCACTCTGCCAGTAATTTTTAAGATGGTAAAAGAGATTTATCTTACGACATCCTTAAAGTAACCCATATTTGCAGAGTATAATTCTCTAGAACCTATTGATCAGAATAAATATACATACAATAACTATTATACTACTACTATTATTATTATTATAAAAGTTTAAATCTCCAGGGGAAATACAGAAGGACCAAGTACAAAGTGATAGATAATGAATGAAAGATAATACAATAGATTCAAGCCTCCTCACGTATAGGTACCTTAGGTATTTGAAGAGATAAGAGAGTGAATGCATGCACTTCCCTAAATTGTGAACTCCAAGTAATATAGTTATAGGGGAACTGGCTATTTATTTCCCTGCTTTAATTAGAAGACTGAGTTTGACAATGCACTGCTGTATATGTTGCAAATCCTTTTGAGAATTACATAGACTCTACTTCCTAGAAAAAAGTCAATAAAAATGTGGAAGATAACCAGAATTCATCTTTGTGATAGGACAGACGAGTTTTCTTGGATGACTTACGGAAATCAGAATTGATAATACAAAGCCATACTGTGTATTTCAAAAACATAGCCACTACATGAATATAAATATCTTCCAAGTTGTAGATGAGACTATTGTGCTAGATGGTAATGTACAAGGCATATGCACAAAGCAAATGGCATGCTTTAAAACAAGTGCTGAATCTCTTGCAAGATGAAATATTAGTATTATTTTTATTTTTTAAATTTACTTATTTTTATTATTTATTTATTTTTGGCTGTGTTGGGTCTTCGTTTCTGTGCGAGGGCTTTCTCTAGTTGTGGCAAGCGGGGGCCACTCTTCATTGCGGTGCGCGGGCCTCTCACTGTCGCGGCCTCTCTTGTTGCGGAGCACAGGCTCCAGACGCGCAGGCTCAGTAGCTGTGGCTCACGGGCCTAGCTGCTCCGTGGCATGGGGGATCTTCCCAGACCAGGGCTCGAACCCGTGTCCCCTGCATTAGCAGGCAGATTCTCAACCACTGTGCCACCAAGGAAGCCCCGAAATATTAGTATTATTGATATAGGCCAAGTACCTTTATCACCAAGGTGCCTGTTTATCTCTTTGTTGCCTGTAGTAAAGTGGTATTAGGCATTTCGAAGTGAAGACCAGTGAAGCATTTTACTAAAACTATAATTGCAAAGCTAATTGGAGGTTGCAAATTAAGTGGGAATAGCGTGCACAGTGATGTAGGAATGCCATGGAATCATAGAAATTTACATTTGGGAGGGACCTAGATAATTTCCAGTCCAACCTCCCACCCAGATCATTATATTCTGCTTTAAGTACGTGAATACAGGGGAAATTCTATGTGTTTATCTAGTAAATATTTATATCACGTTCCAGAGACTCTCGTTAAAATAGATAATTGGTTCAAAATACCTTCTCTCATATTTTTTGCCTCCTTGTATTTACTTTCCTAGATGTCAGACCTGGATTCCTGCCCCCAACCTTTGTATTTTCTTTTCTGTGTTGTCACTGAAGCATTGGTTCAGAGATATTTATTTGTTCTGTTAGTACCCACAGACTTCCCAATCACTAATCCAAATTCTTCTGCTGGCTACAAAATAGACTTTATTCAGCGTGTATTCCAACCATGATAGAATTATAAGAATGAAATGGCCTACAGAAGAAGCCATACTGTTCTAGACATGTGATTTTTACTCATGACAAGGGAATAATAACTAACAGGGAGATCTTCAGCCAGTTTCCCTCCTCTGCCATGTACCATCCCACTAGCAAGGTGATGGACTATTGAGAAATGGTCTTTGGAGCTGGCTACCACACTGCAGGCTGCACCTGTCTACTCACCCTGAAAATCTGGCACTGTCTAGATATTTAGTAACGAGAACAGAGATAGAACTGTGACTACTACTTCTTCCCATTTTTGGAAACAATTCTAAACTTTATCAAGGCATAAGACCGATGACGCTTTTTTTAGGTTATCCAAGACCGAAGGAAGGAAGAGGCCCCTTATAACACCTGCCATAAATATCTTAGAACCACCATTTCAATACGATGCTAACCACTCTTCTTCATTTCAGCGGGGCAGATATAAAGGCGCCGCAGGAGCCTGATGGCTCAGCGAACATGTTACGGCAGGATGATGGAAGAGCGCTCCACTATTGTTCTCTCCTGTCCCTTCAGAAATTAAATAATGGATTTCTGACCTCCTGGGTTACAAAAGCGTTGTCTCATCAACAACAAGTTAAAACACTTATCATATTCCAATTGAGAAAATGAAGAATCAGTTTTATACTAAAGATGTTTGTATTCCAAGATGGATTTTGCCAAAATAAAAAAGTTATAATGTATAATGTTATACATTATTATAACAACCCTTTCTAAACTCTTACTGTTGAATGGGACCTTATACCTACTTAAGTTACATAGTTCTGTGTTTGGTTGTTCAATAAAATGAATGAGCACCTGAATGTCCAAAAAAAACCCTTCCTTTTATCAATGCCTTTTCTATTCACTTATTGCAGATTTACATTTTTATCAATAGAATGGGTGGTTTACCTTTTGCCATTGGAGTACATTATGGTGGTCACTACGGAAGGCTGGTAGTGTAGACCTAGGGGAATAAAAAGGTTTGGGTCAATGTGGGTGAATATAGTGATTAGTTGCTGTGCAGAGGGGACATAAACTTCATTGTCAAAGTTGTTTGTAATTGTATTTAAATTCTGGCTGTAGGATATAATTGAGCAAGAAAATAAAGAGTTGAAAGAAAGGAATGAGAGGTTTTTCTACCCCTATGACCTCTCTTTCCCACCACTTCCCTCACTTGAGACATCTCCAGCAAATTCGTAAGTTTTAGCAGCCTGCCTAAAGCTTTTTGCTAAGTAGACAAGAACCTTCCTGGGATGTCAGCCGACCTGGTGGATCTACCACTACTCTGCTCCAACCCTTCCTCTCTCTCATTTCAACAGGCTAGCCACACTCTGAATACGTGCAATATCTGAAGGTGACCTCTGACCAGCCCTTCACTAGGATGTCATCCTGGAAGATTTTGCCAACGCCCCTGAGCAGCCCTGTGAGCACTTACTATATGAATAACTCTTTACTACCTACAAAAAGTAGCAAAAGAGAAGGAAGAACTGGCCTTTCCTCTAAGATGCTTTCGACAGTTGAAAATCTAAAACACACAATCCTGGGAATTCTCTGGCAGTCCAGTGGTTAGGACTTGGGGCTTTCACTGCCAGGGCCCCAGGTTCAGTCTCTGGTTGGGGAACTAAGATCCCACAAGCCATGCGGCGTGGCAAAAAATAAAATAAATAAAAAAATAAAATAAAACACACAATTCTGACATAGCTTAAGGAGAATTGCATAGTAGCATGCCAACAAAGGCAAACTGTCGTGTACTATTGATGTGATAAGAGGACATAGCAAAAAATTGGAAATAATAAAATATCTATAATAGTTTGTTAAATAAGTCATGGCATGTCCATATAATAGAACACTATGCAACCATAAAAATTATGACAAAGACAAGTAACTATTGACATGGAAATATATCCATGCCATATGAAGTGAAAAATTAGATTTCCAAGAAGTATGCATTGCACACTAAAATCTCTGTTCAAGAAATAATATTTATATTCATGGGAAATATGCACAATAAAATATGAACAGTGGTTATTTCTAGGTGTGGGTTTGTGCATGACCTTTATTTTTCATCTTTATGTTTTTCTTTATGTTTGGAATTTCTTTGCAATTTGTATATATATTATAAAATGGAAAATGAATAAAGTTACTCTAAAAAAGTTATAGTGAGGGAATGAATGACAGATGGCTTCCCAGATAAAGAAATCATGTTGCACTAAGACCTACAGTGATTTTTGAAAGAGTTGGTGGCTGTGGATTGGAAGAAAGAAGAGTGGAAAATTGTTTAGATGGGAAGACCATCATGAGATGAGGAAGAAAAGTACTAGCTGACTGTAAGGCAATGAAAGTTGAGTGTTTGGACTGAAGCAGAGAGAACAAGGGACACCCTTGGAGCTTCACTCCTCCAAGCTTCTGCACTTGCTCTTCCCACTACCTGAAAAGCCTTCTTCCGCTGACGAAGTCATTTTTCAAGCTTGAGTAACTTGAGTAACTCTTGATCCAGCTTGAGTAACTCTTCCTCTTTGAAGTTTCCTTTTTGACTCAGGCTTTGGTTTTTGCTCCCACTGTGCCCCATCCATGCCTGTACTATTGCACAGAATGCACTGTATTGCACTGATTAATTTTTAATTTGTTTAAACCATTTCCATTAAATAGCAAGCTCCATGAGGTACGTAAGGGGCTTATTTTTCTTGAACACAGCCTTGTCATACAATAGCTGTACAAGACATATGTGTGCAGGATTGACTTGAATTGAACTGAATTGAATTGAAACAGTTTGGGAGAAGGATGAGTTAACAGAGAGCCTTAAAAGTAAGGCTGAAGAGTTGGGTGTGATATAATTCTAATATAGAGGTTTTAAGCCTATATCTCTTTGGTACATGAGGATGCTTCTAGCAGATGGATAAAAAGAAAGCATTATCGTTCTTCCAACCATGTTCACCAGAAGTTAGAGTTGGCAGTTCTGGGAAGTCTGTTGATGGACAATGGCCATTTAATAATCCACCAAAGGGCAAAATCATCTTATGTAGTACAGGTTGTAGATTCCTGATAAAGACAGAACAATGGGTGGATGACCAATGTTAAAGTATTTTCAACAAGTTTCTTTGATCTCATATAACTCCAGTCTTATGCCCAGAAGCCTCAATGACAATATATGTAGCACTTTTACAATGTTGTCACAGTAATTGTCTTATTTTTCCTGATAATGTGTTTTACTCATTTTTAAGATCATAATGCAAAGAGAATTATACCTTAATGTTGACCTAATGAACAAGATGTTTTTAAGATGGTAGATATGGTTCAATCAGACCAAGTATTATCTAGTGCTTTATCTAATTTTTAGATAACTTGGTCAAACAGTTGTCTTAAGAAAAAATATTTCAGATTCTTTATCCTCCACTATGCCACCCTTGATATCTGATCATCCTGGCCTGCCTTTAACAAGAATCCAGGAAGCCAGAGAGCAGTGAGAGTCTGGTGCCTTGCTGTGATATAGAAACTGTCTGGGTCCTGGAACCAAGATGGCAGAGTAGAAGGACGTGCTCTCACTCCCTCTTGCGAGAACACCAGAATCACAACTAGCTGCTGGACAATCATCGACAGGAAGACACTGGAACTCAGCAAAAAAGACACCCCACATCTAAAGACAAAGGAGAAGCCACAATGAGATGGTAGGAGGGGCGCAATCACAGTAAAATCAAATCCCATAACTGCTGGGTGGGTGGCTCACAGACTGGAGAACACTTATACCACAGAAGTCCACCCACTGGAGTGAAGGTTCTGGGCCCCATGTCAGGTTCCCAACCTGGGGGTCCGGCAACGGGAGGAGGAATTCCTAGAGAATCAGACTTTGAAGGCTAGTGGGATTTGATTGCAGGACTTCGACAGGACTGGGGGAAACAGAGACTCCACTCTTGGAGGGCACACACAAAGTAGTGTGTGCATCGGGACCCAGGGGAAGGAGCAGTGACCCCAGGGGAGACTGAACCAGACCTACCTGCTAGTGTTGGAGGGTCTCCTGCAGAGGTGGGCGGTGGCTGTGGCTCACCATAGGGACAAGGACACTGGCAGCAGAAGTTCTGGGAAGTACTCCTCTGGCCCTCCCAGAGTCTGCCATTAGCCCCACCAAAGAGCCCAGGTAGGCTCCAGTGTTGGGTTGCCTCAGGCCAAACAACCAACAGGGAGGGAACCCAGCCCCACCCATCAACAGTCAAGTGGATTAAAGTTTTACTGAGTTCTGCCCACCAGAGCAACAGTCAGCTCTACCCACCACCAGTCCCTCCCATCAGGAAACTTGCATAAGCCTCTTAGATAGCCTCATCCACCAGAGGGCAGACAGCAGAAGCAAGAAGAACTACAATCCTGCAGCCTGTGGAACAAAAACCACATTCACAGAAAGACAGACAAGATGAAAAGGCAGAGGGCTATGTACCAGATGAAGGAACAAGATAAAACCCCAGAAAAACAACTAAATGAAGTGGAGATAGGCAACCTTCCAGAAAAAGAATTCAGAATAATGATAGTGAAGATGATCCAGGACCTCGGAATAAGAATGGAGGCAAAGATTGAGAAGATGCAAGAAATGATTAACAAAGACCTAGAAGAATTAAAGAACAAACAAACAGAGATGACCAATACAATAACTGAAATGAAAACTACACTAGAAGGAATCGATAGCAGAATAACTGAGGCAGAAGAACAGATAAGTGACCTGGAAGATAGAATGGTGGAATTCACTGCTGAGGAACAGAACAAAGAAAAAAGAATGAAAAGAAATGAAGACAGCCTAAGAGACCTCTGGGACAACATTAAATGCAACAACATTCACATGATAGGGGTCCCAGAAGGAGAAGAGAGAGAGAAAGGACCCAAGAAAATATTTGAAGACATGATAGTCGAAAACTTCCCTCACATGGGAAAGGAAATAGCCAACCAAGTCCAGGAAGCGCAGAGAGTCCCATACAGGATAAACCCAAGGAGAAGCACGCCAAGACACATAGTAATCAAATTGGCAAAAATTAAAGACAAAGAAAAATTATTGAAAGCAGCAAGGGAAAAATGACAAATAACATACAAGGGAACTCCCATAAGGTTAACAGCTGATTTCTCAGCAGAAACTTTACAAGCCAGAAGGGAGTGGCATGATATACTTAAAGTGATGAAAGGGAAGAACCTACAACCAAGATTACTCTATCCGGCAAGAATCTCATTCATATTCAATGGAGAACTCAAAAGCTTTACAGACAAGCAAAAGCTAAGAGAATTCAGCACCACCAAACCAGCTCTACAACAAATGCTAAAGGAACTTCTCTAAGTGGGAAACACAAGAGAAGAAAAGGACCTACAAAAACAAACCCAAAACAATTAAGAAAATGGTCATAGGAACATACATATCAATAATTACCTTAAACGTGAATGGATTAAATGCTCCAACCAAAAGACACAGGCTTGTTGAATGGATACAAAAACAAGACCCATCTATATGCTGTCTACAAGAGACCCACTTCAGACCTAGGGACACATTCAGACTGAAAGTGAGGGGATGGAAAAAGATATTCCATGCAAAAGGAAATCAAAAGAAAGCTGGAGTAGCAATACTCATATCAGATAAAATAGACTTTAAAATAAAGAAAGTTACAAGAGGCAAGGAAGGACACTACATAATGATCAAGGGATCAATCCAAGAAGATATAACAATTATAAATATATATGCACCCAACATAGGAGCACCTCAATACATAAGGCAACTGCTAACGGCTATAAAAGAGGAAATCGACAGTAACACAATAATAGTGGGGGACTTTAACACCTCACTTACACCAATGGACAGGTCATTCAAAATGAAAATAAATAAGGAAACAGAAGCTTTAAATGACACAACAGACCAGACAGATTTAATTGATATTTAGATTTGGATAGACATTCCATCCAAAAACAGCAGATTACACTTTCTTCTCCAGTGTGCATAGAACATTCTCCAGGATAGATCACATCCTGGGTCACAAATCAAGCCACAGTAAATTTAAGAAAATTGAAATCATATCAAGCATCTTTTTCTGACCACAATGCTATGAGGTTAGAAATGAATTACAAGGAAAAAAATGTAAAAAAGACAAACACATGGAGGCTAAACAATACGTTACTAAATAACCAAGAGATCACTGAAGAAATCAAAGAGGAAATCAAAAAATACCTAGAGACAAATGACAATGAAAACACGATGATCCAAAACCTATGGGATGCAGCAAAAGTGGTTCTAAGAGGGAAGTTTATAGCTATACAAGCCTACCTCAAGAAACAAGAAAAATCTCAAATAAACAATCTAACCTTACACCTAAAGGAACTAGAGAAAGAAGAACAAACAAAACCCAAAGTTAGCAGAGGGAAAGAAATCATAAAGATCAGAGTAGAAATAAATGAAATAGAAACAAAGAAAACAATAGCAAAGATCAATAAAACTAAAAGCTGGTTCTTTGAGAAGATAAAGAAACTTGTTAAACCATTAGCCAGACTCATCAAGAAAAAGAGGGAGAGGACTCATATCAATAAAATCAGAAATGAAAAAGGAGAAGTTACAACAGACACCGCAGGAATACAAAGCATCCTAAGAGACTACTACAAGCAACTATGCCAATAAAATGGACAACCTGGACGAAATGGACAAATTCTTAGAAAGGTATAACCTTCCAAGACTGAACCAGGAAGAAACTGAAAATATGAACAGACCAATCACAAGTAATGAAATTGAAACTGTGATTAAAAATCTTCCAACAAACAAAAGTCCAGGACCAGATGGCTTCACAGGTGAATTCTATCAAACATTTAGAGAAGAGCTAACACCCATCCTTCTCAAACTCTTCCAAAAAATTGCAGAGGAAGGAACACTCCCAAACTCATTCTATGAGGCCACCATCACCCTGATACCAAAACCAGACAAAGATTTCACAGAAAAAGAAAACTACAGGCCAATATCACTGATGAACATAGATGCAAAAATCCTTAACAAAATACTAGCAAACAGAATCCAACAACACATTAAAAGGATCATACACCACGATCAAGTGGGATTTATCCCAGGGATGCAAGGATTCTTCTATATACGCAAATCAATCAATGTGATACACCATATTAACAAATTGAAGAATAAAAACCATATGATCATCTCAATAGATGCAGAAAAAGCTTTTGACAAAATTCAACACCCATTTCTGATAAAAACTCTCCAGAAAGTGGGCATAGAGGGAACCTACCTCAACATAATAAAGGCCATATATGACAAACCCACAGCAAACATCATTCTCAATGGTGAAAAACTGAAAGCATTTACTCTAAGACCGGGAACAAGACAAGGATGTCCACTCTCACCACTATTAATCAACATAGTTTTGGAAGTCCTAGCCATGGCAATCAGAGAAGAAAAAGAAATAAAAGGAATACAAATTGGAAAAGAAGAAGTAAAACTGTCACTGTTTGCAGATGACATGATACTATACATAGAGAATCCTAAAGATGCCACCAGAAAAGTACTAGAGCTAATCAATGAATTTGGTAAAGTTGCAGGATACAAAATTAATGCACAGAAATCTCTTGCATTCCTATACACTAATGATGAAAAGTCTGAAAGAGAAATTAAGAGAACACTCCCATTTACCACTGCAACAAAAACAATAAAATACCTAGGAATAAACCTAGGGAGACAAAAGACCTGTATGCAGAAAACTATAAGACACTGATGAAAGAAATTAAAGATGATACCAACAGATGGAGAGATATACCATGTTCTTGGATTGGAAGAATCAATATTGTGAAAATGACTATACCACCCAAAGCAATCTACAGATTCAATGCAATGCCTATCAAATTACCAATGGCATTTTTTACAGAACTAGAACAAAAAAATCTTAAAATTTGTATGGAGACACAAAAGACCCCGAATAGCCAAAGCAGTCTTGAGGGAAAGAAACGGAGCTGGAGGAATCAGACTCCCTGACTTCAGACTATACTACAAAACTACAGTAATCAAGATAATATTTTACTGGCACATGGGGCTTCCCTGATGGCGCAGTGGTTGAGAATCTGCCTGCCAATGCAGGGGACACCAGGTTCGAGCCCTGGTCTGGGAAGATCCCACATGCCGTGGAGCAATTAGGCCCGTGAGCCACAATTACTGAGCCTGCACGTCTGGAGCCTGTGCTCCGCAACAAGAGAGGCTGCAATAGTGAGAGGCCCGCGCACCGCGATGAAGAGTGGCCCCCGCTTGCCACAACTAGAGAAAGTCCTCACACAGAAACGAAGACCCAACTCAGCCATAAATAAATAAATAAATAAATAAAAATTAAAAAAAGAAAAAAGAAAAAAAAATATTTTACTGGCACAAAAACAGAAACATAGATCAATGGAACAAGATAGAAAGCCCAGGGACAAACCCACGCACCTATGGTCAACTAATCTATGACAAAGGAGGCAAGGATATACAATGGAGAAAAGACAGTCTCTTCAATAAGTGGTGCTGGGAAAACTGGACAGCTACACGTAAAAGAATGAAATTAGAACACTCCCTAACACCATACACAGAAATAAACTCAAAATGAATTCGAGACCTAAATGTAAGACTGGACACTATAAAACTCTTAGAGGAAAACATAGGAAGAACACTCTTTGACATAAATCACAGCAAGATCTTTTTTGATCCACCTCCTAGAGTAATGGAAATAAAAACAAAAATAAACAAATAGGACCTAATGAAACTTAAAAGCTTTTGCACAGCAAAGGAAACCACAAACAAGACGAAAAGACAACCCTCAGAGTGGAAGAAAATATTTGCAAACGTATCAACGGACAAAGTATTAATCTCCAAAATATACAAACAGCTCATGCAGCTCAATATTATAAAAACAAACAACCCAGTCCAAAAATGGGCAGAAGACCTAAATAGACATTTCTCCCAAGATGACATACAGATAGCCAAGAAGCACATGAAAAGCTGCTCAACATCACTAATTATTAGAGAAATGCAAATCAAAACTACAATGAGGTATCACCTCACACCAGTTAGAATGGGCATCATCAGAAAATCTACAAACAACAAATGCTAGAGAGGCTATGGAGAAAAGGGAACCCTCTTGCACTGTTGGTGGGAATGTAAATTGATACAGTCACTATGGAGAACAGTATGGAGGTTCCTTAAAAAACTAAAAATAGAATTACCATATGATCCAGCAATCCCACTACTGGGCATATACCCAGAGAAAACCATAATTCAAAAAGACACATGCACCCCAATGTTCACTGCAGCACTATTTACAATAGCCAGGACATGGAAGCAACCTAAATGCCCACTGACAGACGAATGGATGAAGAAGATGTGGTACATGTATACAGTGGAATATTACTCAGCCATAAAAAGGAACGAAATTGGGTCGTTTGTAGAGACGTGGATGGATCTAGAGACTGTCATACAGAGTGAAGTAAGTCAGAAAGAGAAAAACAAATATCGTATATTAATGCATATATGTGGAACCTAGAAAAATGGTACAGATGAACCAGTTTGCAGGGCAGAAATTGAGACACAGATGTAGAGAACAAACATATGGACACCAAGGGGGGAAAGCGGCGGGGGGGTGGTGGTGGTGGTGTGATGAATTGGGAGATTGGGATTGACACGTATACACTGATGTGTATAAAATTGATGACTAATAAGAACCTGCTGTATAAAAAAATAAATAAAATTAAATTAAAAAATTTAAAAAAAAGAAAAAATATTTCATTTAAGATTATAATATCATTTAATTTTATTCAAGAGAAAATAGTTCTACCTGTAATCCCTCCCAAAGGGATGGTTTGTTCAAACTGAACTATTTTTATATACAATTACCAACGTTGATAAAGTTCAAAGTAAACTCAGTCTCTTTCCTTTAATTCTGCGTCTTTAATTCCTTTGGTGCTTTGTTGTACAAGGAGAAAAATGTACTCGTTTAATTATTCTACATACAAGTGAGTTTTCATGCTGTTCATCTACTTTCCACACACTCATTTTCCACCGCAGGTACATAGTTCGCTGACACTGTGAGCCATCCAATAACCAATGACAACTGCGTGAGTTCTACAAAAATGTCTCCAAAATTCCTCTTCAGGGTAAAAATAATGCAACTGTTTCTTTTTATAAATTTATTTTTTTATATTTATTTTTGGCTGCGTTGGGTCTTCATTGCTGCATGCGGGCTTTCTCTAGTTGCGGCAAGCAGGGGCTACTCTTCGTTGCAGCGCGCAGGCTTCTCATTGCAGTGGCGTCTCCTGTTGCAGGGCACGGGCTCTAGGCGCACAGGCTTCAGTAGTTGTGGCACGTGGGCTCAGTAGTGGTGGCTTGCAGGCTCTAGAGCTCAGGCTCAGTAGTTGTGGCACATGGGCTTAGTTACTCCGCGGCAGGTGGGATCTTCCCAGACCAGGGCTCGAACCCGTGTCCCTTGCATTGGCAGGCGGATTCTTAACCACTGCGCCACCAGGGAAGCCCCAATGCAACTGTTCCTTGAACATTGTATCTGTTTTTAGGAACCATGACCTAGATATCAACAAAATGGGAAGGTTTTTTCTCAGCGAAGGCAGATTTGCTGTGATGGATTCCTATTCAACATTCAGTTTCAAGATGTGAAGCAAATTACTGTTTCTTTGGTATCTTTCCTCTAAGTAGTTAAAACACATTTAATTGTGCTCTTTCTATATTCTGAGATTATTTTGTGTTCACTTTAAAAGAAAGGGAAATATAACTAAACCCCTCCATCAGTGAAGTCTAGCAATGATTTGTGCTATGAGCAGAACATTTCTTGGCAAAGCCTCACATTATTACCTGCTCCAAGAAAGAATGAAGCAGAGGAATATATATCAGTATTTATTGGCACGAATTTTTAAGTAATAAATAAATAAGCAAACAAACAAATTTTGTTTTGAATTTCTCTGCTAAAGGATAATGATAAGCTAAAGCAGGAACTTGGTCTCTTTGGCATCTTCATAACCATTTTACCTATTACAAGCCCCTTTCAATAATGGCACAGACATTAATGGACATTGAGTATCTATTATGCGCAAGTATACTGCCCCCTATTGTTTACTTACTGCCTTTCCTCTGGGGCTTTCAAAGCAGCTAATCCTCACTCCATCCCTGTAAATCCCTTCTCTTGCCAGATGGAGAAGCTGAGGCTACAGATTGAGCGCCATAGGATTTTAAAGGCAAAAATATGGTGCCTATTGGGAATTTTTGCTCCCTGCTCTGGAAATGAATGCATTTAATCCTGTTAGATTGTTTATTTTCTTGGGAAGGAAATGGTGAAGAGGAAAAAAATCCTAGGCCATCCTGAAAACAGAATGACGAGGCTGCTTATCTTCTCCACTCAGTGTGCATTTGTCCCAAGGCAGCTGCTAATTTGGGGTAATTGAGACAGAAGAGGTCACAACCGGGGTGAAGCATGGAGATGAGAGTCCAGAACATAGCTTTAGTTTTTGCAAAAGGGAAAAGTATGTCAAATAATCAGGCTGAGTCCTCCTCAGAGCCTCAAATCCCTGTCACATCAGAACAATACCAAACAGGGAGGAGTGGAGGTGGTTTTATTAGAATCTACTTCTGGCAAGTGATTGAATATGTTAATGCATAACCATGACAGCTGATACAGTGAAGCAGTATATGTCTAATGCCTGCTTTGGAGGGTGTCTCACCAGAATTCAGTTAATCCTATGATGCCTGCTTGAGAGCAATTTGATACAGAGTTTAAAAGAAAGAGAGAGAGAGAGACTATAAAATGCCCAGTTATGGAAGATAGAAAACAAACCCTGGTGGATTCATGGAAGGAACTCTTCTGAGATCCTCATGTTAATTTTTAAAATTAATACTTTTAAATACTTCTATGGAGATATAATTGGCACACAATAGATATAGATACAGATATGATGTACAACTTGATAAGTTTCAACATATTATATATCGGTGAAACCATTACCACAATCAAGATAATAAACACATCCATCATTCTCATGTCCCTTCGTGGCCCCTGGATATACGATTTTCTCTCTCTTGGATAAATGCTTAGCAGTGGAATGGATGGGTCATATGATATGTGTACATTTAACTTTTTAAGAAACTGCTAAACTGTTTTCCAAAGTGATTTTTCTCCTTTTACATTCCCACCAGCAGTGCAGAGAGTTCCAGTTGTTCCACATCTTCACCTGCATTTAGTATGGTCAGCCTTTTTAATTTTAGCAGTTCTGACAAGAGTGTAGTGGTATCTCATTGTAGTTTTGAAGCACAACCCAAATGATCAGTGACGCTGAGCATCTTTTCATGTGCTCGTTCGGCATTTATATATCTTACTTACTGGATTGTCCGAGCGAGTCTTGTGTCCACTTTTTAATTGCGTTGTTTTCTTATTATTGAGTTTTGAGAGTTCTTTATATATTCTGGGTATATGTTCTTTATATATTTGGGGTACAAGTCCTTTTTTGAAGAAATTCACAAACTGATTCTAACATTCATATGGAAATGCAACATCTCCAGATTAGCCAAACAACTTTGAGAAAGAACAAAGCTGGAAGATCAGCCAATCAGCACTACCTGATTTCAAGACATTATAAAGCTATGTAATCAAGACAGTGTGGTCAGAGTGTAAAAATAGACAAATAGACCAACAGAACAGAATTCAGAGGCCAGAAATAGACCCATACATATATACAACCAGCTTTTGACAAAGGTGCAAAGGCAATCCAATGGAACAATTGGATATGCATATGCAAAAAGTATTAACTTCAATCCATATCTTGAACCACATACCAAAGTAACCTCAAAATAGATCACAGACCTAAACATAAACATAAAACCAACACTGGCTACATATCATGTGGGCCCAATGCAAAATGAAAATGCGGGTCCCCTTGTTCAGAAATTACTGAGAATTTCAAAATGCTAATAGCAGAGCATTAAACCAAGCATGGGGCCCTTCTATGCGCAGGACCCTGTGTGACTGAATAAGTTGCAGGACTGTGAAACCAACCCTACCTAAAAATTATAAAACTTCCAGAAGAAAACATAGGAGAAAACCTTTGTTACCTTGGGTTATGCAAAGATTTCTTAGATAGATACAATACCAAAAGCATGATCCCTAAAAGAACAAATTGATTAACTGAACATCATCAAAATTAAAAACTTCTGCTCTCAAAAGATTGAATGAATGAAAAGACAAGCCACAAACTGGGAGGAACTATTTACCAAAAATAATAATAAATGTTAACATTTTTTGCACACATTATATGCCAGACACTGTTCTAAAAACTTTATATAAGTTTGCATATTTATTATAAATACCTTATGAAGTAGATAGTTTTACCTTCATTTCATATATAAAGGCACAAGAATTTAAGAATCCAGCTTAATGATATAAAACTAGTAAATCAAGGAGCCAAAACTGGAGCCCAGGCTGATTTTGAGCCCATGTTCTTGATGTCTCTTAAGGTAAAAACAAATGACACCTCTGTCTTCTCATTTTCTGTCCTTAATCTGTCTGAGGAGAGCTTTTAAAAAAATCACCTACATCTTATTTCAACAGACTACCTTTCAAAACTCCTGAAGTTGGCATTTTTGATGGCCACAACTGCCCAGCTATGTTCAGTATATAAAGTCCTCTTCCTATAAGCCTTTTCCAAGACTGGGCAAACCAAGAGGTTATCAGCGTTTCCGGGACCGGTATCAGCAGTCCAAGGGTAGCACGAGTAAGTCTGTAATGCTTAGTACCAGATAAAGCAGCCTTGAGTTTGAATTGCCTCATTGCCCAATTTAGTCTCTTGGAGCAAGGGACATTCCTGCAGCAGAGTACATAGTGGTTTCTCATGCCCGGAAAGAATGCATGTGCCTTGTTCAGTGACCACTTACATCCAGAGAGGGACCAAGGCATGGGAACGCTCATGTTTATCTGTGTGCCTGAGCCCACCCACTGTTTCACTGCAGGCCATGGAGAAAGAAGTATCAAGTCCTAAAAAGGCATTTGGGCTGAATAGCACAATATGCTTGGATACCCTTGCTTCATGTAAACACAGGGCGATTGTGAATTCTAAGAGCCTGGGTGTTGCAGTTCAGGGAGGGTCTGATTAGCATCTAGAAAGCATCCCCAGAAAGGGCTGCAGACCCCTTTGTCTGGAGGAGGGGTATACACATGACTCTGGTCACCAGGACTCCCTAGCAATTCTCCTATGAATATTTCACCCCCGTTTCCCATTGAGGTATATTTTGGGAGTCTCTAGCACTTTCATGGCAAAGGGCTTTTGGCTAGCCTGCCTTACTTTTACAAGCGCGAGGGAAGCAGTTTGAAGTAAAAGGAAGAGTCGTGGGAAACTGAATTTCTTTTTCTACACGGCAGAAATAATGTCGCTTGTAAGGTTTTTCCAAAAGCTGGCAAGTGCTGAGTAACCTCTTGTTTTGAACTATCAGTGCCTGGAGTCTTTCGTGACTTCAGCTTTGACGTCATATAAGTGACTGTGTCTAAAAATCAAAAACATAACGCTGTGTAGCTCCTAGGACTCTCGTTTCCTGGGCCAAAAAGCACAGGATGTATACCTTCTTTCCACTGTATCGCGTTTTATGTAGAACTCTGATTTTTTTTTAATATCTTCCTGCCTTCCCACCTTCACAAAGAGGGATACAATAACTGATTCTACCGTATCCTCTGCTGGCAGGATTTGGAGATCACATTTTTCCTGGGTGTTCTTGATCATGTGGCCAGAGTACATTCCTTTAACTTACCCCCCAGAGTCCCACAGTCAGAAAGACTGAGTCACACACAGAGCAACCCCCAAAAAACTTGAAACTTTGGTATCTGGCACTGCCCACACCCAGGGCATGACTCTCTGAGGTGTCACCAAGTCCAGAAAGATGGATATGACTGTCCCTTTGTGTCACCTATTTCAAACTTAAATTTTAATTTTAAGCAACCTAGGACATGTAAAGTTCTGAAGTGTGAGTGTGCCCTGGGCATATTAGCATACTTACATTTTGCCAAACAGAGAATCATCTTAGGTTTTAAATTTTGGAGCAGTTTTTAAACTCTAGGAAGGAGGGGAAAAAAATCAATGGAACAAAACATCTGTACATATATCCTTTTATTATTATCACCTATGCTGATGTGATTGGCTCCAGGGGAACAGCTTACACCCAGCAGGGCTCCCTTGCCCAGCTTTCTATCTAAATTGACAATATTCACTCTGTGTGTATTTATATCAATTTAAGCCTGTATAAAACTATGCCTGTATTTAGAAGAGAGCCTTCTTTTGGGTTTTCTAATTCTGCGTTTCTTGATAAGTGTGTATGTAGACCGTCTAGGTATGCTCATGAGTAAATGAGACTGTCACTCGCTTTCAAACAATTATCAGAGGCCTTAACGCATAAGGATTAGGGGAGAGGAGGGTTGTTGCATCTACCTGTGAAACCAGAATTAAAAAGGTCACTCCTCACTTCATCAGGAAAAAGGAATGTGCTCTGGGGAAATAGCAATGCAATAGTCATAAAGTACCCACGTGGTTAAACAAAATTCCTGCCTGATTCAGGTATTTCAGTTCTGGGAAGGAAGGGAGGGTTTCCTTACAGAGGGTAGACAAGAAAAAATGAGGTCCATATCTCTTTCTTTCAATTATCTATAAAAATGAAGGCATCAATCCGTATTATGTACATAAATTAAGAAAATTCTTGAGTTAATTCATCTCCTAGCTTGTCTAAAGGTGGGAGGTTTGCAGGGTAAAGGCACACAAAATTCATGTCCCCACTGACAGAGAGTTTTTATGCTCATTTCTTATCTGAAGGGCTCAAGTTTTTCTTGCAGAGTACACACAAGGCCCTATCAAAGTTCATTGTGCAATTTTGTTTTGAGCCATTGAAGGACAGCTTTCCCATTAGAAATCTAACACAGAAACGTCTTTAATTAGCAGACTTTTCTGCAGGGTGGGGCCCAAGCAGGACTCCAGGGACTGGAAGTGTGAATTTTAATGCTTCGTTGCAAAAGGAGGAGATTCTGGACATTCTCAGTATCTTATTTAAAGCGGGGTACGTGAAGCAGGGCATTAATGGCCTACATTAAGTTACAAGTATGAATTTTACATAAAACAGATTAATATTATATGTCATGGTGAAATTTTAAATACTCCGTGCCCATGCATTTTTAATATTTACGTGCTCTAATTTAATGCTGAAGGCAATTGCATTTCTTGAGCCCACTTTTGCATCTAGATGGGTAAAAGAAAAACCCTACGACGTTTTGGTTTTACTTATACGTCCCTTCACCAAAAATCTGCATTTGGCCTTCTTTTTCTCTTTTTTTATCCCCCCCCTAAGCTTTAACGTTTTAAAAACAGGAACAGAAAGCCTCCGCATTCCATTCCATCATTATGGTTTCGGCAATTGTGAAAAGGCGAATAAAGAAATGGAGGGGGAAAATAGAGAGAAGAACGAACGTGCCTTCTTGAACAGCGTCCTTCTTAAGGCGCTGGAATCCCAGGGATGGAGTGACGGGTGGCGTAGGGTCCCTGGGTGCCGCGCTGTTCGGAGTGACAGAAGAGCCTCGACCAGGGCCCAGCGCTCCCTCAGCCGCCTAAGCCGGGGGGAGAGTGAATTCCAGCCGCACATTCCCGCAGTTCTATCGCAGGAACTTCTCCCTCTCTTTTCCCCTCCCTAAGGCACACACCAGCCTGGCCCGACTCCCACCCAGCTCTCTTTTCTCAGAGCCCCCACCCACGGCGTTGACGGAATGGAGTGCCCTTCCCATTGGCCCGAGCGCCATTCCCTGAGGTGGCACCGTCCGCCTGATTGGCTGGCCACTCCCGAACCCCGCCCACCCCTCCACTCGGGTTGCCCAGCTCCCGCCCCCCAGCATCTCCCGGAGCCCCAGCCCCCGTCGCCTCCCTCCGCGCACCCGCTCGCGAGCCCAGCGCGGCTCTGCTCCCTCGCCCGGCGACACGGCCAACGCGCTGGCCCCGCCCCCGTGGCGCGCGGCTTATAAATACAGCTGCGCGGCGGGCCGTGCGAGAGCGTAGCGGAGGCGTGGTTGTGAGTCGGTTCTCGGAGCTGGGAAACCTCGGGCTCGGGGGAGCGCAGCGGCGGGGGTCGGGTTGGAGGTCCGAAGGGAGTGACTAGGAAACCCAGTGGGCTGCTTTCCTTACGGTGCTTTTGATTTTTCTTGCCTTCTGGTCTCGGCCGAGTGTCGCCCATTGAGCAGAGATCCCCTCGCAAAAACCCGGAGCGACCCTCCCGTCAATTGTTGGGCGCGGAATCGCCGAGAGCTTCGCGGTGCCCCGAGCGCGGACGAAGCGCGCGGGGCGCGAAGGCAAGGGGAGCGGAGCCGGTCGCGGGCGGGGGCCTGGAGCTTGCCTGCCTCCCTCGCTCGCCCCACCGGGTCCGCTCGCGCAGGGCGCGCGCGATGAAGGCGGTGAGCCCGGTGCGCCCCTCGGGCCGTAAGGCGCCGTCGGGCTGCGGCGGCGGGGAGCTGGCGCTGCGCTGCCTGGCCGAGCACGGCCACAGCCTGGGCGGGTCGGCGGCCGCGGCGGCCGCGGCGGCGGCAGCGCGCTGCAAGGCGGCCGAGGCGGCGGCCGACGAGCCGGCGCTCTGCCTGCAGTGCGATATGAACGACTGCTACAGCCGCCTGCGGAGACTGGTGCCCACCATCCCGCCCAACAAGAAAGTGAGCAAAGTGGAGATCCTGCAGCACGTTATCGACTACATCCTGGACCTGCAGCTGGCGCTGGAGACGCACCCGGCTCTGCTGAGGCAGCCGCCGCCGCCGGCGCCGCCGCACCACCCGGCCGGGACCTGTCCGGCAGCGCCGCCGCGGACCCCGCTCACAGCGCTCAACACCGACCCGGTGAGAGGCCGGCTGCCGGCCCGGGGCGGACCCCGTCGGAGTCCAGGAGGGCGGTGGCGGGGTGGTGGGACGCGGGCGCTCCCTTTTCCTCGGGGCAGGGTCGAGAGTGACAATTGCACCCTCCCGCTCCTCCGGCGCCGGGGGCCGCCAGCGGCGGGCTGGGTGCAGCGAGCGCAGGCCGGGTGAACGCGCGGGGCGGGACTAGGGTTGTGCGCACCGTGAGCTGTCAGGTCCAGCCTGTGCCCGGGGAAAGGGGCGTCCCCAGGGCTGTAGGCCGGGGTGGGGGCGTCGGCGGGCCAGCCTGGGTTCCGAGAACGAATCGAGGAAGACCGTGGCGAGTGTGTTGTTCGTGCCTGCTCACCTTTCCTTTGGTGTTCGTTGCTGTTCCAGGCCGGCGCGGTGAACAAGCAGGGCGACAGCATTCTGTGCCGCTGAGCTTAGCTGCCCAGGTGAGCGCGCGTTTCTTTTCTCGTGTGGCCGGTCGCCAGAGACGCCAGTCCCCGGCGCCTTCCGGTGCCAGCCACAGCGGCGTTCTTTGCCTCCAGCATTTCTGAGGGCAAATTCCCAAGGAGGTGGACACCCCTTCTCTTTCCCTGCCACCCGGTTAGTAAGTGAAGCCGTACTTAGTTTCAGCAACTGGGGATTCACTCTAAATGGAGACGGATCAGCTCACGCTCCCGCCACCCCCCGTGCCGCCCCCAGCGACCGGCGGGCTCTAACTGTCCTCTCTCCGCCGAGGGAGGGTACCCTCGTGGGCGTGGTGCCCAATGGCCCCGCCGCGCACTCTGACACCCACGAAAGAGGACGCAGGCAGGGCCCGGGAGTGGATCCCCTCTACGGGCTTCCCGGGGGCCCGCAGCTGCCTGCTCGGCGCCTGGCCGGGCGGCGAACTGCGAGTGTAGTCTGACCCGGTGGTTTGTTTTGGGTTGTTGATCAAGCATGTCTTGAGTTTGGTCGGTGGCGCCAGTTAGTCTGCAGCGGGAAGGTTCACACACCCCCTCTATTCATTCCTCTTCCACAGGTGTGCGGCCGCCTGAGCCCGAGCCAGGAGCGCAAGAAAGGGAGGGGGAAGAGCAGAAGTTAGAGGAAAAGCCACCGGAGGAAAGGAAAAAAACATCAGCAAATCCTAGAAACGTTTCACTCGTCATTCCAAGAGAGGGAGGGAAGAAAAATAAAACTTTCATCCTTTTTTTTTTTTGCACGTTCATAAACATTCTACATACGTATTCTGTTTTGTTTCGTTTATAATCGCTGTAAATTGTACATTTCTGTGTTTTTTGGAGGTGCAGTTAAACTTCTTAAGCTTAAGTGTGACAGGACTGATAAAAGATAAAGAGCAAATCCGACTTTTAGAAACCTACTTTGTGACCAAGGAGCTCAATTTTTGTTTTGAAGCTTTACTAATATACCAGAGCATTGTAGATATTTTTTTTTACATCTATTGTTTAAAATAGATGATTATAAGGGGGCAGGGAACATTCTATTCCCTGCAGGAATGTTACATATTGTATAGTTAACTGAGTGACATTTCATACCATGTATATATAGAGATGTTCTATAAGTGTGAGAAAGTATATGCTTTAATAGACTACTGTAATTATAAGATATTTTTAATTAAATATTTTTTTGTAAATATTATGTGTGTGTTTTTTTTTAATCTATGGGAATATTTCTTTTGGAAAATTATTTTCCAGCTCAGTTGAAGAGCTCTTGGTATCTTGAATGTCTTTTCTGTTTGGCCCGGCTTTTAATTTGTTTTTGTTTTGCCCAGTGTCCTGTAGACTCGGAAGTAACAGTTATAGCTAGTGGTCCTGCATGACTGCATGAGATGTTTAATCACAAAATAAACTTGTTCTGAGTCCATTCAAATGTGTTTTCTTTAACCTAGATTGAAATCTTTGTATTTGAAGCATACATGTTGATAATATGCTTTATCAGTTTTTAAGTACAGGCTTTGATAGTGTAATATATAAAGAGTAAGTGTGTTTTTTGTTTTTTAACTGAGGTCAAAATGGATTCTGAATGATTTTGCTTACAGGATGGGGAAATGCTTGGATCCTTACGAGTTTAGGAAATCTGTTTTAATCAAAGTGAAAAAATGCTTATCATTCTTCATTTTACACTAAAACTTAATGTCACTAAGTTTCATGTCTGTACAGACATTTAAATCATAGAAATGAAAAATGTTCTCTGCTTGCTACCAAAGGACAAACTCTTGGAAATGAACACTTTCTGCTTTCCTTCCTCCAAAGAATATTAATAGGCAACAGTAGGAGAAAAAAATTTGAAAGGCATAATGGCAAATCCTTCAAGCAGGGGTAAAAGTCGATCTTCAAACATTAACTTTAAGTAGACCAAAAATTCTGATGGACCGCATCTAGATTATTTTTTTATAAAAATGATTTTCACTATAGCTATGTTAGTTAACCGCTAAACTACTGTCCAATCTCTTGTGATGTGCAACTTTTACATGGGAATATTAAAGTAGATTTATCTGTCTTGTACTGTGATTTCTGGTCTCATTTCTTCAAAACCTTACACTTATTTTTAAGACTTTATTTTCTCTTTAAGGAGGGTAGTGTTTTCTAGGTTAGATAGGACTTTCAGGGCTTGTGAGCATTATGCATTTAATGTGATCAGTACTCTACCCACCAGTTAGACGGAATTTTTAGAGTGAGAGAGAATTAAGTAGGATTTAATTGGGTGCTTTGTAAATAGTCAACTGTGTGTGTAACATGGTCTGTTTGATTTTTAAAAGGAAAGGATTTGTTTTAGATTATAGAAGAATAAAAGTATTATAGACCCAAGGGACTTTTTATGAGGTCAAAGTCAAATATTTATATGAATATGAAATATGGCTTCTCCTAGCCAGTTGAAGTGGCAATATCTCAACAGAAATGAACAAAGTTAATGCTAATAGGTTCAAAAAAATTGAAAGATTTAAAAAGTCTGTCCCCTATCTCCAGTGTGTCATCCCCTCAGCTTTGACATCTCACGGGTCTTAGGTAGTTTTAGAATTTGATGTATTTGATGTTGAGGCTTATAAAGTGAGAGGACTGCTTGTTTAAATGAGGTTTATTTTTATTTTTGATATTATTCATTCTTGTCACACATCAAGAGGAAAACACAAGAGCAGTGCTGGAATTCCAAACCTGAAGAATTCTAACGATTGCATTCGTTGTTATTAAGAAAGGGGACAATCCCTCCTTTTTATTTGGCAGTTTAATTTCAGTAGGAAGCAAGTCACATGTGCTCTGTTGGCTGGAGTTAGGCATCTGTCAGGCCTGAGTACCATATCCCACCTAAATCTAAGCACAGTTTAAACTTATGCTGGGAGACTAGGTACCTCAAAAATATTTTTGAGTTTTGAAGATAGGTGTTGCTCCTTAATTTCATATGTGGGCCATGGAAAACCACTAAAAGGCAAGAAAAGTATTATGCATGTTACATTTGAGAGACTTGGCATTTTCCCCTTGGCCACTCACACAGCATTGGATGTCTCTAAAGAAAGTCACTGTTTATTTTTTTTTAATTATATGCAATTGTATAAGATAGTTCGTTCTGTTAAATTTTGGCTGTGTCCTAACCAAGTAACCAGGTAACAAAAACATTTTGAGTCATGTATGTAGGTAGTTCTAATTATTCAGATATTTGGTTTAACAGAGAAAAATATCCTGACTTACCTCATTTAATTTGTCTACTTTTCATTGTATAGGCACAACCAAAGAGTAAGAATCATTTGAAACCTACAAAGAAAAAAAAAAAAAATCTCGCTGTGGGATGTTGTTTCTCATGTGGTTTTAAAATCCTGAACATCTCAGACATTTTATGTTAAAGGAGGGAAAAGAAAAAACTTTTCATTTCGAAGAACTAATATACTTTGATATTGTATAAACCTTAAGTTTATTGTCAAGATTTAACTGACTTTTTAGAACTTTAAAAAATTTTGACCCCATAATCTATTGTATTAAATGCCTCTATAATAAATCTTCACTGAGCAAAGGGTTCTGAAGTTCGTGGTTTTTAATTGACTTCTACTGAGTTATGCAATTTTTCATTATCAAGAATGGGTCTCTTGATGGATCACCTCAATCATTTACAGCGTTTCTTACCAGGTGGTGAAAAATGTGTCTTGAAAATGGTGATATGAACGGAAAGAAAATCTAGTTTGAATGCTAGGGAAATCTTGTCTACTCTCAGGTGTCTGCTAGGAGAGGAAGCACGAATCCCAAGAAGGCAGCGGAATGATATTCAGGGAAACTAGACTCCCCTCTGCCACACACACACACACACACACACACACACACACACACACACGGTAAATAATGTAGACAGAAAAATTATTTCACAGTAGTTCGGAGCCAAATAAAACTGGCTCTGCCTTTCTAGCTGATGCACTTTAATTATATGTATGTTAATCAGCCCAGATAGCCCTTGGGTCTCAACAGGGCCAAAGACCAACCCCTCCAGGTTTCTGCGGAGGGAAAAGCTTCCCTTTGCTGCTTTGCAAGTCCAGGAAATTAATTTACCCACCTCAGAATTAATCTTAGTAGGGCTGCCCTCAGTAGGTACTCTTCAGACCCAGATTATTTCTTTCAATTACAGCCCATGACATTTTGCTAAAATATTAATTATATTAATTAGAATCATTGCCCAAAAGGTTTTAAAATTGTAATTTTACTTAGAGTTCTACCTTGAGCACTGACACAATAGATACTTGAAAAGATAAAGAAAACTCTTAAAAAGGGAACTAATTTGTTCAAGAGAGACGAACTGCAGTCGTAGAAACTTAATTGAAAATACTTTCAAATTTTTAATGAATTTTTAAAAGTGTGTTTTTGCGTTCAGGTGCCTCCTTCATATTGATTTATATCCTGGCCAGTTCTAAAAAGTTTCGCTTAAGTGCTAAACTCGGGTCTGAACCACGTTGCCAAAGGTTTTCTATACTCACCCAAGCAAAGCAATTCGACAGTCAGCTGCTCAAGGTGGTTCCATCATTCATAAGTCTGCACAGTAAATTCACACATGGGATATGAAAAAGGGGCCATAAAAATTGAAGTTAATTTGAAAAGCCCCTTTGAGTCCATAAAAGAGTAAACACATCAGTTTCTGGGGGAAGAACAAAATGTGTTACGTGTATGCCACGGGCTAAAATGTGATTAAAGAGGAATTAAACTTAAAATCTTTAAATAAAGAGACCGAAGACAAATTTTCTATATGAATCCACTGTATCTGAATGTTTTTTCAATAAGAAATCTCATACTTTAGAAAGAGATTTTCTAAGATATTACAAAAGTATTGGCAAAATATACAAATTTCTGGTGAAACAGGATACCATTATTTGCTTTAAATTACCGTTTCTCAATTCGTGATGCTATAAAGTGCATATCAGCACTTTTAGCATGCCTATTAAATTCAAATTCTAAAATTTTATCTTTCATTCCAAAGTTTAATTTCTAAAGGAGTGTACAGCAGTCCTGCAGTTGTCCTTCGTGCAAATTCATATATTTTAGAATATTTCTTAAATATTTACTTAAATGTTTAAATATTTTCTTAAATATTTTAAGCATTTTCTTAAATATTTACTGCACATTTCATAAGCTTTAGCAGTCAATTGAGAGACTGTAGCTGCGTGTGTGTCTCTGTGTGTGTGTTTACCTAAAAATAGTTAACCAACATACAGGAAAATATCTTTTTAAAAGGTGTTTTGCTCTAAAAAGTAAGTAAACTGTGTTAACCTTCCTCCATTCTCTCTCCACTTTAATTCCTAAGACTGGAGATTTTCGTAAAGATGCACCCTTCATTTTTTGGACAGCTATGAGTTAGCCATGTTATGTTTAAGCATAAAGTAAGATAGAAAATAAAGAGCAAGTAAATCAATTCTCATGTTTATCATATCCTAGAATTTGGTTTAATCTCATAAGTAATCTGAAGAAAAAAAAAAGAATGAAAACAAAAGGGGTACGTACTTATATGTCAAACCTCAGAGAAAGCCAGGGAAACAGACCTAAACTTGTAGACATAAATTTTACACCTTACTTCAGCAATACTTCTTAGAAATACTTTTTGTACATATTGGACCTGAGTCCATGGCCCTAATTACAACAAAGTAGGCTCCTTAAGATAGAAGGCTGTGCAGAATTCATCTTTGCATGCCCTACGGTGCTTAACCAGGGCATGGTAAAGTATCTGTTGCTCTGCATTAAGAATATCCCCTTAACAGTGTATCTATCTTCCCAGAGCGCTCAGTGACTCATTTGCCCCTTCATCTACACTGACTCACAACTGAGCTTCAGCCCAATATATCTAACTGCCTTCTTGTCCTGTCTGCCTCTCAAGTGCAGTAGATTTGAAACAGCATTTTATGGTTTCTGCAAACACGTCACTCTTTCTGAATTCCTTATTGTCTTAGTGAATTTGGGCTGCCATAACAAAGTACTATAGACTGGGTGTCTTAAACGACAAACACTGATTTCTCCCAGTTCTGGAGGCTGGGAAATCCAAGATCAGGGTGCCAGCCAATTCGGTTCCTAAAAGTCACTGCCATTGCTGGATGAACGTAGCAGTCCACGTGCTTCCTTCAGATCCCCACAGTCACACGGGGTGCTTGGCTTCCTCCTTGGAGCTGCACCGTAAGATAGAAGAAGAACCCTGGGCTAGGCAAGGTCTTCTTCCTGCCCCCATGACCTGGATGGAAGGATCCTTCAACTTTCATTTCCCCCCAGTCCTTTCTCTCCTTTACTTCTGGCTGCCCTGAAGCACAGTCTATGCTTCAGCTGCACTGAAGGTCTCGTCCTGCTGGTGCTAGACGGCAAAGCATGCTTATCGCTCTAGTCTTGACAGAGTATGATTGATATCCTGAGTGTTAAGAAAAGAGCAGGCTCAGGAAGGACACACGTGGAACATTGGGGGGGTGGGGGGAGGGGCACCTGCCCAGCCAGCCAAACCAGCTAAGTCAACTTGCCCATCTGTGGGTAGGGCTGACCTATCCACATCCAAAATGGCACGCTTTTTTATGCTTCCCTTCCTCGGTACATGGTGCTACCCCTGCCTGGATCCTTTCACCCCCACTCCCAGTCTAGGCTATAGTTGACCTCCTCACCATCCTGTAAGACCCAGCTGTCCCCTCTTCTGCAAGAAGTATATGCCCCTTCGCCCCCCAAAGAGCTAACACACCCCTTGCTATAGTATAATTATTTTCACATGTCTGTGTTTCCTGTAGCTTCCTGACCCTCCAGGGATTCCAGACCACAAAGTACTAGAAGAACATTCCTGTAACTCTCTGTGCCAGCAAATCTAGCAAATTCTTTGCAACTCAACAGTGCAGTTGAGAGATTTTCATTATCTTTTAAAGCCTTTGGCTGCCTTAAACATGGAAAATAGATGAGCTGTGTGTTCTTGAGAGTGAGGGAGTGTGGTCAGCCTTGGGCAGAGAGAGTTGGAAGGAGAGATTGAGAAGGAGAGAAGAGAGGCTGAACAGATCCTATATCTCCAAGAAAGAAAGAAACATTCCTGATCCCAGCTGGGATAAGTAAACAAAGACACCTCAGTGCCAGAAATGAAAACATGGGGTGAGGAGGGATGGCTACACAGGCGCAGGATGTGATGGGTCTGGGGTGTAAGCCGCAGGCAGGGGGTATTCAGAAAGATTGCATGATCAGGTCTCTGCATGTGTCTTAGGCCTCTGCTCTCTGGTACTGGTGAAGTGACGTGGGTATCATAGATCAGCAGCAAGAAATGCAGTGAATCCTCATGAGTCAGTTCTGAAAGAACAAGCTTGCTGCCAGAATGGGAAACCCTTTTCCAGATGGAAGTTTCACTACCCTTATTATGATCTGGGGCCCTAGAAGCGGAATCGTATGATTAGTAACCTTATTAGTAACTACCTTACTAATCATATGATAAGTAAGCATATGTCTTGTAATATCCCCCAAGTTTTCCAGTGAAGGAGACAAGCCCAAAATGTGAATGGTAGAGTCAGGTCTAGAACCTGGTTTTTCTATCTCTAATCCAGGGCCACAAACCTCAGTATGGATGGATTCTGTTCCAATTCACTCTTAGGGGGTTTAGGTCATATTCTCATCTACAAATTACCTCATGTTCGTTCCTAAAAAGATGGGGTCTTAATCCTAAACAAAGAGTCATTAAATGCAGGACTGATCTGGCGGCCTTTTAAAAAGGAGAATAGAAGTAAAGTACTTTTACAACAAGGATCAAAGCTCTTTGACAAAGGAGCAAAGGCAATTCTGTGAAGAAGGGATAGTCTTTTCCACAAATGACACTGGGACAATTGGATGTCCATGTACCAAAAAATGAACTTGGACTCAGAGCTTACACCTTTCACAAAGATTAACTCAAAATGGATCATAGACTGAAATGTAACGTGGAAAACTGCAAAACTTCTGGAGGAAAACATAGGAGGCAATCTATGTGACTTTGGGTTTGGTGATGAATTTTTAAGTCCAAAACCAAAAGCATGAAAGGATTTGAACCCTGTATTATCCTCCACTGTTATATCCTCTGTTATATCCATTCAACAGAGACCTCATGGTGTGGGAAGGGGTCACGGATTATGTGGCCAAGGCAAAAGACTTGGGTGCTACTCAGAGCTCTACAACAAATTAGCTGTGTCCCCTCAGGCAAGTAACTTTTGCACAGTTCCAATTGCCTCATCTGTAAAATGGGTATATAATAATAATTACCTAGCATAGAGGGTTCTTGAACAATACAAAGAAAGTAACATATATGAAAATATTTTATAAGACAATGGTTATAATTTTGGTATACATTAAAAATCATCGGGAGAGAGTTTTAAATTTTAGATTCCTGAGTTCCACCCATCCCTCCCTCCCCTCCACTGAGATTCTGATTCATCAGGTATAGGGTGGGAACGAGGAATCTGCATTTTAGCTTTTCCCTGGGAATCTAAGACAAGTCTCCCAGGAACCCCATTTTGAGAAACAGTATTTTGTAAGCTGTAAAATGTTATGTAGGTTTCGGCTATTGTTGTCATGCCACGATGGTGTGTTTCTCCTTCTTTTTCACCACTTTCCAATTTTCCAGGAGCTCTGATCAAGTAAAGAGGACGGGGTAATACAATATCAACAAAAGGTCATGGGAATACGATCTAGTGGGAGAAGGGAAGTTCTTACTAGCAGGGGATGAATAGGAGAGAGGGCTTCAAAAGTGAGACCGTGGATTGCGGCTCCTGGGACAAGACTACAGGCAAGACGCTGCGTCCTCCTTCACCCTGGTTCTCATTCCAGTCTCTCCATGACTCAAGGCATTCATAATAACCTACTTTGCTTTACCCATTCCATTAACTCTTAAAATTTCTAAGGAAAGACATAAAAGAAAGAGGTCAGTTTCTACCCTCTTATACATCATTCCAAATCATTACAGTCTGTCATTACATCTACGTGATGACCCAAAAAATGTTTGGAGAAGGTGTGCCTGCACAGGCAACAATGAGCAGTATTACTTTAATGGTAAAGAGATTCTTCTGGATAAACAAATTTAGAAAAAATATTTCGTTTCTCCTAGTATATTATATCATCCTAAGGGACTGCCTTTAACATGATGCAGAAAAACAGTCTAATTGGGCTTGCCCCAGTCGGTTGTGTTTGCCTTAGAACTGTCCTAATTCATGGCTAGCAAATGTTAAAATACCATATGCGTGTAAAATTGGGATACGATACAATTGTACCCTCATTTCATGTAATAGATTTCTTCTTGCTAAAATTATATACGATTTTTATGACTTTAAAAGCAGTAGAGACACTAGCTTCCCTTTTTTCAAAATTGTGAATAAGAACTTTATAAAAGGAAACATTAGTAAGTCTGTGGAATTAGATTCTGAACTCTGCCACTTACTGTGTGGCCTTAGGCAAGGTACTTAACCTCTCTGAGCCTTATTAAAGCTTTCTTTTATAATGGGGTTACAATAGTTAGCAGTAAGAGTTTTTATGAGGATCATGTGTGCAAAGCCCCTAACATAGTGCCAGCCATATGAACTAGTCAGTATATGTTAGTTCCTTTCTTCTAATCATTCTTGCCTCTATTCATATTCTAAGACCTAAAAGTGTACTTGCCCTCTTCCAGTATGAAAATGGGGTTATCAAGCATGAAGGAGCAAGGGATGTGTGCACACTTGGGTCCTCAGTAGGGAGGACAAAGATTTCAACAACGCACAAACCTTTCGGGGAGACCAAGATTTTAAACCTTTTAAGTGCAGAAACTGCTTTCTTTGTCATTTCGTTTTCTCCAGAATAACCCAGGGGTACTCTGCATATAGAAGACATAAATGACATAAATGTGGATGGATGAAGAAGGATTTGAGAAAAGGTGGGAGTCTGAAGAGCAAGAAGGAACTGCAGTGGTGAGAAGGCACTGCAGATAGTGAAAAAGATAGATGATGGTTTACAGGAAATTAAAATGGTGGCCTGATAGCTGTTGATTTTGCTGTTAACATGGTCAGGCGGAAGGCTTGTTTGCTTTTTGATCTATTTTCTGATAGATAGCTAAGTGCTACAGGACTGAGAGAGATGCTGAGGATGGGGGCAGAGGGAGGAACTCCACACATAAACTCCCACATTCAGGGCTCAATAATCTGGCACCCTAATAATATTCTCCTGGTAGAGAAACAATTTTGAAAACCAAAGACATAACACTGGAGTGGTACACAGGATTCCAGGTGGTATTTAAGAGAGAAACAAAAGTTAAAAGCAGCATTAAACTTTGTCTATTTCTTCATAACTTAGAAAAGTCTATCTTTATAATGTATGCTTAACATAATTTCTGGTAGCTATGCTTTGTCATAAACTAAAGCCGAGGTTAATTCAACAAGGGAAAGAAATCAGGGTCAATTGCAATACTTCAGTGAATCATAAAATAAGAATTTTGAAGTAAAATCAAATGTCCTTACTTTACCAAAAAGGAAACTGAGGCTCTGAAATGTAAAAATGTGCCTTTTGTAAAATGACTTAGTGGAAGGTCAGAGCTGCCAGCAAAATTCAGGACTTCCAACCTGCAGTCTCCTTAACTTTATTAAGTTCAATAGATTTATGGTTATTTATATTATCAGGTTCTTATTTGTTGTGATATGAGTATTTCTTTTTTCTTGTGGATCATTTTCTTCCCATGAAAATTTTGTAAATACAGCCATTTTCTTTTTTTTTTTTGTTTTGTTTTTCTTTTTGCATTTTTTATTAATTAATTTTTACTGGAGTATAGTTGCTTTACAATGTTGTGTTAGCTTCTACTGAACAGCAAAATGAATCAGCCATACATATACATATATCCCCTCCCTTTTGGATTTCCCTCCCATTTAGGACACCACAGTGCATTAAGTAGAGTTCCCTGTGCTATACAGTATGTTCCCATCAGTTGTTGTTGTTGGGGTTTTTTTTGCATTTATAATTTGAGGATTGACTGGAGTCATTCCTGAGAGAGCTATGTTCAGGAGAACAAAACTATTTTTTTGAAATTCTAGAGATGACTGCTCTGGAAAAGAGAAATGTATCATTTTGCCTAGAGTTATTTTGAGGTGAAGGATCTCATGATTACTCTGGATTATATTATTCTACACGTAGACTCCAAGGATACCTACAAAAGCTCCAGAAGTCCTTAATGACCCTATGGGGCACTAGAGACCCTATCAATTTTTTTTATCAATTTGCAGCTCTAATTTCATGACGTGTGAAACACTAGTAAAAAATAATCTCCTGCCTCAATATTTTAAAGAATACAAAGAAATACACAATAACTGTAGACCAGTTAGCACTTGCCAAGTCTGGTTTTTATTATAATACATCAGAAGAGAATCCTCTGTTTGCCAACATCTGTAAAGGGGCTGATTTCCTCAGCTCCATAGTAATTGTTTAATATTAAATCAGTCCACAATTTTAGGGCATGTGTCTCAGAAACCCTTTGTCTAGCATCAGTTGTGTACCTAGACAGTATAGCAGCTGTTAATTTTAGGTTATGGGAAAGAAAAAACAACATGCATTTTCCCAAGTCTCAATGGACATTCTTCACAGTGTAATCTAACTTGCTGATGGAGTAAAAAACCTTTAATTCTTTCTAGAAATCTAAAATGTGCTCAAAATAAAGAAGGTTCAACTTTTAAAAGGCAACATCTTCTAGATTCTTTTCGTATTTGATGCTTTCTTGGTAGATGACATGATTTTAAAATGCTTTTAGTAAAAAAAGATCGAGAATGAAAATTAATTACTTAAATCCAGGTCAAACGTTTTTAAAAGACTATTATGAGCCTTGCAATATCATTTCAGGGTTGATTTTAAAAAGAAGATTCCTTTCTGTTCACTGTTTGTCCCTGCCAAACGACACAGAAGAATTTCTCTGGGAGGCTGTGTTTGGAATCAACACCTGATTACTACTCTTTTTAGGAAACAGGATCACAAAGAAATGATCCTAGGGATGAAATCCTAACACTTTAACTCTGCAGGATTGGGTTGAGGACGGTGCTTTGCTTTTAACCCAAGTGCTTCAGGCCTCTTCCCCTTCCACAACGTTTTCTCCTTCTCCACCCCACCTGCCCCCAGCCTCCCTGAAACCCCAGTCTCCAGGGAGCTGGGGCCTGTCCTTCCCATCATACACTTTCTTCTGGAAGCACTGGAAAATCTCAAAGAGAATAAGAGAATCACTTTCTTCCATATTCTGGGAACCTCAGTCCCTGTGGAATTTACCAGGCAGGGAGAGACTGTGTACTCTCCGTGGGGAAGGTCCTGCTCATTTCAGAATATCAGCAAAAGTACTTACAAGGCAGCAAAAGCATACAGGCAGTCTCTCCACCTCACCCTCATGGCCATTTCTCCTGTACTTCGGCCTTGACTTTGCTGACATCGGCATCACAGGTTTTAAACCACTAAATAACGTGGTATGAGGCTGCCGTGGTGGGCAATAGGCCCACACTTGCCCTCAACATCACCAAAGCTCATTAGATCCCATGAATCAAATATTTGCTTCGACGTTAAACACACAGTTCCAGAAACACAAATTTCTGGCTCAGCTAACCCTTGCAGGACGGGAGTTTTGATAAACCAGCAGATTTTCCTGCTGACATTCCTCAGGTTACACACTTTCCTGGTCCTACAGGCAGTGTCAGTTATCTGCTGCCCTCTTTTGAATTTTAAGGCACACTACACTCATAAATAGGGCCTATTGCCTGCAGGAACCTCTTCTGCCTGTCTAGGGGAAGGTGCAACCTTTTGGCTTAGTTTTCTGATGACCAGCAAGGGCTGTTCCAGTGCGGCCAGAATAGTACTTTAACCACTTCTGCTGGTTTTCTTCTGTGGCGACAGCAAAAACCATTTTCTACAACAAAAGCAGCAAATGAATGATAAGACATGCTATTGCTCCGTTTCGTTTTCTTTTCTTATCTTAACTGAATTTATCACCTGGACCAGTGTCCCTCGGGGCTGATCTGTTTATTCCCCTAAAGTACTCACATACAATTCTGGCTATAAGGATCCTGAAAGGAAGACATGCCTGAATACATTCCATATGCCTGTCCAGCTGAACACGTCTGTCCTTCTAGGACAATAGCCAGGTTGACGTCCTCACAAAGGTGACAGGGTCACGGAGAAATCAGAAGGTCTTGCAGGAAGTTAGACCTGCTGGGCTGGGTACAGCTCATTAATACCACCTTCATCCTGTCCCCCTCCTACCTGCCCACCACCAGCTGCTCTCCGCTGTGATTACATCATTCCCCCAAGCCATTTGTATAATGGTTTCTTCCCCCAAGCCTCCCTGTTAGCATGTCACCACTCTGTCCTCATGCCCCTTGGTCATCTCTCCTGCTTCCTTGTACCAAACGAAATATGAAGGAATAGGTGAGAATATGCTCACTGAAAATAAAACAAAAGAAATGATTGTCATCTTTTCCTTCAAAATCACAGGAGTTCTTTGGAGGGCAAGAAGATGGCAACAATGAGTGCTCAGAAAAATCATGAGAAACTATGTCTAAGGATAAACGTTCTGTCAGAAAGTTGATTTCTGTCCATTCTTCTATGGCAATCTCTCTGTCTCTCTGTCTCTGTCTTTCTCTGTCTGTCTCTCTCGTGCTTTTTTGAGCTCCCCCCCACCCCCATAGCCTTTTCAGATTTGATCATAAAACAACTTTCCCCTTCGACCTCTTTGCCATGGCAGTCTCATATTGAGAATGGCTGCCCTCTGACCATGGAGATGGGAGAAGTGATCCCACTGTAGCTCCAGGTGGGAAAAAGAATGGATGATAGTATCTTCCCCCAGCCAGAAGAAATCCCCAATTTGTCTGATGGCCCAATCAGGCCACTAGAACATTAAAGTGCACCAAACATTCAGAAGCCCTCACAAACCATTGAGCAAATGTCCCTCTGCACCAGGGCTGGCTTCCTGGGTGTGTAGCCTGTGGGGCTGTTCAGGGTTCTGCCCTTGGAAGAGCCTACACTTAGTTTAATGCTTTGCTATCACTGTCTTGAAATTCTTCAGAATTTTTGAGCATGGAGCCGACGTTTTCTTTTGGCACTGGGCCCTACCAATTGCATATCTGGTCCTGCACAGCCCAGTTCTGAGGCATCCTATTTCCTCCTGAAATGGTGGGTTGAGAAACATTTTGGTTTATTCGGGGGGTGGAATGACCTGAGCTTTGCCTTGTACCTGCATCAGTTCTCTTAGCTAGAACGCCCGCTTGCAAGGGTAATGCTGCGGGGCTGCCTGGCAGCTCCATTCCCAGGGCCAGCAGGCTTGGTCAGCTGTGGAAAGAGAAAGTTTCCATGGAGAAGTGTGTGATGCGCCTGGAAGGAATCATCATGGCAGGAAGAAAGATGCTGAGAAATTCTGCATCAGGGAGACAGTTCAGTAAAAAGAGAGGTTCACAAAAAACTCCCAGGGGTCATCCTATTGTGTCTAGAAGGGAGAGACAAGAAACATCGTTTCTTCCAGATTCTTCCTTTTCAACTGAAGCCACAAGGCCCCTGGCAAATACTCAACGATGTTTTTTATGTCTCCTACTGTTTACTCTGAATTCTTCCTGAGCTGTTGCAGAAAAGCACTATATCAACACAATTTACTTCATTACCATGCCACGTCATATATCTTCTGTTCACAGTAGGTTGACACGGCACTGCGGCACTGCGTTTGTGTAGGAGCATATATGGAGACATATTATCACAATTGCTGGGGAATAGTATTTATTGAGTTCCCACTACCTTATTAGAGGCTACAAACAGAACTGTGAGGACACATATAACAATTTAATAACAGGCAGAGAAAAAAGATACTTTCTATTTAATTCAGCAGGCAGAAAAACAAAACAAAACAAAACAAAAATACTTGATATTTCCTCTCCGTGCCTGCTGGAAGGTGGCAAGAAAGACCTCTAAAGCACATAGAAAGCACTTATCTTTGTTCATTCCCCAAAGAAGAATAGATCAGTCAGAGCTCTGATGCTGTTTTAATAATGTACAATTTACAATTCATTGGTTACCAGGCACTCACAGTATAATTAATTTTACAGACCGACCTGTTCAGCAGATCCACGTGGTTTTGTACAATATGCGGGGAGGGGGAGCAGTGACACCAGGAGGAGGGGGGCTGGTGGTGGGGAGCCGGGGGGTGGGGCGGAGGCTGAAAGGAGAAAGCCATCTTCCCTCCTCTTTCAAAGTAGCTGAGTCCTGCCCCAGCTGCGCAGATGGGCAGGCAACTGCAGGCTGTAGGAGAGATTACGTTTGATGCACAAATATCTCCCCACCAAAAAGTTCTGGACCAGCAAAAAATACAGTCTTCGTGGGTACCGTATTCAGTCCTCTGGGAAGATCTCACTAAGGAAGCATGGTGACTAAACCACGGAGCTACACAAAGCATCACACTTAGGAGGGAAGCTACCTACTTCTTAACTATACTCTTCCATGAATAAAATTTAAGCTGCATGTGATCACTCTCTCCCTTCCAAAAGTGTGTAGCAAAGGCAGGAGTACCAACTGGGGGTGGAGAGGTTGGGGGAGGAGAGACAAAGATTCCCTGACTGTTTTCATGACTCTCCAGAGGGCCATCATTTACCTGAAGAGGCCTCTGGAAATTAACAGAATTCTCAAAGCCAAATAACATTCACATGAAATGTGTCTAAGTATATTTCTGATCAATGACCTGCTTTGTTTTTAAATCTCTGCTCTGAACCTTTTGGATTTCCCCAGAATATACAAAATGCTTTCAGCTTAGAATCAGTCTGTCCAAAAAGGAGAATCTGCTCAATTGTTTATTGCTGTCCTTAAAAACAGAACATTAAAAAAAAAAAAAAAAAAAGGTGCAGATGAGCTCAACATACTTCTGTTTATTCCTGAAGTCTGTTTTTCTCCTTATTGTGGATTCTAAGGCCCCCAGCATGGGACTCGAACACATGCAGGGTAGAGATTCTGCACCAGCACCAAGTCATAACCACTTGGGTTGTCATGTCCCGTGCAGTATGGAGGCCAAGAACTTGGGCTTTACAGGTGTACAGACTGGGATTCAGACCTTGGCTTTATCCCTTGCTAGCTATTTTGTTGGAAAAGTCATTTAACCTCTTGAGGCCTTAGTTTTCCCATCGATAAAAATACAGTTGAAAACATTTATATACCTCACAGACTTGTTGAAGGACTAAGGGAGATCATTTGCATACACTGGTCAGCATAATACCTTATTTTTGGTGGGTGTGGATAGTAAATGGTCATTACGATTCTGTTGATGTTATTTAGTCATGATTAGTCATTTTGCTACGTTTAGCTTTTTGCTCTTTTTAGCAGCCCAGATAATAAACCAGAGGAGACACCGATCAACATTGCTTCCATCTGAGCTCTGATGCTGACACAATGGCCATGCTTTCTAGTCTCCCATCAGGTTAAATGGGGGGGGGGGGTGAAGCTCTGTGATCATTTCGAATATTCACGCCTAAAATAATCCCACTGAGTAGCCTGAACTTCCCTTCATTGGAATTCCAAATGGGTTGCTTAACAAGGTGGGATATCGTCTCCATTAGCACATTAAAGTGCTTTCCACACCTGAGACAAAGCAAGTTCAGCAAGGGAAGGAGGAAGTAGGCAGCATAATGAGGGCGTTTGGTCAAAGACAAGTTCCAGAGCCTCCTAGTCGGTCCCCAACAAGGCTCCTTCAGCCTGGTGTTGCTGGAGCCAACAGAACGAGACCTAGTTGGTTCAGGAGCAAAGGAAAGCTTCATTCTTGAATCCAAGAACGGAGAGCGGCGCGCTCACGCTCTAGAGCGCATGCTCCTCCCCACAAGCCGTGGGCGGGGCTGCTTTATAGGGTTCCCGGCAGCGGGAGGTGGGGCAGGGGGTGGGATTGTCCTGGGCCAGGCGCAGCCGTGCTGCTCATAGCTCCAGATCGCAGCGCCGGAGCAGTGTTTCTGCACACGGCCCCCCGCCGCCGTCTTGCATTGAGGTGTCACGGGCAGCACTTCTGCACACGGCCCGCTGAGCTGTGTCTGGTGCAGCCATTTTGCGCTGGGAACTGCCGGTCTGAAGTGCCAGGTGCAAGGCCTCTGCACGCGGCACCCTGTAAGCAAGTTAAACCAGAAGGACAAAGGAAAAGAAGAAAACAGGTTAGACTTTATTACCCAGATTGTATTTTTTACTTGCCGGGAATTGTTAACAGGCTTTGCTGGTGACAATTAGGCCAACCGTAAAGAGACAGCTTCACCTTTGATGGGCGTTCAAGTTAGGGAAGTGGAGGTAGGTGGGTTTATAAAAAGACTGGAAGTCCCTGAGAGAAGAACAGAACGTAGGACACAATCACTTACGTCTATTGAGTTTAATATTTTCTGGATACGCTCCTCAATGCTTTGCATGTGTTAATTCAATTAATTTCTCATAATTAGGTTACGATCCCCGTTTTACAAATAAGGAGTGTGAGGTACAGGGAGGGTCAGTCCAAGCGGACAGCTTCTTTTTTCCTGTCAACCCAAGAGTCAGCTCTGCCGCTACTAAGACCTTCAGGATAGGTGTTCTACTCGGGGCTGGGGCTGAAATGAGCAATGGCTTAAAGTATTACTGTGAGATTATAAATTATAGCAACCTATAGTTGGAAGCCTGGGGAAAGCTGGTAGAACACTGTCAAGCCAGGATGGTGGGAGGGGGGGCTCTGAAGAGCTAGAGAACAAGTAGTCCTGAGAAGATGCCCAGAGCCCCGCTATATAGCACTCGGGACCTGTCTGATGGGGACCCATTAAGGGTGTTGAGAAGAGGGGGGATTCTTCTCATGTGCCTGTTTACTAGTAGCTCTTCCCCCTGGGGGCTACAGACTATTCTGTGCCCTTCTGTTTTAGTTGGATGCTTGTGGTTAGGGCAAAAGAGACCCATTCAGAATACAAGAAAAGGGGACAGAGTGTTGTTGTAGGGATACCCGCAGACTGGAACTGGACCGTGAACTGCAAAACTCTTTAGAAATCAGTGAGGCTCCAGGGATCAGCTACTCTTCCGTTCAAAGGCAGTATCATCTCTTTCTGCCCACGGCTCGTCATTTCTCAACACATCTGTGCCATCTCTCTTGCTATTTCTTTTCTATTATTTGCTGCCTTTGCTTCGTCAAGGTTTCCAGTGCCCCTAAACATGACCCACCTGGGCGTCTCCTGCCCCAGCTCTACCCCAAGCAGTGCCCCTTCCCACCATTTGAACATACTTCTTACAATGTCTTAGTTCGTATTTCCAAGAGAGAAAAGCTGATTGACTCAGTTTGAATTTTTTCTGAAGAGTTAACAGGTGCTGTCCAATTTGAGAGCTTTCTGTTGTGCACTAGGATACCCACACCTGTCCCAATTAGCTGTGAGACAGGCAGTGTGGGTAAGGGTTAGGGTTATGGTACAAAACGTGGGCCTGGAGGCTGGTCCTTCTGCAGTGGCTCTGAAGAAGTCAACTTCCATTCACAGAGACTCCGTCCAAGGCAGGCATTGCAAATCATCCTGGTGCACCTCTAGACCCACGTCTATATCTAGCAGTAGCACCATACTCTCAGAGGAGGGTCACAGGGGCCTGGAAGGAGGCTTCAATTCAGCAGAAAGCTGCCCAGCAACTTCCTCTGGAATTTTAGCGTACATTTCCAATTTCTTCTTGTTTTACCTACTCCTCAACGCCTGCTGAGTGTCACCTGGGATCATCCTCAGAATACACACGTGTACTCATGTGCACACGTTGGGGTAAGCCTCTGCTCTTCTCCATCAGTCCCTGACCTCAGCCCAGCTCTGGATCTGCTCACACTCTTCTTAGGGGGCTTTGGTACCTGCTCTAGGTCCTGCCCCGCATCTTCTTCTAGCTTAGCTACTCTCTTGTCAGGGCCAGTACCTTGGAGGAATTCTCATTTTCTGGACTGTACAATCTATGACAGATGGACAAATACGTTTTGCTGTAAGGGCACATTGGGTCACAAGTAATATGGATCTGACGTCTGTCAACTGTCTAGAGTGAGTTTACTCAACAGCATAGGTTAGTATGATTTCAGCCAATTTTGTCACTAGTCCCTCCTAGTTGCTGCTTGTCACTCACACACATCACATCCTTAGGGTTTGTTTTGGTTTGTGGCAAAAATAAAATACAACAAAACAAAAATATCTCCTACCAAGCTAAGCTTCATTTGGGTTCAATTAATCCTTCTTAATATTTTCATTTCCATCTCACTCTTTCTGTGGAATCTTTTTTTTTTTCCTTTGTCCATTTTTTTCATGTCCAGCCTCTTTCTTGCTTTGGTTGTCTAGATCTCCTGATAATCATTTATTCCATGGCAACTCCCTCATCTACCCATCTGGCTCAGCAGGATACAGTTTATTTTATTTATTATTATTTTTTTAATTGCCTTTAATACTGTACAGTCACATCTGATTTTTTTTTTCCCAAGGCAACTGTCAGGGGCATCCTAAGTGTCTCCAAAATATAAGACCCTGATTTACATTGGGCAGCAGATAAATTTGATCCTGTGGGGAAAGATGGTATCTTTTCCTGCAGGAAACAAGCATCACATACAGCTTTCTATACGGGCACGTTAGGACTCTGGTGTGATTTATAAAGTGCTAGGATGACCCATTGCTCCTCAAAAGACCCTTTTGCATGTCTTCTAACTCAGTGATTCTCTATCTCACAGGGAGGTTTAAAAACTGTGGATGCCAGACCCCCACCCAGACCAGTTAAGTCAGACCCTCTGGGGTTGGGGTCCAGACATAAGCACTTTTTAAAAGATTCTCTCAGTGGTTCTAATGTGCAGTCTTAGTTGAGAACCCTTCCTTAGTTCAATAGTTTATAAACTTGGCTGTACTTTGGAATCACTAGGGAGCTTTAAACAATACTGATGGCTGGGTCTCACCCTTGGAGATTTTGACTTAATTGTTTTGGCCTGAGTTTTTAAAAGCTTCCCAGGTGATTATAATATGCAACCAAAATTGAGAACCAGTACCTTAATGGATGCCTAAAATTTCAACATTAAGCCATCCACCTATCACTTAAGTTTCTGATTGATACACAAAAAAAGACTTGTCCTTGGGAGAAAGATGATGCTTTTCTTAATTACTTCTATCTTAGTGTGAATGTGTTCCAGAAGTAGGATTGCCAGATTGAATAGAGGACTCCTGGCTAAATTTGAATTTCAGATAAACAAATAATTTTTAGTATAAGTATATTCCATGTAATATATGGGCATATGTATACTAAAAAAAGATTTATTCATGGCTTTATCTGAAACTCAAAGTTAACGGGGCATCCTGTATTTTTATTTGCTGAATTTGGTCAGTCCTATCCAGAAGGCTTTCCAAGAGCAGGTTGTAGGAGTGGGGTGTAGAAAAACCAGAGAGAGAAACATAGAGACTCCGAGGGGAGGGCACGAGGAATACTGTAGAAAGACCACAAAGCAAAGAAGGGCTATGCCGAGCACAAATTTACTTGCCTTGTCAAACTCGCTCAAGTACCGTTCTGCCACATCTTTGTAAAAATCAACATAATCTTCCCTACCTTATCAGTCTAGGTGGCGGAAGGGCCTGAGAATGCATTAGCCCTCAAGACTTCACTGGGACCATGCACAACAGCAGACATCTTCAGGCTAGAATCCCTTTCCTGCTCAGGCAAGAGCAAGACAGAAGAACAATGCATGGCTAACTTATTCACTAATGTTCTAAATTTTTTAATTTAGAATTCTCTATATTTAGAATTATAAATTTATGAAAATTCTAAATATAGAATTAATTAAGAATGTAATTTAATCTCAGTATAAAATTTAATTATACTCAAAGCTTTCAAAATGTCTGGCTTTGACTTATGATAATTGTAACCTGCTTCCAGAAAGTTAGACAGAAAAAAAAATGCCTTCAGAATTAGAGAAAGAAGGTAGATATGTAAATAAATACGATAAAGACTTCCTAAACTAAATTCCCAGTAAACCTATTATAAAGTCTTATATTCCTGTGTACTCTAATCCCATCCTCCACATAAATTCACCTGTCATTTTTTTTCAAGGACATTTTTTATTTTACTTTTCTTTTGAACTCTTCCCTTTCCATTTGTAAGTACCTAGGAGGTTTTCCTCTCACTGGTTTCCAGGTTATCCAACAGACTGTATTACATCTGGTAACATGAAATGTCGGTGCACCTAGGAGAACTGCATCTACATCCAGAAATCCCTCCTTAGATTCCTGAGATTCAACATATTTTACCCTATTAGGTTACCAGGGTTTAGAAAGACAAGTATATTTATCCATAAACATCTTTTCATTTCCCAGTTAAGATGGTATTTAGATTGTTAAATCTGACTAAGCATGAAGTCAATATCCCAGAAGAAAATGGGAGACATTCGTTTGTCTCGAGTAAGTTCCACAGAATACCTGGGTACATAGTGAGTTCTTCTTAGTACATCCTTCCACTCCTCCCAACCCCCCTTCCTACTCCCAATCACCCCTTCCCACCGTTTATGTTCCTCATTTTCTCTTACAATAACCTCATTGTCTTATCTGACAACTCCATGGAATGGCACTTCCCAGGTGTCTTTGAGGTCAGTCAGCCCTGGATCTAACTGCTGCCTGAGACACATATGGCCTTGTGACCTTTGCATAACCTTCTCTTAAAATGGAAATGGTATTGCCTTTCCAAAGATCATCCAAACAAGAAAGTCAGGAAAATGCCCTTGGCTTTCCAGCAAAACTAAAGAGACTAGTACTCTATTTCGTGGCAGGGCAATGCAAATTAAGTGTTTAAAACAAGGGACATTCTTCTTTCCTTTTGCAGTGGGCATGCCAAACCTCCCACTGACATTGCCCCATCCCAAGGATATAGCTAAGTAGATAGGAGCTCTTGGTTTGCAATGAGAACATCAAGTAACATTGCTGTCCAGCTTATTGATACCTCCCAAATCGACTTCTTGCAGGATCTCTTCCCATCTCTCCCTCTGCATAAAATTTAACCCACTGAAACTCAGAGGTGCAGACCTAGGAGCTGAGCTAACCACCAGGAAGGGTGCATCTGCTCAAGTAAGGAGATGCCAATCATTTTAAGACCTGTTGGGCGAGCTTATCAGGTTCCAGATTTCTCCAGTATAAAATGCCTGGCGGTTTCAAGGATTGAGATAAGCACAGCTGTAATCTACTATGATCCAGAGCTTATTCACAGATCACAGCTGTGTAATTTCAGGTAACATGCTTCCCTTGTTTGGATTTGTTTAACATTGTTAAATATATAGTCAGACCATCTGCACAGTATTTTTTTTAAATTGGAAATTACAACCATAACTTCCTTTTTATATATCAATAAACTAAACAGCAAAATTTCAAAGGGATCCTTCTGCACCAAGCACAGAAGCAGAATGCCTGTCCCACGCCACACCACTGCCTAATTGCATACTAATTGGACAAACGTGATTAAATATTTCAAGATCTTTACTAATTGCCTCTATTTTAGCTTTAAAATTTGCTTGCCACCAACAAATTTAATGACACTGGTGTCTAGTCATCAGCAAAAAGCCCAAGAGTTGCTCTTTAAAATGTACCTAGTCAGAGTATTTACTGATTGTGCATTGTTTCCAATGTAGCTTAATTAGAAATCCAATCAGTTTGCTAAGTCTAATTATACTTGATTTGTAGATTCAGACTATGATACATAATGAAGCCAAGCAGCTAACAGTAAACGTGCCTGAAATGTAACAATAAGAGAAGTATTTTTTTTAATGTATGTCTTCTCACTTTAGAAAATCAAATAATACACATGATCTTTCATGATGGGGATTTGGGAGGTTTGAGATTTTCAAAGTTTCCATGAGCCGGATTCCAATTCTATTGGTAAAACCTGCTTGGAAAAATGGTCAGAAAATATTTCTATGTCTCCATATTAAAGATTAAAAAGAAAAGAGAGACAACTGCTTCCTTCACATTGACTCTGTGAGAAACTTTTGTGGAATTATTTCACAGAAGTTGCCTTGATGAAACTGGTATGATTAAAATGGACACATTCATGTAGTTCTTACTTTTTAAAAATTTGCCTTCCCAGATATTTGATTTAACTATCTCAGAAAATGCCTTATCCAGTACCTAAAAACCACAGTGTTTATATAAGCATATATTCAAATACGTTGAGGGTATAATTTTGTATGTACACAAAATTTTACTGGGAGGAAATACTTCTAAATGTATTATTGCAGATCTGCAATAATTTGCAACCGATTATTGGTCTGTGAAAACAAGCCATGTGAAGTAGAGAAAAGAAAAGAAGCTTTTAAAAAAAATCTTAATGCAGATTAAGATGCCAATTACCACTGCCTGAATCATCCAAACAATTTGAGGCAGTGGAAGTTAGAAGGCACTGAATACCCGCCCACCTCTCCACATCCCAGAATCCACGCATTTCCGTGTTGGCGTGCAGGATGCAGACATGCTGCAAGTACAAAATGGGCCTGGTGCTGAGAACTGCCCATCTCACCTTACAATTGTCACCTACCAAAAACGGCAGTGTTTTGGAACTGGAAGGATGCCAGTGATAATGCTGGTTCAAAACAAGCCTCAAGAGTCATGGTCATTTCACTTTCACTTTGAACACAGTTGGGAGAAATCAATAGATGAATTAGAATGGAGGGAAATGGGTAGAAAAGAAATGTGATTTTTAAGCTTTTGGGATAACATCATAAACATTAATGAAGGATGATTCAAAACATCCTGAAACTCTAAATTAATTACCGTTGACTGTTCAACAATAGACTATTACTTTAACACAGTTATCTTTCCTTTAATGTAAAGCTTATCTTTTTATAACAATGTAGCCTAAAAGAAACATGGAAATAGTCTTAGATGAAAGGCTCTGTAGAAGTGCAGTGTGAGCGGTTTTAATTTTTGCATTAAAAATTGATCATTTACATTTATTTTGGTGTTGCTTTTAAAAGCTGTGCAATAAAATTGCTCCACTGTGAGGGTGTGTATATGTGTATATGCATGTATGTGAATGTGTATGTATTTTAATACTCTGACAAATACGTAACTTTTTTCTCTCTCCCTTTTTGAAAAGCATCTCATAGCATGTACTGAGCCTGGAGGGTTTTCCTTTGCTCTCAGTTCTTTGCCTTTTGACACAACTCCAAATCAACACGGCCTCTAGCCAAGATCCTTATTTTTACTCTTCTGTGTGTAGCTCTTATTTTCCCTGTGCTCTGGTGTCAGGCTTTATTAATTTCTCAAAATTTAAGCAAAAATGCCAATTAGGGAGTTGGTTTTCTCCAATCAGAATTCATCACACTGACCTTTGGGTTAACACAGAAAGTCCTCATTGGATGTGACACTATGCAAAGCCTCTTCTTTACCTTCCTTTCCAAGGAAGGATTGCTCTTCGAATATTGCCACCGAGATATTCAAACACAGTGAGGTGTGGAAGCTGGGGGGAGTCAGAAATCCTCTTATTTCTGAAAGCCGAGGCAGGTTATTTCCCCATCTTCCTTACCTGATTGAGGTGGGAGAAAGTAGAGGTGTAAATACAAAACCTGAACTTGACTGCAGAATGGCTAATCAAAAGCATAAGTTGACGACCATCTCACTCGCCTAGAATAACACGGTTTCTGTTATTTATTTGACATTAACTGAACCAGGATAATGTTTTTTACATTAAGGCAAAAAAAATAAATAAAGGGCAGTACAGATCTTCACAAATGTCTAGAAAATCAGGAAGGAAAAGAATCACCCAGTGCAGTCGTCTTACTTTTTAAATGCTGGAGAATTTTTAAAGGAGTATTTTGTTCCTTTTTTTCCTCGCAGCTTAGTTTTATCTTTTCCTCTTGTTATTAATAAGGCCTGGCCCCTCGTTAACATGCAGCCAGAGCCTAATGAGCCTTGCAGACTCCTGTAATTTCTTCACTGTTGAAAATGCCTGACACTAATCTATGCCATTTATACTAATAAGAGGTGGATCAGCTGATATTTGGTGCAATGAAAATATGCTAAATATACTTTATTGAATTGCACGTAGTTAGTTCTTCCCAGTTTGCTGTATTACAGCAACAGATGCACAATCAATACCTCTGCGCTCTGTGTGGAGCAAAACCTTTGTTTTTTCAAAAACAGAAAGGATTCAAACCTGGTTTGAATACATGAGAAAAGTAAGACATTTGACATGTTAGCTTCCTTTTATTTAAATGCTGATAATATTGACTTTCAAACTCCTACCTCAGAAAAAACATCTTTTCTGTGATTTTCAAATCACAAATACAGTGCTTCCCATTGAAATGGCAATGAAATGAAGATCTGACCTAAAATAATGACATTTTATATTAAGTGCACTTTAAAGAAGGCGAAATTTGAATGGATTTTGCATAGAGCTTATTAATCACATCCATAAGGATCCATAAGGAGCTCATGGTGATTAACAATTTTCTAATGAATACTGAAGAAATTTTTACCAATTTTAATATATGTTGAACATCGTGTTGTTATTCTATTAGGCAAATGCAGACTTCTTCTTTATTTTTCCATTACCAGTCTAATTTTTTTTGATGACTCTGTTGTATCTGCGTTTCTTTTCTTACTTGCCAAGAGACACATGACTGAGGAGACTGCAGGTGTTAGTAAATGCTTCCAACACTTGTGTCCGTACCTGGTTTTGGCTCAGATATCAGAAACCTGAGAGTGCTTCTAAAAACCTTGTTTAAAATCTATTTATTCAAAACAGTCAGCTATGACTGCATCCTCTGAGATGTGCTGTAAATAAAGTGGAGACTTAAGGGACCTGAACTAAACATTTATACCTTCGGACCCCCGGTGCATGACTGCCTAAGGTCCTCCAGTAAGTGAGTTCAGCAGGAGAAGCTCAGTCTTTGGAGGGAAGCTGATTACAGCATTGAAATTTCTCATTAGCTTTGCTCATATTTTACCAGAGATTTAGAAAGAGAATAGCAGAATGATTTGGAAGGCAGAGATGAAGTGAAGATGTCGAATATCATCCGGAACCTCAATTCCTCCGTCCCATCCCAGTTATTTTTCTCCTAGTGGGACTCACATTTGACAGTAGGCCCAAACCACTCAGTGACGAAAAGAGAAGAATGTAATATGTAGTGCTGCTTAAATATATTTCACACGCATTTGACTCTCTCTCATCTGTTAGCAAGCACATTGACTGCCTCCTGGTCAGTATTTCCTTGGAACATGTTTTGTATTTGTTTGGGCGGTATACCTCACAGTTATCTACGAGAATATTTTTCAGATTTCAAAATGTCCGTTAATTTATTCTCTAAGAGAATTATGGGTCCATTCTTTTGCTACCTCTTCCCCTGGACAACTGCTCTATCTGTGCCTTCTAGAATCTCTCACCTCTTAACCTTTGCCAGTACAGGTGCCGTAACTCCCCAAAGATTAACGGTCTGGTTTGTAGGTGTGATTGAAATTAGCTTGGCTTGCCTTCAGAATCCAGTGCCCTAGCCTACTAAATGACCTCCTATAATCTTGTGCACTTAGGCAAAGCAAACAAAATAATCTGCCAGGAAATACTAATGGGACAGTGTCAACACAGACATCGTTTGTATTAACTGTTCCATTATTATTACCCTGCTCCTTAAATCCAGTCAAACTTCAATTCCTACTCTGTAGGAGTTGGAAGTGAATTAGAAAGGATGTGTGTTTGTATGTACCTACGAGTACACACACATGCCCCTTCACACACCCATATACCCCTCACGCATGCATGTGTGTGCCCGTGCAGACACAGGTCCCATTACTAATTAATTTAAATTGCAAGTGCTACCCCATGTTTCCGGTTAGTTGTTCCAACTCATGAAAGCATACATTCTGCGTGCATGTCTTCTGCCCTGCATCTCGACATTTTCCAACAGATGTTAGCTAATGTGGTTGTAGAAGGTTCACAGTGGATGCTGCAAGCCCAATAAATCTTCCTCTTAAATGCAAGCACTCCACCATCCCAGCATCTTATACGTATAATACATTTTAATTACTTGGCTATTCAAATTATACTAAATTAGATTTGCACAGAACAGCACCACAGATTTCTCAATTTACAGTTAAGCCACCACAAATAGCATAAAATCGGCAAGTGCACTTTTATTGGAACTTGCAGGAGCCACTGAAGTCTGATAACTTTAAAATTATTAAGTGACAAAGATTACTAGCTCTCTGGTTCTACTTTGCTTCCCCATTAGCCATTTAGGTGACAGCTGCTGTATTACACATAAAGATGAACCATTCCTTAAGGGATGATAGCGGTTCCGCTGTGACACTGCTGGCATAAAGCATTATCAGACCATGGCTGCGCTTGGAGCCATCACAGTCTCCTAGGCACCTATCAGTACCCTCATTATCTGCATCACGGAGTGCCGAGAACGAACACTGCCAGGCCTCACGGCTTCGCAGCTCATTTGAGAAGCGGAAATTAAACGTCCCAGGAGAGAAAACAGGCACACTGTAACAGCGCCGACGCTCTACACCAGTAACATGTCGACCGCTGTAGCGCGGACTTCTATCTCATTAATTTAATAGGCTCCTGGAATGAGGATGGGAAGGTGGAGAGGCAGGCTTGACAAGATTACTGAGTGGGGTTGGCATTGTGTGTCTTACAAGCTCATAACACAACGAGGACTTACTGTGGGTATTGCAGCTCTTCAGATATTTGTTGGGGCTTTTAGAAGCACTGAACGGCAAAAAGAAATGAAGGGAGGGAGAGAAAGAGGGAGGGAGATCACTGAACAGAGGAAAAATTAGCTGATCATAAACATGATCTATGTTTATATTATGCAGCATTCCTACGTGAGGCGAAGGGAGCTTTAGAAGGCTATAGATAAAATAAAGGTGTTCTTTCCACACAGCAAAAGAATCCCTAATAGTGTGTGTGTGTGTGTGTTTGAGAAGCCTATTTAACAGAAGCCCTTGCCCTACTGAAAATGGTTTTTCATAGCACTATTTCCATAATATTTGTAAATGGTTTTGCTCCAAAAATATCAAATCCTTTATGATCACAGTGGCATCGAGCAAAACAAAGCTAAGAACCAGGGGATTATCCAGATAAGCCAGACCAAAGGAAGCAATAGTGTTTTTTCACCTTGAATAATCTGATTAATGGCGGCAATTCTCAGCTGGGTAGACCTGCCCATTTGGGTCCCTACAAGTCCAAAGAGATTCAAGACAGTCCAACTCCGAGATTATCAACACAGATTTTTGTACACTGAATTTTAACTGTTAGTGACTGTTCTCCATTGTTGTCATTTGTTTAAAGGCCTCAGGAGAAACAACAATTAAGAAATCTAGTCCCCTGCACTTTTGACATTGCTGACGAAGGCCATTCTTGGCCTCAGTTTCTGTATTAGTTAAATGCAACTGCATGGTATGATGTAGAGACTTATGTGGTTATGAAGAAATACTAGTGGTATATAACAGACCCTGGTAAATCTCTGATCACTGTGATCTTTGTCTTCCTGCTCCAGCCTGGCAGGATTATGGGGTAGTTGAAAAGATAGCTTGCTGTTCTCAGGATCAGAGGAAAAGGTTTTGTGTCTCAGCACAATATTTACTTGCTGTGTGTCTTTAAGCAAGTCACTAACATCTAGTTCTTGGAGTAGTTGTGAGAACTAAGATAATGTCAAAGTCATTGGTATGGTATGCTAGTGTTCAAAGTTGTTTGGATGGAATCAGACCCTGTATTATTGATTTATACGCTGTGTTCTAAAGTGGATTTTTGAGAGAATACTCAAATTCAGGAGGGGAGCTTTTAAAAAGAGGAAAATGAGGAAAAGAAGGGGTGACATGAATAGAGAAGTCTTTCTCTATCACATATCAGGCTCCCAGGATCCTGTTACTCACGGCACAGCTATTTTTAAGCTACGTGGGTCACAGATTCGTTGGGGATCTGAAGACAGCTGAGGACCTCCCTGCTAAGAAAAAAAATTTACTAGTGCTTACAATTTCAGAGTCACAGATTTTCTGAAACCCAGCCGTGGAGCTCAGGTCAAGAACACTTATTTCAGAGAACAGGTATATTGTGAGACTTTATGTGATGTCAGAAAAGAAATCACTTGTTCTTCTTTCACACACACACACACAAGCACACACACACACACGATAATCCAAGCACTCTTATGCAAGGATACAGGTGACTGAGAAAGCAGAGTTCTAAGAATCCTAAGCCATCAGCATTCTCCTTTCTCTTTCCTATTTTGGTCTATACTGCTTCCCTTTTCGACATTTAGGACACGGATATGCTTGGATGTTGGGTTCTGGAAGGCTTGAGGCCAGTCCTGCTCCTGGACCGCTGGAATGTTGGAAGCAGAGACCAGAAGCTGAGGTAGCTCAGAAGCGATCAGGCTTACTTTACAGCGAGTGAGCGGTAGCAGGAACAGCAGAAGTGTTTACCTCTGATCAGAGTGTCCCTGCCCTTAGCAAGGAGCTGGGGTCTTGGCCAGCTGGGGACTGGCCCCATCCAGTCCCTGTCACTGGCCTCTGGCTTATTCTTCTCAGTCTCTGTATGGGTAAGTTGCCTAGGACCCCAGTTCTTTCAGGAGAGTTCCCTGTCAGGTCTTTTTTTTCAGTAGGGGACTGGATTCCTGACCCCAATGCAGGCTAGAGAACTGAGGTTGGGACTTCTGCCCATCTCCAGTTGCCAGCCTCCTCTGGACATCCCACCTGCCTCTCCCAGACTCCTCCCTCTCCTATTGCTGCTACCTTCCCAGGTCACTTGTACCACCTGGTGACTTGAGGGCAGCATGGGGTCTCTAGGTACCAGCAGTCCTTGGCCTGACAGGCTCTGCACATAATAAATACTCAATAATTATCTCTTGAATAAATAATGTGACAATATATAAAGAAAAGAAATACATAAAGAATAATGTGACAATATATAAAGAATTCCCAGGGAATGGGAAGAAAAAAGGAATAAAATGTGGACAGAGGTCATTAGGGGATGGGGTGGGGAGGAGGTGTATCATCACACTTATTACCTGCTGAGAATTAGAATAAATTGAAAATTCTTCCCCAGATCTCAAACTGTTGTGCTGCTTTTTCATATGCCACCTCAAAGACAGGTCTCCCACATATGGGTGGGAATGAAAGAAAAGAAGAGGTGATACCTTGCAAGAGAAAACCTACAGAGGGACACTGGCATGCCTCCACACCTTTTAATGTCCTATCCTGTCCCCCATGCAGAAGAGAGTCTGTCTCTTGTGAGAGTATTATGATCACACTACCTAAGGACCAATATTTCCCTAAAATATACTGGTCACCCAATCCAAGCTGCTTATTAATTGCAAATATGTTTTCCTCCTGGAGTTAAAAGATGACATCTGTGCCTTCATCATCCTCCTTGAAGATGTACAGCATGCTTTTCAGGAAACTCCCCCCTCCACATGTAAAAATCTGCTTTGCCAGAACTTGTCTCCACTCCCTTCCACCTAGAGCTCTACTACACCCACAGAGCACCCAGAAGCTGCCGCTTTTGATGGAAAAAAATGAGAGGTGCTGTGTGACTACTTCCCATTAGTGTGGAAAATTTGCACACTGCCAATGGAAGACCTCACTGCTCTCTACCAACTGATCCTACCTAGAAAAACAAGAGCAAAAAATCAACTAGGAGTATTTGATTCAAACTACTGTCCGAGCAGGATATTCTGAAATTATCCAGAAATTAACTCCATGTCTTCCACACAACAAATAGAAAAACATCCACATTGATAACAGCCTGACTCTCTAACCCAGTGGTTCTCAACCACGGGTAGTTTTGCCTCCAGTGGACGTTTGGCAATGTATGGAGACATTGCCGGTAGTCACAAGTAGGAAGGTGCCATTGGCGTCTGATGGGTAGAGGCCAGGGATGCTGCTGAATATCCTACAGTCACAGGATAGCCCCCGCCTTGAAGACCTCCCCAGCCCCAAATGTCAGTAGTGCTGAGGTGGAGAAAGCCCCTTCTGGATGAACTACATTGCCTGACTTTTAATGTTTCCAGTACCTTCCTACCCCTCCTCTCCTCACTTTCTGGCTTCTCTTGTCATTAACCATATTGCTTTTCCATTCTCTGATCCAGGCTTCAGCCGACCTACATACCTACACATTTGGTCCCTATGTAAAATTATTTCTCTTTTTGGCTCTACCACATATTTAAAAATAAATGCTCTCTGGGAAGGAAAGCATAGTAATTCATTCTCAGGCATTGACAATGAAGATTAGCTTCTAAAGTCTATAAGAGCCACCAGGAATGGGATGCCTGGATGATAATTTGTGATAAATGGCCAGAGGTCTGGGAAGTCCATGAGCAAGTCTAGATGACATCCCTCTTGGCATGGTCCTCAACAGCTGGGAGGTGACATGAGGGATCTTCAAGCTAAGGGGAGAGAGAAAGGCCAAACCAGGAGGGATTAAGAGCCCTTCTCAAAGGAGAGAAGGAGAAAACTGAGGTTACACTGAACTTTCCACAATTTTGCCCATGGGTTATTGGCCCAAGCCTCTAAGCTTCCTTGCTTCAGAAGCAACTTGCCATCCTCTAATGTAATCCTCCCCAAACCTGCCACACATCCCCCTTTTCTCTTTCCCAATCTCACCTCCTCCAGAAAGTCTTCTTTGACTTATTCTACTTTTCACTGCCTGTCCTTGACATTTAATCACTCGGTTGATTTTGGATTCATTTCCACTTTTTTAAAAAGGTTTTCTTTTCCACTTATTTTTAAATGAAATTTTTGTGTATATTCAGTCTGTCTTACTAAAGCAGTTCCTTCAAGAACTAAATTTCTTTGTATTGATCTTTCTTCTCGGACTTAAAATATTCTTCTATAAAAACTGTCAGTTGGGGTTAGTTTCATGATATAAAAAACAATACCCTGTCTGATAGTGATAGTTTAAGATAAGTATTATGAAAAATAAGGAAAGCAGTGTTTATTAATTGCCTTCTATATGCCAGGCACTGTGCATTTTATATGTCTTATCTCATTTGATTCACTTAATAATCCTGTAAAGTAGATTGTAGTATCCCAGTTTTTAAAGACCTAGAAATTGAAGTCAGGGAAAGAGAATACAAATTTTGAAAGATCTTACAGTTAATAAGTGATTGACTGGGTTGATTTCCCTCCTTGACAAATACCCCAAAGGTAAAAGATTTGCATCATATATCTCTGGCTTCCTGTAACATCACATCGTGTGTCTATCATTTATTAACCTAAATAAATACTTCTAGAATATATTTATATATTTTTAAATACACTTTTTATTTTGGAATAATTTTAGATTTATGGAAAAGTTGTAAAGATAGCACAGAGTATTCCTGTATAACTCATTCAGCTTCCCTTAATTTTAATGTCTTATATAGCTGAAGCATGTTTGTCAAAACTAATAAATTAACATTGCTACAAAACTATTATCTGAACTCCAGACTTTATTTGGATTTCACCAGTTTTTCTTCTGTCTCAGGATCCCATTAGAGAGACCACATTGCACTGAGTTGTCATGTCATCTTAGTCTCCTCTGGTGTGTGAGTTTCTCAGACTTGCCTTGTTTTCCATGAGTTTGGCAGTTTTGAAGAGTACCGGTCAGGTATTTGGTAGAATGATCCTCAATTTGAGTTTATCTGATATTTCTTTCATTATTAGACTAAGGTTGTAAGTTTTGGGAAAGAAAAACGAAGGATAAGATGCCCATTTCATCACATGATATTAGGGGTACATGATGTCCACATGGCTTGTCACTGCTGAGGTTGACCTTGACCACTTAAAGGTTGTGTCTGCCAGGTTTCACCACTGTAAAGTTTCTCTTTTTCATTCCCCATGTTCTGTTCTTTGGAAATAAGTCACTAAGTCCATGCCACACTTCAGAGGAAGGTAATTAAGTTCCCTTTTCCGGAGGGAAAGTATTAACATATAGTATTCAGAATTCTTCTGTGAGGAAAATTTGTCTCTTTTTCCCTATTTATTTATCTAGTCCATCATTTATTGTTATCATTATAGACTCATAGATATTCATTTTATTCTTTGGACTATATTCCAATACTATATTATTTATTTTTTATATTTTCAGCCTCCACAATTTTTTAAGAAATTAAGATTTAGGATTTTCTTATCAGCTATGTTAGATAGAAATTATTTAACTTGTCTTAAATTTATATTTTTCCAGCTTCAATGGTTACCCCATAGTTGAAGGACTCTGAGATTTACCGTACAAATGTACGCCATCTCCAGGGTCACCACACTGCAGAGCCCCAGGGGGTACTGAACACAATGCAAATGATGCATGGCACCCCTGGAGTTATGCGACATGGAAAGACGGGTCAATTCTGTTTTTCATGATTTTTATAAAATTTAACCAAATCTTCTCCTCAAACATTTATTTTAAATGCTTCAGATTAAGAACAGTCTGAATTTCTTTTTACTACTCTACCACATCATAAGACATAAGGTATATTTATATAGACATAAATTCTCAAACCTGAAAATTCATATTTTAGCTTCTATTCACTACATATATCAACAGTAGTCTTGCCACTAGGGCCACCTTCTGTGGATGTCTTCTTCCAGAATGTTGCATAAACAAAATTGCAGCTTGCCAGTTTTTATCCATCAGTAATTGAGGCAGCACCAGTTGGTGACTGGGGTGGGGAGGGAAGAAAGTGGTGCTGAGGGCCCAAATATTAAGAGATGTATTCATGAGATTGACTCATACATGGAAACACGTGGTATCCCCACATGGAAGTTAATCTCTTTTGTTATTTTAATTACTCTTCTCCGCAATGTCTCTAACTTTTCTATATCTTTCTTGAAACCAACTAGAATTGCACACAGGGGACATAGAGGTGCTTTCTGACCCACTGTGTGCATACAGGGTCACCACAGTCTCTGTTACTGTGTTTTGAGAGAACAGTCTACAACTCTTGTGCAAAAGGTCATGGCAGGTGCCATCACTGCCAAGAGGCCTCTCAAGACCTCTCTCTTGGCTTAGTTCAGGGCCCCCAGGAGCTCTTACAACACCCTGTCCTGTCATAGCATGTGTCATGCTCTACTGATATTATTGATCTGCTTATGTGCATAGTGGGTGACTTTACTATCTACTTTCTCTTCCAGGTATTTTAAAACTATGTTAAATAATTATAAAATAAGCAAAAGTCTAAGGATTCTGTAACCAATAATTTTTTTTTAAATTAATTAATTTATTTTTGGCTGCATTGGGTCTTCGTTGCTGCGCGCGGGCTTTCTCTAGCTGCGGCGAGCGGGGGCTACTCTTCGTTGCAGTGCGCGGGCTTCTCATTGTGGTGGCTTCTCTTGTTGCGGAGCAGGGGCTCTAGGCACACGGGCTTCAGTAGTTGTGGCACGTGGGCTCAGTAGTTGTGGCTCGCATGCTTTAGAGTACAGGCTCAGTAGCTGTGGCACACGGGCTTAGTTGCTCCGCGGCATGTGGGATCTTCCTGGGCCAGGGCTCAAACACGTGTCGCCTGCATTGGCAGGCAGATTCTTAACCACTGTGCCACCAGGGAAGTCCTGTAACCAATAATTTATACAGAGAAGTGTTGATTTATCCCAGTCTTCTGTTTGCTGCTCTGAATAATGAGTATTAATAAATAACTCAATGGTAAAATGATTCTTATTTTAAAAGATGTTTGTTCACTTCTAATAGGCCAGCCCTCCATAAAGAGGAAGGAATTGGCTTTAAGATCCTTTTGCTGTCTTCCTCTCCCCATCACTCTTCACACAACTTTGTACCACATGGCCTAAGTGTCTGAGAGATTCAAGATGAAAAAGAAAGGCTCTTGTTTAGAAGGAAATTTGGTATATAAGTATATGATTTAAACAAAAAAAAATAGATTTTATATTTAGAGCAGTTTTAGGTTCACAGCAGACTTGAGTAGAAAGTACAGAAATTTCCCATGTACCGCCTGCCTCTCACATGTAGAGCCTCTCCATTATCAACATCTCCCACCAGAGTGGCACTTATATTAATAGATGAACTTACATCAATAAGCATTATCACCCAAAGTCCCTAGTTTACATGAGGGTTCACTCTCGGTGTTGCACAGTCTACAGGTTTTGACCAATGCATAATGACATGTATCCACATACAGAATAGTTTCACTGCTTTAAAAGCCCTCTGTGTCCACCTATTCATCCCTCCCTGCCCCCTAACTCCTGGTAACAGCTGCTATTTTTATGGTCTCCACAGTGTCATTTTGTTTTGTTTTTGCCTCTGCTAGAATGTCATATAGTTAGAATCATACAATATGTAGCCTTTTTCACTTGGCTTCGTTCACTTTGTAAGATGCATTTAAGTTTCCTTCATGTCTTTTCCTGGCTTGGTAGCTCATTTCTTTTTAGTGCTGAATAATATTCTATTGTCTGGATGTACCACAGAAAGTAAGCTTTTTAATAAAGCATGACATACCTACAGTAAAGAACACAAATCATTAATGCAGAGCTTGATGAATTTTCATGAAATAAACACACCAGCACCCCAGATCCAGAAACAAACCATTTCAGAACAGAAGCCCCTGGTGTCTGATTTCAGTCAATGGCCCCCAAAGGCTAACCACTATCTTGACCTCTAATACCATATATTAGTTTTGCCTGTTTAAGCCAGTTCGGATGCAGACTTTGGAAACATTTCTTTCAATCAGTAACCTAGAAGGCAACTAGTGATTTCCTCTTAGAATCTGGCATAAGTCTAGATTAAAGAGGAAACCTGGAAGATTGTGAGTGGAATGGTATTTCTTCCTTGTTTTCAGAAAGGACACCCACTAGTGCCCTCCTAGAAGTGAAGAATGAATTCAAAGTGCTTGTTCTCCTCAAAATTATATCGCTGAACTTGTACAATACCAAAATGAGCTGTTGATAAGTGGCAAGTTCAAGAGTATAATTTATTTGACATTGTCTAGGCCAGAGAGCAGTTGTTTCTTTGAAACTAACATTTTAAAGTAAAACACTATCAGATGGAATGTAGATTGGATAGCTACTTTTTGAATTAGTTTGCTCTCAGGATTCAAGGCACTCTTAATATGTGTAAGAGCTGGCCAGAGCAGATCTACCTGAGGACACTGCAGATACTTCAGGCCCCCTGACCCTTACCACTTGAAAGCTGAAATATTAGCCAATGTTCTTAAGACAAAATATGGAAAGATTTTAAGAGTGGACTAGAAAATGTTGCAATACGCACACACAGGCATGCTCACACCTATACACACAGGGAACACATACCGACAAAAGTAATCCCTAACCTTTCAGGTGCAATGGGGAAAAAAGCAACAGATACTTCTTTTTATTTATTACCATAGTAAGTTATTTCATAACAGAGAAAATCTATATAGCTTCACCTACATAAACATTAGAACTGCAGCAGCTCAAAATGACCACCTAGATAACCCCCACCCACTTCGAAATCACGCTTATGGAAGAGTGGGCTGAATTTTTAAGCATAGTCACATGATATTTATAAGGATGTAAAGTAACGCATCATGAAGGGTCAGCTGATACTTTCTGCATAAAGTTCAGGTTTTGTATTTGACTTATTGGAGAACTCAACACTCGCCACCTGGCTGCTCTTAGCAGGCAGAGGCCAAAACATCAGAGCGTCCACCGGAAGGCCCAGAGCCTCCACCTCATCCACGCAGGAGAGAGTGAGCACTACCTCTCACTCTACTGTGTAACACAGACTCCTAAAATGGAAAAAACAAAACAAAACAAAAAAACCTTAATAATAACAGCTGTCGGGGTTTATTGAGTATTTACTACATGCCCAGTATTGTACTAAATGCTTACAAACATTCACCAGTTTAATCCCCACAACAATTCTAGGAGCTGGGTCTTATTGTTATTTTCATCTTTTTTACAGGTAGGGAATCTGAGCATTTAAAAAGAGTTGTAACTTGCTCAAGGTCACACACTGTGCGAGTTGCAGAGCCTGCTTTGTCCTACTGGACACTATGTGATGTGGTCTTTCAAGTCACAGGCCAACATATATAGTATGTTACTGTGACACCAGGAATGCTGGATGATTAAGAGACTTGCTGGAGACAAAAAAGGCCCCCATGTTAGAGCTAAAATAAGGATAATTTGCTCTTTAATAATAAAGTGATCCTTTGTCCTAACCACCTGATCCTAATGCAAAATAACCAATAATTTAATACAGACTAAAACCCCAAACCTGAATTGATTGCTTTCCTCGGACAAGCCTAGAATTGTCTGCAAATATCCTCACAGCAGTGATGAGTGCTAGCCCTATCTAACAAATGAAATACGCATGAAGGCTATAGGTGGCAACCCCACTCTTCCCACGGACTGTACCTTTTCTCCTTGGACTTTGGTTACTCTATTTCCCCTCCCCCTGAGGTCCAGAGTTCTCATACTCTGCCCCTTCCTTCCCATTAACCTCTGGTCTCTATGAAATAAAACAATTCATCACAAAAAACATAAGTAGTGACAACTATCCCAAGTACAACCAAGAGGATGTAAACTGATGAATTCAAAATTACTTTGAACTTGGCTAATCTCCTGGTGTTTGTCTGATAATTTAAAAAGTCTAAGAAAACATTGTGTTCTGTATAATTTTGTTCTGTGTGTTTAAAAAACATATGGACATGCCCAGCACCCATATCTTGGTTTGCAAATACCAGTTTCCAATAAAAGGAACCATGGCTCATCGGTGAAATGGCTGATTCTAGAGCTGGGTCAAGGAAAATACAAAATGAGCTTGGAGCATGGTCTAATGCCAGAAATTAAAGTAGTGCACAAAAAACCAAAATAGTGGAAGCATGTCAAAGGGAGATGGCCAAAGTAAGACGAATTTGAGCAATGGAATAACTAGCATTGTACTGGATTACAATCCAAAGTATAAAATAAATATACATCATTTCATACTGATACAAATAGATGAGCTAGTAAATAAATAAATAAATAAATAAATAAATAAATAAATAAATAAATAAATGAGGGAGAAGAGAAATTTTCCCTACAAAAACTTCCAAATAATATGTGTAGTGCACCCCCTCTAGATGGCAGTAGGCTGGACTTAATACTTCCAAAGAATAGAGTTTGGAAAGCGGAAAATAGTAACTTTACAATGGAGAAGCTTTAATTGACCAATTTTAACCTCACCAGTGATGTCATGTCGATATCATATACTCCCTGATACAATGTGATGAGAAGGGCATCTCACCCTGTGGTATTCTTTCCAAAACTCAAAACCCCAATCTTATCATGAGAAAAACATCAAACCCAAATTGATGCACATTATATAAAACATGTGACCAGTCAAGATCACGAAAACAAGGACAAAGAAATTGTCACAGAGCAAAGGAGAATTGAAGAGTAAATGCAATGTGGTATCTCTGATGGGATCCTGAAACAGAAAAAGGGCTTAGTAGAAAAACTCATGAAATCCAAATAAAGTTGGGAGTTTAGTTAATAAAAATATAAGAATTCAGTTTTGACAAGTATACTATGGTTTTATAAGATGATAACTATACAGAAATTGAAACTGGGTGATACTGATAACTTAGTGAAAAATATATGAACAAAATAATAACATAGGAAAATAGGAATAATAGGAATAACATAATGAACAAAATAATAACAGGAAAAATAGCATAGATGAGAAACATGACTCATGCTATGTTGGTTCAAAATGAGGATTTGTTTCAGGCATTATAGATGTGTCCCAGAAGCAAAATCTTTTGAATGAACAGGCAAGTCCTTGTCACCTGAGACGTCATGAAGATTTAAAAAGAACACTTAACAAAGCTATTAAAATTGTGAATCAGTTTAGGGCAGCCTACTGACATGTTGAATTATTTTTTCAACTAGGCGAGGAGATGAGCAGTGTCTGTAAAAACATGTTGTCTCATATTGATGCTTAATGCCAAGAAAATTTCTCATTCACTTTACTGAGTCACAGTAAAAACTTCAAGTGATTCTGGATGAAACCTTCAATCTGGGGATGGCATACATGATTTAAAATGGCTTTTCAAATTAGCGTCTTTTGCCTATCCTTACAAAGTAAGCTCACTTCAGTATTCCGAGTGTAAGTCAAAGTAAACACAGTAATTCTAACCTGGAGCTGTGGGATATACACTCTAGGGAGGTTAGTTGGGCAATTTCCATGGTCTGAACCTCCTGGTTATATACACATCTGTCATATTTGTTGAAAATGTGTTCAACCTTGTTAAGAAAGCCTTGAAGGATCAGATGAAAGATCTTCATGAGTATTTTCCCAGTCCAATCTAATGGCAGAGAAAATTAGATAAGCAACACTTTCCCTACTACTTCATAGATATTACCAGATAATTTGATACCTTCCGGAAGAACAGATGCTGGAGATCACTTTGAATAGCTCCTTGAAAAAAAGTCACCTGGAAAAATTTGATTAATGCTGCAAATATTTGTCATTTTTGGCTGCCAACATTTTTGTGCACTTCTCATATTTTGTTAATTTTCTACATAGGTGGAAGTTCTGTAGAATTCACATTCCCAGAATGCCTTGTAGCTGGGGTATAATGATTGACCCGGGTCAGCCAATTAGAACATCCATGAGAGGCTTCGGTTCAGGAGTAACCATCATGCAGAAGTGGCCGCGTAGAAGTATCAACCTTCTGCCCAGCTCAGGGGCAAGGACTGTTGTCGCTTCTGAAGCACCAGTGCCCAGTGTTAAGAGTCATGTTTGCTCAGCAACAACGGTAATTTTTTTACAAGAGATTCCTTAGTGTGGTTGGGTATTTATTCATGGCTGTATAGCCTCAAAGTCTGGCTTTCTGGCCCTAATGAGCCTTCGGTGAGTTACTCAAAAGCCTTTAATAAACTCCTTGTCTGCTTAGAGTAACCACAGTGAATTTTGTTGTTTGCAACTAAAACCCCCACCTATACTATTCACATCAATTAAATATCTTTTTTTGATTATATATACATGGGGGCTGGGATGTGCTTAACATAAAATTAAAGTCTAAAGTTACCTTACTCATCTCATCTTCACCTTAAACGAAGACATATGGAGTCAAATATCCCTTATTCTTGACTAATAGAAACAATTTTATAGTTTTCATGATTAACTTATTTTTGTTACATGTTTTTAAAGATCCATTTTATTATAGTTTATATTTCATTTTTACTTGTTTTAATTCTTAAATGTAACAACATGATTTTGTTTTCATGGAATTAATATTTTTCTTAGGAGAAATAATAAGTGGAATAGCATATGTGGTATACAATATAAAAAAATCACGAAGGTGATATACAAAGGACAGAAGTAGAGAAAGGAGTTCCTAAATCTCCCTGAAGGAGTCAGGGAAATGATCACCAAAAAGAGAGCACAATACAACTACTGAGGCAGGAGATTTTGGGCAAAGAGGAATAAGGGAACTCCGGGCAGAGTGGCTAGAAAGTGAGAAAATAAGAGGGCTGGAACAACTTGATCCATTCAGGAAAATTCTTGTAGTACAGAATGACTGGAGAATAAGGTATTAAACTGAAGGGAAGGTCTGGTAAGAAAAGGTAAGGACTCAGGCATGGGCTCTAATCAGAAAGATCCTCACATGACTTGTATAAGATTTTAGACATCGTAAAGAATAGGGAGCAAATGAAGAACTTTAAGTGCTAGAACATATCATCAGGTTCACTTTTTAGAAATATAATATTTAAAGTGATATCCTAATTTCAATAGAGACCAAAGCCTTATAAAAAAGAGAAAGTGCTCTAATGGTGGAATCTTAGGCATCATTCAGAAATGAGAAGACAGTTCCCAGACAGCCTAACATTGTACCTTGTATTCTTGTATTCTTGGAAATGAAAACCGAATGTTAATTCACTGTGATCCAAAAGTAGCTTGAAACAATGAATACATTCCCCTGGAAATTAGCTCATATTAGAACACTGGCTAAATTGCCAATATTGGAAAATGCCATCTCCCTACTGACATGAGTTGTAAGTCTACATCAGGGACCACGAGTGACTTAGTACTCTCTCTCTTTTTTGCCCACACCAGGTTCCTTCTCAGATCCCTGGTGTGATCTTAGGACAAGCCATCTGTCACAAAGAAAATTCTCAAAATATAAAACAAAACCTACTTTTTTCCATCAAATCCCAGACTCAGTACTTGCATCAATATCTTGGTTCTAAACATTAACTTGTAGTTTATTGTATTTTTAATTATGTTGTCTTTGAAGATTGAGAAGCAAGCTGTCAAATTTATCTCAAGTTTTCAAGCAAATTTTTAGGATTCTTCACTAAGTTCAGGTGGGATCATAGTACCTTCACTATTACATGGACAAGGACCTGAGCATGACCAGAAGAAGCCAGATTAGAAGGGAATCAGAGCACTTCCACAGCCCTTCTGTGTCCATGATTCTTTCTTCTGGGAGCCTCATGGCCGGGGATTCTGTAGTCTGGCTTTACTTTCCATGGCCACTCTAGGTAGTCTTTGTAGGATTTGTTCAGCCCAACACTTTTCTTTCTCCAACTATTTTTTCCAAAGCTGAATGAAACTGCTAGATTTATCAAGACATCTTGGGCTGCTTGAGAGAGAGAAGTAGACAATTCTGACTGTCTGTGTGTATGTCTTTCTGTTTCTCTAACTCTCTTCTGTATCTTCAACTGCTGGTTGAACTGTGAAATACTCAATCATTTGATTTGTCTACAAGGTACTAACCAACCACTGAGACAAATTTTCTTATTCTGCTGAATTGACATTAATGTTTATATATAGATATAGATGTACATGTACATATGGATAGCTAGAGATACTTGGGAATGAGTGAACTAGCTGGTTTCAGCACTACGATGATGTTACTAATGCCGAAAGTGTAATGGTGACAACTCCCACCCAGGCTTTTCATTCTGCCTTTGTCTAATTACTATAAACTCTTGAAGCAAATCCAAGTGATTGAGTGATTTGTTATTCTACTACTCATTTGTTCTTTGCCATTAAATTTGAAACAGTTATACTAAATATCTATACCAGTCTACATTTGAAAGCTTCTAAGCTAGGTGTTCCTAGCCTTTTTTGTTTAGTTTCTGTGGGCCTGAAATGTTTAACTAAGATCCCAGATGTTTACAAAGTGCCAAGGAGAAGAGCCCCACGAAGGGGAGAAGCATGCAGTTGCTACATGATAATTGTATATTGCTGTGGGTCTTCTGCCATGTATTTAGCTAATCTTCACTATTTAGATAAATATTTTGGGCTTTGATCCTGCCCCAGTGAGGAATAGAATCATTGATCTTTGATCTGCTCATCTAACTTCTGATTTTTAACTTCACAGAGTTCAGTGTAGTGATGCGCTCTCAGTCTGCATTATGCACAATTTCCAGCAACAAGTTGTCAGAACTGTGGCACAACTCCCTTTCCCGATGGTCCATCTTGCAATTGGACTATATTACTGTCCTATCTGATTGTCTATGCCAAAGTGGCTCTTCCTCATTGGAATGATTGATAACTAAATTTCTTTGCAGACACAGGGATATATCTAAAATCAACTGGACTCACAATCAACAGATACAGTGTATAGTAACAGAAAGAAAATTATAAGGATTTAGGTGAAACTGGTGTAAGTTTAAACCATAGACAATGAAAATAAACCTCCATAATATCTCATAATGAGTTCCTAGAAATAAAAAAGATAAACTATTTTTACTAATTTGAATTCAAATATACAATGTATAAATTAAATATATCATCATTGTTTATAATTATTTTAAATCTTTTTCACTAACTCTAATTTCTTTTAGAAATTTTTAAATTAAAAAATAATTACCATAGTTTTAAAAGATTATTCATGCTTCTTTTTTAAAACTAAGCAACCTGAAGTATAAGAAGCATCATAAATCAATCAACAAAAAAGACCTCAAATCCAAACACCCAGAAATAGCTGACTGACATTTCATGCCTGTCATTCCAGACATCTGTCTTATATGTAACACACAAATGGTCCTGATAAACAGAAATAATTTCAAAACATTTGGAGCATACTATACTTGTTATTCATTTGTTTTATTTTTCTGCTACAGGGTAGCTGATTATCCTCATGTTGGATCATTTTCGTTGGTTCTTCATGTCAATCATTATCTAATACTTTAAAAAAAAGTTTATTTATTTATGTTCTTCCAGTTCTATTGAGATATACTTGCCATACAGCACTGACTAAGTTTAAGGCGTACAGCGTAATGATATGACTTACGTACATCATGAGATGATGATCACAGTAAGTTTAGTGAACAGCCATCATCTCATGTAGAAACAAAAGGAAAGAAAAAAATACTTTTCCTTGTGATGAGAACTCATAACAACTTTCAAAAGTAACATACAGTAGTGTTAATTATATTAATCATGCTGTATATTATTTCCCTAGTACTTATTTATCTTATAGCTGGAAGTTTGTACATTTTGATCACCTTTGTGACCATGCAAAGATATTATATTATTATAGACCATATGCCCCACACTGTACATATCATCCCCATGATTCATTTATTTTGTAACTAGAAGTTTGCACCTCTTAATCTCCCTTACCTATTACTCATTCCCCCACTACCACTGCCTGCCATCCCAGCAACCACCTCTTTGTGTTCTGTATCTATGACTCTGTTTCTGTTTTGTTATGTTTGTTCATTTCTTTTGTTTTTTAGATTCCACATATAAGTGAAATCATTCAGTATCTGACTGACTTATTTCACTTTGTATTTCTGTGGTGTCAGTTGTAACTTCTCCTTTTTCATTTCTGATTTTATTGATTTAGGCTCTGTCTCTTTTTTTCTTGATGAGCCTGCCTAAGATTTATCAATTATTTTTTTTAATCTTTTCAAAGAACCAACTCTTAGTTTCATTGATTTGTGTGTGTGTGTGTGTGTGTGTGTGTGTGTGTGTGTGTGTGGTATTGCTTGTCTGCAGAACTTTTGGTCTGTCTTTCAAATCTACATGATAGCCTTGCCAGGTAGAGTATTCTTGGTTGTATGTTTTCCCCTTTTATCTCTTAAATATATCATCCCATTCCCTTCTGACCTGCAGTGTTTTTGCTGAAAAGTCAACTGATTATCTTATGGGACTTCCTTTGTAAGTAACTTGTTGCTTTTTCCTACCTACTTTCAATATTTTGCTCTTTCTCTTTAACTTTTGCCATTTTAATTACAAGATACCTTGGTGTGGTCCTCTTTGGGGTGGTACTATTTGGGATTTTCTGTGCTTTCTAGACCTGGATATCTGTTTCCTTTCCCAGGCTAGGGAAGTTTTTAGCTCTTATGTCTTCAAACATGTTCTCTCTTCTCAATCTGTGACCCCTATAATGCAAATGTTAGTATGCTTGATGTTGTCCCAGAAGTTTCTTAAACCATCTTCATTTTTGAAATTCTTTTTCCTTTTTCCTCCCCAGCTTGAGTGATTTCCACTCTTCTGTTTTCCAGTTCACTGATCCATTCTTCTGTATCTCCTAAGGTACTGCTGATTTGTTCTAGTGTATTTTAAAATTTCAGTTGTTGTATTCTTCAACTCTGTTTAGTTCTTCTTTATATTTTATAACTCTTTGTTTACCTTCTCACTGTCTTCATCCATTCTTCTCCTGAGTTCTTCTTTGAGCATTTCATCCAGTAGATTTCTTATCTCAACTTCACTTAGTTCTCTTCCTAGGGTTTTATCTTGTTCCTTCATTTGGAGCATATTCTTCTGTCACCTCATTTTGCCTCATTTGCTGTTTTTATTTCTATGTATTTGGTAGGTTTGTTACATTTCCTGACCTTGGAGAAGTGGCCTTATTTAGGAGACATCTTATGGTGTCCAGCAGCACTCTCCCCTCTGGTCACCAGAGCTATGTGCTCTAGGGGTACCCTCTATGTGGGTTGCCTGGGTCCTTCTGTTGTGGCAGGCTGACTACTATGGATATGACAGTAGGTCTGGCTGGTCCCCTGTCTGGTTTGCCTGGCCCTGCCTTGTGTGGAGGTTGCTGTACATTGGTGGGCTGGGCCAGTTCTTGGCATGGTTGACTGCATGGCCAGGGGAGTCCTATTCCTGGTGCCAGCCTACTGGTAGATGGGGCTGGGTCATGATGTAGCTGGCTACAGAGCCCTGGGGCATCTGTGTCTAGTGCTGACCCACTTGTTGGCAGAGCTATGTCCTAGGGTGGCTGGCTGCAGAGCCAGTTGTCCCGGAACTGGTGTCAGCCCATTGATTATTGGGGCCAGGGCCTAGGGGGTTCTGGGGCCAGTGAGGCCTAACTGGTGGGCAAAGCTGATTCCCAGAGTCTCTTGTTGCAGGGTCTTGGTGTTCCCAGAGCTGGTGTTTGCCTGTGATAGGCAGGCTCAGTTACCAAGGCGTCCTAAGGCTAGTGCTGGCCCACTGGTGGGTGGAGCCAGGTCCTGGGTTTCTGACTATCAGGATCTGGGGTGCTGATCTGGTGTTGGCCTGCTGGTTGCTGGGGCTGGGTCCTGGGCCCTCTGGTGGGCAGGGCTGGACCCCAGGGTGGCTGGGGGCTCAGGGAGTCCTACAGGCAGGTGGGGCTGTATCCCCCTTCCAGCTAGCTGCTTGGCCTGAGGCATCCCAGATCTGATGCCAAACAGCTGGTGGGCAGGGCCAGGTCTACTAAGCTAGAGGGGAGGTTTCCAAAAGGGCATTTGTCAGCCCCAGTGTTCTCATAGTAGGATGAGCGCCCCAAAATGGTTGCTGCCAACACTTATGTCCCCAGGGTGAGCTCCAGTTGCCTCCTGCATCTTCAGGAGGCTCTCCAACATCAGCAAGTGGGTTTGACCCAGGTTTCCTTCAAATTACTGCTTCTGTTCTAGGTCTCGGAGCATGTGAGATTTTGTGTGAGCCCTTTGAGAGTAGTGTCTCTATCTCCTATAGCCCTCTAGCTCCCCTGAAAGTAAGCCCCACAGCCTCCAAAGCCAAGCATTCTAGGAGCTCATCTTCCCAGTGAAGGACCCCTGGGCTGGGTAGCCCATTATGGGCCTCAGACCCCTTGCTCCTTTGGGAGAACTTCTACAATTATATTTATCCTCCTATTTGTGGGTTGCCTACCTGGGTTTGTGGGTCTTGACTATACCACATCTCCACCACTCCTACCCTGTCCTGTTGTGGTTGGTTCCTTCTTTATATTTTTAGTTGTAGAAGATCTTTTCTACTAGTCTTCAGGTTGTTCTCATCAATAGTTGCTTTGTAAATTGTTGTAATTTTGGTGTGCCCATGGGAGGAGGTGAGCTCAGGGCAGCTATCTTAGCCACCTGTCCCTTCAGATTATTTTCAATTTCAATTTCAGATTGTTCATTGCTAGTATAGATATACAATTGATTTTTGTACATTGATCTTATCTCCTGCAACCTTATTAAACTCACTTATTCGTTCTTAGTAACATTTTTTTAGGTACCATCATATTTCCTATTTAGACAATCACATCATCCATGAATAAGACAGTTTTACTTCTTCCTTCTGAGTATGGATGATTTTATTTCTTTTCTTGCTTATTTCCTTAGATAAAATAGAAAAATATTCTATTCTACAGTGATGAATATAGGTGGTAAAGCAGGCATCCTTGCACTGGTCCTAATGGTAGAGGGAAAGCATTCATCTTTTACCATTAAGTATACTATTATCTATAAGTTTTTTGTAGATGTCCTTTGTCAGGTTGAGAAAGTTACCTTCTATTTCTAGTTTGATAAGAGTCTTTATTGGGAATGGATGTTGGTTTTGGTAAAATGCTTTTTCTATGTCTATTGAGGAGACACTACGGTTTTTCTTTTTCATTTTGTTAATACAGTGAATTATATTGAGTTTTAAATATTAATCTGCCCTTGCATTCCTGGGATAAACCCCCCTTTATCATGATGCTTTTTACATATTGTTGGATTCAATTTTCTAAAACACTGTCTAGAATTTTTGCATCTATGTTTATGAATGATATTGACCTTTTTTCCCCCCTTGTATGTCTATCTGATTTTGATACCAGGTAATGCTGGCCTCACAGAATGAGTTGAAAAATAGTCCCTTTCCTCAACTTTCTGTAATACTTTTGTGGAATTGGTGATATTTCTTCCTTAAATGTTTGGTAAATTCACCAGTGAAGCCCTAGGGACTGGAATTTCTTTGAAAGTTGGTTTTTAACTGCAAATTCTAGGTATTTAATACATGTAGGACTAGTCAAGTTACCTATTTTTTTCTTAAATGAGCTTTGAGAGCTTGTGTATTTCAAGGAATCTGTTCATTTTATCTAAGTTGTCAAATGTATTGACATAGAATAGTTTATAAAATTCCCTTATCCTTTTAATATTTGTAGATTCTATATAGATATCAGCTCTCTCATTCCTATTATTGATAATTTGTGTCATTACACTTTTTTCCCGATAAATCTGGCTAGAACTTTCTCAATTAAAAAAAAATCATTCAAAGATCTAGTCTTGGGGTTAATTAACTTTTTCCCTATATTTTCTTTTTCTATTTCTTTATTTCTACTTTGGTCTTTATTATTTCTTTTCTTCTACTTTGGTTTTCAGGTGTTCTTCTCTTTCTAGTTTTTAAAGAAAGAAACAGATCATTCATTTGAGGCCTTTCTTCATTTTCTAACACAGGCATTTAATGTTATAAATTTCTCCTTAGTTACTGCTTTAGGGACATCTTACTCACCAATTCTGATATGTTGTATATTTGTTTTATTCAGTTCAAAATGATTACTACTTTCCCTTGTGATTTCTCCTTTGACCCATTAGATTATTTAGAGATATGTTACTTAATTTCCAAATATTTGAGAATTTTCTAGAGATCTTTCTGTTAATGATTTCTAATTTAATTCCATTGCAATTAGAAAATACTCATAGTATGACTTGAATTCTTTTATATTTGTTGAGACTTGTCTTATGGCCCAGAATATAGTCCATTACAGTAAGTGTTCCATGTGTACATGAAAAGAATGTTTATTATGCTCTTGTTGAGAATTTTCTACAAATGTCAATTAGATCAAGTTGGTTGATAGTGTTGTTCAAATTTTTAATATCTTTACTGATTTTCAGTCTAATTATTTTATCAATTATTGAGAGACAGACATTGGTATCTCTGACTATTTTGAAATAAATCCAGCCAGAGACACTTAGAGGCAAATTGAGTAACAAAATTAAAGAAGATGACCACATAATTATATTTTTAAAGAAAGAATTTTGGGAGTGGGACATCAATTAACACAAAGGAATGAATCGCTTGGCATAGAATTGAAGGCATGGGAGGAAATCATTGCTGAGCCCTGAAGCACACTCAGATAGGTAACAACTACTCTACTTCTGCATAAAGATTGGACCCTTCTATTAGTGCCAGTGATGAATTTTTTAATGAAACATGTTGAGAATATACATGAAACTAACCAACATGTAAAAAGAAGAATTTGTGCAGTAATGACAGTCTTTAGGGACACCCTTAGCTGCAATCACAAGCAGCAGTATGTAATTGTCATTAACCTTATTCCTCTCACTCTGCAAAAGGTCAGTTTATTCGTGAATTGTGCATCCACACACTCACACAGATAAGAAGCCATTAACAAAGCACAAGCGTTGGCGGCCCCACCAACTCTATCTCACCCAGTTAGCACATTTTGTAACATTCTGTCATAAAGTCATTGGCAGTGTTGGTGTTCGAAAACTGCATGGCTCAGATGTTTCTAAACCCTTTTAATCCATGACAAAGGCCTCCCTTTATTGTTGTTTTGTTTTCCTTTGCTGCCCTACAGCATGGCAGCCAGTGTGTGCTCCTGATAAGCAGTGAGCCATGCAGACGTGGTTCAGTTTCCTTGTGCACACTACCATGCAACCTGCCAAGGCCCAAACGTGGGAGGCAGCATGGCTTCCCCTCCCCCCACCCAGAGCCAATGCCAATGGCACCCTGCACAATGGTTAGCAGGCCAGATAGCTTCAGAAGAACACAAAATTAACTTTTCATGTCACAAATGACATTTACCGTTGCCTAGTTTGGAGGATATAATATAGCTAATGTAAATAATTTTATTCTAATCCAAGTGAGGTAGCAGCAAGCTTCAAACTTAGAACAAAAAGGAAAAGAAACTGCTACTATGATCATGAATTTTTTGAAAGGTTTTTTTCCTCTTTCTCTTCCTGGGTTTGCACAGCAGGGATAAAGAAAGGACTATACTGGTTCAGGACACAATGCTGATATTTGCTGTTGTTAACAAAAGAGGCCCCTGTGTGTCCAGGGGAGTGTGACAAAGGAAACAAGAATAGACTCTATAAATGGCGGTAGCCTGAATAAACTGGGTTCAGAAAGAAATGTGTGAAGGAATTGACAGTCAGGTGACTATGTGGCTTGAATGACTATCTCAACTGCCAAGTTTAGATGAAGAGCCAAGTCAGGGTACACATGGGGAGATTCTAAGGGATATCCCTGAGCTGCTGGTAGCTGAATGATGGGCCAGGGTAGACTCATGTTCCAGATGAGCTAGGAAATAGTTGGGACAGAGGAATCAAGGTAGAGGGCAATTCAGAATCCAATGGAGAAGACCAGTTGCTAAGAGAGTATTGAGAATCAAAGAGATTAAGAAATGGAGGCCTGTTTCTTGGGTAAGAGGTTAATAGCTAAGTCTGGACTTGGAGATGAGAATCAGCAGGAGGACCACTTCTAAAAACCCACCACACAGAAACAGAGACACGGATGTAGAGAACAAACGTATGGACGCCAAGGGGGGAAGGTGGCGCGGGGGTGGTGGTGGAATGAATTGGGAGATTGGGATTGACATACATACGCTAATATGTATCGAATAGGTAACTAATAAGAACCTGCTGTATAAAATATAAATAAAATAAAATTCAAAAATTCAAAAAAAATAAAATAAAAACCCACCCCACTGTGAGCATGTACCTTTTAACTGTAATGGCAAGTCCCTGCCACCACCCCTGGTTCCTAAAGGAGCTGACAAGATTTTGAAAGCAACCTCAGATCAGGTTCTGTGTACACTAAAGATCTGTATTTTTGACCAGTCATGACAAGAGCTGTGCATCTAAACTTTCAAGGTCTTTCCTGTTCTCCGCCTCAGTTTTCAAATGATCAAGAGCAACTGAAACTGAGTGGGGCCCTATGGGGCTTCCGGGCATGGAGGTCTTTTATTTTTGGTTTTTTTTTTAAAGGAATTCCTTTATTTTATTTATTTATTTATTTATTTTTGGCTGTGTTGGGTCTTCGTTTCTGTGCGAGGGCTTTCTCTAGTTGCGGCGAGCGGGGGCCACTCTTCATCGCGGTGCGCGGACCTCTTACTATCGCGGCCTCCCTTGTTGCGGGACACAGGCTCCAGACGCGCAGGCTCAGTAGTTGTGGCTCACGGGCCTAGTTGCTCCGCGGCATGTGGGATCTTCCCAGACCAGGGCTCGAACCCGTGGCAGGCAGATTCTCAACCACTGTGCCACCAGGGAAACCCCATGGAGGTCTTTTTTGTCCCCCATTCCTTGTAGGCAAGACTCCAGCCTCCATGACCTTCCCTGAGTTCCAAAGGGTGGATTCGAACAGTTGCTAATCAAGGGAGGAGCAGCCAGGAAACCACCTGAGGCGAGATTAAAGAGATCAGCAAAGCTCATCAAGATGAGGAGACCACCTGAGATGAGATTAAAAGAGTTCAGGCCCTACACACACCCTAATCTTGTCAGAGACCCTACCCCTGAACCATTGTTATAAAATCCCTCATCAAATCCTCTGGGGTTGGGACACACAGTTTTTCGAGGCAGGAGCCGGCTGTGTCCCCCTTTGCCTGGCAAAGTAATAAAGCTATCCTTTTCTACTTCACCCAAAACTCTGTCTCTGAGATTTGATTTGGCACCGGTGTACAGAGAGGCTGAGCTTTCGGCATCACTACAGTCTTCCTTTCTCTAGAAACATACAGTCAATGCCAGGGGGCTGAAGAGAGGAGAATAATTATAGAGATTTTGTTTTCCTGAGAATATCCTTTTAGCAAAACATAGTCCCAATCTCCACTTCTCAAGCTTCCTGCCACCACTCTACCCCTCAGCCTCATCCACGCCACACCTTCCCTGGCAATTGCTACCCTCCACAGAGCAAGGGCGGAAGTAGCTACCCCGACGTTTTAACAAGAGAAGAGTCTCTTCTCAGCCTGGGAGGTGAGAGCCCGTTTTCCACTAAATCTGTAGTAGACGACTCTGCGCTTCTGTCCATCTGTCAATCAGCTTTGCAATATGTGTTAGGCAAGTAACTGAGAGACACCCCCAATCCTCTTGGGAATTCAGCAATCACCCACTGTATCCCTCCTTCAGTTTGCTTCAGATTGCTTCCTAATCCATCCCCTTCCTCATCTCACACTGGGCCCTACAGTTTCACACAAGCCCTGAGTTTCTTTCCCCAAAGCCCCTCAACCTGCCACTTCCCCAGATCCACTGCCTGTAACAGCTCTTCTGAACTTGGGGTAACACCCAGTGAGTATACTCTCTCCAGTATAACTGATTGTTCAGAGGTTCTGACTAGAAAATCTGCTTCTCTTTCTCCTACCAGCCGTGAAACCACACCTCTGACATCTTTTAAGGTGTAACTCAAGTCACATCTCTTAGTTTGCCCTGACTGTGCAAGTCAGCACTAATATCTAAGCTCAGCTCTCAGCATCTCCTTTCCTTCCTCCCTTCCTCCCTCCCTCCCTCCTTTCCTTCCTTCCCTTCCTTTCCCTTCCTTTCTCTTCCCTTCCCTTCCAGCAAATATTTAATGAGATCTTACTGTACACCAGGCACTCATTCTTTAAGGAACTGGGTTACAGGAGTAAATAAGACATACAGGGTCTTGGTTCTTATGGAATTTACATTCTAGAAGGTGGAGACAGACAATAAACTATTAAATAAATGAGAAAATGATCACTCAAGGTATGTGATAGTGGATTGTGGATAATAAATGTGTTGAGGAGTGCTCATAGGTACTTTCATCTTGATCGGGTGGTAGCGAAGCCCTCTTTGAGGAGATAACATTTAATCTATGATCTAAAAGGCAGAAGGAGGAATCCATAATCCGAGCGTCCAGGGAGAAGATAGCATTCCAATGTGGGGAAATTACCAATGCAAAAACCCTAAGATAAAGGCAAATTGGGGAAGTGTAAACTTTTCCTCTATTACTTCTCTGCCATAACTATACATGTATTATGTAATATAATGTACAAAGAATATGCAGTAAACTTTATATAATGCTATGAGGAATATCTGCCTGGATTATATGTTTATACATTTTTTCTTCCCCAGGGGAGTCTCTCCAAGGCACCTAATAAACTTACCCAACCTAGTAAACTCTCAGTCATTTGAGGATATTGATTAGGAAGCGGATCTGTATTTAGGAGGAAGAGTGGCAAATGTGGGGGTAATAGGAAGTGAATCTCTTCTACAGCTGCTCTCTACACTGAATAATGCTTAAACTCAAGAGAGAAATTAATACACATTTCATCAAGGTTTACACTTAGGGCCATACCTAACTCTTGACTTTTTGTCATTCACTTTTATGGTGCAAAGTTCTTTTAGCTGCCCCCTTTCACAGAGTGAGCCCACGCTCCGCATAATCCATTAACCAGCTTACCCTGGCTCAACCGAACACACTGTAAAATTACTTTCAGTATGAGTGAGAACCCACCTTCACATTTTATGACTTGTACAATAAAAAAACAAGAAAAACATGCAGTTTATAAAATTATAATGTGCATAATATGGAGTTTTTAACTTAACGGGACATACAGGGAATGGTGTCATTAACAAGAAAAAAAAAAAGAAGAAGGAAATGCATAATTGTGCACTTAGTGCTGCCGCTGGCTGTGTTTGGGTCCACAGTGCAAAGAATGGAGCAAAACCTCACGAAACAAGGAATGTATATGTACTGTCACTTTACTCCTTAAACTCTAAAGTTTTCTGAATTGAAAAATAATGTAACAGCACAGCTTCCGTCAGTGAACAAAGGTGTGTGAACCTTCTTGTCTTGGCTTTCCAGCAGCAGAAGTACAACCAGAAGACCCAGATTTCAGTAAGGCTGAGTCACCACAGCAGTCACGTTGGGATGGATGGAGTCCAAGGCGGGATCCAGCAGCCTCCAAAACAGGTGTGTTTTGTGAAGGAGGCTGCAAAGAGCGGATCAGCTGTTCTGCAGTCTGGTTCAGGTTTCACACAGAAACAGGAAAGTGGTGATAAATTTGCACGTACACAGGTACAAAAGGTTCTCAACCACAGCTGGTGCATCTCGTTCCACTCTTCACAAAATCAAGGACAACACTGGTTGTTAAAAAGCCTTGGGATTTTCATCTGCTGAAAGCTGCTAAGAGTAAGCAAGATATAGGAAAGTGATGACAAATTGTGGATTTGTTACCAGTTTTTAGTACAAATATTGAACTACTGATTACATGGGAAGTAATCTTCTTTTAGTAATAAAGGTTCAGGAGCCAAAATGCCTGAGGGCAAATCCTGCCTCTAGAATTTACGAAGTTAAATAACTTCGGTGAAGTTATTTAAATGTGCTGTTTTTTCGGGTTCCTCATCTGTAAAATGGGAATATTAGTAGTATATACCATATAGAGTTGTTGTGAAAATAAGAGAGGTGGTTGAAGCGCTTAGAGCCATGCACAGCTCATATTAAGGACTCAGTAACTCTCTGCTAGTGTCCTAACGGGAAACCATGGCTACATAAAACACTAAGGCCCTGACAGAACTCTAGTCCCTGTGAGTCAGTTTATTCTACAGCAAGAAAATCACACACACACACACACACACGATAACAAACTTTAGTTGTGATATCCACCCACTCTCTGAAAAGAAATAGATTTAGAATCAGAATGACTTAGTTATCCTATGAGAAAGGCCTGGGAAAAGCCACCCTGCTTGTGAATCGTTACTATGTTCAAGTGGCTCAGAAAACCCCATGCAGCACCTTGTTGCTTCATCCTTCATCCAGTAAAGCAACTGCTCTTTTCCCTTTTGACATTAGCTTCTCAAATGGCAACTCAAGCACTGGCTGCCTAGTTTCTTCTTCACGTGGCGTTTAAAACAGCCTTGCGGACACGTCACGTGGAGGGCTGCTAATCATTGGTGGAGGGCTCCAGAGCTGTGCCCTTAGCAGCATCACCTGGGGAGCTTTAAATAACCAAAGCCAGGGGCCCACGTGAGGGTCAGACTGCGTGGGTGGGGCCCAGGCACTGGTGTGTTATAAATACTCCCCGGGTTATTCTGAGGTTCAGTGACAGTTGGCAACCACTGAACTGACAAATGCTCTTGTTTTACAAAGTGACATCTAGACCACTAAAGTGAGGGCCTAGGGGCTCATGAGTGGCAGTCAGGATTAGTCCAAGGCATTTTTAACCCAAACAAAATGCTAGTAGCCCTCAAATAGAGGGGGGATTGCAGGAGAAGAATTGCGTATCAGAATCACATGGAATTCTTTTTGAAGCATCACATCACCATCACCACCACCACCACCACCACCTCTGCCTTGTCCCATGTCCCACCCCTCATGTTGTCCCGGGATCTGATATGATTCTATTGCATCCTTGCTACTCAGCAAAATTTCCCAAACATCTAGACCTTCTGAGAAGTACAGATCCTACCCTATCGTGAAGTTGTAGCCCAGAATCTTTACTTTTAAAAAGCTCCTCAGCCAGTTCTTACATGAATCTAGGTTTGAGAAATACTCTTTAGATGCTCAGACGGTCAGTTCTTGAGGTAATAGCACATCATGCATCATTAATAAGACTTGGATTAAGGATGGGCAATGACGAAGGTACCTTGAAAGGAGGTACTAAAATGAGGATACAAAAGCCCAGGGGGCACAGGTCTGTAACAGACACCCCAGATCTGCCTCCCAGGTGTGGCCAGGGTTTGGTATGACCTCCTATAATCCCTTTTTATCCCAGAGAACTTAGTTGGAGTTAAGATTTCTTCGTTTTCCCTTATTTGCTCTGTCTATGAAATCTTGGTGTTCATTTCCACTGTATTTACACTGGACATTGTGGGTGGACATGGATATTTTTTTGAGTACAAACCCTGCTGCCAAAGCAGAAAAATCCTGACACACAGGGGCTTTTGATGACTTGCTGATACTGCATTTCATATAATATCAAGGTTCGTAAGAGGAAAAACAAACACTGGCTGAGACCCTGAAAGCAACACCACCGGCGTGCCCTCCCCTCGTTTCTTAGTAACAGTCGATTCTGCTTGTTACGGCCGTGTCGATTATTTGGGTGATGGTATATTTGGCTGAGGGTGCTGCTAAACTTGGGGGCATTGTGAATGGTTTTGTAATTTGGAAGCAGCTCAGCATATATGAGTTTGTGAATTGGGCTTAAGTCTTTTTAATGCCCATTCCCACAGCGCAGGTGAACTCACGGTCAATGGTTCCTAGGATTCTTTCAGCCAGACTGTTGGGCTATCTATCTTCCTAACTGCCCAATGAATATGGCGAACTCTATCTCACCAGTGGTGGCATCTTTCTAGAACAACTGCACGGACCGGTGCAGCCACAGCTCGCTGCCCTCCACAGGGACCTTCTGTTTGTGCTGGGGTCTGTGGGAGACAGCAGCCTGGATGGGGCTTCTCCCCAGAAGTCACAGATTCCTGCTTCTCAGGGCAGCAGCCTTACGTTCCAAGTGTGCTACAATATAAAAAATCGGCTTTTGCTGAAAGCCTTCCTTTGTCTGCTTTCTAGCCTAGTTTGCCATCCAAAAGATTCCACAGAGTTGATGTTTCCGTTTCTTTAATTCAGTGTTTGGGATGACACAGCCTCAGCCCAGCTGTCTCCCAAGCAAAGGGGTGTGTGTGTAAATGTTACCCAGTGTTCTCGGCCTCTTTTCTTTCTTTGGGTCGGAAGCAAGGCTGTCACATTGTATGTTGTTATTTAAGGGATATGCTGAGATGTTTCCTTTCTGTGGTGGAAAAGATCTTTTCAAGGGAACCTCTTTATTCCTCTGACATTTCCACTCTTGAAAAGCTGACCCAGTTCCCGCAGAATAACAAAAGAAGCACACAGAGAAAACAGATTCCCCTGGGGGACTGATAAACTCAGGTGAACTCTGGCCAGCTGAGTTTCCCTCAGAGAACTGGGCAAACTGCCAGAAAGCTGAGGAAGAGTCACATCTCAAAGATATATGGACAAATTAGGATCTGCTCGGCTTTGAGCTGCCTTTCAGAATTTGCCTTTGATATGAATCCACGTGAGAGTTCAGTCAATCCCACATCCAGCCTGTGTGCAATGATGTTTGGACATCTGGTCTACCGTGTGTCTTCCTTTAGTCCTAGAGGGTCCTACCTGGGGCCTAAGGAATCACCCTTACGCCTGGGTTTCTGAGCCAGCGTGAACAAACCACAGCAGCTTCCAAGGCTCTGGAGACTTGAGTCGGCTCACACTCACCACAGGTATTGGCCTCTCCAGAAACTAACACCACTCTGAGTTGTAGAATCTGGGAAGAGGAGGGAGATAAATGGACATAACACCACATCCTGTACACCTCACACAGCTTTAAACATTACAATTATTTGTCTAATCATCGCTCCGAAAATTCTGAATAGAAGTTGGTTCCTCTATTTAACGTATTTTCCACTCTTCCCAGAGCCTCTGTATTTACCAACATTTTAGCCTTTTTCTTCCCTGATAACTAGAGAGAGGCTCAAGGCCTAATTTCCCTCTCCTTTGTCTCCTCTTTTAAGGGTGAGTCTTAATTATAAAACCATGACTATATTTGTGACTGGCCTGTAATTAGCTTTTCTAAGCCATGAGTTATTTTTTGGCATTTTTTTTATACAGAGCAAAGAGGAATTCTTCTTTAGGATATGTGTTCTTTTCATCAGATTCTGTGAACAAAGAACATCAATAGATGTATCCAGTTGGCTTATCTAATTTGTTCCATATCTTTTCTTAGATCATATTCCCTATCCTTTATATTTTCCATTGAATTTCATTGACTCTTTGCAGCTATCTTTTTTTTCACTTAGTCATTCAACAAACAGTTCCTGTAAGTATCTGTAGGTATTGCCCTAGGGAATGGAAAAACAAAGAGGCTCCCTGCCCTCTAGGAGGTAATGGTTCAGTGGAAGAAACCAATGTAAGATCATCACAGCATCATCAATAACAGAACCAAGTACTAGAAGAGAGGCAGATTAAAAGTGCCTCAGGAGCAGAAGAAATAAGAATCCCTTATTCTACCAGGGAGTTCTAGGTGATAGCAGAACAGTGGGTTAACTTGTCCCATCTACTCATTCATAGTCCCTAGGTGAAGGTGAAAGTGAAATCAGGGTTTTCCTCTGTTTGAACTTGAATTAATTTTTTAAAATTGTGCAGAATTCGTGTTTAGCCGAAGGTAATAATGAGTTCAGTGGCATCAAAGCTATCAAATATCTCCAGTGAGGGCGTCTTGGCAATAATGATGGGAAACTGTATTACACACACACACACACACACACACACACGTGCCCGAGCGTGCATTTAGTTACACATACATATCCATTCTACCCTAGCGGCAGATTTGTGAATGGGAGAGGCAGGTGTGGAGCGATGGCGCTATAGTCATAGACCCTCTGATCTGCCTGTGTGTGCACCTCAGCCCCCTGCCTCAAGCGTCAGGAAGAGCCATCTCCATGCCCATGCCAGCTCCACAGGGACCAGGATCATCACGCCACCTCTGTCTCCTGCCAGCACATTTATCACTCAGTCAGTTTTCTGAGTGCCTAAGATGTGTTCAGCCCTAAGGAGGAGAAAAAAAAATATTTTCTTTAATGCCTTCTGTGTGCCAGGATCATGCTTCTGCCTTCGTGTATTATCATCCCATTTAAGCCTCATAATAATCCTACGAGATAGACATTGCCATTTCTAAATTTCTTTCCGGTAAACTAAGTCTCAGAGGGGTTAAATTGCCTGGCCAACATCATATAGCGTATAAGTTACCATCCTTTGCCATAAAAGATTTATGGATCAGGACTTGAACTATGTGTGTTGGAGTTCATTCTTACATCTGTATGCTAGCTCTGGGATAGAGATATAATACTGGGCCACCTTGGAGATATTTCTTATTCTTCCTTAGCCTCAGTTACTTTATCTGTAAAAGAAAGATAATAATTTCAGAGGTTTATTAGGATTAAATGAGACAATGTTATAAGGTGATTAACCCTTTGCCTGGTACCTAGCAAACACTCAATATATTCGATATAATAGCTATCCTAAAAATGGTTAAATTGGGAGTCCAGGGCTGTCTCTACTACATCACTTCCATAGGAAACCTTGGTGAGTCTTTTTTTTTTAAATGTATGACTTTTTTTTTTTTTTTAAATTTTATTTATTTATTTATTTATTTTTGGCCGTGTTGGGTCTTCATTTCTGTTCGACGGCTTTCTCTAGTTGCGGCAAGCGGGGGCCACTCTTCATCGCGGTGCGCGGGCCTCTCACTGTCGCGGCCTCTCTTGTTGCGGAGCACAGGCTCCAGACGCGCAGGCTCAGTAGTCGTGGCTCACGGGCCCAGTTGCTCCGCGGCATGTGGGATCTTCCCAGACCAGGGCTCGAACCCGTGTCCCCTGCATTGGCAGGCGGATTCTCAACCACTGCACCACCAGGGAAGCCTGTGAGTTTCCTTTTTCATTTTTTTCAGTTCCGCCCTTAATATCAAAGAGATGCCACCAGTTCAAGGCCAGAGCCTAATGGACCATGAAAGAACAGCTTTCAGGTATAAGCCACCAGCTGGGATGCTTGTTACTCATAGTCTGATCCTCTCTTTCTTTCTGCAGGTTAGTCCCTAGTGGCCCTTAAGGATAAAAAGAGCAGCTGTTCTGGGGCACACATCGCATGTGAGGAAGTTTTTTCTTTATTGAGTGGCACAAGCAGTAATCCAATTCCAAATAATACATAAAGCTAAATGATGGAGCCATGTGAGTATACCCAAAAAGGCCAAAATTCAACCAATGATTATTAAATGCCTACCTAAGCTAGACACTAGTCATACAAAGAATTCACAGTCCTTTCTACAAAGGGCTCAGTGTCAAGTCAGGAAGACCGACAAGTGCACAAGTTCCATGTAGGGCACAGAGTACTATCAGCCTTGCACAGAGGGTTGCAAGTTGAGGCTGCACGTGTCCCACCCCAGCATTCAGGTTGCCGTGCGGACGGCACATGAATGGTACTGAAGACACCTGGCCAAGCCTGTCAACCAAGCCATCCTGTGATTGAGCTCCATTCATATTAAAGAGTGAATATTTCCCCAAAGTTCCTTGACCATTTGTCTTGTCCTATTTGTATAATTTCCTCCCACTTAAGTACTTAAGCAAACTTTAAATATAAAATAAATGCTACTGGTAATTTCCCACAAAGTTTCAAAATGTGAAATCCTTGACAGGATTATGAGGCTTCCTCTGTTTACTCTGGTGGAGCATCAGAAGTGAGAATCAGGGCTTCCCTGGTGGCGCAGTGGCTGAGAATCTGCCTGCTAATGCAGGGGACACCGGTTCGCGCCCTGGTCTGGGAGGATCCCACATGCCGCGGAGCAACTGGGCCCGTGAGCCACGACTACTGAGCCTGCGCGTCTGGAGCCTGTGCTCCGCGACGAGAGGCCGCGATAGTGGGAGGCCCGCGCACCGCGATGAAGAGTGGCCCCCGCTTGCCGCAACTAGAGAAAGCCCTCGCACAGAAACAAAGACCCAACACAGCCATAAATAAATAAATAAATAAAATTAAAAAAAAAAAAAAAAAGAAGTGAGAATCAGATGAAGAGGCACAGAGGGGAATGCAGGGCCAGGACCTGCTAGCGTTGCCCAAAACATGAATCCACTTCATCTGGCTATGGGGGTGGCTGAAGGAAGATGCATTCCAGGACAGAAGGGCAAATCTGCGCTTTACAATGGGAGTTAGAAAAACCTGCATCAACATTATTAGATTTTTTAATAATTTCTTTGGATGTATCTAATATGCGTGTGAATGTGTATATTTTTCTTTTGAGAATTGTGAAGCACCAAGATGCTTGATAATACAACGCATCAAGACCCTTGGGTAGAGATACTTGGCTGCTATGTTTTAGTCTTTGCAAATACAATGACTATTTTGGAGATAGTTCCTTATGCCTAGTTCTGTGCCTGGCTTTGTGCTGGATACTGCAGGGCTGTGGAAGACACGATGTGTCTTCTGGGCGGCTGGTGTTCAAAGGCTGACACGGAGATCTCATCTACAATTGAAAAAACCTTGAGCAGGTATATAAATCAAATGATGAGAAAGAGTAACACTCTGAACCAGCATGGGGTAAATGCTGCATATAAATCTTTGCATTCCTGCAAACCTCGAAGGTACTGCAGCTACCCTCAGGTGCTTTGGAACAATTCCAAAATGCATAGTTTAGTTAAATGCGCCTATCCAGATGTCGAGATAAAACTAAGGCCTTTCCTGGACTCCGTACTAGAGAACTGCATACACATCTCTACATGACTAAGTCACTTCCTAAAGTATTTAGTGTGATGTGAAGTGCCTGGGAGAGAATTTCAGAGAAGCTGGAAATGGCTAAAAAGTTAGAAAAGAAGTATTATAAGAAAAAAATGACTAGATAAGACCATTCTACTTACAGAAGAGAGCTAAGTGAAAATAAAATCTCTTCTTGGGTGGATTTCAACAAAAACCTGCACGAGACCCCTAGAAGCCAGAGGGAAGCGGGTGCAGGAGTAAGTAACTTGAAGTGAGCTAGTGGGAAGGACCAGAGCATGAATCCAATTTTGTACTTAATCTCCTGGTAATGGATCCTCAAATCCCTAGTACTTTTCTGCAGATATTTGGAGAATTTGGCTAATATTTGCTCCATTTTCCACCGTACAGTGCCAGAAGGCAGATAAGATATTGGGTCTCTCCCAGCATACTAGTTCAAGTTCTCTGGAAAGTAAGTAACAAAACCTGACTTTGGCTGAAAGGGAGCTTACTTGCAGGGACTGGGGTAACTTATTGAATGCAATAAGAAAGCTGAAGTAACCAAATCAAATAAAACAATTTTGGGTAAGGGCAAGACCCTTAAACCTTCTCTCCAAGGCCCTGACTTGAGTCAAGGAGACTCAAGTCTTCTGTTCTCAGGCATGTCTCTCTTGCCCCAGGGAGAAAGAATCTGTTGGGTCTATGAGCAGCCCTGCATTGATTGTGAGACCAAGAGCAGGAATAGGGACACAATATAGACATGGCAGCTGGGCATCAGCTCCTATATTTTAGGAGTAGTTGCCAGAGGAGAGGGGTACCCTGTAAGCCATCCCCAGAGATGTCTACTGTTCCCAAGGAGGAGCTCTTTGTTACAACAGCACATGGAGTTGTTTCCAAACTCCATGGGTCGGGTTGAGGGTGGGGAGAGAGAGAGAAAGAGAGAAAAGGAGGATGTACATCAGAGGAAGAAGCATTTAGGTTTACTCCAACAGAGAATATTGTGATGGAGAAAATTCTTAAATATGGAATGTGTTACTCCCCCCAAAATGAACTGATCATGCTTGGAAATAGGATATATTCTCCTCTGCAAAAAATGGCTAAGTTGTGATTCTCCCGAGGTTCCTCTAGTACTAAGATTTTGTGATTTTGTGGTAAGATGTTACCCTATTGTAGAAGAACATTTATCAAATTATGTCCATTAGATGTTAATCATTACACGTTCTATGAAATACAGAGTTCCAATTTCAATCAGGTTTGAGAACTACTAAATTAAAGTTCATGTTTGCTGTTGTTGTTTATGTTTGCCTTCCTTTTTGTGGCTGTAGAATTCCTCCCAATATTAATATATACCATAGCTCTTTACAAGGGGAATAAGATTATAAATTTGTATACAGGAAAGACCCCTAGGTGGGGTTTGGGGTGGTTGCTAGGCAGCCAATCCACAGTACTGCTTCAAAACCCTAATCCAGTTTGGGGGTTATGGTTGGCTTCCCCCAGGCTGAGTTCAGCTGACATTGGAAGAATGTGGAGGAGTTTGAGATAGGTAGGTGAAGGGAGGAAGGTCTGGAGGAAAAAACATTTCATGTGCTGGGGACGGCCTATTGGAAGGTCCCAGTGCAGGACAGAGCTTTATGCACTGAAGTTACTGAGGGAAGCCCAGTGCAGTCAGAGTGTATCAAGGGAGGTAGACAGGGGTCAAAAAGGACTTTGGGAACAAATTAAGTAATTTGGATTGCTTCCTAAAGTCAGTGGGAAACCATCAGTGGATTCTAATCATGAGAGTGACCCTACTCCTCAGAGTCTTATTCTATTGGTCTTTCCACTCTTCCTCATGGATTTTGTGATCTCATGGTATCGATAATCTCTAAGTTCATTGCTAGACTCTTTTCAGAGAAAGTGAGCTATTCTAAAAGTTAGTTCGAACAACTATCATAGAGAGTTGCAGGCTGAGGGAAAGCAAGGGACTGACTCCCTCATCTGGCAGTTTAACTTCTCAGGGGTGATACTCAATGGTGAAAACTTGAAAGCCTTTCCTCTAAAATCAGGAACAAGACAAAGAGTATGATGTTCGCTGTGAGTCTGTCATAAATAGCTTTTATTCTGTTGAGATATGTTCCCTCTATACCAACTTTGATGAGAATTGGTATTGAATTTCGTCAAATGCTTTTTCTGTGTCTATTGAGATAATAATGTGATTTTTATCCTTCCTTTTATTAATGTGGTGTATCACATTCATGAATATTGAACCATCCATGCAGCCCTGGAATAAGTCCCACCTGGTCATGGTTTATGATCCTTTTTATATATTGTTGAATTCGGTTGCAAATATTTTGTTGAGGATTTTTGCATCTGTATTCATCAGAGATATTGGCCTGTAATTTTCCTTTTTTGTAGTCTCTTTGTCTGGTTTTGGTATCATGGTAATGTTAGAAATCTTACAAATGTTAGAAAGCTAAACAAGCAAACAAAAATATATTTTCTAAACTCTTGCAACAAGGTCTGGACATAGTCTGTGTTCTGCCGAGTAGATGCGTCAGCAACAGACTTGGCGGAAGTGAGCCATGAGAAGCAGTGCTGGCAGGGGCTGCGGAGGGGCAGATGAAGGGCGCTGGGTTTGTTAGCTCTTTTTGCATGCACGACTGCAGAGACATTTGGTCCTTTTGCAGTTGCGGTTCTGGTCAGGGTTTGAGTATCCCTAACATCAGAGGAACCTTGTGATGAGTAACAAGAGGAGGCAGCAGTGAGATTTCCACTAGAGCCGTCCAGTAGGAGATTGGATGTTTCTTCTGGCTGCTCTACTTCCTGATGGTTCTATCCTAGCTTGTTTACTTGTCCCTCGTGAACTTTCTGTAAACTTCTTATTATCCTCTAAAAAGCCTTTTCTTCTTAGTCTAGCTAGAGCAGATGCTGTTTCTTGCAATTAACTGAGTAATACAGATCTCCTGTTCTATACCCTTATTGTTCACTATACTTTTCCTTCATAGTATATATCACGACTGCAATTAAATAGTTGTTTAATTTTAGTGTATATCTGTCATCTCCACTGGATGATAAACTCCTTGAGGGCCAGAATTGGGTTGTATTTTCAGCACCTAACATCGTACCTGGTACATACTTGGTACTCAGTAAGTACTGGTGAACACATGAGTGAAGGAACGAATGAGTGGCACTTTGTCCCAGCTCTACCCCTTCTTAGCAATTTTACCTTAAGTAGCTCAGTTCCCCTACCTGAGCCTCAGGGTTCTGCAGAGATAGTGCTCTAATTCATTATATAGATCAAATGGGAGAAGATATTTGGAAATACTTTATGAACATTTTATTCAAATGTCAAAAGGTTATTATTCTGGGCTACCAAGAAACAAAGAGTAAAGAAGACAAACATAGTCTAATAATTTTTCAGAGTCCAACTATAACAGATCCTTTATTTTCTTAGTTTCTTTATTGCAAGTCTATGCAAGTCCACATATATGGGACTACTGTTCGAATTCCAGAGTCTTCCTAAGAGCTCCCAGATGTCCAGAACTCATAATATAAACATTAGAGAGTGATATTAAATAGCAAGGACATGGCACTGCTCTTTATAGCAACCCAAGGTCAAATAAACTTATACTGGGACACGTGGAGATTCTTCACTTGGAAGATTCCAGAAAGGCTTTGGGGAAATAAATGTTTATACAAAACAGAATAAGAACTCAGAATATATAAGTAGAATTATATTACCACTTTGGAACCCAGGCTTTAATTCAAATGATACTTAATCCTGAAGCAAGTGCAACAAAAACTCTCCCATTCCTTTGTCTGCCTGTTGTGTGCACCAAGTTGAATTACGTAGGACAAAGTGCAAGTAGACATCAAGTCATGATCCTGGGGGATTGAGCTGGATTTATTGATTTTTCTCTCATATTTTTCCCATGAAAATAACTTGAGTATCTGCTTTGACCCAAATCCCCTGTTGACCTGCTTTGAGGGCTTAGGTGAGAAAACTGAGGACTGAAAAGTAAAGAAGGCAAAACATCTTCATTTGTAAGAGGGAAAGAAAAAAAAAATTGTAGCAAAGGAAAATTGAACAGGCTTGTAAGGTAATTAGCAATTTTCAAATGCAGCAACGGGCAAAGGAAACAAAACGTAGAACATGTATTAAAAGTCAGGCGGTTGGTTTAGAAAATACAGCTGTAGGATCACACAGATTTTGACCATCCAAACCAAATTCAATTATCATGTCTGTGCTGCTTTTCTATTTCCGCCACTGAAAGGCTATTATTAGGTGCTCTTTCTCTTTTCTGCATCTCCAAGTATTGCCTTCGTAAAACATTCCAAAAAGTAAACATTAGCTTTAGGCCATTTGATTACTGGTTTCCCAGAACGCTATGTTCTGTCCTGTTTCTCTCCATATTCCTTTAATATTAAAAATAGGAAGTGACTGAAGGCAGTTGAATGGCTCTGCCTTGGAGGCTGTTCCCCCAGCCAGCCTCTCAAGCATTGTTGGGTCTTTACCCTCTAAAACCCATTTCGTCCTTATTACATAGACAGCCCTCTGCCAAGCAGAAAAAAACAGAAACTGAACATTTCTTTCCTCTCTACCAATTGCTAATTTTTTCAAAGTGCTTTGTGCTTTGTTTAACAAGCCTTCTTAGCTGTGGCTCGTTTTAAGTAAGGCTCATTTTATTTTTCATGCTAGATTAGCATCTGAATTGGGAGAACTGGCTATGAAAGTGTGTTTGAACAGGTGAGATAAACAGAACCTGGGATAAGAAGAAAGCACTACCTGGCCCCCTGTGGGCAGTACCCAGGAAGTGATCTGGGTTGATAGAGGTATCAGTTATGTTCACCGCAGATGGCACTCTTATTCACACGCTACTTCCTTCCAGCTCTGAGCTGACCCAGGGGAGATGATGTGTGACATGCCTTGTAGTAGGAGCCATTCCTGGGGGTTTCACAGAGAAGAGAATCAGCTAGGAAGCCAGACCCGTGTATTTCTTTGGTGGTGAAGATGGATATGAGATGAACGTAGGAACCTGCGTTCTGCACAGGAATTACTCCTACACTCCTCAAAAGAAACAGGGAGCAACGTTTGTCCCAGTTAGATTGTTTTCCCTCATCACATACCTCTAAAGCAAAATGTAAAGCAAGATGTGGAAAAAAAACCCACGTCATACAGTTAAGCCAAGAAAGAACTTAATCCTGAAACCAAATTCATTGTAACATAAATAACATTTCAGAAAACCTTAAATCATACATCACTTTACGTTCTTTTTGGGGCTTCTGTAACATTCAAAAATACATTTGTACACAGTTATAATTGTTGGACACAGACAACCTTGTCTTTTTCTTCTGAAATTTAACATTATTTCACACATTTTCATGAGCTATGTACCACCATTACCCATGAACTTATATGTAATGCTGACATGGAACACATTCTTTCATTCGTTTAATTACTCATCAAATATTTATGAGTGCCCCTACATAATGAAGACCTATATATAACCACAAAGAAGATTCTGAAAAATAACACACTAGGTTGCTTTTCAATAGTCTTAAAACCAAACTCTTTATATTTTATTTATTTTGCAAAGTCAGACTTGCACATCACTGAATTAAGACATTTTTCCCTAAAGAAAAAGTGAGCACTTATCTGGGCCTTAACTTCTATGCAAAATGAGGAAGGGATAAGTTTGATACTTAAGCTCCCTTACTTCACTGGAATTCTATGATCTGGGTTTAAGGAAATAGTAGGAACATAACATGCATTGTGTCATCAAACATCTTACAATTGCCCTTAAGAGTCATGATACTTTCTCTAAATCACCAGTGACAATTAAGCAAGAACATAGATCTTACATCTTAGCGCCCCACTAAGAGTTTAGTTGAGAATAGGCATCCTCAGAAACTGAGACCAGGAATTTAGGAACTGGGAACAGAGGGGCAAATACAAGGAGTACAATTTTTACTTTTCTGTTTCTTTCACTATGATGAGGGAAGACCAAGGAGGGCTTTGAGAAAACCAGAACAATCCCATTAAGTGATCCAAAGAGAAGAGCAAAACATGTTCCCTCATTAATAAATGTGATTTTATGTGCATGCCAGCCACCTATTAATCCAAATTAAAAAAAAAAAAAGTTCTTGGCCTTGGCGACTCCTGTCTGAGCCCATTGCTGTTCTGATTTCCCACTAAGATCTACAAATGATCAAGAGCTCAGTAATTCCAAGTGGTGTTTTCACAGGACCACCTCCTTCCATGATGTGTAAAATGCTCTTTCATGAAGACAGATGGACATAGTCTACAGGACCCTGCTTACTCCAGAGAAACTGTCTTTGAAAACTTTTGACAACCAGTGGGGTTGCACGTCTGTGTCTATTTAAGTGAGCTCGTTATAGTTAATATTTTTGTGACTTTCAGCTAGTTGTTCAATCATTTCTCAAGTGTGATACATTTTAATAAAAAATGAAACACTTTATGACACAAATATTGTTAAAATCCCAAGTTTGGCTATATTCTTTTTGAAGAAAATCTTCTGGAGCAAGGCACCTTTTTTAAAAAAAGGGGGGCATAGAGCTTATGATGTTTGTTTGCTGAAATCAATGTAAATGGAATAATATACACACCAAAGTTACCTTAAGAATGGCACAGTGCCCCTGTTTCTTTAGGAAGCCATTTTCTGGTCTGGCTTAGAGGATTTTATTTTATTGACTAGTAGTTTAAAAGATATAGTAAATCTAGTCTATCTAACATTTTACTGACCAAAATTATCTAGTAAATGGCACTTCTGAGTTTACCAGCAAAATGATAGTTGGTACTTACAATGATGATAGAGAGAGAACAGTGGGTGACAAGTCAAAAAGTCAGATGGCAACCAAAATGGTTGCTCTGAGTCAGGAAACATCAGAAAGTGACACTCGTCGAAGAGAAGAAAACTCTCTTTATTGTAGGACTTCAGGGTGTGATTCTGGGGCATTTTAATACTGGAATTAAGAGGCCCCTTTAGATGTTACTAGGAAGTGAAAATTTAGTCAGTGTACACTTGAAATGTTAACCGATTTGAGAGACGTGATAAGGAATTGCCATGGCGATGGACCTGAGAGGCACGGCTCTAAAAGGAATCTAGCAATGAAGAGTTGGAGAGTAAGAAATTTTTAATTGCTTCTTTTCCAGTGCAAAGATAAAGCTCACTGGAAAGCTGAAAGTGTTATGATGTTTGCCAAGTACATGCAGGTAATTCAGTAAGTCGCCACCACTGCATGGAAATGACCTAGAGATCACTCAGCTCCCTGTGTTCCATAAACCAGACATAGAATCTTAATTTGGCTCCCTGATAAAAGAAGGGAATACATTGATGGAGTCAAGCAAATAGGTCATTCAATTTGGTGGTAAATTATGACGCATTATAAATTAGTAGATTGACTTTCAGGTACAGCTTCACCTCATGTTGGTTGGACGACCACTGAGTGATGTAGGGACTTAGAGTCCTGATTCCCATCATGCAGTGAGATCCAGCGTAAATCGATGTTGACTCCCTGACAGAATTATGGTGTTGCCGCCAAAGTATTGCAAGCCTCTGCATGCATTATCCAGGAAAGATTAAATCACGTTAAATGGAAATTATGTTATATTTTTATTCCTTGAAAAGCATGATTAAAATAATAATAATATTAATACCTAATAGTCATTGAGTAAGTTAGTTATTACTATAGTTACTGCTTAGTGTCATGTACTCTTTTAAGCTTTTACGTATGTTATTTTTTTAAAATCCTCATCACATCCCTAAGAGTATCCCCATTTTACAGACAATGGAGGCAGAGAGAGGTTTAATAAATCACCCAGGATCACACAACTACCAAAAGGCATGGTCAAGATTTGAACCCTGGCACTTAAGATCTTCAGTCCATCCTCTTAATCACTAGACAAGCTCTCTATTAAATAAATGCTTCATTGAGTAGCTTGTGCCATTTTCCAACCAAGCCAGACAAAATTTTTACTAAGTTAATTAAGACTTCCCCATTCATAATAGCGTTCCCTAGCATTTCTTCACCCTGTTTTGACTTTGTTATTCAGGAATATATCTTTTTTCACGACTCCAATGTGTCTGAGATCAGAGTTTTCACATGTGATACAAGCACTCTTTGCCAGATCAACCTCTTGACTCCCAACAGCAAGTTTACTATGAGCAATTAAATACTCTGCAATGCAAAGATTATGGTTGGGTCAGTGAAAGCAGGGGAAGGGCGGAAACCGGCTGCAATTCTTGTTTGTTTTTCAGTGTGGATACCGAGACTACGTAAGGCCAACAACTTTCACCTTTTATATCATTTTTCTCCTTTGCCAATTATTGACCCTGGGAGTGTTAAACAAAAACTTTTCTTCCTTGCTGTTCTTGAAGCAAACACACCATTAAAACACAGGTGTGTTTGTCTCACTGGAATCTTTGCCATGGAAATTCTAAGATATTACCCAGGGAGAATAAGGTAACCTCACTGTGTCACTGAACGAGAGAGATGGGAGCCCTAAAGAGAGACACTAATCTCAGAGCGTGACCCTTAACAATGCATTCTGCATGGCTTGCAAGGGGCACCTGCACAGCAAGGCGTGTAAAACAAGTGCTCCAGCCACAGGCATTGCCTAAGGGGGACATTTCCAATGAGGGGGACTGAGGTAGTCAGGCCAAGCCAAGACAGTGGAAACCCCAATTTGTTTCTAACTGGTTTAACCCAAGGGTTTAGGCAGTAGTAACACCAGGTTGGTGAGACCGGGATGGGAGCAGGAGACACGCTAGCCTGAAGGGGTTGGAAATCTTCCACAGTACACTCTTTATTCAATCACTTATTTATTCATAAAAACATATTATTATTGGGGGCCAACTACATTCCAAGCACTGAACAACACGGGAGTTATCTCCTGCTCTCAGTAAATGTATAGCCTAGCTCAGGAACCTAGGTCGACCAGAAATCCAATTCCAAACAGCAGGCCCACCTGGGGGAAGTGGAAAGAGAGTGACAGTGAACACGGACAAGGTGAACAGTGTGAGGTGGAAAGAGGTCAGAGCATGTCCAGTCCAGGACCTGTGTTTGCAGGAATATCTGCAAAGACAAGAAGACCACTGGCAAGGCTCAGAGGCTGCAAGGTCAAAGACAGTTACATTTAAAATAGCTAGTCTGTCACCTAGGAGCAGAGGCTGATCTTAAAACAGCCTCTGTGCTATCAGCCCAGACTCAGTTCCTGCTGCAGGGCAGTCAAGGCTCCATAGACCTTGAGCCTGGGTTAAAGCTGGTCCCACACTTGCAGGTAAACTGCCTGCTAATCCAGGGGCAGGAGGGTTGGGGTTTGCAGGCAGTGCTAATGGTGCATTTGAAATTCCCGTGGGGTGATACGTATTCTTGGCATCAGATGAACTTTCCTTTAAATGTTCATCTCCTACCGATGTTAAGATAAGCTTGAATTCTCTCAGAGTATACCGAGTCATGGCAGAGAAAGGCGATCCAGATGAATGCTGCATGATGAGAGAAATGGACAAATTAACTCACCTAACATTCAACTAGTAATGAATTAATAGAAAATTAAAGGTCAGTGATGCTAAACACAAATTCATTTTTATGTATGATAAATAGATAGGTAGATAGATAGAGATAGAACTATATGTATATATGATATATAGAGAGACAGACAAAGATACAAATATATAATCTCCAAATAGATTTGGCTTCTACTGTGAGCTTGACAATTCTTGCTGGCATGTGACTGACCATAGAAAGCTATTTAACCGCTCAGCAAACTAAATTTTTGCCCATTTTACAGATAAAACAATTTGTTTTTTAATAATGTTAACTTGTCCACCAAAGATTTGCAGAGAGGATTAGATAGTTGCCGTATGTTAAGCAAGTAGCATGATGCTTGGCACATAGTAAGTGCTCAATAAATGCGAGGCATTTTTCTAATTAGTCATCTCAGCCAGTAACAATGAACTTGGAGAGGGTTAGCCACACAGAATCCCCAATCTCAAACTTTGCAGTTTATTAAGAAATGTAAAATCCATCTCAGAAGCAAATAGTGGACTTTGCTTAGCCCCAGGTTCTTTTTGCATCTATGGTGTAGCTCTAAGGATGAGGCCAGGTGCCAGGTGTGACTTGGGGATCTGTGGGAAACATGTTGCTATGCTCACCTGGCAATGGCAGTGAATTCTAGGACTGACAATACAGACCCAAGCAAATGGTATTAAACTGAGCACTTGAATTATCCTGATGCGAGAGACTGGGTGCAGGACTATCTCATATCCTGTTGTAGGTGCTTCTTGGATTTCCATCCTCACCTTAGCTGAACTGTATGGAAAGCCACTTGATACCTGTGAGGTGAAGGCAGCTAGGTAAAGAGTTCAGTGGCTGCAAATATGAATCTCAGCCCAGGTGCTGAGCACGGAGGGCTACAAAGATGCATGAAGCCAGGATTTGGGTTTTTTGTCAGAATTATTTTTCCCCAAGGTTTGTTGCAATTACCCCTTCTTCCTGGCTTTATTCCCCTGTGAAATAACATTGAATAGTTATCTCACAGCTGTTCAGGTTGCCTATCCACCCTCCTAAGTTGGAAGGTCATGCATGCTCCTTGTTCTTCCTTGTGAAGTGCAAACCCACGGCCCTCTGTAGCAGGCTCTTTATTTCCTCTATTGTGCTCATCAGAAACTCCTTAGCTGCTTTCCCGCTCAGATGCTGAATTAATAAATTACAAATGCCCGTTATCAAAGATTCGGAGGTTTTGACAAGTGATTTTGTTGATCACGAATGCAAGGTTGTGTTAGGGAGAACCTGTGTTTTCGGGATACAGAAGGTAGATCAGCCCTGAATCTGAAAAATAAACAGGCAAGTTTGATGAGCTGAAATTCATGGCAGAGCTTCTTAATATTTCCTGAGGTTCTAATCAAAGGAGCATCTTAACTGGTCCCAGAGGGAACTGGAAGATGAAAGGCGCTGACATTGACGCCCACTGTACCTTGCCTCATCACAACTTTTTTTTCCTCCTTCCTTTTGCCTGTTTCTAAAAATATCTGGGCAGGTAAGAATTAGTGGTAGGATGTTATTTAGACAAAAACAAAAACCCACTGCATAATGCACCATATCTTTAAAATTTTTAACATCTATTAAATTAAAAATCAAGGAAATTGACATAGATAGGATGAAAGAAGATACAGCATCTCTAGCTTATGCCAACTAAAAATAAGAATTATTAATGAAGCTCGGCTTTCTTCTGCTGTGCACATTAATTATTTATGATAATAATACTCTGCACTGCCATATTAAAGAATTTTCTTCACCCAGCTTCCCAGAAAACTCTTATCTTCTTGGGAAAAACAAAAAAAAGGAACTTCAACATGTTAAGCCCACAAAAGAATACATTCCTCTCGCTGTATTTATTATACAGGAAGATGAATATAGTCTTGGGTTATTAAACCGGAATGAAAAACACATCTTATTAGAACTTACATGGTGATTTTTATTCTCACTAGTTTCATATAAACTTAATGATGCAGACTGCATTTTTATGCTCATCTATTTTAAAATGGTGCCTGGAGCAAAAAAAGCTTCCACTAATGCCAGTTTGGTATTTCAAATACAATTTGATGTAATTTACTTCAAATATATGTGAACAGAAAAGGATATTGCTAAGTGTGTTTTCTAGATTCAGATGTGGGTTAGCTCATGGCAATGATTTGTCAACCCTAAGTTTTTTGCAAAAAAGGAAAAAAAAAGAGAGGGAGAGAATTTCTTTGGTTTATAAAATACAAAAAAAAAAAAAAGAAAGAAAGGAAAAAGAATATATTTCTACTAGTGTTAAGAGTGGGGGAAGAAAAATGCTGGGTTTTATGATAAAAGACTAGCTTTAACTTTATTTTAGGTTTTAATATTTATTAACTGTAAATGAATCATAATGCAATTCCCTCCAGTGATATGCTAAACTATCTAAACCCATTGTTTTTTATATTCACATATTATAGCATTATATATGGGTATGTCAACATCAAATCACGCAGTTTAGAGAGGTTTGGTGTATTTCAATCTTGGCAGATAGATACTAAATAAATGCTTAGATTTCCCAATCTGCATTTTTCTCTCCATGATTTTTAGAACTATATTTTAAAAGAACTTAAAAAATAAGTTTAAATATCACTTCTCTAACAGTTACTTACAGAAATAAGTCAAGACTGATTTTCTCGTGTGAATCTCAAGAGGAGAGTTCATGTCACCTTCTTTTTTCTTGTGATCTGTGTGTTTTCACGTCTGTTCTCCGCTGCTCTGTGTTGACGCTGGGTCATCCTACACGTGAGGGATGGCTGGTGCATCTGTTAGAAATGCCAAGGCATCTCGAAGCACCATGGTTGTCCAGGGTTCCTCCTCTACAGTAGCACTTTCTAATAAGATTATCGAGCCTTTGCTGAGTAATATTCCATAAAAAAGAATGAAATAATGCCATTTGCCGCAACATGGATGGACTTAGAGACTATCATACTATGTGCAGTAAGTCAGACAGAGAAAGATAAATATCATGTGATATCACGCATATGTGGAATCTTATTTTAAAAAAAGAAAAGAAACAAATGAACTTATTTACAAAATAGAAACAGACTTAAAGATGTCGAAAACAAACTTAAGGTTACCAAAGGGGAAATGTGGAGGGGAGGGATAAATCAGAAGCTTGGGATGAACACACACAGACTATTATATAGAAGATAGATAACCAACAAGGACCTACTGTATAGCACAGGGAGCTCTACTCAATATTCTGTGATAACCTAAATGAGAAAAGAATCTAAAAAAGAATGAATATATGTATATGTATAACTGAATCACTTTGCTGTACACCTGAAACTAACACAACATTGTAAATCAACTATACTCCAATAAAATAAAATTTTAAAAAATTAAAAAAAAAAGATTACAGAGCTTTTGCTAATTTGAAGGATTGAATCTTCTGTGGTGGCATTTCAAAAACAAATAGTGGGGCTTGCCGTTCTATCTTTACTCTGCTTCCTATTTGAAACTGGTTTTTAAAGGCCCAAACAATCATTGCTTCTGAGCCCTAAAATATCCCTTCCACTGAAACACAGTGTACTGAAAGGAGTGGGTCCAGTATTAGAATCTCTATTAATTTTCAGCCCTGTGGCACATCCCTGTGACACAGAAATCGAGTCTCTTTAAACTTGGGCTGCATTTTCCCGTTCTTGTTGCTTGGGGAGGGGGTGGGGCACAGAGCGGAGGGCTGGGCAAGAGGCCTGCCAGGCCTGCAAGGGGTATGAGGTGTGAACAGCTGCCCTCACCCTTCTCTTCCTGATTTCTGCAGAGAAGCAGCCTTGCTGGGAAGTGGCTGGGATTGCGAGAGGAAGAGGAAACACACCCTGCTTCTCCCCAGGGTGCTGAGGAAATGACAGGAGGAGAGGGACCTGCTAGCGGTGAAAGAAACCCAGGAAATTCTGGCGGCTTCTCTCCCAGAACCTCTGAAACATAGCCCCTGCAGCTGGGGTGCTTCTCAGGCCCGCAGCCTCAAGAATAAGGTCCATCACCATCAATGACGAGGCTCTGTGAGAGCAGGGTGCATTCTTCTAACAGGTAAGAGGCTGGGAGGGAGGAAGATACTGATCAGGGAGACTGTCTGTCACTGGCTTCACCGTGCCTGGGTTTAACCCAGTAAGTAACCTGGAATCTCTAGAGTCAGTTTCCCTGATCCCAGGGAGTTGCGGATGGGAGTGGAGAGTGGAAGACATGCTTCAATGGAGAGAAAGGGAAGAGAGAAGAGTTGGCCTTTGCATTTCATAAGCGTGTCAGTAACCAGTAACTAGTCCTCCTTTGCTGCACTAATAACGGCAGTTCTTAAGAAAACTAAACAAGCCTATATTTAGGAAGATCTGTACATTTCCAGGAGTCCTGCTTGTGCGTGTCTATGCCAAAGCTCACCCCCCTCAGATATGCAATGGTCAGTGCCATCCCCTTTGTCCTTGGATAGAGAAAAAGAACAGTTTTCTTAAAGTTCTGCAAAAATCTGAAGAATTATGTAATGCCTTTTAAAGCTACACCCTTAAAGTTTTCACCTTCAAACTAGAAACTAGAAATGATCAGCAACATAACTGTGTCCAAAAATCTGGGTTTTAGTGTGAACCCAGTAAGAAACCGACCTAGAAGGATTCAGGCAAGAGTGTTCCCATATCCGTGTTCACTTTACCTTCTCCTCATTAGCTGAAAGATGAGGAAACGGGGGCTCAGCAGGTCAAAGAAGTGTCCTTCAAAGCTTAAGAGACACTTTTCATATTGCAACTCAGGACACACACAACAGAAACAAGTGAACCTGAACAAAATACTTACCCTTCCTATAGATAGGAATATGCTGCTATTTTCTATTTTATTCTATTCCAATTTGAAACACTAAAATGAAGAACTGAATGACTGCTCATCCCACTACTGGGTTATATGCCTGGTTTGAAAGCCATGGGATCAAAAGCACCAGCCCCAAGCCCTGTAGTGCTTTAAGCTTTTCCAGAGTCCTGTGATCGATTTCCTTGTAATTGGGAAGCAAAGTGTGTGTCATTGACTGTCTGGCGAAGATACCTTTGGGAGAAGAAATCGTCCTTGTTTCGCTACTTTGTACGGGGAAGGAAAAAGCTAGCATGGAAGGAGATAGAAAGAAAAAGCCAGCTCACTGTTTTGGATGAGGGATGGTAAGGAACTGGGGTTGGAAAAAAACAGAAAAGGGAGACTGATAACATGGCAGGAGACTGGAGCCTGAGGAGAAAGGCGTCTAAAGGACCTTAAAGAACAGGAATGTTCAGCGTCTGTTTTACGTTGTTTGCTTTACTCCAATGTAACCCTTTCCATATCCTTGAACCATAGTAAAGGCTGACACATTCAAATAACCATGTTCTGGGTGGAAAGTGAAGGACCCCAGTTGTTAAATGGAATGCAGACTCTCCCACACCTACCCTCTGCTGAACCTAGTGTGCAGGAAGCAGAAGCCTACCGAAGGGTCAACATCCAGTCCTTCCAGAAAGCGACCGCTGGCAACATAAGGCGCTAGCTGCGTTCAGGAAGAGCAGAACAGGAGGAGACTGACACATTGATTATTATGTGGCTTTGGCAAGCATGCCGATTTTCTTAGTGAGAAATCTGGCATACATTTATTTAAATAATTAAGGGTTTATGTGTTTTATTTTATTTCTTCCCGTGGTTACCATACATCATAAATCAAAAGCTCCTGTCTTTAACCCAACTGAAACATTCTTTATTTCAACAGATGGCTTTTTCTTTCTTTCTCTTTTTTTTTTTTTTTTGCATTTTGGTATCATTTTTATTTCATTAAGATATAATTGACGTATAACATTGTGTAGGTTGAAGGTGTACAATGTGATGATTTGATATACATATATATTGTGAAACAATTACACAGTAAGGTTAATTAACCCGTGCATCACCTCACATAGTTATTTTTTGTATGTGTGTGGTGAGAATTTTTAAGATCTCCTCTCTTAGCAACATTTAAGTATACAATACAATATTGCAAACTGTAGTCATCATGCTGTACATTACGTCCCCAGAACTTATTCATCTTCTAACTGGAAGTTGGTACATTTTGACCACATTCACCCATTTCCTTCAATCCCCACCACCCTGCTCCTGCCTCTGGCAACCACCAATCAATTCTCTGTTTCTCTGAGTTCGGTTGTTTTAGATTTCACATATAAGTGAGATCATACAGTTTTTGTCATTCTCTGTCTGACTTATTTCACTTAGCATAATACCCTCCGATTTCACCCATGTTGTTGCAAATAGCAAGATTTCCTTCTTTTTTAATGGTTGGATAATACTTACTGTGTATTATAATACTCCATTGCATACACATAGATATATCACATTTTCCTTATCCATTCATCTGTCAGTGGACTTGGGCTGTTTCCATATCTTGGCTATTGTAAATAATGCTGCAGTGAACATGGGGGTGCAGGTATTGCTTCAAGTTAGTGATTTCATTTTCCTTCAGAAGTGAGATTGCTGGATCATATAGTAGTTCTATTTTTAATTTTTAGAGTAATCTCCATACTGTTTTCCATAGTGGCTGAACCAATTTACATCCCCACCAATGGTGCACAAGGGTTTCCTTTTCTCAACATCTTCTCTAGCACTTGTTATCATTTGTCTTTTTTATAATAGCCATTCTACGAGGAGTGAGGTTTTGATTTGCATTTCTGTGATAATTAGTGAAGTTGAGCAAATTTTCATATACCTATTGTTGGCCGTTTGGATGTCTTCTTTGGAAAAATATCTGTTCGGATCCTTTGCCCATTTTTTAAATTGGATTATTTGTTATTTTGCTATTGAGTTATATGACATCCTTATATATTTTGAATATTAATCCCTTATCAGATATAAGATTGTTCTCCCATTCCCCAGGTTGACTTTTCATTTTGTTGATCATTTCTTTTTCTGTGCAGAAGCTTTTCAGTTTGATGTAGTCCCACTTGCTTATTTTTTACTTTTGTTGCCTTTGCTTTTTCAACAAATATGTATTGAGGATGTCTTAGCTATTGGGCACTATTCTAGGGGCAGCAGAGATAAACAGGGTCTAGTTTCTACACATAATGATGATTGTATCCTAGCAGAAAAGATACGTTTAAATATCCAAACTACTAAAAAGTAACAATTGCCATAAACATTGCACTGTGAAGTTTCAAAGAATAGGTTATTTCTCAACTTTGAGATCGGGAAAGACTTCATAAAGGACTGGAGACATTATGGTTGGATTGTATTTGACAGTCAAAGACTGAAAGGTAAGAGAGAACCCACACTGGCAAAGGAATTAGAGCAAAAACATGGAATCAGTGTGATGAGATGTAAAATTGCCTTTTCATCTCTGTTACCCTAAAGCCTGGCAAAAAAAATAGACATTAAATAAATTATTTTTGAATGAACTAATGAATAAAAGTTTGAAACCTGACTTTAGGGCATCATTCAAGGCAGGCTTAGATGCTCAGACTTTATCCTGTAGGTTTTTGGTACAGCAACAGGACCACAGTCATGCTTTAAGGAGATGAGTTAGGCAGCCTTGAGAAGGGAAGAGAGAGAATTAGGAGTTGAAGGCTCTCATAACAGTTCATTAGATTTTTACCAAAACAATTACAACATAGGGGTAAAGGATGGCTTAAAAATACATTTTGGAGGTAGAATTATCAGACATTGTAAATATCTTTATGTGAGGAGCAAGTAAAAGAAAGAAGTCTTAGATTTTGAGCTTAGGTAACTGTTATAAAGAGAATTCCCATTGGAGAAGTTAGTTTGATAGTTTTAGATGTCATGTATGGAATGTGGTGTATGTATTCATAGCAATATAGAATGGCAAAGTCCTACAGCACTGTGTTTCTCTATAGGTATTCCCCTTCCTGAATTAATTCTGATTAACTATCTATGGGAAAAATAACTTTGAACTGTTCTCCCAGGAGAAAGTGATAGGTTTACATTGATTTATCCAATAATTCGTATATACTTATGTACTCAAACTAACTAGAATTAGGGGTGTAGTCTGAGACTATCAACAAGCAGAGTTAATTTGGCCCACATAGAGAAAGAATTCTAAACCCTAACTTCTTCATCCTCAAATAGACAAGCCACAGTCTAGTGTTAAGATTCCAAAAACAAATGAAAGAAAAGTGAAAAAGTTACTTATTGAGTCAAATCTAAGTTGTTAACTGATTATTTCACCTAGTTTGATAGATTTTTCTTTCACTGATGATTTGGCCTCCCAAATCTGATTTCTCATCAGAATTACCTGGAGAGATTTTTAGAACTACAGATTCCCTAGCACCACTCTTGGAAATTCTGATTCAGTAGGTCCATGGTAGAGCCCAGGAATCTGAGAAGTGACATCTTCTTCAACAGTCCTTCATTTAACATAGTAATATAAGTTAATTTTGCATACTCAATTTTGCAGTAGTTCTTTATCAAACATACTTTTATTTTATTTACTTTTTTTACACACTGTCTAAGTATGCTCTGAATGGAATAGAGTAAAATTTGGCATTATAAGTAAAACTTGTTTAGGTAACTGAATTTTGTGAATGTGGTCATAGGTAAGTGTTAATTACCCTGAGGGCCCACTGAAACTACTAAAAACTGAAATCAGGTTTCCAGTTTTGCTTTTGCTAAGGACTTTTCCACCCAGGACTTGCATAATTAGTTATTTTCGTTGTTGTTACAGTTGTTGAAATAACAAATTGTACATTTACCACAGCTAAATTGTATTTTGTTGTACTTTACTCACAAATTGTAGAGTTAGTAAATTGTAGAGGTTTTGTTGATTCCCTCTGCTATCCATTGAATTTGTGAGCTCGCCAGGCTTGTCATCATCTGCAGACTTGACAAGAATACCTTCTTTGTCCTCATGCAAGTTTTTAATTAAAAAATGTGGAACAGAACAGCGTGGAGAACAGCATCCAATGGGCATGTGTCTAGAAATCTTTATCTAGAGCCATATCAAATCTTTAGCCAGCACTCTTTGGAACCTAACATTCTACTAGATAATCCACCTTGGAGCTAGTAGATAGCTTGCCCTTGGAGAACTCTTGCTCCATCCTACTAGTAATTATCTTTGCAAATGATTGTTTTAATATTCAAATCTAGAATCTGATCTAAGATTTCAGTCACAAAGGGCATGCTCTTTCCAGGATTGATGCTAACTGTCCTTAGTTCAACCATGCTTTCACAGGTAGTCCGTCCAGCTCTTTTGAGAGTTGAACTGAGTAAAGATACAGATTCTTGCCATGCAGCAGTGTTTTCCCTTTGTGTGAAATCGTCACACCTATCCAGAGATCAGACCCCAAACCTTGACCGGTCATTGCCGTCCTGCATCAGTTGAACTGGAATTCATCCCTACAAACAAAAGACTCAGGGAACACGTGTGTCTTGTTCCACTGCCAATCTCAGTCATGAAAAGATGCTAAGAAAGTATCCCAGGTTTATTCAGTTTTACCTCTCACCACAATGAACTCTCATCATTCCATCCATTTTTGTTGATTATTGCTCAATATTTCTATTACACAAACACACAATATTTGCAAATTTTTCATTATCCTCCATAGAACAACACTAATGTATGACAGGAAATTAAAATATACAGAGGCTATTGGTTTGCTCAATGACAGAAACTTTTTTTTTTAAGCCTCTGATTTAGAACCAGACATTTAGCTTGCTGGCCAGATTTGGCCCACAGTCCATTTTTGTAAGCTTCATGAGCTAAGAATAGTTTTCAGATAATTCTTATATCTGAAAACTATAATAATTCAGATAATTCTGATTTTTATCTTTTTTTTTCTTAGCCTACAAAGCCTAAATAGTTACTATTTAGTAAATAATTCTGATTTTTTTTCTTACACAATAATTCTGATTCTTTTTCTTAGCCTGCAAAGTCTAAATATTTACTATTTAGCCTTTTATAGAAAAAGTTTGCTGCTCCTGATTTAGAATAGCCAAACTAATCATGAAACTCTCACGAATGCACTGAAATTTATTGATAACTTATATTTTACCTTTAAAAAAAACGTACTGCATCTCGAGTTGAGTGTCCTCTGAGGAGCTTCAGTGCACCTCCCGAGCTGAGGTTTCAGCTCAGCCATTTCACGAGGAACTCTGGTCTGAAGGGCCGGGGGCAAGGCCTCTGCACGGGGCCTGCTATGAGCAAGTGAAACAGACTAAACACAAAGGGAAAAAAGGTGGATGGGCTAGGCCTGAAGTAAGATTGCCAGATTTATGTCCTTTCCAGATAAAATCTGGATCCTCTAGCAACAGGAAGAGTGAAGAGAGAGGACCTTCCAGATGGCAGAGGAGTAAGACATGGAGATCACCTTCCTCTCCAAAAATACATCTACATGTGGAACAACTCCTACAGAACACCTGCTGAACACTGGCAGAAGACCCCAGACTTCCCAAAAGCCGTGTGGCTGACCGGGTCTTGGTGCTCTGGCTGGCTGTCAGGCCTGAGCCTCTGAGGTGGGAGAGCTGAGTTCAGGACATTGGTCCAACAGAGACCTCCCGTCCCCACGTAATATCAATCAGCGGGAGCTATCCCAGAGATCTTCATCTCAACGCAAAGAGCCAGCTCCACTCAATGACCAGCAAGCTCCAGTGCTGGACACCCCATGCCAAACAACTAGCAAGACAGGAACACAACCCCACCCATTAGCAGAGGGGCTGCCTAAAATCATAATAAGTTCACAGACACCCCAAAACACACCACCGGATGTGGTCCTGCCCACCAGAAAGACAAGATCCAGCCTCATCCACCAGAACACAGGCACCAGTCCCCTCCACCAGGAAGCCTACACAATCCACTGAACCAACCTTACGCACTGGGGGCAGACACCAAAAACAATGGGAACGATGAACCTGCAGCTTGTGAAAAGGAGACCCCAAACACAGTAAGTTAAGCAAAATGAGAAACAGAAATACACAAGAGATGAAGGAGTAAGGTAAAAACCCACCAGACCAAACAAATGAAGAGGAAATAGGCAGTCTACCTGAAAAAGAATTCAGAGTAACGATAGTAAAGATGATCCAAAATCTTGGAAATAGAATGGAGAAAATACAAGAAACGTTTAACAAGGACCTAGAAGAACTAAAGAGCAAACAAACAATGATGAACAACACAATAAATGAAATTAAAAATTCTCTAGAAGGAATCAATAGCAGAATAACTGAGGCAGAAGAACGGATAAGTGACCTGGAAGATAAAATAGTGGAAATAACTACTGCAGAGCAGAATAAAGAAAAAAGAATGAAGAGAATTGAGGACAGTCTCAGAGACCTCCGGGACAATATAAAACATACCAACATTCAAATTATAGGGGTCCCAGAAGAAGAAGAGAAAAAGAAAGGGACTGAGTAAATATTTGAAGAGATTACAGTTGAAAACTTCCCTAATATGGGAAATGAAACAGTCAATCAAGTCAAGGAAATGCAGAGAGTCCCATACAGGATCAATCCAAGGAGAAACACGCCAAGACACATATTAATCAAACTATCAAAAATTAAATACAAAGAAAAAATATTAAAAGCAGCAAGGGAAAAGCAACAAATAACATACAAGGGAATATCCATAAGGTTAAGAGCTGCTCTTTCAGCAGAAACTCTGCAAGCCAGAAGGGAGTGGCAGGACATATTTAAAGTGATGAAAGGGAAAAACCTACAACCAAGATTACTCTACCCAGCAAGGATCTCATTCAGATTCGATGGAGAAATTAAAACCTTTACAGACAAGCAAAACTAAGAGAATTAAGCACCACCAAACCAGCTTTACAACAAATGCTAAAGGAATTTCTCTAAGGGGGAAACGCAAGAGAAGGAAAAGACCTAAAATAACAAACCCAAAACAATTAAGAAAATGGTAATAGGAACATACATATCGATAATTACCTTAAATGTAAATGGATTATGACCCAGCAATCCCACTACTGGACATATACCCTGAGAAAACCATAATTCAAAAAGAGTTATGTACCAAAATGTTCATTGCAGCTCTATTTACAATAGCCAGGACATGGAAACAACCGAAGTGTCCATCAACAGATGAATGGATAAAGAAGATGTGGCACATACATACAATGGAATATTACTCAGCCATAAAAAGAAATGAAATTGAGGTATTTGTAGTGAGGTGGATGGACCTAGAGACTGTCATACAGAGTGAAGTAAGTGAGAAAGAGAAAAACAAATACCGTATGCTAACACATATATATATGGAATCTAAAAAAAAATAAAAATGGTCATGAAGAACCTAGGGGCAAGATGGGAATAAAGATGCAGACGTACTAGAGAATGGACTTGAGGATATGAGGAGGGGGAAGGGTAAGCTGGGACAAAGTGAGAGAGTGGCATGGACATATATACACTACCAAACGTAAAATAGATAGCTAGTGGGAAGCAGCCGCATAGCACAGGGAGATCAGCTCGGTGCTTTGTGACCACCTAGAGGGGTGGGATAGGGAGGGTGGGAGGGAGGGAGATGCAAGAGGGAAGAGATATGGGGACATATGTATATGTATAACTGATTCACTTTGTTATAAAGCAGAAACTAACACACCATTGTAAAGCAATTATACTCCAATCAAGATGTTAAAAAAAAAAAAGGCTCAGAAAAAAAAATGTAAATGGATTAAATGCTCCAACCAAAAGACATAGACTGGCTGAATGGATACAACAACAAGACCTGTATATACGCTGTCTACAAGAGACCCACTTCAGACCTAGGGACACATACAGACTGAAAGTGAGGGGATGGAAAAAGATACTCCATGCAAATGGAAATCAAAAGAAACCTGGAGTAGCAATTCTCATATCAGACAAAATAGACTTTAAAATAAAGACTATTACAGGAGACAAGGAAGACACTACATAATGATCAAGGGATCAATCCAAGAAGATACAATAATTGTAAATATTTATGCACCCAACATAGAAGCACCTCAATACATAAGGCAAATGCTAACGGCCATAAAAGGGGAAATCGACAGTAACACAATCATAGTAGGGGACTTTAACACCTCACTTTCACCAATGGACAGATCATCCAAAATGGAAATAAATAAGGAAGCAAAAGCTTTAAATGATACATTAAACAAGATGGACTTAATTGATATTTATAGGACATTCCATCCAAAAACAACAGAATACACTTTCTCCTCAAGCGCTCATGGAACATTCTCCAGGATAGATCATATTTGGGTCACAAATCAAGCCTTGGTAAATTTAAGAAAATTGAAATCGTATCAAGTATCTTTTCTAACCACAACGCTATGAGACTAGATATCAATTACAGGAAAAGATCTGTAGAAAATACAAACACATGGAGGCTAAACAATATACTACTAAAGAACCACGAGATCACGGAAGAAATAAAAAAATACCTAGAAACAAAAGACAGTGAAAACACAACGACTCAAAACCTATGGGATGCAGCCAAAGCAGTTCTAAGAGGGAAGTTTATAGCAATACAATCCTACCTCAAGAAACATCTCAAATAAACAACCTAACCTTACACCTAAAGCAATTACAGAAAGAAGAACAAACAAACAAAAAAAACCAAAGTTAGCAGAAGGAAAGAAATCATTAAGATCAGATCAGCAATAAATGAAAAAGAAATGAAGGAAATGGTAGCAAAGATGAATAAAACTAAAAGCTGGTTCTTTGAGAAGATTAAAAAACTGAGAAACCATTAGCCAGACTCATCAAGAAAAAAAGGGAGAAGACTCAAATCAATAGAACTAGAAATGAAAAAGGGGAAGTAACAAATGACACTGCAGAAATACAAAGGATCGTGAGAGAGTACTACAAGCAACTATATGCCAATCAAATGGACAACCTCGAAGAAATGGACAAATTCTTAGAAAAGCACAACCTTCCAAGAGTAAACCAGGAAGAGACAGAATATATAAACAGACTGATCACAAGCACTGAAATTGAAACTGTGATTAAAAATCTTCCAACAAACAAAAGCCCAGGACCAGATGGCTTCACAGGCAAATACTATCAAACATTTAGAGAAGAGCTAACATCTATCCTTCTCAAACTCTTCCATATATAGCAGAGGGAGGAACTCTCCCAAACTCATTCTACGAGGCCACCATCACCCCGATAGCAAAACCACACAAAGATGTCACAAAAAAAGAATACTACAGGCCAATATCACTGATGAACATAGATGCAAAAATCCTCAGTAAAATACTAGCAAACAGAGTCCAACAGCACATTAAAAGGATCATACACCATGATCAAGTGGGGTTTATCTCAGGAATGCAAGAATTCTTCAATATACACAAATCAATCAATGTGATACACCATATTAACAAACTGAAGGATAAAAACCATTTGATCATCTCAATAGATGCAGAAAAAGCTTTTGACAAAATTCAACACCCATTTATGATAAAAGCCCTGCAGAAAGTAGGCATAGAGGGACCTTACCTCAACATAATAAAGGCTATATATGACAAACCCACAGCCAACATCATTCTCAATGGTGAAAATTGAAACCATTTCCTCTAAGATCAGGAACAAGACAAGGTTGCCCACTCTCACCACTATTATTCAACATAGTTTTGGAAGTTTTAGCCACAGCAATCAGAGAAGAAAAAGAAATAAAAGGAATCCAAATTGGAAAAGAAGTAAACTGTCACTGTTTGCAGATGACGTGATACTATACATAGAGAATCCTAAACACTCTACCATAAAACTACTAGAGCTAATCAATGAATTTGGTAAAGTAGCAGGATACAAATTGATGCACAGAAATCTCTTGCATTCCTATACACTAATGATGAAAAATCTGAAAGAGAAATTAAGGAAACACTCCCATTTACCATTGCAACAAAAAGAATAAAATACCTAGGAATAAACCTACCTAAGGAGACAAAAGACCTGTATGCAGAAAACTATAAGACACTGATGAAAGAAATTAAAGATGATACAAAAAGATGGAGAGACATACCATGTTCTTGGATTGGAAGAATCAACATTGTGAAAATGACTATACTACCCAAAGCAATCTACAGATTCAGTGCAATCCCTATCAAAGTACGAATGGCATTTTTCACAGAACTATAACAAAAAATTTCACAATTTGTATGGAAACACAAAAGACCCCGAATAGCTAAAGGAATCTTGAGAATGAAAATCAGAGCTGAAGGAATCAGGCTTCCTGACTTCAGACTATACTACAAAGCTACAGTAATCAAGACAGTATGGGGCTTCCCTGGTGGTGCAGTGGTTAAGAATCCACCTGCCAATGCATGGGACAGGGGTTCGAGCCCTGGTCCGGGAAGATCCCACACGCCACGGAGCAACTAAGCCCGTGCGCCACAACTACTGAGCCCACGTGCCACAACTACTGAAGCCCACACGCCTAGAGCCCACGCAGCAAGAGAAGCCACTGCAATGCGAAGCCCACGCACTGCGACGAAGAGTAGCCCCTGCTCGCTGCAACTAGAGAAAGCCTGCACACAGCAACAAAGACCCAACACAGCCAAAAATAAATAAATAAAATAGATAAATTAAAAAAAAAAAAAAGACAGTATGGTATGGCACAAAAACAGAAATATATATCAGTGGAACAGGATAGAAAGCCCAGAGATAAACCCATGCACATATGGTCACCTTATCTTTGATAAAGGAAGCAAGAATATAAAGTGGAGAAAAGACAGCCTCGTCAATAAGTGATGCTGGGAAAACTGGACAGCTACATGTAAAAGAATGAAATTAGCACACTCCCTAACACCATACACAAAAATAAACTCAAAATGGATTGAAGACCTAAATGTAAGGCTAGACACTATCAAACTCTTAGAGGAAAACATAGGCCGAACACTCTATGACATAAATCACAGCAAGATCCTTTTTGACCCACCTCCTAGAGAAATGGAAATAAAAACAAAAATAAACAAATGGGACCTAAGCTTTTGCACAGCAAAGGAAACCATAAACAAGACAAAAAGACAACCCTCAGAATGGGAGAAAATATTTGCAAATGAAGCAAGTGACAGAGGATTAATCTCCAAAATATACAGGCGGCTCATACAGCTCAATAACAAAAAAAGAAACAACCCAACACAAAAATCGGCAGAAGACCTAAATAGACATTTCTCCAAAGAAGATATACAGATTGCCAACAAACACATGAAAGGATGCTCAACATCACTAATCATTAGAGAAATGCAAATCAAAACTACAATGCAGTATCACCTCACACTGGTCAGAATGGCCATCATCAAAAAATCTACAAACAATAAATGCTGGAGAGGGTGTGGAGAAAAGGGAACCCTCCTACACTGTTGGTGGGTATGTAAATTGATACAGCCACTATGGAGAACAGTATGGAAGTTCCTTAAAAAACTAAAAATAGAACTACCACATGACCCAGGAATCCCACGACTGGGCATATATCCTGAGAAAACCATAATTCAAAAAGAGTCATGTACCAAAATGTTCATTGCAGCACTATTTACAATAGCCAGGACATGGAAGCAACCTAGGTGTCCATAGACAGATGAATGGATAAAGAAGATGTGGTACATATGTACAATGGAATATTACTCAGCCATGAAAAGAAATGAAATTGAGTTATTTGTAGTGAGGTGGATGGACCTAGAGACTGTCATACAGAGTGAAGTAAGTCAGAAAGCGAAAAACAAATACCGTATGCGAACACATACATATGGAATCTAAAAAAAAAAATGGTCCTGAAGAACCTAGGGGCAGGGCAGGAATAAAGATGCAGACTAAGAGAGTGGACTTAAGGACACAGGGAGGGGGAGGGGTAAGCTGGGACGAAGTGAAAGAGTGGCATTGACATATATACAGTACCAAATGTAAAACAGACAGCTAGTGGGAAGCAGCCGCATAGCACAGGGAGATCAGCTGACTGCTTTGTGACCACCTAGAGGGGTGGGATAGAGAGGGTGGGAGGGAGAAGCAAGAGGGAGGGGATGTGGGGATATAAGTATGCATATAGCTGATTCACTTTGTTATACAGCAGAAACTAACACAACAATGTAAAGCAATTATACTCCAATAAAGATGTTAAAAAAAAAAAAGTACTGCATTAACATTTCTCACCTCCTTGCCACTGAGCAATATGTTGAAAGTGACCCAATATAGTCAGAGCTTGTTTAGGGGATAGAAAGAGACTCAGAACCATAGGGCATCAGGAACCCAAGGTCTCTGCCTCCTGATTCTATGAACACCCCTGTTGGGCATTCATTTGATGCGAATTAGTCAACAAAGCAAAAGAGAGATTCTGCCATAAAAGAGTACCCTTTCTCCATGGTTACCAAGAGAAAGTCTCCAAAGAGGCTAATCAGCTATATTAAAATGAAGATGACACAAATCATTGATGTAAGTAAGCAAAATGAAAGAAGCAAAAATTTTCTTTAAAAGAAGCTTTCTCTTTCCCCATGATAATTCAAACTATCCTCCCAAGCTTCTTAACCCTAAGAAGTGTAACATGAGGAAAAACACAGAAGCTATAAAATTGGAGATTATATAAATAAAAATAAAAGACATTCTCCTAACCTCGTATTTCCTACACTTCTGCTACCATTCAGTGATGTTGAAGCCCACGTTGCTGTGCATCCTCAGCTAAAGGTTAAGGGTGAAAAAGATGCACGTCCCCCTTCGTGGTACTGTTGTAGAGTTAGTGTTAAGACCAGTTGCTGTCAGATCCACTGATTTGGGACTCATCTTTCGACGAAGTATATATGCTGATGAAAAGCTGCTTTCGTTGCAGAGAGACTGCTAATTGTTTGATTATACAGGTCTTCACATTAATGAAGCACTATTCCATGGGTTTGGAGCATGGTGTGCGACCAAATTACCACCCCAGCACTCACGCTGTGAAATCTGATTATTCATTAGCCAGTCAGTGAGTGGTACCAACATCTTTTCTTTTTTCAAACTATCAAATGAGAATGACTGCTGTTTACCACTCCCACCCCCCCACTTTAAGAATGTGAGGATTTAAATCAGTTGCATCCTGGGGAAGGGGAGCCGCAGAGAGAGATGGGGCTTCCACAGGAGTTGTTTCACACGTTTAATGCGATGTATGGTATGACAAACAAGGAGTCATATGGAGTGGCACTTCCTGCAAAAATGGATCCCTGCTCACATCATCCAGCTTTGCATACACTCAGTCCTGGCCCTCCTTGAAACAAGGTCTCAACCACCCAAATGTGGTTGCTTCAGTGATCTGGAATTTTACCACCTCAGAACTGCTTGATGAGAATTACTATAAGGCAAGTGTTCGAAGTTAAAAAGGGGAAGGAAGTCTTGTGTGTGTTTTGTGTCTGTTTGCTCTTTTGTTTGCTTCTAAGTACTTTTATCCCCACAAAGAAAAGCTGAGTGGTCACAAGAAGACATAATTACCAGATTAATTTTTTAAAGTCCCTTACATTTTTCATAAGTGAACAAAACACTTGCTTCATTTAAACTGCCAACAAGACCATTTTTTTTTATTATGCCCTTGCTGTCTAAAGGCAAGACTGATAGAAATTTAGTGTGACAGATTTAAAGAATCCACCTCATGTATTTCAGTGCCAATATCAAAAGTCAGAGGAAGAATTCAGCCATGATCACTCTCTTTATAACTCAAGCTGGATTGGGTTTCCAAGACAAATGATAGGAATCCCTTCCTCTGTACCCAGGAAAGATACTGACCCTTTGGCAAACGGGATTATCTCTAATGAGATTACACTCAAAGTGATTAAGATGTGAATTGACACGCCCTGTGAGGGACAAAGAGATTCCTAAAGAAGCAGAAACAGAAGTGAGGGAAGTATAAGAGGAAGAGCCATTCCTGAGAGAAGCTACTCTTTTCTCAAAGACCGGAAAAGAACAAGGGACCAACCTTGTTTTCTAAACCCGTCCACAAGAAAATCACAGTTTGTGACCATCAATAAGAGGGTCTCAGAAGTGAATGAAAACTGGCACCAAACCTGTTGTAGACCATTTTTAATAACAGAACATTTAGAGGCTTCTCTTCCAAGTTGGTGGAGAAGCGCCTCCAGTAACTTTTGGCCTTGTTATGCCTCGAATGTGAACACTGACCTGAAGAAGCCCTCTCCAAGAATTCCCCTCTCCTGAACCATGGTCTTCCATTGTTAAAGGAAATGTAGAGATGCTGAAGCGAGTGTGCCCATTAATGGATGAAGAGACTGAGGTCCAAGGGGCTCAGGGCCTTGCCTGGGGTCCCACAGTTAATTCATGGCATTGACAGCTGGGACTGGGGCACAAGTGCTCGATCAAAGGCTGGAGAGCTAATACATAGAACAGGAACAAAACAATGAAAAGCATGTCAAACCCACAAAAGGAAAGACAAAGGTAGGGAAAGAATGGCAAAGGGAATATTAGCTGCTTTGAAAAGTTCTTTTAAAATAAAAACAAAACAATAGGTCTATCATTTAGCTCCAGCAACTCCTCTGAGGCCACCATAGAATACTGTATTTCTCTGTGTTACCTTAAGCATTCCATCTGCACCAGAGCCCACAGATCAGTTCTAAAAGGAAGGGACCCCTACCGCTACAGACACGAGATGAAGTGGAGTTGGGGGAGAAGGGGTTTCCAAAAGTTACTTTAGTTTCTGTTCTTATCTTGCTATATGACCTTTAGACACTCTTTTATCTAAAGGTATGAAATAGGTATCATAATACTTAACTGTCTCACTAGGGTGTTGTGAAATGTCACTAATTAATGTTTATGAAGCACCTAGAGACTTTGGAATGAAAAGTTCCACATACAATAATTATGAGTATTAACATTATTATTAACTTGCAGCATTAGTTACCAGCTGCATTGTCATTCGTGCTGTAGGTTTTTTGCTAAGAAAGACACTCCTAATATTTCTTGTATCTGCTCCTTTCTTCTTCTACAACTGGTCCTCACAAGGATTTTTAGGCATCCCAGTACATGAGTCAAGAAACCATCTAATTGAGACACATTGTTACAATTTCACATGTTTTTTTTCTAACTAAATCATTTCTAAGAAATCCTCAAATCAACCAGATTCTAGGTAAGCATAACAGTGGTTTTAGAACTGGTTTTGATTACAGTTCCCTCTGATTACCTAATAAAAGCTATGATATTGCTTTCTGGAAAACTGCATACATATATTTTGCAATCAATTTCAAGATGCTTATGGACCTCTGAATGAAGGAACTATGTCTTTATCACCTGCTATAGGCCAGACACTGCTCTAGGCACTTAGGAAACATTGGTGAATAAAATACACAAAGATTCCTACCATGCTTGATCTTACATGGGTGAGAGAAAAGAGATAATAAGAAATAAATGTAATAAAATAAAGTTTGTTATGTTAGAATGGGGTAAGTTTTATGCAATAAAGAAAAAATAGAGCAAGCTAAGAGGAATAGAGAGCACTTGGAGGGATTCTCTTTACAGCTTGAAATAGCGTAGTCAAGATAGGTGTCCTTGAGAAAGTGAGTTTTGAACAGTGATTTGAAGGAAATGAATGAATTAGCCAAGTGTATGACTGCTGGAAAAATATTCCATGGAGAGGGAAAAGCCAGTATGAAAGCCCTAAATTGGGCCAATGTGCTGGAGCAAGTAAGCAAGGGGAGGGGCAATAGGAGATGATGTCATTCTTGCAACGATGGTGGTTTTAACCAGGATGATAGCAATAGGGACAAAGTGGTCAGATGGTGAGATTCTGGTTAGATTTGAAGAAAGAGTCAACAAGATTTTCTGATAGTTTGGAGGCAGAGCATGAGAGGTGTGATGAGCAGATCAAAGCTGATTCTGAAGATTTTGGTCTGAGCAACTGGGAAATGGAGCAATTTTGGGGGTAATCCTATTCAAGGACCCTGCACCACCTCTACCCTTCAACATTAAGAACACAGGACCAAGAGCATTTCCTTTCTAAGAGAAGGAGTTTCTCTCTCTCTCTCTCTGTTAATTGAAGTATAGTTGATTTACAATATTATATTAGTTTCAGGTATACAACATAGTGATTCAATATTTTTATAGATTATACTCCACTTAAAGTCATAACAAAACAATGGCAATATTTCCCTGTGCTATATACAGTATATCCTTGTTGCTTATCTATTTTATACTTAGTAATTTGTGTCTCTTAATCACCTACCGCTATCTTGCCCCCCCTTCCCTCTCCCCACTGGTAACCACCAGTTTGTTCTCTATATCTGTAAATCTGTTTCTGTTTTGTTATATACATTTGTTTATTTTTTAGATTCCACATATAAGTGGTAACATAGAGTATTTGTCTTTCTCTGTTTGACTTATTTCACTAAGTATAATACTCTCTAGGTCCATCCACTTTGTTGGTATAGATATATACCACATCTTCTTTATCCATTCATCTCTTGACAGACACTAAAGTTGCTTCCATATCTTGGCTATTGTAAATAATGCTGCTGTGAACATTAGGGTGTATGTATCTTGTTGATTAGTGTTTTTGTTTTCTTTGGATACATACCCAGGAGTGGAATTTCTGGATCATATGGTAGTTCTATTTTTAGTTTTTTGAAGAAACTCCATACTGCTTTCCATAGTGGCTGCACCAATTTACAATCCCAACAATGTTTAAGGGTTCCCTTTTAGCAGCATTTCTCTTTTGTTCACTGTTGAACTGTTAGATTTTAAAACATTGCCTGACACATATTAGGGATTGAATAAACATTTATTGAATAAATAAAAGAACCCAACAATGGAGAGAATAACCTTCACAGAAATGCCTAATCATTCTTCCAATATCACTTTCTTGACCTTTCTAGGATTTAGATTAAGGGTGAATTTGTAGGGTTTTAGCTACAGTTTTGCTTTCCCCCCATCCCATTCCCTGCCATGCCAACTTTATTATTATTATTTAAAATAAAGTATAACAGGGAAGCTCAGAACTATAGAACCAAATAGCAGTAGGAATGGCAAGAGGTTGTATTTTCTTGTCCATCATCAAAGCCCAGGTAACTTTATTGCTAACGTCATTAACATTAGTTAGTACCCCTCTCTTCTCTCTAAAGATGGCCACTTCAGTCCAAGAGAGGTGTTTCAAAGATCAGTGAGAAAAGAGTCCAAGCCTAAGGGACACATGGGGTAGCAAAGAAAGCTGTTTAGGTGAGGGTTGCCCTGTGCTATTACTGTAGCACCAGAGAATTCAGAAGCCCCCAGACAAGCACATATTCTGCTCTGCTTTCACAAAGGACTGTCTAGTAGAATACATTTAAATAAAACATATGAGAAACTGCAACATCAGAGGCAACTCCAAAAGCATTGGGAGAGCTGAAGAATGGAGAAGGCTGAATAAAGCTATATTATAGTCAAGTCTTTTCCGCAGATAGCGTTACAATTCACTTGCTTGTCATGCCTTGAAGTTGAGTTAACTTCAAGTTGTTGATCTGCCACCACCCTATATATAGACAGTCACGATGTGCTCTGTGATGGTGACAGAAATATTTTATTTGAGCAAATAGCTTTGGATTCGACATACACTTATTAAATTCACTCACCTCCCTAGCTGAACGGTTGGGTAAGATTCTCATCCCATTAGTAGATTCTGTTGCATCTTCGTGCTAACTCCTACCCACAAGACTCAAAATGTCCATTGAGTTTGAAATTGACACAAAGGGTCAGGCTTAGAAGCCGAAATGTTAGGGTATGAAAATACCAACTAATATAGTTCAGTCATTGAAAAGTGAGAAAGCTGACATTCAGGGAGGTGAACTTGCTTAGGCTGAACTTGCTCAAGCCATACAGTCAGGCAAAAGCACAGCTGGATCCCATGTTCCCAGGGAGGGCTCTTCCTACCACACATGTGGACTCAAACTCTTCTTACTGACAATCCACATTCCTGTGAACAGGCAGGCTGAGAAGCTCCCACTTTTTTTGCTTTCTGACTGAGCCACACCGCTGGTAACAATTACTTCAAAGGTTAGGCAGTGAGCTGAATATCTGCTAAAGAAAAGTGCTTTCTCCTTTTGATGTTTGTATAATTGCTAGGAGCAGGGGGCTATAAACCTGGTTCTGCTGTTGGCTGGCTGGATAATCCTAGAGAGTCAGGAAACTCTGTGCCTCAATTTCCTCTTCTACAAAAGAAAAGCATTGTAATCCACTCACTCAAAGGCAGGCTCGAAGGTTTAAGACTCCATGAGTCAACGAATAATCTCACTTTGAAAGAGTAATATCTTTCTTTACTTATTTGAAGATTTATAGCAATTTAGCACCTTCCTTCCCTCTATAAAAATAACCTACTATTAGGAAAACAGATCTGCATATTTTGATAAGGGAATATAATGAAATAGACAACAATTTTAAACGATCCTTGTGAAGAGTTAATAATAATATAGCAAATACTTTTGTTATGCTGCTAACAAGAAATCAGAACAAGATTGTATTTATGACATTGTCCCAATTATAGGTGTTTTCTAACTTGCACAGCAGCAAAACATTGCTTGGGTCTCACAGGTGGGAGCATGGTGAATAGTTGGTTTTTCATTTTCTGCTTTGAGAGTTTCTTTACTTTCCATAAAAAGAAAAGCCACTTTATTTTCGAGGAAAATAAATAAGCTTTGTTTTTTAAAAAGATTTATGACCTTGGCATTTTGCAAGTACCTGAAAATTTACGCATTTAGCAAACATAGGCCAGTAGACTCTGCTCAGAATATAAATGAGCCCTGATAGGATAGAATGTATCTCATGCTTCTTTCAGATTCCAGCAGTTACTTAACAAATATTTTTGCCCTTGACTCTGGTGCTAGAAAAATCTAATCACAAGAATATGAGCTTAGAGCTGAGAGGTGGGGTCTTTTGCAGGAGCCAAGAGCCATATGATTCTCAGAAACCAATTTGAATCCCTACATAGTATAAGACACATGTCAGACAATAAATAAAACTGACTGACTTATGGCCAAAAAGCATCTGGCTTCAGCTTTCCCCTTATGCCATTTGTCAGGCCTGCAACTCTGGGCCCTTGTCCAGGCCAAGTGGTACTTAACCAGTGTATGGGCTCCTAATTAAGGATGTAGGCTTGAAAAGCATGAGTCAGAACACCTAGATCATAGAAGACAAATACATATGTAGTTCATGAGCTGCCTACTACTACTTCCATTTCCCTAACAAGTATTACTTGTTGGATAAAGGTTTGCACCCTTTATCCTTGGAAACAAACTTAGAGGCTTGGAAACAACATAATCAGTCACTACCAAACAATGGGGACTGATGTGTAAGAAAAATCCAATTCACCATCTCTTTCTTGAGTGAGGTCTTAAGGTAATCATACAGCAATGACTTATGAGGAATAAATGAAAAGTATTGAATGGATGGACAGAGGATGGATGGATGGATGGATAGATAGATGTGAATCTTGTAAAAATGTTTTGACAACTCTAAAGTTTAGGCTTCAGAATGTTGACTGAGGGTGGGGGGAAGATCTATTTCAAGGTAGCTTATTCACATACTTAGCAACTTAGTGCTGGTTGTTGGCAGGGGACCTCAATTCCTTGCCAGATGGACCTCTTCATAAGGCTGCTTATGCATCCTTACAGCATGGCTGCTGACTTCCCCCTGAGCCTGTGAGCACGAGGCAGATGCCACAATGATTTTTATGGCCTATCCTCAGAAGTTACACCCTATCCTTTCCTCAATATCCTATTGGTTGTACAGGTCAAGCCTATTCAACATGGGAGAGTATTACTCAAGAGTATGAGTACAGGAGGTAGGGAACATTCAGAGACATCTTGCACCTACCATACAAGTCCCTATAGCAGATTTTAAGAAGCGAATCCTTGCTCTCACAGAGCTTATAGTGTAGTTAAGGGGACCCATATATGTAAAAACAAACAACCTATTTAAATAAAGAAAAAAACCCCCAAAACTATGACAGACAACTAGGACTCACCAATATGTATATTCTCTTATTTATAATTTTATCAGAGTCTTCTTTTTTCTTTGTTAGTCTAACTAAAGTTTTGTCAGTTTTGTTTCTCTTTTCAAAGAACCAGTTCTTGGTTTTTAATCTTTCCTATTGTTTTTCTATTTTCTATTTTAGTTATTTTACTGTAATCTATATTATTTCCTTTTTTATGCAAACTTTGGGCTTAGTTTGTTCTTCTTTTTCTATATTCTTAAGGTGTACTATTAGGTTGTTTATTTGATATCTTTTTTTTCCTATTTATTTATTTATTTATGGCTGCATTGGGTCTCCTTTGCTGCATGCAGGCTTTTCTCTAGTTGCAGCGAGCGGGGGCTACTCTTTGTTGTGGTGTGCGGGCTTCTCATTGCGGTGGCTTCTCTTGTTGTGGAGCACGGGCTCTAGGTGTGTGGGCTTCAGTAGTTGTGGCATGTGGGCTCAGTAGTTGTGGCTTGCAGGCTCTAGAGCGCAGGCTTAGTAGTTGTGGCACACGGGCTTAGTTGCTCCACGGCATGTGGGATCTTCCTGGACCAGGGCTCGAACCCGTGTCCCCTGCACTGGAGGTGGATTCTTAACTACTGCACCACTAGGGAAGCCCCGATATCTTTCTTTATCTTGACGTAGGCATTTATAGCTATAAACTTCCCTCTTAGAACTGCTTTTGCTGTAACCCATAAGTTTTGGTATGTTGTGTTTCCATTTTCTTTTGCCTCAAGATATTTTTTATTTCCCTTTTCATTTCTTCTTTGACCCATTGGTTGTTGAGGAGTGTGTTAATTTCCACGTATTTGTGAATTTTCCAGCTTTCCTCCTGTTATTAATTTCTAGTCTTATATCATTGTGGTTGGAAAAGATGCCTTGATATAATTCTATCTTCTTGAATTTGTTGAAACTTGTTTTGTGGCTTAACATATGATCTATCCTAGAAAGTCTCATGTGTGCTTGAAAAGAATGTGTATTCTGCTGCTGTTGAATGCTTGGTCAAGTCTACTGTTGAAACTCTCTGTTGAATTCTTCAGTTCAGTCATTGTATTCTTCAGTTCTAGGATTTCTGTTTGAGTTATTTTGATGGTTTGTATTTCTTTGCTGAACTTCACATTGTTTTCCTAATTTTGTTTACCTATCTGTGTGTTCTTATAGTTCACAGATCTTCATTAAGAAGATTATTCTGAATTCTTTTCTTTAAAAATAAATTTATTTATTTATTTTTGGCTGCATTGGGTCTTCGTTGCTGTGCGTGAGCTTTCTCTAGTTGCGGCGAGCGGGGGCTACTCTTCATTGCCGTGCAGGGGCTTCTCATTGCAGTCACTTCTCTTGTTCCGGAGCACAGGCTCTAGGCACGCAAGCTTTAGTTGTGGCACATGGGCTCAGTAGTTGTGGCTCGTGGGCTCTAGAGCGCAGGCTCAGTAGTTGTGGCGCACGGGCTTAGTTGCTCCATGGCATGTGGGATCTTCCCAGACCAGGGCTCGAACCCATGTCCCCTGCATTGGCAGGCAGATTCTTAACCACTGCGCCACCAGGGAAGTCCCAAGGAGATTATTCTGAATTCTTAGTGAGAGATGTCATAGATCTCCATTTCTTTATGGTCAGTTATTGGAGCTTTATTAGTTTCCTTGGGTAGTGTCATGTTTGTTGGAGTCTTCTTTTTTAACATAAAGCTCATGGTCACCTGCTTGGGGTTATATACTAAATCGAATACAATCTTAGACTCTTTCTTGACTGTAAATTCTTCCAAGGAACTGAGTGTGCCCTACTCTATTTATCATCTATATTAAATCAAATGTCACCTTTCAGATGCCTTTATAGACTATTCCATCTAAATGAGTGCTCTCCTCACTGCTACCAGTTACTTTCATATTATTCTGTTGAATTTTCTTTATAGCACTTGTTGCTACTGGATGATTATTTTTATTTGCTTATTTACTTGTTTATCATCTGTCTTTTCCCACTGGAGTAGCAGCTTCTTAATATCAGGAGTCTTGTGTTTCTTGTTCACCTCTGTGTCCCCAGTGTCTCAAACAGTGTCTGACACATAGCTGGTACTCAGTAAATGTTTACTGGATAAATCAATAAATCTTCATATTTCTCACTATGCTTAATGACTGGCCTTAGAGGGATCAATAACTATTTACTAAATGAATGAAATTTGTAACTCCCCCAATACATGCTAGTATAGCTAAAATACATTTTTATTTATAAAATTCTGATTTATAAAAATCATTTTTCAGGACAACATTGATATTGCAAATCAAAATGACAAACATGGTGTATTTTCTCCCTGTCAAGCAGCTGACTTAACTTCGTAATTATGTTTTCTTCCTATTAACACTGGAAAAAGTCAGTGTTCTCTGAGCCCACATCAGCTGGCTATGTGATGAAGAAGAAGAGTGGAAACAGAGGTAATTGTCCCAGGTGCTGAGGGTATCTGGCTCATGCTTAATCAACAAACCAAGCCACTGAGATGTGCCTGGGTGGTCAGATAATATAAAGACTGGCATAGGATGAAGGAAGAAAGAGAGAGTTGGCCAAGGCAGCCAACTACCTAAATTTGAGTTCAGTATGGGAGACCCATTTTAAGCCACATGGAGCATTTACCCAGATGGGAAAGAAAGAAATGGAAATCTGAGAAGCAAACAGCAATCCTTTCCCTGGACTGGAGAGGTGATAGAAATTTGGACTTCTTTCCTGGGTTGTTTGGTAAAAATTATCAATGGCTGACATTTAAGAGAAATGAAATCTGATGAGGCAAATTAAATGCAGTGTGAATGATTTGCTTTTCCCCATAACTGAGTGGATAAACATGATTATTTACCTAATAAAGAATTCTTTGATGTTCCCAAAACAATCCTATTAGTTTAATAAATGGTTGAAAAATTATGATTTATACAAGCTTGGTTAATAAATATACTGTGCAATCTCTGCCCATTTATCATTGATTTCCATATGTTTGTACAGACAGCTGAGTTCTTTCTTTTCCTCTGAATGCTGCATTTGCAGAAAAATCAGGATTGAATTTAAAACATGAAATAATCATTGTAAACCGTCTAGGTAAATACTACTAACTCATTACTCATATGCTGAAGAATCAGGGCCAGCATCCAATAATGAGAATATTCCTGCTTTCTCTGTATTTTAGACGAGAGAAAACTGTCCCAGGGTATGCCTTCACCCCAAATACAGTGCCAGAGTTGGGGAAGATAGGAGAAAGAATCTTCACTTCATGATCACTTCCTGCCAAAAGCAGTTATCAAGGCATCAGAGATGAGCTCCCTAAAAGACTAAGAACAAAAATCTCTTACCTGCTCTCAGATATAAAAAGCAGTTCTGAGTCATAAGTTGTGTTATTGACTCAGTTGTGTCCTATTAATATTCATATTTTGAAATCCTAACCCACAATGTAATAGTATTAGGAGATGGGAGCCTTTGAGAGGTAGTTGTGTTTATGAGGTCATGAGAGTGAGACCCTCGTGATAGGATTAGTACCCTTATAAGAAGAGACACTGGACAGTTCTCTCTCTCCCTGCCAAGTGAGAACACAAAGAGTAGGTGGCCATCTGCAAGTCAGCAAAAGAGCCCTCATCAGAAACTGAATCCTGCTGGACCTCGATCTTGGACTTTCCAGTCTCCAGAACTTTGAGAAAATAAATTTCTGTTGATAAAACCACGTATTCTGTGGTATTTTGTTATGGCAGCCTGAGCTGACTAATCCAGGCGGCCACAGTATATTTATATATCTCATGAGCTTACTCTCTCTGATATGTCAGGTTTCTAAAATAAAGAATTGTTTTTTTTAATAGAAAGCTTAAATACCTTCACATGGCAGTAAGATAGTGAGCCCCTTTCAGTAGAAGTATGCAAGCAGATACTGGAGGACTGTGAGAAATGCTTTGAAAGAATTTGTAGAGCAGATGGAAGATTGACTTGTGGATCATGTTGATGCTAGTAAATATTGAGAACATGCAATTAAAATAACTAAATTAAGGTAATACATAAATTAGGTGAAAGCATCTGGACACTGAGTGGGAAGGTGAGGGAAGAGGACATGAAATGTATTTGGGAGGCAGTCTACTCCACATGCTGAGATGGTAGGGAAAGTATTCTTCCTGGAATGACAGATGAATATTTCAGGAGTTTTTGAATGTGGGAGATGTGACAGAGCTGTCATTGCTCCAGCCACAGCCGCCTAGGCCTTATTACGTCAACATCTGCCTACCCAACTTCCAACTTCCAGCAGCTCCCAACATCCACTCTTTGTCCTTGAATGAACTTAGTGACTCACTTCTAATGAATAGAATATGATAGAAGTAACAGTGGGTGACTTCTGAAATTAGGTCATGAAAGGTTTTGTGGCTTCCTTCTTGCTCCCTCTCTCAGATTAGTCATGCTGGGAGAAGCCAGAGGCCATGTCATGAGGACACTCAAGCAAGCTTATGAGGAAACCCACCAGGTGAGGAACTGAGGTCTCCTGCCAAGAATCTTGTGAGTGAGGCATCTTGGAAGCAAAACTCCCAGCCCCAGTCAAGCCTTCAGATAACTGCAGCCTCCGCTGACATCCTGATTGCAACCACTTGAGCCAGAGCCACCTAGGTAGCTGCTTCCAAATTCCTGACCCACAGAAGTTGAGATAATAAATGTTTATTGTTTTGAGCCACTGAGTATTGTTGTTACACAACAATAGATAACTGAAACAGTGAGACTGAGCTAAAATAGAGAACGAGCAATAACGTCCAAGGCCTGAGAGATGAGGAGCAAGACCAAATTGGCTTATGATTTTTAAACAAAAATTAGAATCACTGTATGTTATTTTCTAAATGACTATTTTTTTAGTTAACCTCAGACGGACACAATTTATTAATCATAGTTCTTTTTTACCATTGAGTATACTCATCCTTCCTCTACCTGTAGCCCTCTCTTATTTTGTTTTTAGTAATATAATGTACACTCATGAACCCTATATCCAACCCAAGAATTTGAATATAAGCATTTACATTCACCGACACGTAGTTATATACACATGGATGATACTTTTTTACTTTAAAATATATCCTGTTGTTTCCTCATTGCATTAAATATATTTCAACAAATTTGTTTAAGTCGACACAGAATTCCATCATGGATGTATCAGAATTTATTTAACCAGTTCCTTATTGTTGAATATTTAAAATATTTGCAGATTTTGTTATTAAAAATAAGATGGTGGTGAATATCCTTATTCATAAATTTGTGTGCCACAGTGATTAATTCCTTAGGATAAGTTCTCAAAAGTCTCTATGAGAAGCCAAAATCCAGCTCTGTTGCTATCACAGGAGCAGATATGCCTGGCATATTAGAAATTCCCCATCTTCCCACCTGAATCTTCTGGACCACAAGGCCTCTGGACACACCATGGAACCCACTTTCTTCAAAAAGACCATCAGAACTAAATGCAAAATGCTCCACATCCCTCCTTACCTCAATCAGCCAGAAACAAACCTCTCCAGTCTTTATCTTCTAATCACTCATCCCCAAACTGTGCTGTAAATCCCTGAATCTGTTTCACCCCTCCCCCTAAAAAAAACCCCACAAAAACAAGACAAAAAAAAAAATAACAAAAACCCTTACACTGTGCATTCTGGAAATTTCTCTTCAGTAATGTATCATAAATTTTAACCTCCTTTCTGAACCACTACCCCCACCCACCTCCTTTCCTTAATGGAAACTGGACTCTCCCTTAAGGATACTGCTGCTCCTACATCCCTCTCAGGTGGAAGTTATTTTCTCAGCTTACTCCTTTGAGACCATTACTATTCCTCCATCTTGAACAGCAATCATTCTGCTATGTATGGCAATTTCCTCCCTTCTCACAAGAATCATCTAGCAATTTCTTGGTTATTCCCCTCCTTCTGTAAAACATAAGCATGTGTCTTCTTCACCACAACTCCTGACATCACTTGACATGGCCTCAAGTTCCCCATGAATGACCTGTTGAATAGCTTGGCCTCTCAAATCTTAGGTCTTCTCAACTCCAATGTTCTTTTCCTCTGTGTTACACTGATTACATCCCTGGTCTCATCCTCACCAGAAACTATACCATGTAAGATTGTAAATTCAAATGATAGGGACCAAAAAATGGAAGCTACCATGCTTTGGTTGTACTGATCCAGATAATGGGTACAGCTGGACAGAACAGAGCAAGGCTTGATTGATGTGTGTTATAAAGGGCCTGAAGCTCTTCCCTGTGGAACACAGGGGATCTGGAATATAGAGATAAAAGGAAGAGAAAAACCCTGGAATTGCAGGCTGAAGTTCTAGAAGAAGATGGTGCTGCAGCAGAGATGAGAAGGGAGATGCTGGGGAAACTGATAAGCAGAGGGAATTTATACTGTTTTGCTATGACAAGAAATATAATTTGCCTTTTCTCCTTTTCAAGGCATTTCAGTAAAAAAAAAATTTTTTTTTTAAGTTTTTATGCTTCCTCGCATGTTGGCCTGATATTTCTTTTGAATGCAGCACCATATTGAGATTGGTCACTAGGCAACCCAACATCCTTTGAAGTATACAGACATTCCCCTCTCTGGCCCCACTCACTTTGCCTACAAGGAAAATTCTTTGACTTCATTGAGATCTCCAATCCCCTCAACCTCCCCCTATGTTCTCTAAAGTCATCAGCCCCCTTCCTATTTTCTTATAATTTCTTCTCAACTTCTCATTCTGTGTTCCAGCAGTACAATTACCCTTGGTCTTTATGACCCTCTTGAATAAACGTCCACTAAAGGCCTTCTCCAGGTCAGTATGATGTAGCTGAGTGATACTGGAGAAATGTCCATAATGCATATTTTTGTCAATATATATGTATGACCATCACCTTCAGATGGGCACTCAGTACTCCAGTGATTACATTGATTTGCTGAGCTTGATTTTACTGTCTGAGGAAGGACCATTTCACACCTACTCCACACTACCTTGACCCCAGGCTCTCTGTCTATACATTATTGAGGAATGGAGGTTATCACTTAGGAACTCACTCATCTTCCCATCTCCAGGTCTATGCAGCTGCCTCCATTAACACACATCACTTTTCCCCCAATTAGTTTCAACAGAAAGTGTCCCTCCAAGTATACTCCCTCTGCAACCTCTTTGTTGTCAAGTCTCTCTTTAGCCTCTTCAGTCATTCCTCAGCACTAGGCTATGAGAATGGTACTCTCTAGTGCTGGGCACTGTGAACAGCCTGGGTGCTACTATCTTCCCATCATTAAAACAAAAGAAACAAAAACAATAAATCTTTGTTGAATCCACAGTTACCTCCATGTTTTATCATCTTGCTATCCCTCTTCTTGGTCAAACATCTCAAAAATTATCTACACAATCTACTTCACCTTTCATTTTAAAAAAATATTTTAGATACATTGATATGTATGGAGAAAAATATAGGAAACAAAAAACAAACAAAAAAGCGTATGGAGAACAATATAGGAAACACCCATGTACCCATAACCCAGTTTAAGAAATAAAACATTATATATATTTTAAAATCCACTGCATATCTTTCCTAAATATCAACTCCTTTCCTTCCTCTAGAAAGTAACCACTATTCTAAAAACAGTGTTTATCATTTTCATGTATTTCTTTATTCTTTTACTCCATGTGGTGGTGTTGAACATTCACATATACTTTATTTAAATGGTGTCATATTGGATATGTTCTTCACCTTGTCTTCTTCATTCAGCATGATGTTTGTGAAGTTCACCTATGTCTCTAAAGATGAGCTAGCTTTCTCATTTTGGCTGATATGTAGTTATCCATTTTCCTAATGATGGACATCATGGCAATTATTTGCTGCTACAGGCAACATCATGTGAACATTCTTGTAACTGACTCCATGAGCAAATTTACAAGAAGTTCTTTTAGGATAAATATGTAGAAGTCGGACTGCTGGGTGGTAAGATGTGTACATCTTAAACTTTACTACTGAGTAGCGCTAGGTTCCTCCCCCAGCCTCAGAGAATGTCCGTTCCCAATGATCTACATCCTCACGAAGCAGTGTAGTCAAACTTGAAAACTTTTTCATTCTGATGGAAATGAAAAGTATCTCATCATTTTAAACTGGATTTTCTTGAATGTTGAAAAGACTGCATCTTTTCATATCTTCATTGACAACTTGGCCAATTAACTGCCTATTAATATATTTTATCCTTTTTTCCTATTGAGTTGTTTGTATTTTTATTATTGATTTCTATCTACTTTTATATATTCAAACACTAATCTTTGGACTGTTATATATGTTACATACATCTCTTTCAAGTCCATTATATTTTTAACTTTTTGTGGCTTATTTTCACGCTCAGAAGTATTAATTGTAATGTAATTGTATGTGTCCTTTTCTTTTTGGTTCACCCTGCTTGTATTTTGTTCAATATACCCTACCCCAAATTTTGTTCCTTGCCTTGAAGTCATATTTTCCCACTTTGCCTTCTAATAATATCATAGTATTCCTTTCACAATTAAGTCTTTCATGCATATGAAAGCCTTTCATTTTTGAAAAAAATCTTTCATTTTTTATTGTAGATAATAGTATGGATTTCTGTTATTTTGCATATATAACAAATTGTTCCAGAATGATTCATTGATTTATCCATCCTTTCTCCATTGAAGGAATACTAATCCTGTCCAGGATTATGTCTCTATATATGTGTGGTGTCTGCTTCTAGTCTTTATTTTTCCCATTGATCTTTTTGTTTATTATTTTGTTAATACTAAAGTATTCTAATTACTATATGTTCAATTCTGTGATGCTGCCAATATCTTATTGATTGACAGATAGAAAAGAAACAGAAATTTTGTGTGATCCAACCTAATAATAAGTATTGATAACCATAAAGTATAATATTTGGTAAAAGTCCTTTATCACGAAAGAATATACTTTTCTATTTCTGGTCATCTAGAGTACATTTAAAGGTGTGTTTTCTTTTTGTTTTTTTTTTAACATCTTTATTGGAGTATAATTGCTTTACAATGGTGTGTTAGTTTCTGCTTTATAGTGTGTTGAATTTTGCCAACTGCTTTTACAACATTTACCAAGAGGTATTTTCTTCTTAAATTTGTTAACAGAAGGAATGGTGAATTACATTTTTAAAAAATATTAAGCCATTCTTTAATTCCTCAGATAAATCAGATAGTTGAATACATTGCTGGATTTTTTTTGCTTTTAATAGTTTGTTGAAAATTTTAGGATCTATGTTCTTAAGTAAGACTGGCCTATAATATTCCATAATTACACTGTCATTTAATTTAAGTGAGTTTAGTTTTAAAATGAGTTTTGGGGCATTCCTTCTTTTCTTATTCTATGGAAGTGTTTCATAAGATCTGAATCTTGGATCTTTAGATGTGTTTTAGAACTTTTCTGTTAAAAACAACTGGGTCTAATGTTTTTGTGTAAAAGTTTAGAGAAGGTATATGTTTAACTCCCAGTTCAATTTCTTTATTGGTTGTAAGTCTTTCCAGAGTTTTCATCTCTTCTTAAGTCCGTTTTGATATTCATATTTTTCTAAGAAATTGTCTATTTTGAATGTCTTTATATTTTTTAGCCTAACGTTAGTAATACAGCGTCCTTGTTTTTTATTACTACGTCTGTAGTTTTGTGCCCTTTTCATTTTTAATACTGCGTATGTGTGCCTTTTTTCTTTTTCTTATCAGAAATTAATTTTATTTAGTTTTTCTAGAAAACCAACTTGGGGCTTTATTGATGCGCCCTATCATATCTTTGGTTATTATTTATTAATTTCTGCTATTTATAATTTCTTTCTTTAAACTTACTTTGGGTTTTCTTAAGTTGAATGCTTAGTGTGTCATTTCAATCATTCCTTTTTTTTTTTAAAGCAACCTAATTAAGGTATAAATTACATACAAGAAAATGCACACATTTTATATTTCACTGAGTTTTGACAAATGTGTAACTACCACTGTAATCAAGATATAGATCATTTCCAGTATGCCAAAATTCCCTTATGTCCCTTTGCTATCAACCCCTCACCACCACCACAACCTGGCCCCAGGGAACAACTGATCTGCTTTCTGTCAATACAAATTTACCTTTTTAAAAATTTAATACAAGTGGGATCATACAATATATTTTCTTTTGTGTCTGGCTGCTTTTGCTCAGCATAACGTTTTTAAAATTCATCCATGTTGTCACATATATTAGTAATTTATTCCTTTTTCTTTCTGAGTAGTATTTCATTATATGAATTATATTAAATTTCTTTAATTTATCAGTCAATGGAAAGTGGGGGTTTCCAGTTTAGGGGTGTCATGACTAAAGCTGTTATAAATATTTGTGTGCAGATCTCTTTGTGGATACATGTTCTCATTTCTCTTGGATAAATATTAGAATTGGAATTGCTGAGTCATACGTTAAATGTATATTTAATTTATAAGATATCACCAAACTATTTTCCAAAGTAATTACATCATTTTACAGCCACTTTGGAAAACATCAGCAATGTTTGAAATTTCCAGTTGCTCCATATCTTCACCAATACTTGGTATTGTCAGTCTTTCCGTGTTAGCACTTCTTAAAGATGTGTAATGGCATTTCACTGTGGTTTTAATTTACACTTACCCAGAGCCTGATGATGTTAAGCAATTTTCTATGTGCTTATTGGCCATTCATGCATCTTTTTACCAAGTATCTTTTCCCCATTTTTTTGTCTTATTATCATTGAATTGTAAAAGTTATTTTCATAGTCTAGATCCAAAGCCATTTATTATATATATTTATTGATTATATATTTATGTTATATATTGCTATATTTAAAATTATGTATATGTTCATTTTCATGAAACTAAGTTCCCATAAAGTGTGACTGAAGTGGGTTCAGCTTCACCATGCAGAATCATCCAGTCCGGTAAGGGAAAGATATATTTTTGCTGAAGAGTGTGGACTCTGAAGCCAGACTGCCTCCGCTCCATCCCCCGCTCTGCCACTTCCTGGCTTTATGAACCTAAGCATGTCGCCTAACCCTTCTCTGCCTTAGGTTCCTCATCTATGAAATGTGGGAAATAATAGTACCTACCTCTTAGAGTTGTCAAAGGATTAAGCATTTACTGCAGTCCCTAGCACACACTGCCTGTTACCTACTAAGATTGTTTTCTATTGTCACTTTGGCTTCTATACTCTCTTATACACAGCCAGCTACACCTAATCGAAGTAGAGTATCCTGAACTGTACAAATATTTTTGACACAAAGATTGGTATAACCGACATTAGCTCTGACTTCCACCCCAATAAATGAGATAATCTCAGCTACTTCTGCGTTAGTTGCTTGCTAGATGTTTTGGAAACTCATAAAGAATGCAAAGAAACAAAGAACTAGTAAGTCACTAACTTTCATTTATCCTAGTGAAAATTATTAGATAATGGAGTTGTTTAGCAATAATTAGGTAATAGCCTGAGGTAGTGGACACTTCAGTTGATTTATAATGAGAGAGGGCAACATGGTAAAAGCTAATGAGAATTTTCTAAGCTTAACTGGTCCTCCAAGACACTTAGCTGAGATTTTCCTAATTATTTCATTCCAGGGGGTTTCTGGGGGACACTGGCACTTAAAGATAGCTGAGGCCACATGCCGCCAGTTTCCATGGTGGAATCTGCCACAGCAAAACAGCAGAGGACTTTTAGGAAGTCCCAGCCGTCTTTGCTTGAGTACCAAAAGGCAGTACCCGGTGGTTGCCACTCTGGGTCCATAACCCTGGTAACTGGGGTAGCTTGAGAGTTCTGGAAGGTTCTCCCTGAGCTTTCAAATGTGGTCTAGCATAAATTATGAGAACTTCCAGATGACCCAAGTCTCCACAATAATCCCTGTTAGGTAAACACAGGGGTTGGGGGGAGGGGGCAGGTCACTTCTGCACTCTACAGCTCCTAGCATATCTAGGCTACCTCAGCTGTGAGGACCCATTCCCAAAGAAGAGGGCTCCCAAACAATGCTGTTTTGAAGAGATATGAAGAGAGGTGTCCCAAAGCTGTAAGGAACCTGGTACAGACACTCTGGCCCTAAAAGAACTTGCTGGCTTCAGGATGTGCTTATAGGGGACACCAAAAAATTTTAGAAAAAAATTGCACATATAAGTGCCTGCAGGGTCAAGTACTTAGCATAAGTCACTAAGGAGAGGTTAGGTCAGTGGGAAATTGCAAAGAATGTCCTGTCTCAGGGGGCTGCACCTGATGAGCTACAGAAGCCTTCTACAAACAGAGGCCCAAGGCTAATCTACTTCTTCAAGAGAAGCCAGCAGTCAGCTTGTTCATTGAAATCTTTTAATTTTTAAATGTTGGCAACTAATTTTTTTTTAAAAAAGCTAACCCAAAACTCATAACTGCAGGTCATATTTGACTTGTAGCTGCCAATTTCCACTTGTTTTAGAGCATGGATTCCTGACCCTTTTGTAATCCATCATGGCACAACAGCCTGGGGCAAGGCCATGGTGCCTGTGACCAATGGGCAGTTACTATGGTAATAAGCTGAAGGAAATTGACAAACGTAGCAAATGTGATATATATTGTTAAGGTTGTAGACAGTCAATACAAAACACCCCTTTCTTTCTCTACAGAGTTTGGAAGCACTTGAAATATGATACAGGAAACAGACAAAATGATGAAAATATCAACTTTCTTAATGATAAATAATGTGGTAAATCTCCATGGCTAGACATGATCCTAGTATCTCCAAGAGTTAGACTGATTTACCCCTGAATCACTGACACAAGTGGACGGCTATGGACTACACCTGTGAGGCAAAGCCCACCCTGCTAAGCTTACCCACAGAGGACACCCTCCCATAACAGGAAGATGAGAAAAGAAAAGCGCATCACCATGGCTTAAACATGCTCAGCCCCCTCTTCCAGACTTACCAATCAGAAGAGGAGAGACTCAGAGGGTGAGGAAAAGACAGATATGTTCCCATTTTTAAACAAAACAATGCTCCCCCAACATAGATCTGGGGGGAAAAGAGTCATTTCAGCTTGGAATGGGTTGGGGAAAGCTTCAAAGCATAAGTAGGTTGTGACCTGCTTCTCAAGGAATGAGTAGATTTTTTTTTCTTAAATTGTGTTAAAATACATATAACATGAAATTTACCATCTTAACCATTTTTAAGTGTACAGTTCAGTAGCATTGAGTACATTCATATTGTTGTGCTATGCTACCATCACCATCATCCATCTCCAAGACACTTCATCTTGCAAAACTGAACTCCATACCTGAAACTCAAACTATTGAGCAATGACTCCCCCTGTCTCCCTTCCCCCAGTCCCTGGCAACCATAATTCCATTTTCTGTCTCCATGAATTAGACTATTCTGGGTACCTCATACAAGTGGAATCATACAGAATTTGTCCTTTTGCGACTGGTTCATTTCACTTAGCATAATGTCCTCAGGGTTCATCGATGTTGTCACATGTGTCAGAATTTCCCTCCTTTTTAAGGCTGAATAATAATCCAATGTGTGTATATCCCATTTTTTTAATCCATTTATCTGTGGAAGGACACTTGGGTTGCTTCCACCTTTTGGCTATTGTAAATAATGCCACTATGAATATGGGTGTACAAATATCTCTTGAAGTACCTGCTTTCAATTCTTTAGGGTATATACTCAGAAGTAGAATTTCTGGATCATATGATAATTTTATTTTTAATTTTTGAGGAACTGCCATACTATTTTCCATAGCAGCTGCACAATTTTACACTCCCACCAGCAGTGTACAAGGGTTCCAATTCTTCCACATCCTCACCAACACTTGTTACTTTCTGGGTTTGTTTTGTTTCGTTTTGATAGTAGCCATCCTAATGGACGTGAGGCAGAGGAATGGATAGTTTCTTAACATGAATGTATAAGACAGTTTAGGGAGAAGGAAGAATGTGTGTAAAGATACAGAAGTAGGGATCCCAAGGAATATGAAGGGGATAGTTTAGCTGGGAACAGAGAGGAGTCTTTGTAGAAAACACTGGAAAGATTGTGAAGGGCCTTGGATGCCAAGCTAAGAAGTTCCAAAATTGTTCTATAGTCAATAAGAGCTCCTGGATGTTTTTAAGGGAAAATGACAATATGAGAGCAATATTAAAGAAGAATTGGAGGAGAACACCATTTCAAAATCTGCGGTAGTTCAGGAGGGGTCGGGGCTGGGGCAGTAGCAATGGAGATGTGGAAGAAGGGAAAGAAAAGATTGAAACAGCACTTTGAAGAAAGAACTGTCAGGTCATACTTACTGGTTAACTATGAGAAATAAATAAGAGAGAAAGAGGAGTGCAAAAAAAAAATAATTGTGTTATTTCTCATCCCCTCTGCACACATTTTTTTCCCTGCTTCTTGTTAATTACCATTCTTCCTAAATTTTCTTAGAAAGAAAAAAATCCCTCTTATTTCTATGTCCCTATAATTTTATTTATTTATTATAGCTAAATTTCTATGTACCTGTCTCTTACAGAAGAGCCTTTTTGAGCATTTAGAATTGCAAGTACCTTGTATCTTGTCCAGGCTCTGGGCTAAGGATGGCAGAAAACTAAATTAGAAATAGCGAGAGTCCCAGTTACATATGCAGCCACCGCACCAGTCTTCCACTGCCAAACCTCTAATCTGTTCCAGGTGAGAGAATGAACCTTGTGTGGTTAAGACATTGGTTTTGGTACATGTGACCAAATCTCACTCATTTATGTAGCCTGATTTATTCTCTATTACTAGAAAAATAAAAGCCTTTCTAATGCATCTTATAAAGTAGAGACTTCTTAGATGTTGTTTATTTTTTGATATAGAAAAATTCAGGGAGTCAGCAAGGGCCAGCCATAGGCTCTGACTTTATAGGCTTTAGTAAATTGACTGATTGCTTTCTTCAGTCATTTGGGAAAAAGCTTCGAATTTAGTAGATTTAACTGAAGTGGCTAGTGAAATGAAAATGATGTTTTCTGAGGATTTGGAAACATTCTAAACATTGTTATCAGCTCTCATTGAATCTACAGAGTTGACCAGGAGGTAGGTCGATACTTCCTGCTCTTCTTTCATAACTTTCAAGTTCCCTTCTTGAGACTTCTAAGTTTATAATTGTTAACATGTTTTGCTAAACCTGAAAACGATAATTCAGAACTGCTTTTGATTAGTAAATCAATACCTACACCCCAAAGGCTGTTTGTTATTTTTCCTTCTACCGCAGAACGCAGGTTCCCTGAAATAAACATGCCCATAATACTTAAAATGACTAAGAGCATTAATGTGAACACAGGCAAATGACCTTAGCAATTACGCCAGAAGTGTGATTTGTGCAAGAAAAGTGATTCTGTGGTGGGAACCACCTGCATTTATTCTCAACTAGTCAAAGCAGAGATGTAAGACTGTTAAAAAAGTATTCAAGGCAAACAAAGAATAAAGCAAGCAGCACAGTCAAAACTTCAAAAGACATGGATGAAACCGCCAATAAAAATTAAAACTTCCATACAAATAACCCAAAGAAAGTTTAGTATTAGTTGTTCTTTTTGTTTGTTTGTTTGTTTTTTTATACTGCAGGTTCTTATTTGTATGGAAATATGTTAATATAAATGTTTCAGACGTTACATGAAATTTCTAAAAATCTTATATGTTCTGGTATAATGTTATAAGTCATAATTCTAGTTATTACTTTAAAATGTATATATCAGAAATAAAAAAAGAATAAAACTTCCACCATTTTAATTCATCACATTCAGTGGTCTAAGAATTGTTATAATGAACTAGGCACTCCAATTATCTGAAGCTAATGGTTCATGTGGATGGTTTCGTGCTATAAATACGCTGAGACTTTTCACAGAAATGCCCTGTTGAAGATATTAAGGTGTATGTCCTCTTTCCCTCACCCCTCACTTCCTGCTGGGTGAATCCAGGAGCTTCTAGATAAAATGCCCACGCTGAAGTTTTCAAATCCATTTAATGAGGCATCAGGACTCAACTTGGCAAGGCTTTTTCCCCCTTGCTTCTATTCCACCTCAAACTGTTTTGATTCATGTGTGAGAAATTTACTTTTGCCAATTGAAAAACCCTTTTGTGGCTGCCAGTCACTAATCTCCCCTCTGACACATTCATTCAACCAGACTAAATCCAATATTGACATTTGTATCTAGGGGAAAAGAGGTTAAGCACTGAGAGGAAAAGCAGCTCCTGCACCCTGCCAAATGCTGTGCGGCATCTAAATGAGCTGTGATGGGTTCGACTCACGGGGTACCCCAGAGAACTGAGGGGGGCTTTGATCACATCCAGGGGCCGTCATTCCCTACCTAGGCAGCCAAATGGAGGTTGTTTGATGCTATCTATAGGTATCTGTAGCAGCCTAATTTAAATTCTCCCTAGCTCTCAGAAATCATTTTCTAATGATTTCTCAAGGGAAATCATCTCAAGGGAGTATCTTGAACACTTTTACTAGACTTTGCTTTCTCTGGCATGAAAAAAATCCACCACTGTAGTCCCTTGAACATTCGGCCGACTTCTAGGACATTCCCTTTCTTAGACTCTTGCCTTAAGGTAACAGGGAGGCGATAACGGTTCCTCCTACCAAAGCTATGAGAGGTGTTCTGTTTGGTTAGGACACTCTCACACCTCCTCACCCCCACCCAGGGCATATGACCCTGTCTTCAGGGTACAGTGATGCACAGTGACAGCTGCTTATCTAATACAGGCATTACTAGAAAAAGATTTTTCTTTTAGTGAGAAATGAAAAATACAGATTGGATTGAAATGTAGGAAAATAAATATATGTCATGTAAATCAAAAGTAAAAGGGTGAACTTGAAAGTGACTGAAGGAATTGAATGAAAATGGAGGTGAGAAAGTCAGAGTTCAATTTGCAGACAAGGGATACGATCCAGTATTCTTTCCACCCAATTTCTTTAATATCTTCTTTCATCATCCACCTTGCCTCATCACTGAGGCATTATTCCTCTTTCTTTATGTTTCTTGCCAAATTAAACAAAAAGAAAAATATTATCCAGAGAGGGTGCAATCCTTACAGCCTTCTAGTATTCACTGAGCGTCAGTGTGTTTTTTCTTCTTAATTACGAATATTCTCTGGTAGATAATATCAGACAGCAATAACATGGAACCGCTTAGACTCTATGCCTTCTTAATAACGTATTGCTACATTCTGTTGCTTTAGGAATGTTAATTGTGTATGAGTGGCTGATGGGGTGCAAGTTTGTCCACAGAATTCTAACACAATACTTTTTCATGTCTTTCTGCAGTTATTTACATATTATTTAAGAATGCTACACTTTAAACTGTGGGAACACATAACATAGTCACACATCTCTTAAAATATTTTTATATGACAATTTACATTTCATCTCCTATTACTTTTCAAAAGAAGGTCATCAGTAGTGAATTCCCCTCTTTATTTTTAAACCAAGAGTATTTAATCTTGTTTTCCCCCAACAGTTTATGATTTTAGTCTACCCCGCACCTCTCACAGCGCAGGCTGGTTTCATTACCTATTAATTGTCACGTCAGCTTCCCTTTGCTCTGCAGATTCAAGCCAGACATGCCAACTCCCGAGTTCCCAGCCTGCTGGTTCTCTTTCTCACCCACCTTTTAGTTGTGCTGATTGTCAAGCTCCATTAAGTAAGTTTTTATTATGTAAATGTTATAGTGTGCAGGATCAGCTATTCATCAGGACTGCCAACAACGCCACAGATCAGCCAGAAAAATGGTGACAACGTGTAGAAAACTAATTGTGTTCGAGGCAGGCAGAAGAAAACTGAAACTTCAATATGTATCGAAATGAAAATTCAATCTATATTAGGTTGGCTTCCCTGAGAGTGTAATCTTGGTTTGGGAGTACAGATACGAGGCAGAGATCAGCACAGACTCTTAGAGTTGGGAGGGACTATTGAATATCTTCTAAGCCAATATAGGTTTTCTACTGGGCCACTTAATATAGTTTAGCAGACAAATTTACTGTCAAACTATAATTGTCAAAAAGTTAAAACCATGACTCTCAGACAAATACAACATGAATCTGCGTTAAAAATTTTTTCAGCTGATTGTTTAGCCATTAAAATGGTAAAACTGATTAAAATGAAAATAAGAGGAACAGATATATTACTAGGAAAAATTTTTTAAATAAGTTTACTGAAATAGAGAAAAAACTGGTTAATGTTCTATGGAATTATAAAACCATAGCCTTTGGGATTTTCCTTTCTACTGGGCAACTGTTATTTGCATCTCTCCCTGAAAAGCTTTATAAGTTATCATGTACTGTCCAGTGTCTGAATCTTTAATTAATGGTCAAAACACAGGTATACTCCTTAGATAATTAAGTAATACTGGGGTGAACCTGTTTTTCTTTTTTAAGCCTCAGTTTGACATTAAAAGAACACGTTTCCTAACTTTTTGCTTTATTTCCAAGCTTTAAATAACAAGAATAATAAATTTCTAGTATATTCAGGGCCTGTGGTGGGCTGAATAATGTTTTCTCCCACCAAAGATGCACATGCCCTAATCCCAAAAACCTGTAAATATGTTACCTTACATGGCAAAAGGGACCTTGCATTAAATTAAGGACTTTGAGAAGGGAAGATAACTGTGGATCATCTGGGTGGGCCCAGTGTATCATGAACCTCTTTACAAGAGGGACTCAAGAGGATCAAAGGCAGAAAAAGATGTGAGGACAGAAGCCAAGGTTGGAGTCATGAGCTGTGAAGATGGGAACCAAGGAATGCAAGCAATCCTAGAAGCTGGAAAAGGCAAGGAACTGGATTCTCCCCTAGAACCTTCAGAAGCAAGGCAGCCCTACCAACCCACTTCACACTTCTGACCTCCAGAACATAAGATAATAAATTTGAATTGTCTTAAGCCTCTAGGCTTGTAATAATTTGTTACAGCAGCCTTAGGAAACCATTTCAGGTCTCAAAAGGAGAAATCTCATAGCATAGGAAGTATGAGACTAGGTAGAGAAAGGACAAAATCTAAAACTCCAAACTGTTTTCATCTGCAGCTTGTACACCTACAAATAGATCCAGAATAGAGAAAAGTTGGCTTAAATTTAAAAAAAAACAAGTTCAAAGAACTATTTTTACTAAGTTAGAAAACAATCTGGTTGATCAAAAATAAACAAATCAACAAACTGAAAATCCCACTTTGTTGAGTTTGCAAGTTTAAAGAAGAAAACCAAAATGTGTTTCATCATGCTCATCAACAGTATGACTGCATGATTAGCGCAGTCACTCTTCAACTCAGTATTTGTGGCGTAAGTTTTTAACTCTTTTAACTGGCTCCATAAACTTTGTGTTATTATACCCTATGTTCTATTATGTATACACAGCCATAATTCAGAGTTTGCTGTTTGAATCTCTTTTTTTTTTTTTTTTTAAAGGTAGATGCTGGAGTATCTATTTATTTATTTATTTATTATTTATTCATGGCTGTGTTGGGTCTTCACTTCTGTGCGAGGGCTTTCTCTAGTTGCGGCAAGCGGGGGCCACTCTTCATCGCGGTGCGCGGGCCTCTCACTATCGCGGCCTCTCTTGTTGCCGAGCACAGGCTCCAGACGCGCAGGCTCAGTAATTGTGGCTCACGGGCCCAGCTGCTCTGTGGCATGTGGAATCCTCCCAGACCAGGGCCCGAACCTGTGTCCCCTGCATTAGCAGGCAGATTCACAACCACTGCGCCACCAGAGAAGCCCTGAATCTCTTTTTGATATGGATTTCTAAAAGTGACTAAACTTAACTCTCAAACCTTATCAAAGTTCCTGTTTTGTTTTGTTTTGTTTTGTTTTGAAATCCAGATTCCCCAGTTCTCTGAACTGCAGGTCTGATCAGCAAGGTTTGGGAATGAGTGGTCTGCACTTGTCACTGCCCTCTGTACCACCATTCAGAATGTTCCCATTGCAAACTGCTCACTTAAGGCTGGCAAGACTTGGCATGATCTGGACCCTCTTGCTGCTCCAGCCTATCTGCACTTCCTGGCCTCACACTCTGGCCTAGAACCCACTGCAGCTCTCCACCCAGGAGAACTCACCTTGCCCCATCCACTCGCAACGCACAGGAACCATCTCCTCACTCTTCAGACCCAAGCTTGACATGGCCCTCCTCCCCAAGCCTCCCCTGCACTTCCCCAGGTGAGATGGAGACCCTGTTGCATGCTCTGGAGCACCTCCGTCTTCCCCATTACAATCTTTGTTTGCTTATTGGCTGTAAGGTCGCTGGAGGTGGGGACGGTGTCTACCAGTTTGTCCTTTGTTGGATTCTAAACACTTACTTTAGCATCTGTGCTTCTCTCATCTAGACTACTAATAGTTTGCAGTCCAGGAGTGGTGCCTGGACGGCACTGAGTAGCACTGGTCACTAGGGTAGCGGTGGCCCCACACCTGCTCCCTAACGCAGCCCCTCTTACTCACTCCCACCTCAGACACACCTGGAAAGCTGATGACTTCTGGAAAGAGAGAATTATGAAATAAATTATCTTATGGCATAAGACTTTAGGAGCCATGTGTTAAAAGAACTGATCCCCAAGTATCTCCCATGGAGAGCTTTATTAAGAAATTATGGGTGGGATTAGGGATCTCTGTTTTTCATGGCGACTCAGATGAATGTATAATTTGTCAAGTACAGGCATACCTTAGAAATATTGCAGGTTCAGTTCCAGACCACCACAATAAAGTGAATATTGCAATAAAATGAGTCACACAAATTTTTTTGTTTCCCAGTGCATATAAAAGTTATGTTTTCACTATTCTGTGGTCCACTAAGTGTGAAATAGCATTACGTCTAAAAAAAAAAGCAATGTGCATACCTTAATTTAAAAATACTTTATTGCTAAAAATGCTAATCATCATCTAATCCTTCAGCAAGTTATAGTAGTAACATCAAAGATCACTGATCACAGATCACCATAACAAATATAATGATAATGAACAAGTGTGAAATATTGTGAGAATCACCAAAATGTGACACAGAGACATGAAGTGAGCAAATGCTGTAGGAAAAGTGGCACCTATAGTCTTGCTCAATGCAGGGTGGCCACAAACCTTCAATTTGTAAAAAAAAAACCACATTATTTGCAAAGTACAATAAGGTGAAGCACATTATATGAGGCACACCTATATAAGAAATATCAGCACGAAGGAAAAATTGTGTACTCAAAGCACAACGGCTCTGTGGGAAAACCCTCCAAAAGCACAGGCCACATGAAGCAGAGGGACATCTCTGATGGTCAGAGAGGGAGATAGCAGCAAGTTTTCAGTCTAGCGTGGATCAGGCAAGGACAGAATGGTGGGCAGTCTTTAAGAGTTCAGCAGCATTCTTGGGAAGAGGCTATAGAGGGGACACCAGGGCAGAGAGACTCCAGAGGGGCAGGTGAGAGCCCCTGTTATGAGGGCACTTTCCGCTCCAGGCACTCTAGTGGGTCAGGAGAACTGGGGTTTGGGCTCTGCCCCTCAGTGAGAGACAGCGGTACTTCTGGGAGAGAAGCCTGTGTCTTGCTAATGAGAATACCCTGAATCATGACACTTGCCGCATCCCACATAACTTTCCAGTTTACACCAGGCAGGCTACATCCCCAAGTTGAAGAAGCAGGGCCAAACTAGTGCTTGCACAACGGGAGTCCCTGGCTGGACCAGGTTGAGTGCCTCACCCCAGGGGGACCCACTTGTGGCCCGGCTATTGACCCATATATTGAGACCTGACACATAACAGTCTATCTGACTGGGAGAGGTTAATCTGTGGGCCCATCAGCTGGGTTCTGTCCAGAAGATATAGAGCAGAGTGGTCAGTGAAGAAAAAGAAGCAGAAAGGGCTGTCACTGTTAATGTAACCCGATTTTTGCCCTCAGACTAACGAGATTGAACAAAACACAGGTTGTATATGTTACATTTATACTGCAGTATAATTATTTTCCTACCTGTCTGTTTCCTAAGCTTAGAAAAAAATCTACCTTATTTTTGTATCCACAGTTCTTACCACAGTGGCTGGTACGTACTAGGAGCTCAATTTTAAAAAAAAATTGTGTTTTTTTTAAAGAAAAAATCTGAAAGAGATGAGGTTACACAAGGAATGAGTTGTCAGGCAAGGAATAGGAATAAGTGTATCTTGCAGACAGAGGAGTGTACTGGATGGTTTGAGGGCATGGGTGTGACCGTGGTGTGCAAACAAGCAGGAGAATAGAAAGGCTGGAGGCCGAGCCGACGGGAAGACATTTGCCAGGCAAGAACCTGGACAGGAGGGCTGCAGAAATGGGAAAGATGGCACAGATACGCATGAGTGCATAAGAGATTTATTATTACACAGGAAACAATATTAGGTCGTTAAGAGGAGTGTGACTGCCTCGTAAAGTTAAATCTGATGGTATTACTGGAGTAAAGAGTGACCATTCCTTTAAGAAATGCTGCATTATCAACGTTCTTTTTTTTGTTGTTAAATTTATTTTTATTTATTTATTTATTTATTTACTTATGGCCACGTTGGTTCTGCGCGTGGGCTTTCTCTAGTTGCGGTGAGCGGGGGCTACTCTTCGCTCCAGTGCGTGGGCTTCTCATTGCGGTGGCTTCTCTTGTTGTGGAGCACGGGCTCTAAGCGCATGGGTTTCAGTAGTTGTGGCATGCGGGCTTCAGTAGTTGTGGCGCACGGGCTTAGTTGCTCCGCGGCATGTGGGATCTTCCCTGACAAGGGCTCGAACCCGTGTCCCCTGCACTGGCAGGCAGATTCTTAACCACTGCGCCACCAGAGAAGCCCCATCAATGTTCTTAATGGTACAGGGAATGAAACTAAGGGGAGAAAGAAAACACAAATATAAAGATTTTGAATAGACTGGATTCTGTACCATTCAGGCAAACTGTCAGGAATCAGATTTCCCTATCAGTGAGTCGGATACAAAGATTTTGATGAAAGGACTGCTTACAAAAATGTGGTCCCACCAAGAAGCCATTACTACCCCTAAGACTAAGGAAATAGGGAAGGAAATCTTAACAGAAACTCAGTGAGAACTGGAGAAGATACAGTACCAGAGGGTCACAGCTACTACCAGAGACACTGCCACAGCTGGAAGAAATGCCACAACCTCCCTTTCCTCATGTCCTCTGGTCTCCAGATGGTGCCTTTCATTGGTTGAACCAACCAGCATCCATTTGGCACTAAGCTAGGAAGATCCAGTCCACAGGGGTCAGCCCCACAGGGCACAGAGCCAGGCAGAGGAAAGCAGACAAACAGATCTGGAAGGCCAAAGAGAGAATGTGAAGGAGCTTTAGAATATTTGACAAATTTATTTCACTGACATTTTCCTTTTTAAGTATCTAGGCACTGAAGTAATAAATGACAAACACAAAAGTCTAAATATGTATAAAAGAGCTCTTGCAAGAAGTGTAAAACAAAATTCTCAATAGCAAACACATTGTGTCAGTTTAACTGGAAGCCTTTTTACTTTCCTCACAGTTTATAAAATACTGGTGAGTCATGTCAGTAGCATCGCTGCTGCTCTTTAAAAAAAAAAAAAAAAGAGTGTTTGGTAAGTTAGGGTACTTCTCATTGCAAGTAAATCCATATCTAGGCGGACTTCAGAGTTGGGTAGCTTTAGTAGCCCAAGGATGTCATCAAGCACATGGTCTCTTTCTGGCTCTCTGCTATGCTTTCCACTGTTATCGTATTCACCCTGGAGCTGGCTCCCTTCTTGTGGGTGAAATAAAGCTGCAAGCAACTCCTTGAATTCTCTCTCTCAATATGCATGGAGAGAGAAAGGGTTGTTTTGCCAAGGGCAAATGGATGCTTGGGAGGTAAGTGCTGTCTCTGCACTTACTAAAAATTTTTCCATTACTCTTAATTGCATTAGAAAACATGTAACACCTGTGCAATGGTTAAGAGTCTTACTAGCAAACAAACGAACAAAAAAATCGCTAGTGGGAAAAGAAAAGGATTTTTATTAAAGGGTGTTAGGTAGCTCCCAGAATCTTCAGAAGGATTGGAGGTCGAACCAGAGAGCTGGTCAGTCACGCAAGTTCTTTGCTATGGAAACACCCGGTAAATACCATTTGGCAATGTGGCATTCAGCACTGGTTGCCAGAAACTCTGCCAGCACCAACACCAAGAAACAGAACACCTTTGCCGCCACGCTTGCCAAGATAGTGGTCTCCAATGATGCCTTCATCTGCATTCACATCTTACATGTGGAAGTCTGGTTGGCAGAGCCCTGGCCTGCCGGAACCCTAGCTTCCAAGGGAGTATGGTGATGGGGTGTCTGGTGTCTACTTGGGAAAGGCAGGATTCAGTGTGGGTAGGGTTGAAGATAAGAAGAGTATCCAGAAGATTTTGTATCCACAGACACAAGTGACACTACAGCATGCAACACGGCTCCCTGCTCCTGGAGAGTCAGGAAAATGTACTTTAAGGCAAATGAATCACAGCCCAGAGAAAGAAGGGTGTGTTTATCAAACAATTCACACAAAATGCCTCACACAACAATTAATAAGGTGGCATTATGAACAGAGTGCCGGGGAAGAAAAACTTCTCAGAAACCTCTACTTCCATCAAGCTCAAAATCTACTGCATTATAGGACCAACACTGACCCCTGACATGACATAAATACTATATTTTAACACTTCCCATGTATTTTCTCTGCATCGCTTAGTTTCTCAGTTCTTTCTGACAGAATCCTTATCTTTCATAATATACTGCAGATATAAAAACCTACTAAGAATAGCAAGAGATATTTAGGGTTCATTTCTCTTTTTCGATGTGGCATGTTCACTATTAGGGTTCTTGAAAGTAGGCAACCATGCAGACAGGCTAACTGGGATTGCCCTTCCTGTCGTTTTTATAAGAATGACCTAATCACTTATAAAGAATTACAATAATGTTATCATGTAATTGATACCAACCATGTGTACCTGTGTTAGCCATTCTACAAACAGTATCTCATTTAATCTTCCCAAGAAGAAGAAGGTAAGTATTATTATCCCCATTTACCAGAGAGGAAACTGAGGCGCAGAGACATCATCTATCTTAGTCACACCATCTGTCTCCTAGCATCATCCACTTTCAACATCTTGTCACATAGAAACAGAGATGGCCTGCCTCAGAGATGAGAGTAGGATTCTTTTCTAATGCGTGCCTCCAACAATTGTTTTCTCCCGTCCTGAGATACCATGTCTGGTTTTAGCTGGCATCTCAGATGACAGTTTCACCAACCCATCTGGCCTTGGTTTCTTCCAGCCTTCATTAACTCTAATTTCATTATCACCTGTTCTGGTGTGACCCTGAGTTCCCCGTGCACTTCTCTCCTTTCTCTTGGGAAATGAATTTCTGTCTCAGCATTAGCTCTCTATCCAACTGTGTGAGCCCTGAGGCAAAGCACTCATTTGTATGTGAGTACTGTCCATCTCTCCTGCCGATGCCAGCCACCTCCTAAGGCTCTGACTTTTCAGTCATCTCTGGGTGCAGATGAGACCAGGGGGAATTTCTTACCCAGCATGGTTTTATGTGTGTGTGTGTGTGTGTGTGCATGCGTGTGTGCATGTGCGCATATCTCTCAGATAATTTTTGTTTCATTTATGACTTGTATTTTTGCATTTTATTTAAATCTCCTCTCACCCTTTTAATTTCATTTCAAGAATTCTCACACCAGTACCTAATATAGCTCATGTATCCTTTGGGAGAAATAATAAATAATTTTCTAGTTTGGTAACAAATTAGGTGTTGTTTGGCAGCATTATCTGATTTGTTCAGAAAAGCCAAATTTCTCAAAACAGTACGTAAGTGGGAAGCTATTCCAGCAATACCAATGGAGTACACATCAAAAGCTCAGAAGTCATACCAAATGGGAAAAAGATGTGAAAGCCAAGAAAAGGAAAACAAGAACCCTGTTTCTCCTTTCTCCTCCTTCCCCACCTAACCCTCCCCCCTCCCCCACCCTGCCAGCCTTCTGCAGCAGGAAGGTCCTCTGATTAGAGGCCAGAGAAAATAGCAGGGCAGTAACATTTTACTTCTGTTCTGTTGCCGATGAGCTTGTGCTACGTACGTCTCTCTGAGTCTCTCTGATCTTCTCTCTTCACATAAACATCTCAAGCAAAAATGGGGCAGTGGAATTAGAGAGTGTGAAGTCAGGGTACACACACACACACACACACACACACACATATATGTATACGTATGTATATACACCCTATTCCTCTAATTTTCATTCTTCTACAAATTCAAGGCAGTACTTTTTGTGATCTAATACTTTAAAAAATAAACTTGAATAAAATAAACTACTACTAAACATTAGGTGATATTATTACGTATGATACATAGAGTCTCCATTATTAATTACATTTTGGGTTTTGTATTTTATTTTTTCCTAGGAAGTAAATGTTGTTGTTATGACCATGGACTCTTTCCATTTAGTTTTAGTGGGCAAAAGAGGCATCATGAAGGCCAACCAAGAAAACAAGGATAAATACCATTATTGATTTCAAAAAATAAATAAACAGAAGATTGTGCTCCTCTGATCAAGATAGAAAACAAAAACAAGTACAATATGTCAAAAGAGAGAAGTCATAGCTATTTGGCAAAGGGAATGGCTAAAACAAAGCTGAATCTATCTAAGAAAAGTTATGTTTGATTAAAGTTTTTCCTCTGATTCATCCTAAGAAGTTATTTTCCCCTAAGGCCTGGAGTGGACTTTTGAAGGACACATGTCTGTTATTGATATTGAGTTCAGCCTCAGTACACTATTTTTAAAGCAGTCACAGTTGTAGCTGTGTGCCAGTATGTGTATAGCCTTCAGATAAGCAATTGACTGTGAAATAATAGTACATGGCTTTTAATATATACCCTCTGGTTATGGGTGTGCATACTAAACATACAGTATTTTTAAATATATGCATATACATATAAACACACAAACCCTGTGAGTTAAACCTCTCTATATCTAAATGTCCTGGCAGCTGCTTGAAATTTCCCTTCTACTCTCCCTAAGGTCTCAGGTGAAGGATTCATGAGCCAATGTCTCAGCTAGAACAGGTGTCTATCGCTGGGTAAATAGCAATTAGGCCCAAATTTCAGACTTTTTTTTTCAAATCCCTTTCGGAGGAAAAGCCCAGGAATAAATAGTTGCTGTAACGGCCAGGGGTATTGTGTAGCATTATAGCCTCCAGCTGGTCTATTACATACTATAGACAGGCAAAGAATACGAGCACCTGACAGATGTGTTCTGTTAGCTTCATTAGGAAAGAAACAAAGAAACTCCTCAATTAATAGCAGCGGAGCCAAATGAGGGTGGGGGGGAGCTTGAGGGGAGAGGAATCATAGCCTGTTATTTAAACAGAGTCAGGGAGCCTTTCTCTAGTGGCTTAATATGATTCATTAATAAAAACAGCTTTTTGAATGCCCAGTTTAAGTCAAAAGAAATCACCAGCATTTTTTTTTTTCCCCAGCAAAGGAAGGGCAAAATGACAAATTGCTGCTGTTAAATTCATTTCATGTGGGGATGGCCTTTCTCAAAGATCTCTTAAACTGCAAGGCTGGATGTTTGTCACATTAAGTGGCAGAGCAGTTCTCAAAAATCGACTGTGGCGCATCAGGGTCTCAGATGAATGGCCAGCAGTGCCCATCCAATAATTTTATATATCCAGACCAGGAAGCATTTAGTGTTGTTTAAATGAACGAGGATTTTTAAAGTAATGAAATGCAGCTCGTACCCTAATGAAAGGAAAATCTGTCCACAGACTCAGTTTTTTTTCCTCCTTAGAATGGTGTGAAATACAGGGGAAGCCCTGTGACAGGGGGTGTCACTCCTTGCAAGCAGAAGTCGGGTCGTTTCTCCTTTTATATTTCCTTTGCTGAAGATGTATGGTGAACTTATCACATAATATATAATTGTGAAAGGGTGAGCTACATATTGTGTTAGTAATATATGAGTTCTGAATGAAGATGATTCTTTTTCCACAGACGTTAGAATCTGCTGTAACAACCCAGCTTTTATAATAATAATTCTCCAGCTATGACTTTGGTGTGATATTTTTAAAAAGAACACCGTTTGCTTCCAGGAGGCTAGAATAGACAGTCTGACCCAGTTACTGGGCTTCAGGAGAGAAAAGTGAATTCTCGACCCCTTCCTCTTTATCCCCCTATCACCACCACTCAGTTTACATATCACGGAGTAAAAAGGACTCAGAGGCAGGAACCTAGAGAATTCAGGGAAAATTCTGGTCAATTATCCAGGTAATTCAGGCATAATCAAGGTCAAATTACCAAGAGTATATTAACCACCTGCATGGCTTTCTTATATGCTGAGAATTTGTGGATAGCAGGATTATAACTATCAAGGCACAGTTGGGGGAGAATAGCCATTGGAGCCCTGGAGTAACCTAGGCCAGCAAGGATGTGCTCCAAAATCAGAGCTGAATGCTCATCTGTCTAATTGGGGTGTTGTCCCGCCAAAGAAATAGAAATCAAAACATAAATGGTCATGGCCAAATATGATGGGCCAGGGTCTTTGTGATGGAAATGTAATTGTAAATCTTTATGGCCAACTCAGGCTGTGATGTCTTGATGCTCTTCAATTTTTAAAATATACTCTTGGCTTCTATTTGTGTTTTCCCCCTCAAATAAAAGCCTCAGAACAAGAAGGGCTAATATCTACTCCCAAATGAACAGGAATAAAAAGGAAAAACAGCAAGCTTTCCTGGAAGCAAAGGCATTTTTCACCCCATAGTCCCTTTGTACACTGCTAATATTTCACATTTGACACAAAGAATTGAAAGCATGAAGGAAAAAGTTCAGAATGTGGAACTGTTATGTTTAGACTTTAAGTCTTATGGATCTTAATCTTTAGAGACTGGTAATAGCTCCCGTGGTAAGTTACCATTCATTACAACTTAGAGTTTCTTTTCAGAGACCTAATGAAAGAAACCGTCATTAACAAAGGTTGGCAGAACTTCATGAAGCGCAATCTTTCCAACCTAAAAGCAGTTTTCATGAGAGTGCAGGAAATGTACAACCCCTCCCGCCCCTCCCAAAAGATGAGGTCAAAACTCAAAATCATGAAAACAGTCACTTAGGACAGGCTGACAAATTATAATCCCACCTGTGTGTTTGAATCATAAAATACAGTGTACATCAGCTCATTTAGAAAAAGTGCTTTGGATTTTTATTATTTTTCTTTCTCACTTCAGTGTCGAGCGCCATTTTCCTCTTTTGGTATTTTAAACGGCTCAGAAGCACTGATGTCCATTTGGTCTCACACTGTAAGCTCCTGGCAGCCAGGCATGGTGTCTATGTAATTTCCTTTGCTCAGTACATTTGCAGGCAGAACCCATGACTGTATTTCATTATAATCTGATATTTGAAAGGTATAGGGTTTCTGGTTTTATTTCTCTTTCTCTAGAATTAATGTTTGAAAAGAAAACTTTAAAATAGAGAATACTGTCATAGAAAAATGTCTTGTTTATTGAAATTTGTGCTTGTGGCCAACTATGTTTGTTGGGGGTTACAGAATTTGCTGCAAAGTGTGTTGAGATAGCTTAATTGGGACAGTAATGTGAGAAAGAATTTCATTCTGTTTTCCTGTTAGCTGAGGAAGAAACACATTCTTGTAGATTTTTTTTCCATTGGGAAATCACTCATCTCCCTTTAGCTGTTCACAGATTCCTGGGGCCAGATTCAGTTAGGTCTGTCACAGGCAGGCTCAGACAAATGCAAACGGGAAACATGTTTTCGAGTAGCTAAGTCTGGGTAGATTCTGCCACTTACTATACTGTCTCTTGTTGTCTCGAATACCTCCTCATCTGTCAAGCCTGCTGGTTTTAACCTTCCATTTTGTTGTCGGCAACTCTTCCTAGTTTCTCTAATCCTTGAATGAAATTTTATGTACATTTGGATTTAGAAAAAAACTTACAAATCTGTTCTACCGTGTTTGAAGTTCCTATTTCCGATCTTTTCCCCCATTCTGTCCGTTAGTTCCTTCAACTGGCATCGCAAAAAAAAAAAAAAAAAAAAGAAAGAAAGAAAAATAATGGACTTTTTTAGTACAGCATAGAAACCCTTTGGTTGGCAAAATTTTCAAAAAAAAAATAAGTAATAACCTCAAGACCTTCTCTTAAGGGGTAACCTTAAGAGAAAAGAAACATTCATGAGAAAAGAATAAATGCAACTTTAAAAACTTAAAGCAAATTCCATATGTGTAAAACAAGGTAAAAGATAAGGTAGAGAAATATCATCAGCAAGTGTGACCAAGTGTTTATCTTTTCTATAGAGAAAGTGCATTTAAATGGATCAGAACATCTGAGGGTCCCAATAGTCAAATGGGCACAGGGTGTGAACAGACAATTCAAAAGAGGAAAGCATTTAAACACAATAATAAAGAAATGCAAATTAATATGGTAAAATACGATTCTTCACTTTTGTAAAAATTTCTGTATACTGCTACTCAGTGTTAATAAAGTTAATGGGAAACTGAGATTCTTACCTTATGTTGATATATAAATTGATCCGATTCTATAAGAAATCATTTTGGCAATGTTTCAAAAGTCCTAAAAATGTTCATATTCATTTATCCTGAAATTCCTTTATGGAAAATACTTGAAAATTATGTAAGTTTTAAAAAATATTTATCTCAATGTGAATTTCAATAACATTGAAAATATGTTTATGACACACATATATATAAGTGGAATACACAACCAATAAAAATTATATATGCCAAAAGTTTTTTAATAATATAAGGAATGTTAATGGTATTATATTCAGAGAAAGAAAAATAGAATATAGTATTATAAATATTTTACTCTCAATTGAAAAGGTGACTGACTTTAGAAAAGATGCTTTCCTGCTTTAATCATATGTATATATAATATCTAATGTAAAAATACCTTTAAAAGACTATTATAAATGCAGTGAATTGTTAACAAATAGTGGTGGATTACGATAATAATCTTTTTTGAATATTTTGTATTTTAATTTTTTGTAAGAATGTGTGTGGAAGCAACCTAAATGTCCACCAACAGACAATGGATAAAGAAGATGTGGTACATATATACAATGGAATATTACTCAGCCATAAAAGGGAACAGAATTGAGTCATTTGTAGAGACATGGATGGACTTAGAGATGGTCATACAGAGTGAAGTAAGTAAGAAGGAGAAAAGCAAATATCGTATATTAACGCGTATATGTGAAATCTAGAAAAACGGTACAGATGAACTGGTTTGCAAGGCAGAAATAGAGACACAGATGTAGAGAACAAACGTATGGACACCAAGGCGGGAGAGCGGCGGGGGGTGGGGGTGGGATGAACTGGGAGATTGGGATTGACATGTGTACACTGATGTGTATAAAATAGATAAGTAATAAGAACCTGCTGTATAGCACAGGGAGCTCCACTTTGCTGTACAGTAGAAACTAACACAACATTGTAAAACAACTATATCCCAATTTAAAAAAAAGTGTGTGTTACTTTCACAATTGGGGGAAAAATGGGTTTTTAAAAAACTTAGCTAGAATTTTTTGCTTTTCCTATTTTCGATCTTCGTGATAAATGAAATTTATCTAAATATTAATCCTTAGAAGGGAAATTATTTGTAACCTATATGTGTGAGGCACTATGATAAGCAATTGGAAATATCTCATTTAATCTTTACGGTAACGCTGAAAATAGATATTCATCCCATTTTTATGTATGAAGAAACCCTGAGATTCAAAAAGTGTAAGCATCTTGCCCAAGCTCATATGGCTGGTAAGTACTAGAGCTGGTCTTTGAACGCCGTATTATTTCCACATTGCTACTGATGCTAGACACACCTAAGGTGACCTTCCTTCTAGGCTAAACCATTTATTAGGAAGAAAAATAATTACAAATTTAATTATCTAAGGAACAAGATTAAAATGCACTTTTAATTTGAGCTTTCGCATTGCCTTGGTTTGTTTAGAGATTTAACAAGCAGGAAAAGACTTCAAGAAGTGTCTTTTCTAAAATCAGCCAGTGTTGTTTTAGCTTTTCAAAGGAGAGCAAAACAATTAGCAGTCTATAGGAACCGTTGTTTTCCTTCTACATGTCTCATCTGGCCTTACCACCTCTGGTTGGAAAATATGTTCTTCACTGATAAAATGATAAAGGCACTCAGAATCTTTCCCACAGACCTTTTCTCTGTGATTGGTCTAAAAAGAATGGACAAAAGACTACCTTCGGGTCTGTATTAAGTGACTGAGTTCCTATTTCTTCTTAAGCTTCTTGCACATCTGTGCATCAGAAACAACTCATGGATATAGGTTCACCTGGGAAGTCTGAGATAGCTTTGCTCTTGTTTTCTTGTTGCTTTGGTTCCTTTGTTACTTATTTTATACCTAACTGACTACTAAAAGCCATTTTAAGCACCTTCACTCGTAGGGCAAAGCTCACAGGTGAGTAAACCAGTATGCTTCAGGTTTGTTTCTGGGTATGTCATATGCTTAAGCCAGAAGCCAGAATCTCATTCATGCCCAAAAGAAGGCTCTACCCTCTCTTCTCTTCTATCAACTTTCTCAAAAATTAGAGGAACATATATTATTCCTCCCCACTCACATATCTTCCCTTGACATTGGGGACAAAGAGATTAGAGCTGAACTTTTGTACCCTTGTTTTTTTATGCAATTTATGGGCAAATTCTTATCATCAAGGAATTAATGCAATCAGAAAAGTCTGTTTTAATCTCCATGCATATTTTTTATTTTTAAAAAAATATTTTCCTCTTTCATCTTTGCTTCACACATTACCACAAATTATGCTGGTTCTCTTCCTCTAGTGCATTCAGCTAGCGTACTGCTGTGTCCCAGCTCTCCATGTGGGTTCCAGCATCAAAGCCTTAGGCCAATTTTATTTCATTTGTATTTGCTGTCAGAACAATGTCTTTATTCTAAAATGACCTTCTCAAATCACCTCTCAGGTGGTTTGATAGAAGCAGCACACAGCAGAAAAATAATTTCTTTTTAAAAATTCATGTTATTTCTTTTATGTTTATACTGAATGTGAATACTGAATGCACAGCACACTTAGTTAAACAGCATCCTGTGTTCCATTTTTAAGATGAAAAGTACCTTTCGTTTTAAGTCTCCTGGAGACAACTGATCTGCTTTCCTTCTATGTAAGGGATTCGGGGAGGGAGGGGGAAATGGTATTCAAATTGCTGCCCAGAAATAAACATTTTTACAATATCATTTGTTTTAGGCTGCCAGATGACACCTAGATTGCTTCAAAAATTCTCACAAAATAAAGATTGAAGTGCATTTAGGGATTTGACAAGGCTGTAGAATTCCATCACGTCAAATTAGCATGAAAAGGAAAATGAGGGCGAGGGTGGACTTGTGGACTCAGAACCGTATCACCTTGCCTACCCACACTGCGTAATTGTGGGGCATTTGCAGGAAAATGCCTTTCCTTTAGCGCACACATTGTAGAAGGCGAAAGGGAGGGAGAAGAAGAGATTTAAAGAGAAATTGCAGTGAGCTGGCACGAGTGGGCAGGGGATCAATCCAGTTTGTCACACTAAGGATTGTAAAGAATCCATCTCAGAATGACACTGATGATTCAGGGTATTAAGTTCAGTTCAGAATAAGGCAAACCGCAGTAGTAAGCTGAGAAGTAAACAGGGAATTCAGACCTAGAGCATACTGAGAGAAGAGGAGACCAGGCACAGCATCGTGGCCAATTCTGAACGGCTCTTTTGCAAAGGAGTTAAAGCTCTCCACTCCCCTCGCCGTTTCTTTCTGACCGTTATGTCCGCCACCCTCAATCACATTTAAACAGTCAATGGCTGGCCTTTGCAGACGTCAGTCAACTGGATGCTGAGGAGAGTAAACTGTTGTGCATACTTGTGTCTGTGCAGGGCTAAGGGGAGGAAAACTTACAGGGGCGCACAGCCCATGTGCTTTCCTGAAGAAGTCTCGGCTGTGAGCCCAGCGAGTGCCAACCACCCACACCTGCCATCACTTCCGGCTTCTTCAGAAACAATTGCTCATTAACCCCCGTTGGCCCCGCAGAGGGGTGTATCCTCAGACCTTCACCAACTCCTTTGACCATCTATCTACCAGGTAACTGCTAGGTGACAATTCCTCTTTGTCCTTCTTCGCACTTATCCTAATTAGCAGGTATATATTTATTTGTGTGTTTGTCTAGTTTCTGTCTTACCTCCTAGGGTGCAAGCCCTGTGAGGCATGTCTCATTACCACTAATCCCCACCACGTTGCACAGCGCTTGGCACACAGGAGGCCCTCAGTAACTATATGTGGAATAATGAATGAATGGTTGGATGGATGAGTACATGAATTTAACAAATATGTTTCTAGGAAATAGAATATAGAGTTTCTATCTTACAGACCTGGTCAGGTCAGAAAAGAAAGATATTTTGTCACTTGGCTTCAATTATGAGGTTTTCTCATATTTTAACGTCTCTCAGATGGGATGAATCTTTATGGACCCTTAAAATTATAATCAGCAGAGCTGGGATTTTTTTCCTTTCTTAATAGTGCCTAATACAAGGGTGCATTTTACAGTCACTGGTATCTTAGCAGAGTTATAATCATAAACCATAGCCAATATAAAGGCAAATAAGAACACCTGTATGGATGCTGTCACTCATAAGTTTCCCAGGGTTCCTTCAGACCCAGGCTTATCAAACTTTACATCAGAATCACTTTGTTAAAAACACACATTTCTGGGATCAACCCCAGAGATTCTGATTCAGTAAGCCTGAGGCAAAGCCCAGAAATCTGCCTTTTTAAAGCCTTCCAGTGTTTGGGATCCACGTAATCCTCTGCTGCCATTTGATAAAAAGTTTTTAAATGCTTCTCCATTCCTAGCAAGGCAACTGGAAAGCTGTCAGTAATCCTTTACAAATCACTGAAGGTCTAGTCTTCAAAAAAGGACTAACCAGTGAGACATACATCTTCCTGCCTGAGGTCATTCCTACCTATTCCTACAGGAAGACACATTTAGTAATTGCTGGGCAGATTAATCGACTATGGTACAACTAGAAAATGCAACTGTATTCCAGGTTGGACAGTACCCTACAATGAATTCACATTAGAAAGAATAGTAGCTGGGGGGAGACCTTCAAGATGGCAGAGGAGTAAGATGTGGAGATCACCTTCCTCCCCACAAATACATCAGAAATACATCTACATGTGGAACAACTCCTACGGAACACCTACTGAACGCTGGCAGAAGACCTCAGACTTCCCAAAAGGCAAGAAACTCCCCACATACCTGGATAGGGCAAAAGAAAAAAGAAAAAACAGAGACAAAAGAATAGGGATGGGACCTGCACCAGTGGGAGGGAGCCTCTGCCGCCGCAGGCTCGCCCCGTACTTCGAACCCCTCCCTCAGCCCGGCCTGAGTGAGCCAGAGCCCCCGAATCAGCTGCTCCTTTAACCCCTCCTGTCTGAGCGAAGAACAGATGCCCTCAGGTGACCTACACGCAGAGACGGGTCCAAATCCAAAGCTGAACCCTGGGAGCTGTGTGAACAAAGAAGAGAAAGGGAAATCTCTCCCAGCAGCCTCAGGAGCAGCGGATTAAATCCCCACAATCAACGTGATGTACCCTGTATCTGTGGAATACCTGAATAGACAACGAATCATCCCAAAATTGAGGTGGTGGACGTTGGGAGCAACTGTAGATTTGGGGTTTGCTTTCTGCATCTAATTTGTTTCTGGTCTTATGTTTATCTTAGTTTAGTATTTAGAGTTTATTATCATTGGTAGATTTGTTTATTGATTTCGTTGCTCTCTTCCTCTTTTTTTTATATATAGATATATATATATTTTCCCTTTTTCTCTTTTTGTGAGTGTGTGTGTGTGTGTGTGTGTGCTTCTTTGTGTGATCTTGTCTGTATAGCTTTGCTTTAACCATTTGTCCTAGGCTTCTGTCTGTCCGCTTTATTGTTTGTTTGCTTGTTTTTGTTTTTTGTTTTTTTAGTATAGTTTTTAGCACTTGTAATCATTGTTAAGAGTTGTTTTTTGGTTTGCTTGCTCTCTTCTTTCTTTCTTTTTTTAATTACTTTTAAATTTTTTTATTTTTAATAATTATTTTTTATTTTAATAACTTTATTTTATTTATTTTTGCTTTCTTTCTTTTTTTCTCCCTTTTCTTCTGAGCCGTGTGGCTGACAGGGTCTTGGTGCTCTGACCAGGTGTCAGGCCTGTGCCTCTGAAGTAGGAGAGCCAAGCTTAGGACACTAGTCCACCAGAGACCTCCCGGCTCCACATAATATCAAATGGTGAAAGCTCTCCCAGAGATCTCCATCTCATTGCTAAGACCCAGCTCCACTCAATGACCAGCAAGCTGCAGTGCTGGACACCCTATGCCAAAAAACTAGCAAGACAGGAACACAACCGCACCCATTAGCAGAGAGGCTGCCTAAAGTCATAATAAGGTCACAGACACCCCAAAACACACCACTGGATGCAGTCCTGCCTACCAGAAAGAAAAGATCCAGCTTCATCCACCAGAACACAGGCACCAGTCCCCTCCACCAGGAAGCCTACGCAACCCACTGAACCAACCTTAGCCACTGAGGGCAGACACCAAAAACCATGGGAACGATGAACCTGCAGCTTGCGAAAAGGAGACCCCAAACACAGTAAGTTAAGCAAAATGAAAAACAGAGAAATACACAAGAGATGAAGAAGCAAGGTAAAAACCCACCAGGCCAAACAGATGAAGAGGAAATAGGCAGTCTACCTGAAAAATAATTCAGAGTAATGATAGTAAAGATGATCCAAAATCTTGGAAATAGAATGTAGAAAATAAATGTTTAACAAGGACCTAGGAGAACTAAAGAGCACAATAAATGAAATTAAAACTTCTCTAGAAAGAATCAATAGCAGAATAACTGAGGCAGAAGAAAGGATAACTGACCTGGAAGATAAAATAGTGGAAATAACTACCACAAAGCAGAATAAAGAAAAAAGAATGAAAAGAATTGAGGACAGTCTCAGAGACCTCTGGGACAACATTAAACACACCAACATTCGAATTATAGGGGTCCCAGAAGAAGAAGAGAAAACGAAAGGGACTGAGAAAATATTTGAAGAGATTACAGTTGAAAACTTCCCTAATATGAGAAAGAAAATAGTCAGTCAAGTCCAGGAAGCACAGAGAGTCCCATACAGGATAAATCCAAGGAGAAACACGCCAAGACACATATTAATCAAACTGTCAAAAATTAAATACAAAGAAAAAATATTAAAAGCAGCAAGGGAATAAAAAACAAATAACATACTAGGGAATCCCCATAAGGTTAAGAGCTGCTCTTTCAGCAGAAACTCTGCAAGCCAGAAGGGAGTGGCAGGACATATTTAAAGTGATGAAAGGGAAAAACCTACAACCAAGATTACTCTACCCAGCAAGGATCTCATTCAGATTCGATGGAGAAACTATAACCTTTACAGACAAGCAAAAGCTAAGAAAATTAAGCACCACCAAACCAGCTTTACAACAAATGCTAAAGGAACTTCTCTAGGCAGGAAACTCAAGAGAAGGAAAAGACCTACAATAACAAACACAAAACAATTAAGAAAATGGTCATAGGAACATACATATTGATAATTACCTTAAATGTAAATAGATTAAATGCTCCAACCAAAAGTCATAGACTGCCTGAATGGATAGAAAAACAAGACACGTATATATGCTGTCTACAAGAGACCCACTTCAGACCTAGGGACACATACAGACTTAAAGTGAGGGGATGGAAAAAGATACTCCATGCAAATGGAAATCAAAAGAAAGCTGGAGTAGCAATTCTCATATCAGACAAAATAAACTTTAAAATAAAGACTATTACAAAAGACAAAGAGGACACTACATAGTGATCAAGGGATCAATCCAGAAAAAGATATAACAATTGTAAATATTTCTGCACCCCACATAGGAGCACCTCAATACATAAGGCAAATGCTAACAGCCATAAAAGGGGAAATCGACAGTAACACAATCATAGTAGGGGACTTTAACACCTCACTTTCACCAATGGACAGATCGTCCAAAATGAAAATAAATAAGGAAACACAAGCTTTAAATGACACATTAAACAAGATGGAATTAATTGATATTTATAGGACATTCCATCCAAAAATAACAGAATACACTGTCTTCTCAAGTGCTCGTGGAAGGTTTTCCAGGATAGATCATATCTTGGGTCATGAATCAAGCCTTGGTAAATTTAAGAAAATTGAAGTTGTATCAAGTATATTTTCTGACCACAGCGCTACGAGACTAGATATAAATTACAGGAAAAAACCTGTAAAAAATACAAACACATGGAGGCTAAACAACACACTGTTAAATAACCAAGAGATCACTGAAGAAATCAGAAAATACCTAGAAACAAATGACAATGAAAACACCATGACCCAAAACCTATGGGATGCAGCAAAAGCCTTCTAAGAGGGAAGTTTATAGCAATACAATCTTACCTCAAGAAATAAGAAACATCTCAAATAAACAACCTAACCTTACATCTAAAGCAATTAGAGAAAGAAGAACAAAAAAAACCCCCCAAAGTTAGCAGAAGGGAAGAAATCATAAAGATCAGATCAGAAATAAATAAAAAAGAAATAAAGGAAACGATAGCAAAGATCAATAAAACTAAAATCTGGTTCTTTGAGAAGATAAAAAAAACTGATAAACCATTAACCAGACTCATCAAGAAAAAAAGGGAGAAGACTCAAATCAATATAATTAGAAATGAAAAAGGGGAAGTACCAAGTAACACTGCAGAAATAAAAAGGATCATGAGAGATTACTACAAGCAAGTATATGCCAATAAAACCTGGAAGAAATGGACAAATTCTTAGAAAAGCACAACCCTCTGAGACTTAACCAGGAAGAGATAGAAAATATAAACAGACCAATTACAAGCACTGAAAGTGAAACTGTGATTAAAAATCTTTCAACAAACAAAAGCCCAGGACCAGATGGCTTCACAGGCGAATTCTATCAAACATTTAGAGAAGAGCTAACACCTATCCTTTTCAAACTCTTCCAAAATATAGCAGAGGGAGGAACACTTCCAAACTCATTCTACGAGGCCAAACCAGAAAAAGATGTCACAAAAAAAGAAAACTACAGGCCAATATCACTGATGAACATAGATGCAAAAATCCTCAATAAAACACTAGCAAACAGAGTCCAACAGCACATTAAAAGGATCATACACCTTGATCAAGTGGGGTTTATTCCAGGAATGCAAGGATTCTTCAATATACGCAAATCAATCAATTTGATAAACCATATTAACAAATTGAAGGAGAAAAACCATATGATCATCTCAACAGATGCAGAAAAAGCTTTCGACAAAATTCAACACCCATTTATGATAAAAGCCCTGCAGAAAGTAGGCATAGAGGAAACTTACCTCAACATAGTAAAGGCCATATGTGACAAACCACAGCCAACATCATTCTCAATGGTGAAAAACTGAAATATTTCCTCTAAGATCAGGAACAAGACAAGGTTGTCCACTCTCACCACTGTTATTCAACATAGTTTTGGAAGTTTTAGCCACAGCAATCAGAGAAGAAAAAGAAATAAAAGGAATCCAAATCGGAAAAGAAGAAGTAAAGCTGTCACTGTTTGCCGATGACATGATACTCTACATAGAGAATCCTAAAGATGCTACCAGAAAACTACTAGAAATAATCAATAAATTTGGTAAAGTAGCAGGATACAAAATTAATGCACAGAAATCTCTTGCATTCCTATACACTAATGATGAAAAATCTGAAAGAGAAATTAAGGAAACACTCCCATTTACCATTGCAACAAAAAGAATAAAATATCTAGGAATAAACCTACCTAGGGAGACAAAAGACCTGTATGCAGAAAACTATAAGACACTGATGAAAGAAATTAAAGATGATACAAACAGATGGAGACACATACCATGTTCTTGGATTGGAAGAATCAACATTGTGAAAATGACTATACTACCCAAAGCAATCTACAGATTCAATGCAATCCCTATCAAAGTACGAATGGCATTTTTCACAGAACTAGAACAAAAAATTTCACAATTTGTATGGAAACACAAAAGACCCCAAATAGCCAAAACAATCTTGAGAACGAACAACGGAGCTGGAGGAATCAGGCTTCCTGACTTGAGACTATACTACAAAGCTACAGTAATCAAGACAGTATGGTACTGGCACAAAAACAGAAACATAGATCAATGGAACAGGATAGAAAGCCCAGAGATAAACCCACACACATATGGTCGCCTTATTTTTGATCAAGGAGGCAAGAATATACAATGGAGAAAAGACAGCCTCTTCAATAAGTGGTGCTGGGAAAACTGGGCAGCTACAGGTAAAAGAATGAAATTAGAACACTCCCTAACACCATACACAAAAATAAACTCAAAATGGATTAAAGACCTAAATGTAAGGCCAGACACTATAAAACTCTTAGAGGAAAACATGGGTAGAACACTCTATGACATAAATCACAGCAAGATCCTTTTTGACCCACCTCCTAGAGAAATGGAAATAAAAACAAAAATAAATGGGACCTAATGAAACTTAAAAGCTTTTGCACAGCAAAGGAAACCATAAACAAGACCAAAAGACAACCCTCAGAATGGGAGAAAATATTTGCAAATGAAGCAACTGACAAAGGATTAATCTCCAATATTTACAAGCAGCTCATGCAGCTTAATATCAATAAAACAAACAACCCAAACCAAAAATGGGCAGAAGACCTAAATAGACATTTCTCCAAAGAAGATATACAGATTGGCAACAACCACATGAAAGGATGCTCAACATCACTAATCATTAGAGAAATGCAAATCAAAACGACAATGAGGTATGACCTCACACCAGTCAGAATGGGCATCATCAAAAAATCTAGAAACAATAAATGCTGGAGAGGGTGTGTAGAAAAGGGAACCCTCTTGCACTGTTGGTGGGAGTGTAAATTGATACAGCCACTCTGGAGAACAGTATGGAGGTTCCTTAAAAAACTAAAAATAGAACTGCCATACGACCCAGCAATCCCACTACTGGGCATATACCCTGAGAAAACCATAATTCAAAAAGAGTCATGTACCAAAATGTTCATTACAGCTCTATTTACAATAGCCAGGACATGGAAGCAAGCTAAGTGTCCATCGACAGATGAATGGATAAAGAAGATGTGGCACATATATACAATGGAATATTGCTCAGCCATAAAAAGAAATGAAATTGAGTTATTTGTAGTGAGGTGGATGGACCTAGAGTCTGTCATACAGGATGAAGTAAGTCAGAAAGAGCAAAACAAATACCGTATGCTAACACATATACATGGAATCTAAAAAAAAAAACAAAAAAAACCAAAAACTGGTTCTGAAGAACCTAGGGGCAGGACAGGAATAAAGACGCAGACGTAGAGAATGGAGTTGAGGACATGGGGAGGGGGAAGGGTAAGCTGGGACAAAGTAAGAGAGTGGCATGGTCTTATATATCCTACCAAATGTAAAATAAATAGCTAGTGGGAAGCAGCCGCATAGCACCGGGAGATCAGCTTGGTGCTTTGTGTCCACCTAGAGAGGTGGGATAGGGAGGATGGGAGGGAGACACAAGAGGGAGGAGATATAGGGATATATGTATATGTATAGCTGATTCAATTTGTTATAAAGCAGAAACTAACAAACCTTTGTAAAGCAATTATACTCCAATGAAGATGTTAAAAAAAAAAAAAGTATAGTAACTGAACCACAGTAACATTACCCAGGAGGTCACGTTTGGGTGGTTTTGCAGAAGATGATTTAGTAATTCTCAGGTGAATAAGAGCTGAGAAGGAGGGTATTCTAAAACCTCGTTTATAGGAATTTAAAGGAGGAATAGCATTTGCAAGGCACGTGGATCTGGATGTCACCTCAAATCTTTTTTGGAAGCAGAGAGTCAACCAATAATTATAAATGAAAATGTTGGTGCCACTTTCCTTTTGTAAAAGCTTTTGATTTATTAAGGCAGGTGTACATCTAACATCAAATGCTTTCCTTGTAACTACTCATAAAAATGAGAATACTGCATGTGGTAGGAGCCTCTAGATGGCCCCCAGTGATCCTCATCTCCTGGTATTCATGCCTTGTGTGATCTGTTCCCCTTGAGTATGGGCCGTACCTAGTGGCTTCCTTCTAATGAATAGAGGACAGCAAAAGTGATGGGATGTTATTTCCAAGATCAGGTTACAGAAAGACTTGCTTCCATCTTACTCTTGTTCCCTTGCTTTCTGACATCCTTGCTCTGAGGGAGCCAGCTGCCACATTGTGAGCAGTTCTCTAGAGAGGTCCACATGCAACTGAGAAAGGCCCCCCAGTGAACAGCCTGCAAAGAACTGAATCCCGACAACAATCACGTGAGCGAGCTTGGAAAAAGACCTCACCCCACACCTCCCAAGTCAAGCCTTCAGATGAGACCAGAGCTCTATGGACTGATTGACTGCAAGCTTATTAGGAATGTTGAGCCAGAGGCATCCAGCTAATATGGGCCCAGATTCTGGATCCACAGAATCTATGAGATAATAAATGTTTATTGTTTAAGCTTCTCAGTTTGGAGTAATTTGTTACACAGCAATAATAAATAATCCAGTACTCTTTTTTTGCATTTTTATTAGAAACACATAATATCCTTGAAAGGTAAATAGAGCAGGTATTATGAACCCTATTTTACAGATGTAGAACTGAGTTCAAGGACTTTGTTACCTGGAAAGGTCTTTTAGCTCAGGGAGTTACTACTGAGACTCAAACCTAGACTCCAAATTTATTGCTTTCAACTACATTTCCAAGAGTATTAAATTAAGAATCTGAGAACTGAATCCTGATCCTAGCTCTACCAGTATTATCTGTGCCACCACGTAGCTCAGTTAACCCACTAGATATTAGATGCTTCATGAATACAATGAGATGGTTGAGTTGGGAGTCATTAAAGTCTCTCTTAGCTCAAAATTTCTCCATTTTATAAAAGGCAGACAAAACTATGTAACTGAAGTTATTTTGATGATTAGGGGCATAAAAAAACTCTTTCTCAGCTCCAGGCTCTGTCCACTGCTCCTGTGCTAATCATGATGTGTTGTTCTTGTTTCCAGCACTGCAGGTCCAGGAGGTGTGTGGACCTTCGTTATCCTGCCCTTGAACTTCCTCTTTCGGGACAGTCCCCTACCATGACCGTCACAGCTCCAGTGATGCCCAGCTATGGGGGCTATAAATACCAGGTGACATTTAAAAGGCTGATTTTTATTAGTAGGTTCTACTCACTAAAGTACTGAGCTGCCCATGCTCAGAAAAGCATAATCTCATTTTTGTAACTTACCTCTTTTAGTTAATACCTAATGATCTGGGGAGCCAGAGGCATCACCAAGAAAAAATCAATATAGAATATATTGCTTGAGTACTCTCTGAAAGAAATTCCCATTACATGATGAGTTAACAGCAAGTTATTGGAAATGTGACTACCTTTATTGTAAACGTTTTTTTTTTTTTTTTATCTACACACAAGAGGAGTAGGAGAGTAAATGTACTGTGCCATTATGAACCTGTCAGTCACATACGGATGAGACATCAGCTCCATCTAGAACAAAATTTCCTGCCACTCAGAAATCATGTTTAACATTAATCTGTTATTCTGATCTGTACTCACTAGGCTTTTGATGGACAGATGAACTTCATGAAATTTTTAATACAGTTATTTTCTAAAAAGCTAAAACTTGGAACTAAATTTATTCTTTGGTAAGAACCAACCATCATTCTCTAACGTCCATTTCCATAGTTTGTGCTACTCCAACCCGTCCTACCATGATTAAATAGCTAGTGAGACTCTGCAGAGACACTCACACGAGTATAGACAATCTGCTTAAGATTGTGGCCAAATAATTGCTGGTGGCAAAGTTAGGAGTAAGAAGGTACACTCTGGCACGATCACAAATACGTGCTAAATTTATCTACTCACAGATGCAGATGACAATGCATTTTAAATATTTGTTTTCCCTCAGGCAGGATAAAGATGGATAACTAAATAAAAACCAGCAATACTGTGTCCAGGGCACAGAATAAAAAAAAATTATTTTTCATGGGATGACATCCTAAATTAAAATAAACAAAGATTTAAAACACAAATGGGAGGGCAAAATGAGCTGATGAACAAACAAGAAAAAAAAAAAAAGAAAGTAAAAGAAAAGACATTTTTTAAAAATTACAGGAAATATATAATTCACCTAAACTAGGAACAATACCATCATCTTAAATAATAACAACCCCAGAAGTTTCCTTACCATTTACCCAGGTGGACACTTTCTTTTGTAGACCCCCTCCCCCAAACCCACCCCTGATGAACTGCAAGGATTAGTACAACTTGATGATTTCACAGAATGACACTACCTTCAATACTTAGAATTCAAAAGTAACCTCTTGGAAAAGGGTTATATACTGTTTGTTCTCCCAAATCACTAGGGGTTACCCACAAGTCAAGAACACATTTTTAAACAATGCAACTACCTTCAATACTTAGAATTCAAAAGTAACCTCTTGGAAAAGGGTTATATACTGTTTGTTCTCCCAAATCACTAGGGGTCACCCACAAGTCAAGAACACATTTTTAAACAATGCAACCACTTACCATTTCATACCATTTGCATATTTCAGGATACTTTAACAACCTGTCTCAGAATGGGACATACTTATAATTTTAAAAGTCTTTGTTAATTATCTGAAATTCAAATTTATCTGAACATCCTGCATTTTTATTTTCTAAGTCTGACAACCCTATCCCTAAGCCCTGAAAGGAAGCAGAGCAGTTAGCCAGCTAGTTGATGCACAGCTGAGATCAGAACTCAAATCTCAAGACACTTAACCCTGAGCACCTTCCAAAGAAGAGTTAACCTAGGAGGAAAGTTACAGCTAACCCAGTCTGAAGTGCAAGTCATTAACCACAAAAATTAATGGGTCAGGAGGAGAAGAAGAGGAAATATATTTCCCAACTGTCTCGGAAGAAAATTTTTCAAGGCAGCTGCAACTATTTGAAAATTATTTTAAAACAAATGTCTCTTATTTTCTGAAAATGTCTCTCCAAAAGTCGGTCTCCAAAAACCACATTAGATTCTCTTCACAAAAACTTTGACCTTTGCCTAGATGTGAATTCCTGGGAGAGGTCAGGTCAAATAGAAGTCACCAGAATCCAAAGGTAAGATATGTAAATATGTGGTAACATGCAGTGAATATTCAGCACCGTGGACAGTGGTTGCTATGGTGGTAGAGGATACATTCTCTTCGTTCTCACTATTCTTGAGTACTGTGGCTTTGGAGATTAGCTTTTCCCTCTGTGTAACCAGCTGCGTGTTCTCTCTAGTTTCCAATCAGTATAATGGGTTAGCTCACCACTGTGGCAGAAAAGGTTTTCAAACAGATGTAGACACCAACATCCAAGGCACCTTCTATCACAACTATAGGCCCTTCCTTTGGTCTTTTCTCCTGACCCTTTCCTCCTTTTTCAAATTCTCTTTCTCTTACTTTTTTTTTTCTCATCCTTTTTAAAAATTCTTTATTCCATCCCTTGTCATGTACCTTGTGCAGTCCTAATGGGGACCCTCATAACTAAAACAATATTGCCCTTCAGTAATCAAGATGGTATGGAAGAAGTAAAGGCAAGATCATGGAAACAGACAATGGATTAGTGGTTGCCAGGGGCTGAGGATGAAGGGTGGGGTTAGCTACAAAGGAAGGAAAGTGATGAAATTCTTCTATATCTTGATTGTGGTAATGGTTGCACAATGGTATGCATTCATCAAAAATCATAGGACTGTATATTATAATTATACTGCATGTAAATTACACATCAATAAACCTGATGATTAAAGAAAAGGACATCAGAGAAAAGAGTGATATATGTTTGGTAACTTCAGTGCAGACCATGGTCAGTCCTGCCCACCTGCTACATTGCTTTAGGACATCAGCTGAATTGAATTAATTGTTTGCTCTGGAAACTTCATTTAGAGAGGGACACTCAGAAACCAAAAACAATACAGGTGTTGGTGACTATGACTACAGGGCTAGACCTTTCAGTTTGTCTCCAGAAGGCAGAACTTGTGCTAATGAACGGAACTGAGAAGAATATGGAATTGAATTATCCAGGAGTAGAATGGGTTGCCTTCCTACAGATAAGGGGGAAGATATTCAAATAGTAGCTGTATAACATTCCATCAGAGATTATACTAAAGAGATTTGGAGTTAGATGGGAGGTTAGACTAGATGTCGGGTAACATCCCTTACAACCCTAAAATTCTGTGAAATTTACCTGAAGTCACATTTGTTTGTCATGCTTCATTTTTAGTATTCCTTCACAATGGATTGCTTTTCAGAAAGCAATTTAAGGCACACTTTCTGGTAAGCAATCATGACTTTTCTCCTTAGAAGACAAAAAAATATATTTGTTATTCCAGATTAATTCCTCATTATGTCAATAATTATTACTTTTATATAAGAAGAACAATATTTGCTTTAACTTTATTAAAAGTGCAGAACAAGTTGTTCTGTGAATAATGATGATCTATTAAAGACTCGTTTATTTGTTCCATGATTTCTACAGAAATACTGCTCAGCTAATACCTTAGATTGTGCAAAAAAGTAGCCATCCATACCTCAAACCAAGAAAATCTTATAACACATGGAACTTAGAGTGATTTGAAGTCTTAACGGTGACATTCCAACAGCCGCCAGGTTTTTTTCTTTTCCATTTTTCCTTATGTGGAAAATGGAGTCATGAACCTCCTGTCCTCTAGAGCCCCAAAATAAAAAATTTTGAATATTTAACATGTCCCAGTGGATCTGAGGTCCTTGGATGCAGTCTTTTGACTGTCATAAAATTGTCCGTGGTAGGGATGTTAAACTGTTGCCCTTTTAAGATTATTATCAAAAACAGGATAGACTTTTCCTTAAGTTAGCTACTCATTTTAAGTAAATAACTGGTAATCGCTTTAATATTAAAAGTACTTGAATGACAAACAACACATATAAGTCTCATGACAATCATGTGCTTAGATTTGCACAGTACTACATTCTAGAAAAATCACTGCAAGAATTTTTAAAGGCTCTGAAGAAATCAAGCTTCTCTGAAGAAACCACATATGTCATTTAACCTTTGTTTTTATTTTGGATATTGGCTAAGTAACTTACATTTTTTAGCAGTCTATATGTTAGTACTATGTAAAAAACAAAGTCTGGATTTCTTCCCTAATTATTATACACGGTATATATCATATTCATAGTGAAATCTGGCCAAAATTTTAATAAAAAACATTTTTGCTCTGTCTTTAAAAGTTTTAAAGCTCTATTAAGGATTCCAACCAGATTAGAGACTTTCTGGAAGGAGGTAAGAAAGACGCATTTTCTGTTAAAAATTCCAGTCAGTGTGCAGGGAAAATTCTAATTGTTCCTTATAATTGAGTTCAGTAAAAATATAAAAATAAGTGTAAAAACAAGTAAAGGAACAAAACCAATTGAAGTTCTTAAGATTATAAGATGCATGACAGCAAATTTCAGGTTTGTTAGTTCTCTTTGCTGGAGTGGAATTTCGTATACAGAATATAGAAATCATTGAATATTGATGGAGAGATGTAGGCTTTCTCACCCTTGTTATATAATCACATAATATATAACTCTATTAAGACCACCTAGAGGGGTGGGATAGGGAGGGTGGGAGGGAGACGCAAGAAGGAGGGGATATGGGGATATATGTATATGTATAGCTGATTCACTTTGTGATACAGCAGAAACTAACACCCCATTGTAAAGCAATTATACTCCAATAAAGATGTTAAAAAAATTTGTTTTAAATAAAAGGAGAACAAAGAAACTCTATTAAGCAACAGCATGAGCAATATAAGAAGCAAAAGACAAGTACAATATTCACTCTAAAGCCATGGTTCTCAAACACGAGTGTGCATCGGGATCACCTAGAGAGCTTGTCAAACCACAGATTGTTAAACACCACCCCCAGAGTTTCTGATTCAGCAGGAATGGGTGGGGCCCAAGGATTTGCATTTCTAATAAGTTCCCAGGTGATGCTGATGCTGCTGGTCTGGGCCACGCTGAAGAACCACTGCCACCAGAGAGAAGATAACGGTTACCCCTGTAGCAGGAAGGGCACTGGTATGAGAATCAGGAAACTTCAATGCCAAAGGCAGGCTTAAGGGTGGAAGATCTGGAGAAAGATGCCTGTGTTTGAATCCCAGCTTCTAAGCGTCATTTGTTTTCATCTATAAAATGGGGACAATGATAACTCCAATGTCATTAAATTATATCATTAGTTTAAATTACTTCGCATAACGCCGGATGTTCTCAAGAATCATTAGCTAGAATTATTATTAGGTGTGACTTTAGGAAAGACACATAACACATATAAGTTACAGTTTCAATAGAAAGAGAATTGTATTAAATGATGTTTAAGAACTTATCACTCTAAAACCCTATGATTCTAAATATATTTTCCATTCTCCTTAAGACAATTTAATATTAATACAATTTATTATATCTTATGCTCCTCTAAGTGATCGGGAGGCATAAGAATAAGGGTAACACAAGTTCCTGCTCTTGCCCCTGAGAGGCTCCCAATCAGGTTGGAGAGAAAGACCACATATACATAAAACAGTTAAATAATAATAATGATAGTATATGATGAAGTGCCATAGTTAGTGGTTCAGACAGTTCAGAAAAAAATGTAGGCTCTCCAAATTTAAAAAAGGACTTGGGGGGACTTTCCTGGAGGTGCAGAGGTTAAGAATCCGCCTGCCAATGCAGGGGACACCAGTTCGATCCCTGGTCCGGGAAGATCCCACATGCCACAGAGCAACTAAGCTCGTGCGCCACAACTACTGAACCCATGTGCCACAACTACTGAGCCCATGTGCCGCAATGACTGAAGCCCTTGGGCCTAGAGCCCATGCTCCACAACAAGAGAAGCCACTGCAATGAGAAACCCGTGCACCGCAACGAAGAGTAGCCCCTGATTGCCCGCCACAACTAGAGAAAGCCTGCTCGCAGCAGCAAAGACCCAACGCAGCCAAAACTAAATAAATAAATAAATATTTTTAAAAATAAATAAATAAAAATAAAAAAGGACTTGGGCCTTAAGCTTCATACTGAAGGATATGTAGGATTACAACAATTACTACTACTGCTACTACTACTGCTACTATTACTACTACTAATAGTTTAGTTCTTTTTATAGCTGTAATAATAATATAGTAATATTAACATCATAATGTAATATAATAATAATAATTTACACAGCTTCCAGAACAATCTATTATATGTCACTGCAGATATTATCTCATTTCATAAATGACAAAAAACAAGACTTAAAGTCATTTAACCACAGTTACACAGCTAATATGGTGGGAACTGAGAAGCATTCTCAGCTCTTCAGACGTCATATACTCTTTCCGTTATACAATGGAGTAGACGGTAATTGGAGATTGGAGAAAAAAATGAGCCTGTGATATTCAAGGAATGAGTTGATATATCTTGACCAGGAGATTTAATTTAGTAATCAACAGCCCAGAAGATTAGTTAGAGCTAGAGCTGGGTAGGGCAGATGGTAATTATGGGAACCCTTGAAATTCATTTTGAGGGTTTACATTTTATTTTGAGGTCAGTGGGTTATTACTGAAAATTCACTATTTATCACGGGTACAAGTTAGATTTAAGGAGAAGCAAGGTGATCTATTTCATTCATCCATTCATTTATTCAACAATAACTTACTGGGCACTGAATAAGTGCCAGGTTTTGTGCCAGGTCCTGGGACTACAAAGATGAATAAGATATGGTCCTGTCTTCAAGAAGATCTTTGTCTAGTGGGTGAGAAAGAAATGTACATTGAACATTATAATGCCATGTGATAGATGTAATACTAAAAGTAGAAATCAGTCTAATGCAAACCTACGTTTGACTGCCAAAAGTTTTATTTGTAGTGTTTTCTCCACTTAAGTAGTTTTAGCATTAAATCAGTTACTAATGAGTGTCTCTAATTCATGTAAAAGAACTCCAAAGCACACTTTGGTATGAATCCTAGGACAGCAGATACAATTTCTACTTGAAGAGGAATGAAATTCCTCCAACAGGGTAAGGGAAGGAGCAAGAAGAACTGCATATAATGTGGTATACTTAAGCTGGATCTTAGAAGATGAATAGAAATACATCCAGCAGACTAAGGGGAAAGGCATCCCAGGCATTACAAAGGCCTGGGGCCCTGAAATAGCCCAACCTATTAAGAGATTTGCAAGAAAGTTGGCTTTGCTGGTGCCTGGACTATGGAGATTGCAATGAATATAGATAATAAATAAGTGTGCTTCTTAGAGAATTTAAATGCAATTAACTATATTAAATACCTAACAATCTCCCTGGCACATCGTAGACCCTCAATATATGTTAGTTCTTTTCCTCTGTCTTCACATCTACTTCTTTTTTTAAAGATACACATAGGTTTGAATAAAAACACTTAACCTTTTTATTCACAAGTGTCACAACTCAAAAATGGCAGATGTGATCGTGACCAGATATTACAGCATCCTTTTAAAAAGGTCTACTACTATCTAAACCTTCGAACTTTCTCCCCTCAGGGTGCATCTTAGAAGCCCTGGAATTTACTCTGAAATGCAGATTCCTGACCCACACCCACAGAATCAGAATCTTTGGTGGTAAGTCAGACCCAGGCATCCTGCAGAATACAAGCTCCACAGGTAAGTCTGATGTGCTGCCAGGTTTGAGAATCACAGCCACAGCACCAGGGATTCATAAAAGATCCTCCAGTTGTGGGACACTGCAGTCACATTGGCTACTAATTTATATATATATAAGTATATATATATATATATATGTTTGTAGTCCATTTTAAATTTTGAGAGAAAATTTGTATTCCGTGAAATGCACAATCTGAAGTTTTCAGTTCGAGTTTTGATGACTTTTGACAAATATAAATCCCATGTCACCCATACCCCATCAAGATATGGGACAGTTCCATCACCCTAGAAATTTCCCTCATGCTGCTTCTTAGTCGATCCCTACTCTCTGGTACCCAGAATCAACTCTCTTCTGATTTTTATCATTAATGATTAGTTTTGCCTGTTTTAGAACTTTGCATGAATGAAATCATACAATATGTGCTATTTTGTGTTTGGCTTCTTTCACACAACATAGTTTCTGTAAGCGTTATCCATGTTTTTTGTATATCTGTAGTTCATTCCTTTTTATCGTTGAGTAGTATTCCATTATACAAAATATCATAATTTATTTTCCATTCTCTTGTTGATGGACATTTGGACATTTCCAGCTTTATGAGTAAAGCTATTATGGACATTCTTGTAAAAGCGTTTTTGTTTTGTTTTGTTTTGTTTAATTTTATTTATTTATTTATTTATTTATTTATGGCTGTGTTGGGTCTTTGTTTCTGTGCGAGGGTTTTCTCTAGCTGCGGCAAGTGGGGGCCACTCTTCATCGCGGTGCGCGGGCCTCTCACTATCGCGGCCTCTCTTGTAGTGGAGCACAGGCTCCAGACGCGCAGGCTCAGTAATTGTGGCTCACGGGCCTAGTCGCTCCGCGGCATGTGGGATCTTCCTAGACCAGGGCTCGAACCCGTGTCCCCTGCATTGGCAGGCCGATTCTCAACCGCTGCGCCACCAGGGAAGCCCTAAAAGCATTTTTATGAACATACTTTTTTTGTTTATCTTGAGTAAATACTTTTGAGTGGATTTGGTGAGTCATAGGGTAGGTATATGTCTAACTTCATAAGAAACTGCCAAACTTCTTGCTGTTGACTTTTGAGCTGTTCTGTGAACCTTACAACTTTTCCCTTTGACCAAAGATTGCATTACTATTACTACCTCCCAGGAATGAATCTGAACAAGAATTGGGACCTTCCCACGTATAGCTGTGAGACTGCTGTTTGCTGATCATGGCATGTACGCATGAGATTTTTTAAGCCCCTTCCTGACAGCTGCAGCACCCCGTGATTCATGAGTGAAATTTACATGGTCTCAAAAAGAAAAGTTAGCAAAAAATCCTAAAACCCTAATGCTGTAAAATCAACCTTTACACTGTCAATGGACAAAACCCTAACAGAGGACCATAACAATGGTCCTCTGTTAATTACATTAATTACCATGGTAATTAACGTATACGTTACCAATTATATGGTACATCTCACATAATACATCAAATACCAAGATGGGGGCACGTAGCGCTAAGAGGAGCAGAACTCCAGTCTCACCTCTACCATAACAGAGGACAGTGTCCTTATGAAGTGAAACTTTTGGAACTGAAAGAATTGAACTGGAACAAGTGATATGTAGCTGCCAGATAAAGTAACTTTTTAAAAAGATAACAAAAAGTCCAGCCTAATTTCATTATTTTATCAGCTTCAGTTTCCACTCCCCAACCACAGTTTTTTTTTTCATTTGTTCCAGAAATATGTTTTATTACATGATATGTTAGGGTGGGAATGAGAGGAGCAGGAAGAAACAGCTGTGGTAATGGCAATTACTTCCTTCCAAGACATGATAGTTCAGTAACAGTGACAAAACTCTATCTCTTTATCATAATTCCCCCTTCCCAGAGAGTGGACACATTACCTGAGCTTCATTTCCCCAAAGTGCACCCCTCAGCCCTTCAATAGTGTGCTGGAAGCATATTTATTTTATACTACAGCATACTCAAATGAGCCAAAAAAGAAAAAAAAGGTCCAGCCCATCTGCCAGATTTGGAAGAGAAGGAGACATATAGGAAGAATTTGTGCATACAGGTCAAAGAGAAAATAAAAGGAGAATGTTCTAGAAATATTAAAAGGTTTTATAAGCGTGAGGTGTTACTCATGGTAGTATATGAAGCAGAGCCTGCATCCTCCATGGTTCAGGGGGCAGGCGCAGCGGGAGAGGGGAAGTGAATGAGCTGAGGTAGAATAGAAATGAAAAAATGAGCATCTAAAGAAAATCTGTGGCAGCACCATATACGTTAATGGCCTCACTTTATAGGTCTATGTTTTAAGGTAGCTTTTTTGCAGTTGAGTTTCCTGCCCTCTTCCCTAGGTGATGAGCCTCAGCTTCTCCCAGTTAAGAGAAAAAGAAAAAAAAACGATTTACAGCTACCTTCCGGATAACAATACAGAAAGCCCACTCTGCAGGTGACCATGCTCAAGGTATGACTTGCAGAGCAGAAAAGGGCAGATCTCATAGCTGAAATAGCCACGAGCAGCTTCCTTCCTGGAAGCAGAGGGGAAATTAAATAGATAGAGAGGTAGATAGATAGATAGATAGAATGTAAATAATAAAATAATGTGTATATATATGAAGTAACATACATAATATACATAATTAATGTATACATTACCAATTATATGGTACATCTCACATAATACATCAAATACCACGATGGGGGCACATAGCGCTAAGAGAAGCAGAACTCCAGTCTCACCTCTACTATGAGCTTCAGGGCTTTATCTCAGCACGAGGAAAAACAACAACAAATGAAGTGCACTTTCCATCCTTTCAAAGGACAGTTGTCGGGAAAGGAGAGCTGAGTTGCCAGGTAGGAGGAGAGAATTGGCAGGGAGAGACATTATAGCAAATTCAGAAATGAAACATTCTTGACTCCTCTTTTCCCTGGTATGTCATGTTTGATTCAGGAAAGGAAAAGAAAGTTGACCTTGGATTAGTTACCTCCTTGGATTTTCCTCCCACCAAATTCTCCCAAGCTCGGAGCAGCTGCCCGTTCAGAGCTCAGGGTAGCCTCTTCAACCATTATTGGCCTAACCTGGCTTGTCAGGAAACCAGCAGCCCCCTCCAGATCAGGCCTGGTTGCTCTGTTCTGGACCAGTTCTGGAGAATAATGTCAAGTTCTTAGTAGCCCTTGTAGCTCCTACTCTAGATTCCCATCCTCTCACTGCAGGGGCCAAACCAACTCTTTGTCTGCTGCCACCACGTGTATTTATAGCAGCACCTATAGCAGCACTGGGAGAAGTGATTGAGGGGCTTTGAGCATAGCTGGTGGAGGAAAGTAATAGGGGTGCGGATAGAGCTGTCTTTCCTTCGGGGCTGTCTCCATCTGTCTCTACCTCTACCATACCCCACCCTACTCCGACCAAAAAGTGGGGGGAAAAAATCAGGATTTTTTTTACTGTCCATTGCTTCGTGTTTTATTTAAAAAAAAAAAAAAAAAAAAAAAAAAAAAGCCCTGTCAGAACCACAGGGCCCTCCAGGCTTCCACAGCGTCATTCCCTGTGCCTGGATCACTCCCCGACCCTTTTTTTTTTTTTTCCCCCGGTCTGGTCCAGCCTCATCTGCCCTCCTCCTGCTCTGCCTGGACAGCAGTGCAGGGGCAGCAGCCTGAGGGGCGGGATGATGAATTCAGAAACATGGGATAAGCAGAGAGATTAGGCTGTCAGCCTCCGAGGCACTTTCCTGCTGAAGAGGAGATAAGCACAGAAAGGTGAGTGAGAACACTGGCCACAGCAGATGGTGCATGCGATTTGGAGAAGAGAGATGGGGAAGGGAAGGCTATGGGGTGTGGGAGACAGAAAGCGTTTAGGGGAAGAGCTGGTGGGGAGAGGAAATCGTCAGCAAGCAGTATCTGGGTAGAGCCTCTGACCTTGAGACCAAAATGCGATACCATCTCCTTAACCCATTAAGATGGCTACTATAAAAAATAAATTTTTTAAGAAAGGGAAAAAAGGTAAAGAAAAAGCTTTGGTGGGGATGTGGACAAATTGGAACCCTTAGGCGTTATTGATGAGAATATAAAATGGTGCAGCCACTATGGAAAACAGTGTGGCGGTTTTTCAAAACTTGAGAATAAAATTATCATGTGATCCAGCAATTCCACTTCTGAGCACACACCCTGAAAACAGGGATTCAAAGAAGTATTTGTACCCCCATGTTCATAGCAGCATTATTCACAATAGCCAAAAGGTGGAAGCAACCCCAGTGTCTGTTGACAGATGAATGGATAAACAAAATATGGTTATATACATACCATGGAAATATTTAACATTTTAAAAGGAGGAAATACTGTCATGTGCTATAATTAGAATAAATCTTGAGGACATTATGCTAAGTGAAGTAAGCCAATCACAAAAATACTATATGATTCCACTTATATGAGATACCTGGAGTAGTCAAATTCATAAAGACAGAAAGTAGAGGTGGTTTCTACAGGCCAGGGGGAGGAGAGAAAAGAGAGTTATCGCTGAACGGGTTCAGAGTTTCAGGGTTGCAAGATAAAAAGAGTTCTGGAGATGGATGATAGTAATGGCTGCACAACAATGAAAATGTACTTAATACACTGAAAAATGGTTAAAATGGCAGCCTGGGATACCCAACCTAGGGCCTCCTGAAATGTATGCTGGGCTAGAACTTCTTCCAAATCCTAACGTGTCAATATGCTCTTACGAAGATTGCTATGTCACAGCTTATATTTTTATCATTGCAATAATAGTACCAGTTAAAAAGTATTCAGAGCAAGTTTTTTCTCTTTTCAGTGTTTTCCTCTCTCGGAATTGCCTCTTCCTATTAATAAAAAGAAGTTGAAGACACCGCCCCCAAAAAAGGGTTAAAATGGTAAATTTTATGTAATGAGTATTTCACCAGAATTTAACATTTTTTTAAGTGGAGGCAGGAGAGGGAGGGAAATATCTGAATACCTTGGGATCAGGGCTGTTTTTGCTATTTGTGCTGTGAGGCTATTTTTCATGGTTATGGTCTCTAACCAGAGAAACCGTGTAAGTAATTCATCCAATAGTCCCAACTTTCTGGTCACACCCTTCCTCACACTCGATGTCTCAGAGGCTGAATTTGAATCTGTTGTTCAGATTCCATTGCTGACACTAGTTGCCCATATGTGGACAGAATTTTAATCCTTCTCATTTTAGCTTTATTCTAGCCCTTTCTTCCTGCTTTAGCAAACCCTATCGAGCAAGCACATACGAAGGACCACGCAGACAGGTACTGTTTTAACCTAAGAGTCTCCTTGTGCTTGTCTTCCCTTGGGTAGTCCAGATACGCTCTCTTCCGAAAAATATCGATCAGCCGTTTCTGCTCACTCAGCCTGAGCGGAAGACTAAGTATGAGAATTCCAGCTGGTATTATACATTCTATTAACATTATGTTAATTAACTGAAAAGCCACACATTGATTTTCCTTGAGAGGTTCCAAGGATCAAATATCAATGAATGGACCCAGCCAAGCCTAATTTACTAATGGATTTTTAACTTACGTAGAGAGAAAAGCTTCAAGGGAAAAGTAATTTTCCATTTGCCAGAAGAAATGAAGAACCTACCTTTTCCAACTGGTTTAGAGAATTTCCATATTCCAAGAAAGCCCAAAATAATTTTTATACCTAAGCCTTATGTTTTTTCTTTAACTATTGTAGAAAAGGTCTAATGGAAAGAATCTCAAACCAAGACCCCAAGTTCAATTAATTATGGAATATCCGGGAATGTGGATCAAAATGGACATAATTTGCTGAACTTGGGCATTAGTATCTATTCTGACAAGGCTCTTAACAATGCTACATATCAAAAAATGTTTAGTGCTTGTAAAATGCCTACGTATTTAGGAAAGTAAAAGGAAAATTCTAACAATCTAGTATAGCACCCAGCTGGGCACGGGGACCCAAAAGTAAATGAGACACGTTCACTCCTGGAGCAGACAGTCTAATAAAAACAGGCACTGGGAATCCCTTCAGTGAATGGCAGCAGGTAGAGTTTAGTGATCTGATTTGGCAAACTTCTCCCTAAACATCCTTTTACTCACAGTCAACATTATCATCATCATCCCTTAGACGGGTTTCCAGGCAGGTTTCCTTAAACCATGGTGGTGTGGGAGGTATAAAGAGTAAAATACTAGTAACAAAACACACCCACAATACATCTCTTGTGCCACAGCCCCAAACATCTTCTCTGGTTCAAGAGGATACTGGGGGTTCCCCAGGAGCTCCTGATGGCCTTTCAGTGCCTTCTGTGGCTCCAGCAGTGTTGTCTTGCCATACTTGTGTCACTCCAGTCCCAACTAAAGGAAACTCCTGTCTCCTCCTGTGTCAGAGGGTACTGTGGTTTACCAAAATGTATTTCCTCTTTCCCCTGGGCACAGCTACACTACACTTCCCAGCCTCCTTTGCAGGTACGTGGCCCCATGATTGAGTTCCAGCCAGTAGACTATGGGAGGAAGTGAAGTACCACTTCCTGGGCTGGCCAGTAAAACCTCCCTCATGATCTCCTGCTCTCTCTCTTGCCCTTTCTGACAGCTAGTTGTTCATGCCCAAGGCAAATGTTGAAGATGCCAGAGCCTCTGTTGGCCTGGATCCCTGAATGACTGCATAGAGTAAGGTTTTCCCTACCCTCTTGCCACGACCCACCACTCCAGTCAAATTCACTACCACCACCCACCAACTGGTGTTTATGTCAACAAAACATGGACTATTACTTGAAGCCACTGAAATTGAGAATTTATTGTTTCAGCCAGGGATATATTTCCTGAAAAGGTAATGAAGCTTAAGTCTGAGAACCCCTCACTTCCATGGTCCCCTTCAAAGAACCAGGAAAGGTCCCTGGCAATGACTTCATGTGATCATGTTTTTTTCTAAGATTTGCAGAAGTAAAATATGTTAGCTACAAGTGGTGAAGACCACGTTCTCTTTCCTCTTTGATTTCCCTTCCATTATACTTCACTTTTTCTCCAATGGCATTGGAGTGGCCAGGGGGCATTTTTGGAATCTGGTTAAGGGGAGTTTATTTTGGATTCAATGGGATCATTTATCTGGTTCAAAGTCACTTCCAGGTATATTTAAGTTATTGCTAGCTGCACCAATATAGAACTGGCTTTCCAGGAATTCTCCTACTGCCCTCTGTGCCAACTCAGCTGACGTTCAAACATGAAGGAGCAGGACCAGAGGCCCTAACTCAACATTGTACAGATTCTGTGGTTCCTGGCACCAGAGGGATGGGTAGTAGAGTACAAGGTTTGAAGTGTACCCAGTCAGAAGCTTCTCTGTGGGAATTCCTTCTAATCGTTAGGTATGTGAATGTGTAAGCAGACAATTTGGTTCTCATCAACACCTAGTCAAAACAGAGATTGTCTTTTGTGAGTGTATACAATTATAAATGTGCTGTACATTTTTTCCCTTTTATTGTAGAAATCACTCAAAATAGAATCTTTCAGAAATCTTGTGTTTGTTGAGCACAAGCTGTAGGGAATATTACAAAGAGTGCATCATTTGCATTGTCTTCATTCTTTTATTCATCCTAACAATCAATAATTGAGAATTAATTCTGATTAACAATTCCAGAAGAAAGACCGAATTATGTTTTCATTCTCTCTGTAGAAAGTGATATTACGAAATCATTGTCGTATGAAGAAATGATCAAAAAGTATGCCACCCAAGAAAGTAAGGAAAAAAGTCTTAAAGAGATGGGTCAGACAACTAGTAAAAATATGTTGTTATGTTTCTGGGCTTTGCCCTATTTATCAGCTTTTTTAAAATTACTTTTTATTGGAGTACAGTTGATTTACAATGTTGAGTTAGTGTCTGCCATACAGCAAAGTGAATCATTTATACATACAGATGTATCCACTATTTTTAGATTCCATTCCCATATAGGTCACTGCAGAATATTGAGTAGAGTTCCCTGTGCTATACAGTAGGTTCTTATTAGTTATCTGTTTTATATATAGTAGTGTGTATATGTCAATCCCAATCTCCCGGTTTATCCCCTCCCCTTTCCCCCTCGGTAACCGTAAGTTTGTTTCCTATATCTGTGACTGTTTTGGAAATAGGCTTTTTAAAAGTAAGTTATTGGGATTTACCTAATTATTCTAAAAAAAATAGTCCATTTTATGCCAAGTTTTGTATTTGTAACTATGTATTCTTTTCTTAAAGAGCCCCCAACATTTTATAACCTTCAGGCCCCACTGAGTCCACCCCTGACACAGCATCTAACATTATTCTACAGGCACACCTTCGGCGCCACCCAGGTTACTGTGCCTCATGGGGGACCTGCTCTCAGTCTCAGTACTCTAGGGCATCTCCAGGGAGAGGCCTCTTCCCTTGGCCCACTCTCATACCAGTTCCCTCTCTCAGGGAACATGGGGCACATTCCCTGAGGCTGACAGGAAGACAGTGCAGAGGCACTTTCTCATCTGTGCTCACAGTGATCACTCCCTCCCTTCCAACCAGCATTCCTGGACGCAGCATGGGCACCTGTGTTCTAGCTCCCCATCAGAGACAGTGCCTGGTGTTACTCTTGGGCTCCAATTGTCAGATTTAATAAAACCAGTCACTGTGGCTCCCCTGAGTTGTCAGGCAAGCCCAAAAACCTGGCCAACGAGCCAATTAACCTTCCAGACTTGCCCAAACGTGTCAGAAGTCATAGCCGCTACCCAGCTCGGATACTTGGCTTGCAGTCCTTCTAGCCAAAGAAGTGTTTCTAAGTAATGCAGTCTCATTTGATCCTGTGAGTATGTGAGTAGGATTCCGCCCTATGTTATAGACCAGGGAACTGGATTTGGAGAACTTCAGCGACTTCCCCATGGTCACAGAACCTATGAGTCACAGACTAAGTGTGGAAACTCAAACCTTCTGCCACCTGAGTCTGTGCCCTGCGGCCCCTCAATCCATTAAGATAAAAAGCACTGACTACAGAAGAACTGGGCAAGGTGAACGTGCTAAAACATTAGCACAGCTGCTGAGAGTTTTCAGGAGATTTGGGGCTGTTGTTTGTCTTTTTTTTTTTTTTTTTAACATCTTTATTGGAGTATAATTGCTTTACAATGGTGTGTCAGTTTCTGCTTTATAACAAAGTGAATCAGTTATACATATACATATGTTCCCATATCTCTTCCCTCTTGCATCTCCCTCCCTCCCACCCTCCCTATCCCACCCCTCTAAGTGGTCACAAAGCACAGAGCTGATCTCCCTGTGCTATGCAGTTGCTTCCCACTAGCTATCTATTTTACGTTTGGTAGTGTGTATATGTCCATGCCACTCTCTCACTTTGTCACATCTTACCCTTCCCCCTCCCCATATCCTCAAGTCCATTCTCTAGTAGGTCTGTGTCTTTATTCCCGTCTTGCCACTAGGTTCTTCATGGCCTTTTTTTTTTTTTTTCCCTTAGATTCCATATATATGTGTTAGCATACTGTATTTGTTTTTCTCTTTCTGACTTACTTCACTCTGTATGACAGACTCTAACTCCATCCACCTCACTACAAATACCTCCATTTCGTTTCTTTTTGTGGCTGAGTAATATTCCATTGTATATATGTGCCACGTCTTCTTTATCCATTCATCCGATGACGGACACTTAGGTTGCTTCCATGTCCTGGCTATTGTAAATAGAGCTGCAATGAACATTTTGGTACATGACTCTTTTCGAGCTATGGTTTTCTCAGGGTATATGCCCAGTAGTGGGATTGCTGGGTCATATGGTAGTTCTATTTTTAGTTTTTTGAGGAACCTCCATACTGTTCTCCAGAGTGGCTGTATCAATTTACATTCCCACAAACAGTGCAAGAGTGTCCCCTTTTCTCCACACCCTCTCCAGCATTTATTGTTTCTAGATTTTTTGATGATGGCCATTCGGACCGGTGTGAGATGATATCTCATTGTAGTTTTGATTTGCATTTCTCTAATGATTAATGATGTTGAGCATTCTTTCATGTGTTTGTTGGCAATCTGTATATCTTCTTTGGAGAAATGTCTGTTTAGGTCTTCTGCCCATTTTTGGATTGGGTTGTTTGTTTTTCTGTTATTGAGCTGCATGAGCTGCTTGTAAATTTTGGAGATTAATCCTTTGTCAGTTGCTTCATTTGCGAATATTTTCTCCCATTCTGAGGGTTGTCTTTTGGTCTTGTTTATGGTTTCCTTTGCTGTGCAAAAGCTTTTAAGTTTCACTAGGTCCCATTTGTTTATTTGTGTTTTTATTTCCATTTCTCTAGGAGGTGGGTCAAAAAGGATCTTGCTGTGATTTATGTCATAGAGTGTTCTGCCTATGTTTTCCTCTAAGAGTTTGATAGTGTCTGGCCTTACATGTAGGTCTTTAATCCATTTTGAGTTTATTTTTGTGTATGGTGTCAGGGAGTGTTCTAATTTCATACTTTGACATGTACCTGTCCAGTTTTCCCAGCACCACTTATTGAAGAGGCTGTCTTTTCTCCACTGTATATGCTTGCCTCCTTTATCAAAGATAAGGTGACCATATGTGCGTGGGTTTATCTCTGGGCTTTCTAACCTGTTCCATTGATCTATGTTTCTGTTTTTGTGCCAGTACCATACTGTCTTGATTACTGTAGCTCTGTAGTATAGTCTGAAGTCAGGGAGCCTGATTCCTCCAGCTCCATTTTTCTTTCTCAAGATTGCTTTGGCTATTCGGGGTCTTTTGTGTTTCCATACAAATTGTGAAATTTTTTGTTCTAGTTCTGTGAAAAATGCCAGTGGTAGTTTGATAGGGATTGCATTCAATCTGTAGATTGCTTTGGGTAGTAGATTCATTTTCACAATGTTGATTCTTCCAATCCAAGAACATGGTATATCTCTCCATCTATTTGTATCATCTTTAATTTCTTTCATTAGTGTCTTATAATTTTGTGCATACAGGTCTTTTGTCTCCTTAGGTAGGTTTATTCCTAGATATTTTATTCTTTTTGTTACAATGGTAAATGGGAGTGTTTTCTTAATTTCACTTTCAGATTTTTCATCATTAGTGTATAGGAATGCAAGAGATTTCTGTGCATTAATTTTGTATCCTGCTACTTTACCCAATTCATTGATTAGCTCTAGTAGTTTTCTGTAGCATCTTTAGGATTCTTTATGTATAGTATCATGTCATCTGCAAACAGTGACAGTTTTACTTCTTCTTTTCCGATTTGGATTCCTTTTATTTCTTTTTCTTCTCTGATTGCTGTGGCTAAAACTTCCAAAACTATATTGAATAATAGTGGTGAGAGTGGGCACCCTTGTCTTGTTCCTCATCTTAGTGGAAATGGTTTCAGTTTTTCACCATTGAGGATGATGTTGGCTGTGTGTTTGTCATATATGGCCTTTATTATGTTGAGGAAAGTTCCCTCTATGCCTACTTTCTGCAGGGCTTTTATCATAAATGGGTGTTGAATTTTGTCGAAAGCTTTCTCTGCATCTATTGAGATGGTCATATGGTTTGTCTCCTTCAATTTGTTAATATGGTGTATCACGTTGATTGATTTGCGTATATTGAAGAATCCTTGCATTCCTGGAATAAACCCCACTTGATCATGGTGTATGATCCTTTTAATGCGCTGTTGGATTCTGTTTGCTAGTATTTTGTTGAGGATTTTTGCATCTATGTTCATCAGTGATATTGGCCTGTAGTTTTCTTTCTTTGTGACATCTTTGTCTGGTTTTAGTATCAGGGTGATGGTGGCCTCGTAGAATGCGTTGGGGAGTGTTCCTCCCTCTGCAATATTTTGGAGGAGTTTGAGAAGGATAGGTGTTAGCTCTTCTCTAAATGTTTGATAGAATTCAGAGAAAAAAGAGTTGACGCTTGCACCAATAATACATATGAAATGTACTATTTCTTTGTTGACCCACTTAATTCTCGATTGAGAGGGAACCAAATAGATGACCCTATAATGCTTTTCTATCTGAAATAATCATCAGTACTACATAACCAGGACAACAAAGTATGTCTTTTTTCTCTTACCATTGATATTCATGTTACACAAAAACACCAAAATGTACTCTTAAGCGATTGTAATATCAATTCATCTGCATTGCAGATGAAAGAATGATCCCTAAATCTGTTGTAGAGTGCTTGTAAGAGGGGAGATGGGAGAAAAAGACGAGGATCTGACCTTAAACAGAGAGACTGAACAGCTCTCACACACTAGAGGCATAATTCACAGCAGAGATGACTGTGTCGGAAATATTTCTTGATGGGTCTTTGGTTGAGGAAAGTGAGCCCCGCCCCCACCTGCTACTCCCAGGGGCCAGCTAGGAGGAAAGATGGGACTGGAAAAGAGCTACATTCCTTGCTAAGAAAATAACAGAATTAGGAGTTGTTCGTTGATGGCTTGAGAGAAACTGGGGTGAGGTAGAGGTGGGAACCAGGAAGGATGAAGGAGGAGAAATAGAAGGAAGGTCTTGAGGAAAAGAAAGGGGTCTGAATAGAGTCCATAAGCAGAAGCCAAAGTGGGAGATGGTGGCTCAGTAAAAAATGCCCTGAATTAAGAAAAGGCCATGGAACCTTAAGCCAGGGAAGTCTACGTTGCAGTTTAAAGATTTTTCTTGCAGTGTACTCTAATGTCATCACCCCCCATCCCTTCCGTTTCCCCTAAAACCTTCGGTCAGAATCTGCTCTCCTCAACAGTCCTTGCTGGGACACTTTAGAGAGAAGGGACTGGGGTTGGGTCCTGCATGAGAAAGCCGATCCAAGAAGAGAATAGTCTCAGAGCCAAGAGCAATGACAGCTGCAGCCCTGGGAGCCCTGGAGAGTGAAGATCGTCAGAAAAGGCAAGAAGTATCAGAGAATCCTTCTAGCAACATGTGAGATGGAGACTCAAACCATCTTATTTGGATGTTAAAGGATGACCACGGAATTTTGCAGAAATTGGGGATGTCATAAGCATAATATAAAATAGCTCACTCATAAGGCTGATATTAGTCTTTGAGTCTTAGCGTGAAGCAAAAGTCATCATGCAGGAACAGATCTAAGACTAAAAGCAAGGGACACGGCTAGTGGCAAGGCTGGGATTAACTCAGTGCTATCTACCTCCCTGTTCACAGCCCTTCCCAGAATGTCATCTGTTATGGGCTGAATTCTGTCCTCCCAAAATTCATAAGTTGAAGTCCTAACCGCTAGTACCCCAGAATGTAACTGTATTTGATTGAATATAGGGTCTTTAAAGAGGTAATTAGAGTAAAATGAGGTTATTAGGATGGACCCTAATCCAATGACAAATGTTCTTATAAGAAGAGGCGATTAGGACACATAAACACACAGAGGGAGGACCATGCAGAGGAGAAAGCCATCAACAAGTCAAGCAGAGAGGTCTCAGAGGAAACCAACACCTCAATCTTAGACTTCTAGCCTCCAGCACTGTGAGATAAATTCTATTTAAACTATCCAATCTATGGTACTTTATTAGAGCAGCCCTAATAAGCTAATACAACCCTCCCTCCCTTGGTCACAGGTCACTGAGGTCAGACAAGTCCTGTCCCCACATGTCAAGGTGGCCAAAAAAAAAAAAAACCAAAGCATGAACAAAAATACTGAGATAATTTTCACTTTGTATTTTGAGTAATTTGATCCAAACTGAATTTACTCTGTATATACAAGGTATTTTTGCACATAAATGTGTAGTTTCAACAAATAAAACCCTATTGCAGGCTAAAACCAACAAAAACAAACCATGCTGTCTTTTTCGCTCTAACATCCAGGAGAGCAAAACATTTGCATTATGTAGGAATAAAAAATATTTCTAAATTATTTTGTATTAATCATACAAAAATTATTTTGCAGTTCATTCAATGTTTGATTCTATATTTCTAGGAGTTTTTACATAGCATCTAAGCTTGTGAAACCTAGTTCATCATCGGGTAGTTTGGAGCAGTTGTGGAATCGTTGGCAGCATATTCTTTGTCATGTTGCCTTTAAGGTATTTGTAAGTTTGGAGTCAGTATAATTGATTTCTACACTTTAAAGTTTACCTAGTGAATCATTATGATCTTCAGCCTTTGTCAGTATCAAAAAGACAGTATGAGAACAAGAGGGTACCCACAAAACTCTGCATGTATACAACTCTAATTGTATCCAAAAGGCAACATGATATATGACTTGGAAAATGTATCAGTTGTCACTCTGTCTGAAAAACTTTAGTCCCACTTATAAGAGTGTACCGTTGACCCTTGAACAATATGGATTTGAACTGCAGCGGGACCACATATACATGGATATTTTTTTCACTAAGTACATGCTATAGGACTACATGATCTGTGGTTGGTTTAATCTACGCACGTGGAACCTTGGATAGGGAGGAACTATAGATCCAGAGGACTGACTGTAAAATTATAACCAGATTTTCAAATGTAGGGGGCAGGGGGCATCAGTGCATCTAACCTCCAATTTGCTCAAGGGTCAACAACATTTAAAAGTTTTCCCAAAACCAAATTACATGCATCCCAAACAAATTATCCTTCCTCTCTCCTCTGATTGCTCCCTTAGAATTAATGCACATGGTAGACTCAGTTTTTAGAGTTTCCTATTTGATCTCCTGGGTATGCAAAGCAAAGATTTCAACTCTCTCAGACCCACTTTCTCCTCCTCCACACTGGCTCTGGGGTTGTTGAACAAAAGTGGCAATCAGTCCAAAGAAATGCAGAACTAAATGGTGTTGGGTCAATTGGATACAGAAAAAATAAAACATAATATATCTTTTATCTCACAAACAAAATTATTTCCTAGACCAGCGCCTCTTAAACTTTAATGCACATAGGAAGGTGTTGTAAATTGCTGTTGGAGGACAGAGGGAATGAAAGTGCTCACCAAACTGAGAAGGTATCTTGAGACCAAAAAATGAGGGAGGCAGTTCCATATAAACAATGGATCCATTTATTACAGAGCAACTTACTCACAGGGTGAGATTGGGAGGCCAAGGATCTGGAAGCATCCACAGCTGCACTCTGCACCAACAAGGGGCCATTGGGACAGTTTTATAGTTAATCTAGGATATAGGGTACGTGCTTGGAAATAGTACGTGCATTCCTAAGTCAAGATTTATGAATGTGTAACTAGTCTCGTGGGTGCCGGGAATACCTCAGCAAAGGTCTTCATCATTGTTTGGGAACTAACAGAGCATAGAGGCCACCTGGTCCTAATGATTATTAAACATTATCTATTAACTACAAAGCCCTTCATGACAGAGAAGTGATTTGCTACACAGTACAGTCCTGGGTAGGGTCAGTGGAGGGACTGTACTGGCCCAAGATGGCATCAGTTATGCTAACAGCCATACAGTTGCAGACATGAGGGGGTCTGGGATGGGTCCTGAGATTCTGCATTTATGAAAAGCTCTAAGGTAACATTATGCTGCTGATTTATGGAACACACTTTAAGTAGCAAGATTCTAGATATATATATATATATTTCTAAATCTATAGAGATGTAACTATATAAAGCATTAGAAAAATGTAGGACAACATTTTTATAATTGAGCAGTCAGAGTTTCCATAGTAGGTTTAAAGAAAAAGACAATTAGGTTCAATGCATAAAAAGTTTAAACTTTTATACAATGAAAACTTCTGTACGATAAAGTTGAAGAACAGTAAAGAAACTGATAGCATATTTCCAACACATATAACAAAACTTCCTATTCAGAATATATGAAGAACTCCTTAAAATCATAAAAAAAGATTGAAATCACAGAAGAATTACAGTTTAGCCATAAACATGTGTGAAATTGTGTCAACCTTTCTGGTAATGAAGGAAATGCAAATTGAAACCACATGAGATATTTTCTATTTAACCAGTTGTCAAAAATTAAAAACTATGTTTTTTGGCATTTTATAACCTGTCATTGTTAAGGTTAAGGCAATACAGCTCCAAAAATGGGAATATTTTTTATCATAGATTCCAATTTAGAGATGAGGAAACTGATGCTTAGAAATGTGAAGGGATTTGCCCAAAATTACTTACTGTAGTAGCCATTTAGAACAGTAACCTCCTAGCTGGCAGTTTAGCTTTGGAGATAAGAGATATCAGAGTTAAAAATTTCAGTGGCATGCTGCAATCCATAAAACAGCAAGACTCATCATTCTATCCCATTTACCATTGTTGGTAATGGCGCCAGTGCTTTACTTTCTATAATAGATGATGAAAATGTAGAATTCAGTTTTGTTTTGATCGTATCTTTCTTATGTATATAGTATAATATACGTACATATATATAAACAATTGAGATTACATTGTGAAATAACTGTATAAAACATTACATAAAAATATGTATTAGCATTATATAAAAATACTTCCAGGGAATTCCCTGGTGGTCCAGTGGTTAGGACTCTGCGCTTTCACTGCCCAGGGCCTGGGTTCAGTTGCTGGTCAGGGAACTAAGATCCCCCAAGCTGTGTGGCAAAAAATTTCACTATTAAGAAAATACAATTTTAATGATTTCTTAATGGTTCATCACAGGGTAGATAGAGTATGTCATAATTTATTCAACATGTGTCCAACATTGGACATTTGGTTGTTTCCCCTTCTTCCTTGCTTTTACTATTCTAGAAACCATCTTGATAAACAAGTAAATCTATGTTAACAACTCAATTATTATTTCTTTAGGAGAGTCACTGAAAAGTAGAAAGTGAATCAAAAGGTCGAAACATTTTAAAATCTTTTGATATATATCAGCAAATTCCTTTCCAGAAAGATTATGTCAATTAAGGCACGCACCATTGGTGTATGAATATTATCTTTTTAAATGAATAATGTGATTGCTAGAAAAAAAAACTTTAAATTTTTAGTTTGTTTACTAGTAAGCTAAACATTTTTGCAGGTTTATTAACCCATTTGTGTTCTGTCTACGAGAATTTTCCATCCACTTCCTCTGCCCTTATGGGTCTCATAGTTGGGTCTCAGTGTCTTTTTTGCCCATATACACTTTTTAGACATTTAGAATATTCACTTTTTTCCGTCATATTTGTGGCAAGTATTTTTTCCCACATTTTGCCCATGTTTTCTTTTTCATTGAGGAGCTTTTTTGCAAGGCCAGTAGTTCTATATTTTTCGATCTGTAACAAATTCTTCTTCAGTCCCAGTGCTACCATTGCAGGTCCAAGTTCTCATGATCTTAATATTAACTCGCAGGGAATTCCCTGGTGGTCCAGCGGTTAGGACTTGGTGCTTTCACTGCCGAGGGCACGGGTTCAATCCCTGATCAGGGAACTAAGGTCCTGCAAGCCGTGTGGCACGGCCAAAAAGAAATCGCAAGAGCCTTCTAATGACCTCTTCTTTCACCCCTTCCCTCCCAAACCCATCCTGCTGGACAGCACCAGATTTCTCATCCTAAAACCTGTTCCGAATCATTCTACATGTGAAAGGAAACGACTTGCTTGCAGGCAGTATAAATGAGTTCATGCTGGTGAACCTGCCTTTTGCCTATGGAGAGAATCAATACCTTTTCTAGCCTTATCCATATCAGGAAATGGTAATTACTTAATTTCCTCTGGGTACCTCTATTAAGGACTGAAGCCCAAGCTGTTCTCCTCCCAGGGTTATTTTAAGCAGATTTCAAAAAAGTTCTGTCTTTATTTCCAGATCCACTTATTGATTGGTGCAAATAACCTACCAGTTCCTATCAAGTCAAATTTGCTCCTGAGTTAAAACCTTTTGCTTCCTGATCATCTTCCCTCAAGCAGCGTGGGACTCTTGTTCTGTTCTGAGCTACTCTGTTCTTAAGTCAGTGTTTTAGTTCAACATCTCCTGAATAGCTAGACAGAGGCACCCATGTGCCTGTGTTTCCCCATCGTCTCTCCTCGCTACTCTTGAGAACAGACCATAGTTGTCTGTTCCGCCAAACACCGGAGACACACTGTCTCCTTCAGAGGGTCATTTCTAGGTCATTCTCATGAAAGGAGGGGGTTAAGTTGAAATGAGTGTAACAGCCAGAGGACTGGTCTCAAAATGAGATATGAGTCCCTGGGGTCAACTCACCAGGTGCCTGCAAGTGTCTAGAGAAGCAAAAAAAGGTCTCTTCAAGGACAGAGATGGAGTCAGCAGCCAGGGTCCTTCAGAATGAGTGCCCCTACTCTGCAGCCCGTGAACTTTTCCTCTCCAGAGACAGTGTCGGAAGGGGTCATAACCCAATTCTCTCACCACGAAAGACACAGACTTTTCCAGCTCCCAGAAGAATGTGGGGTGAGAGTGTGAGTCTCCTTCAAGTTCATTGCCCTGTCTTCTCTCTCTGCAGCCCCTCACAACTTGTGGGGGGCGGGGGGTATCTGACTAATAGATTTGAGTCCTGTAACCTTCTGAAAATGCTAATGAGCAAGAGAAGGGCCCCAGGAAGCATCAAAATGCTGACATGACTAGGGATGCCTTTGAACCTGTGCAGAGAGATGTGGCATATTTATCAGGCAATTTCCCAAGCAGGCTGTGTCTCCTTGAAGATGCCACAAGCACATGAGCTCCTGGGTATCACAAATCTTGTGTTTAATGGCAAGATTAGTTTCGGTTTAAGTTTCTTTTGCTCCACCATCTACTGCTACAAGTTGTCCAAATAAGCACAAATCTGCTTTTTCTTTGGAGATCGTTTCTGGAGGAAGGAATGATAATGGGGCAAGAAAGGCAATAACTAACTTTTTTTAAGCTCCTCTTTGCTTTACATATTTTACTCAATCTCTGCCTCTATTCTTTCCTTGCACTACCCACTTCCTGCTATCTCACAGAATTATAAATTCAAAGAATTGAGAAGGACCTTGGAAACTGTAAGACCCAACCTCCTCATTTTACGGATCAGGAAACTGAAGCCCAGTGAGGAGAAATGAGTTGCCTAAGATCACACTTCTACAGAGTGGAGATCTCCCCAGGCAGAATGCCTTTGCCACCATCCAGGTTACCTAGAGACCACCACACCTCCCCAACCTCTCCACTGCTCTGCTTTCCCTCAGCACAAAGTCTACATGGCCTAGACGTCTCTAGAGCACGTATGATGTGATGGAGTCCTTCTCCAGTTGTTTCACAAATAAGAGCAAAAACAAACTTTCATCTTGGACAGTCCTTAGAAATCTTCCCCCCCTGAACCCTCAGGTTCCTAACCTGTATTGAGTGTCAAGAATTATACGTGATCCCCAGGGAGGGCAGTGCTTCTGTATACAGGTCTTATGTTCCCAGTTAGACTGTAGGAAATTGAAGCATTCTTCCTTCCCTCCTCTTCAAGCCATATTCAGTTTGATGGCTGAATTGAAATCTGCAATGAAAAGAATCCAAGCAACTGAGATCAGACCACTACACAAAGGAGGGAGTGCAGGAGGGAGACGATGAGAGGAGGGGGTATGTGTGGGGGCCATTCTATAGAAAAAGGAGGGTTTAAGTCCAACTTTGTTGGAGTCCTGCTTCCATACAGTCCTGCTGTCCTCACAAAGATGGTTTTTGCTTCACCCAATTTTTGTCAGCCCTCCATCTCCGGTCTGGGGCTGAATCCCACAGGGCACATAAAAGGCATACCAGGACTCGAGGATTCCCCATCCTGGAAACAAATCCAAAGCTGTTGCATCCTGTGGCCAAAGCACAGACCGAAAAAATGCTGCCTGGTCACCCCTTCTCATTCTGTTCAGGCCACTGGACGCAGCATTTGCCAGCTCCAAACTCACTTTTTGTCCAAAGACTCAATACACCTATTGAGTGGGTATCCAGGAATGGCCTTTCCTCTGTCCTTTTCTGGTGCCTCCAGGCAGAAAGCCCAGCAGGCTCTGTTTTGTAAGCTGAGCCCCAGGCAGGGGAGGACTGGGCCACGTCAGGACTGCCCCTCATCTGCATTTAGCTCTCTTTCTTTGTGTCCTTGTCCTCTGCCACAATAGTGCCCCGTTTACTGAGATCCACCTGTGCACAGCACTGTGCTGATTCCTGAGAGGAACAGGATAAAGGGAATGGGAATTTTGAGTCATGGTAGGATTTCCAAAGAGCAACATCCAGAAGTCTTGTGTAGACCAAAGAATCCAACCACCAGGTACCACCAGCAGGCATCTTTCTGAAGGGGGTCTTCTGCCTACAGCCTGTGGGTAAACTGTTTCTGCCACCTAATCTCTCCAGTATGTATAGCTGAGGATTGCCTACTTGCTTATTTATTTGCTTGTTTGAAACTTGGGTGAATTCCCTCTTCTTATTGATTTATATTCCCTCTCACCCCCTCTTGTCTCTCTAGCATCACCTCCTCCCAATTTGCAGTGTTAAAGACACATCTTTATTCATAGTCATGTGAACACATAGAAATATTTATAAGGATACATAAGAATTTTTCTTTTTGTATTTTTTTTTATACTAGGTACTTTTCCTTGCTATTTGATTTCTTACTTTAGGGTGCATGAAAAACATTACCCCTGGTGAATGGATATAGTTCTAACTCATTCTTTTCAAGAGATGCATTGTATTCCACAGTTATGTGTGCCTCAACTCGTTCAATCATTTCTCTACCAATGGTCACTGAGGTTGCTTGCACTACAAATACTGCCACTATGAACAGTGTTGCTGAAAAGTCCTTGTTCCTATGTCCTTAAATGTTGAGTTTGTGTTTCTATAGGATAGCTTCTTAGGAGTGGCATTCCTAGGCCAATTACATGTATTTTAAAGTGCAAGTAATTATAGTAGATATATTTTAAATACATGTAATTTTAAACGCATGTAATTGTAACTGAAACAGATGTTGCTAGATTGTTTTCCGGAAAGACTACGGTGTTTCCCATTCCCACCAGCAATAAATGAGAATGCCCCTTTCCCCACTTTCTAGCCAGCACTGAGTTTTAGTTCTATTTCTTAACTTTTGGCAAATAGTTGAGTGAAAAACATTTTATTACACTGGCACATCAATTTGCATTTTCCTGATTACTAGGAAGATTGCTCATCTTTTCACAGATTTATTGGACATTTGGATTTTTTTCTCCTATAAATTGTCCACTTATGCCCTTTGTCCATTTTTCTACTGAGATGGTAAATTTTTTTTGCAAGTGAGTATGAGCTCTTATATATGTTGGATTTTAACCCTATGTTATGTTTTACACATCATGTAATTTATCATTTGCCTTTCTTTTGTCTTATAAGTAAACATAATCTTATATTTCTTTCATAGCTTTTAAGTTTGTTGTCTGACTTAAAAGTTCTCTTCCCTACCTGAAGTTATCTCATATTATTTTATATTTTTTCTAAGTTTTAAAATTCTTTTGTATTTAAATATTTGCTCACATATTTTTTAATGTGTTTTTTTCCTAAATTGCGTGAGGGAGGGGTACAACTTCCTTTTCTTCTTAATGGATAACAGTTTTGCCAGCACTATCCTTTAGTTGCTAAATTGAAATATCACCACTGTTACATACTTAATTAGCCTTTGTCTCTATTCCCTTCCACTGATCTGTCTTTTCTCATGCCAGTATCACAGTGTTTTGATAACTGTGAGTGATTTGAATTATTTTAATATACACTAAGTCTAGTTTCCTCAACTTTTTCTTCATAATTTTCTTGCATATACATAACATGTAATTGGCATTCCTATGTGGCAATTCTTGTTGCCTTTGGCTTCTGTCAAGTTGACCGTGAAACACCTGCATATCAGTGCCTTAATTTCTAGCTGGAAAGAGATACCATTTTTATAAAGTAGGGGGTAAAATCTAGGGTCCCAGAAACAGAGTTCATCATGAAAATTTCTGGGCTGAAAGTTATCCATTTTGAAAAATGTTGCATCTTAGGTCCAAATATAATCTTTAGTCTATATACTTATTGGAAAAAATGTAGAGCACACAAATGCCTGGGGACATAGTCCAGACCACACAGCAAGTAGAATGCTGTGGGGATTCAGACAGATGAAGGAAGCAGAGCAGGGGTAGAAGTCAGGCCAGTTCCTTGGTGAGGAGTCTTGCAAAGTGATGTGGTTTGGGTTCCACCAGTAATTAGCTCAAAAAACACCTTTGACAAGCTACTCAATCCAGGCTCCGTTTCTTAGCATACAAAACAAGGTGGTGTCACCTGATTGTTTTCAAATAAATGTGTGCTAGAGCATTGTGATTAAAGCACGGGCTCTGGAGTCGCCCCAGGCTGGCTGCAAATAAATGTGCGCTAGAGTGTTGTGATTAAAGCATGGACTCTGGAGTCGCCCCAGGCTGGCTGCGAATCCAAGCTCCGCCACTCCTCGAATTAGTTTGGAACTTTTATTTACTCTCTCAGTTTCCTCACACTTACATTTAAGATGAAAATTAGTAACTATTTCGCAAGGATTTGTGAGTTAGATGAACTGGTACATATAATTTGCATAGTGCCTGGCAAGTAGGAAGCACACAACAAATGTTAGTTATTACCATTTCTATTATTATATGTCTAGAGATACTTCCCCCCCAGCACTACCCCTCTGTTTGGCAGGGAGGGGGATATTGTGCAGGTGGGGTTCCTGGCTCCACCTCTACTTGACTTAGGAGTAAGCCTTAGAAGGGTTATTTATCTGTCCAGTTAGGGTTCTTTGATCTATGCCCTAAAAATAGACTGAAAGCCAATGGACTAAATGATCACGCGCATCGCTTCCAGGGCTAATGTGCCAGTTGCCTGTCTCCATCATTCCTAGCTGTCCACCCATGATGAGGCCTAAAATCTTGACCTGAGATGTTTTATAGAATCACCATATTATCACCATAATTCACCTAATGGCAGCAACTCTGAGTGCACTTAGGATGTTCAATTCATCTCCACAGACTAGATTTATGCTCTGTAATTTTAGAAGAGGCAGAAATGTCACATACTCCAATAAAAATAACAACAACAACAATAACAACTAACACGTCTATAGCACTTACTGCCGGGTACTATTCTAAATACACAAAACCCAGGAGATGGGTGTCTTTAATTTTCACAACTCAGTGAGGTAGGTCGTAATTGTAGTATAGAGCAGCAAAGTGACTTGTTATCAGTCACACATCTGTTAAGTAATAGAACAGGGACTTGAACTCAGGCAGTAGGGCTCAAGGGTGACTTCTTTGTCGCCCTGCCTCTTCCATAGTTTTTACTTGGAATCAACCATTTTCTGTATTTCCATCTGACCCGGAAGCTCTGTTTCTGGATACCCTGCTTTTCTACTTGTCCCCACGGGCTGCAGGTGGATTGCTGTTTGTACAGTTTTTCCTGTATGTGTGTTACATGTGTCATGAGTTGCTCTTACTATTTGCTGAGGACCTACCATGTGCCTCGGGTCAGGCACTGTTTAAATGCTTTACATATATTATCTCATTTATTCTTACAACATCCCTATGAAGCACTATTGTTATCTCCATCTTTCAGCTAAGAAACCCAAGGCACAGGTACAGTGTCAGGGACACACAGTTAATAAGTGGCAGGAAAAAAATTCAAACCTGGGTCAGCCTGATTCCAAAGACTGCTCTGAGCCATGACTCCACACTGCCCCAATTTACAAAGCCATAGAATGCTTTGATTACCATGACTCTACCCTCCCCCAACTTACAAAGCTATAGAATGCTTTGATTACCATCTAAAAAGAACTTGGCAAAGAGGTGAGCCTCTCTTGTCAACCAGCTTCCTCACCCAAGGGAGCAACTCTGCACCCTCATCTGCCTTCCCAGCCAGAAACCTTGGTTGATTCCAGGACTGCTCAGTCCCTCCCTGTCCCCAAGTCACACAACTCACGCGCCATGAAATTCCGCAGCTGCTTCTTCCTTCCTTTCCTCCCACAGAGCTGAAGCTTTGGTCCCAGAGCTAGGCATGTCTCCCCTATATGGTCAAAAGCTACCTCTCCACGCAGTTACCAGAGAAATGTATTTGATAATGATTGTGCTGTATGACTAAGTAATATTTATTGATTTTCCTGGTGGCTGCTTAGGCAAACGCACTCTACTATCTTTTCACTGACATGTTTTCCAGAAAACATTTTATTTCGCAAGTAGCAAATCTGGAGGATTAATTCGTACCTGGATGAGACATTAATCCCTAATGTGGATTTCTTTAATACGTATCTGGTTAAGACAATTTTGTAAAAAATCACTCTACTGAGTCTTTCAAGAAGTTACCCTTCTCAAATGAGTATTGAAGAGTTAATTCTATAAATGTGTGCAATCATGATGCATTCATTTTTTTAAATCTCATAAACACAAGTAGAACAGCTTTCACATCTTTTTATCACTAAATGTTTGTCCTTTTTCCTTCTGCTTATCTAGAGTCTTACACAAAAATGCATAAACAAATATTTGAAAGTTCCCAATGGAAACACATTAAATGGTTTCACACTGAGAACTTTAACAAACTGGAATTTATACCCATATTTTCACGTCCAAAAGTTCAATTGTTCTGAACATATTCCAACAATCGTAAGCTCTGGAATGAAAGCAGTCAAAACTGAAACCTTGGATTTCTGTTGTCTGTACTGTATTCAATATGGACTCCCTTAGACTTAAAAAAAATTTTCCCACTCCACTGCGTGATGGCCCCATGCTTTATATCTGATGCTGGTCAGAGGGGACATGCCCTGTTTGTCCATGGGCATGACCCTTACACCTCAAAGATAGGCCCAGTGATTTCCAGGCCTTCTCTATGACGTTGTCAGAAACATTCCTTTTTCCCTTCCAGATCTATTATATTTTAATTTTTATTAAGGCTAAATATAGATGCTAGTGAATCTTAAAATTAACAAAATAATGGCTTGTATGGTAATAATAAGCAATAACCAAACCAATAAGCTTACTAGTTTATTCTCACTCACAGGTGTTTAGAACATGACATTGTTGTTTGCATTTCATGTTTGAGTTTTAAGTGTTATATTTCATACCAGAAGCCAAGATGAATGAATGAATGCTTTTTTGATGGAACCCACTCTGCATTCTCCCTTCTGATCCTGAAATCCCTTCTATAGAACTTCTAAGAGGTGGTCTCCTCTTCAAGTGGGCTTGAATTCTTCCAGCGACAGAGAATTTACTACCTCATTATTTGCCGCAGTTTAGTGAGTTGGTATTTACCTTCTTGTACCCCCTACCTAGGGCTAAAAAATATGCATAATCTTTTTCCCACATAAGAGCCTGCATGACTAGTACCAAAAGGAATAGCAGTATTTACACCTAATCTTGAAAAAAATTCAACAGACTTGTCTAAAGTTATTTTGTGGTAATATCTTAGAACAACAGAAAATGAGGCCATTAGTCCACAAAGATCACCAAAAGTCCACAAAGGTCCATGAAGGTCCACAAAGATCCACAAAAGCTTTATTTGTCTCAGAATGTGGCTTCTCTGGTTTGTTTTGCTCTCTGATGGATACAGACGCAGCTTCTAATGTTTTCTCTGTGTCTCGGGCTTTCCCTTTTTGTGTCTCTCTTTATTTTTCCTGAGACATTCTCTTTCTCCAGTCCATTTTCTTCCTTTTTCTTCTGCCCCTCAATCTTGAACTTTTTAGGAAAACTAAAATTTAAAATAAAATTTTAATTTTAACGTATTGTACTTAGTGACTAAAGTTTACATAGTCTGATCTTAATGTATGAGTGATTTTCTTCTTTAAGTTAAAAAGTTAAATTTTTAAAGGGTGAAAAATAAAATCATAGATTTATATTTGTATTTGCTTATAATTGCATGAAGCAACTCTACAAATATACCTAAAAAACTAATTTGGAAAGCCAACTATAGTGGGTAGGATGGAAAACTAAGCAGATGTGGGGAGAGAAGTAGGTATGAGAGTTTCCACTAAACTCTTTATAATATTTAATTATCAAACTATATAAATGTGTTGTGTTCAAAAAATTAAATAAAAATGTCAAACTAAGTAACCACGCTGAATTTTTCCTCTTGTCATGTGGAACACCCAAAATAAAATAATTCCCTACTTCTTGCATAAATTCTGATTTTATGTAACATGTCTTTTTTAGAATTAGAGTTGAAACAGAGAGGAATCTATTATTTCCCTCGTATCAAAATTTGCCAGTCATGTTATTTTTGCCAGAATATTTCCATAGGTAAAATATATTACAGCTAGATAAATATTTCCTCAATGGAAACAATATTTTCAAAGTTGCCTAGAAAGTAATCAGTCATTGCCTATTAAACTATAGTTAAATCAAGTGTGATGATTAATTTTATGTGTCAATTTGTCTGGGCCACAGTGCTCAGACAGTTGGTCAAACATTATTCTGGATGTTTCTATAAGGGTGTTTTTGAATGAGATTTACTTTGAGTAAAGCAGATTGCCCTCTGTAATGAGGGTGGGCATCCAGTCAGTTGAAGGCCTGAACAGTACAAAGACTAGCCTCCCCCAAGCAAGAGAGAATTCTGCCAGCCGACTGCCTTTGGACATGAACTGCAGCTCTTTCCTGAGTCTCTGGCCTGCCAGCCTCTCCCATCAGATTTTGGACTTGCCAACCCTCACAATCACATGAGCCGATTCCAAATTTCTCTCTCTCTCTCCTGTTGACTATTTCTCTGGGGAAACCTGACTAACACTTCATGCAACTGAATGTACTTATTCAACAAACTATGATTTGTGTGCCAGGTACTGTGCTAGTGCTGGCACAGAAAGACGACTAAGAGAGAACCCCTGCCATCAGGGAGCCCATGAGTCAAGTGAGGGAACAGGTAAGAAGTTGGTAGAGCGACTTCCTTGGTGGTCCAGTGGTTAAAAGTCCGCACTTCCACTGCAGGGGGCGCGGGTTCAATCCCTGGTTGGGGAACTAAGATCCCACATGCCACGTGGCCAAAAAAAAAAAAAGAAGTTGGTAGAATGAAGTGTTGCAGGTGCTACCCCCTAGTTAGTATTAGGGACCCCAAGAAGGAGCAGTCAATCTGGGGGGTGGGATCAAAGGAGTTGCCTAGAGAAAAGGATAGCTGAATTGATCTTCTTCTGCACCTTTTTGGTGCAAGGTGTTAGCAATGGTCTGCAAGGCCCAGAACCCCTGCCTGCTGACCTGGATTTACCTGACCTGCTTTGTGTCTATGGCCTAATAGTCACACAGGAGCACTGTAACGAAGAAAAGGGACGCGCCTGCCAAGCTTTGAGTTTATCAGATAGGAGCGCTCCTATAAATACCAAGTAGAAGTAGAATGAATAAATTCCACTCTTTTCCTGTTATTCTGGTTTTTTTCAAAGTTAGTGCAAGCTTTTTGATAACTACCCTTTTGATAACATGCCCGTATATTTATGGAAATCCAGCTCATGGTATATCGATGCAATATTTATAAAGTTCATTTATCAGATATATACATTTAGAAACGGTCAATAAACAATTCATTAATTTTTAAACAGAGACAAATGGCATACTTATTCATTATTCAGTCACTTATTTACTTTATTAAAGTTTTAAAATGAAAAAAACTACCACTTTTCCTTTGCCATAATACTCATAAATCTACATGCCATAGAGGATGCAAAATATGAACATGTTATGTACTTTCATAGATTATTAGTTGAGACATCTTATATCTTTATAAGAAAATCACAAGAATGTACACAGCTTTCTACCGCTCATGAAAAAGACAATTTTGCCTAAAAATCTGTTTTCAGTATCCAAAAGTAAAATATTTCCCCAAATCAAGATCCGATTTCTGAAGGCTGCAATTTGAAGCAGAGTAAGAAAATGGAAATATCTAAAATGAATTGAGGCTAAAATCATTAAAATGGAGGGTTTTTAGACAATAACAACAAATAAGATTTGGAAAACAGAAAGCATAAGCTGTTTGATAGCAGGGTTTGATGCTGAATTTATAGGATGTAACTCTGCCCAGCACATAAAGTTAATGAGAATAAAATACTCCCTAAGCCGCCCTCTGAGAGTCATAGGTGAAACAGGACTGGGGGAAAGCATAGCAACCCCAGCCAAGCCTTCCAGGAAGTATGGAATAAATCACAGATGAAATAAAATACCTGTTTTCCAGCTGTCTGGTTCCTGGGTCCAGCAAGAGAGACAACTCTCTATACCCCCAAAAGGCCCACCCAGCAGCAGGATGAGCAGTGCCCGGGCTCTTTCAAGCTGGAGCACCCTTCGTGAGGCCTTGGCCCTCTCCATCCAGTTAGAACAGGAAACGCACTGGGCATTTGTTTTCCTGATACATACAACTTGGTGAGGTGTTCGAACTCTGAAATAGAAGCAGGCAGGCACTGGACAAGCTATCGCCGACTACAGGTAGGCAGATTTTGTCATTATCATGTTGATTTTTATTTCTCCTGATAGTAAGAAGTGTGCATTTGGGGTGTGTGTGTGTGTGTGTGTGTGTGTGTGTGTGTTTAATGGTTTAACTTTACTAAAACTAAGTATTTTCCACAAATCTCCAGAATGAAATCACTCATTAAAATACTAAAAACAGAAGAACATTCTATAAACTTTCAGTCAGCCCAAAAAGGATAATAACACTGAACATATATACCAAGTTCAGAGTTACAACTTTTTGACAATGTAGATACTTTGAGGAAATCTTATCTGTTGTCATTTGACAGAGTTTATTGTTGGTTTAACTTTAAAACAGTAATATCTAATTTTAGAAGCGCATGTGAAACATCTGCCTTAGACCAGGTACGTGCTAGGTCATATCCTCTCCGGACTCCATGTTTCGTGAAGCCAGGGGCTGGGCTAAGTTTGCAGATCCAGCCTCGCAGGGTGCTTAGAGAACCAGTCACTCCACTAGGAAGTCAGTCTTTAAGTAGGTGTTTTCATCTCCGTTTTATAGATAAACAAGTTCAAAGCAGTTAACTATAACTAGTCACACAGCTAGTCAGTAACTAGTGACACATGTGATGATCTTTATTCAAAATGCCAGGACTTCCCTGGTGGCGCAGTGATTAAGAATCCACCTGCCAATGCAGGGGACACGGGTTCGAGCCCTGGTCCGGGAAGATCCCACATGCCTCAGAGCAACTGAGCCCAAGAGCCACAACTACTGAGCCCACATGATGCAACTACTGAAGCCCGCGCCTAGAGCCCGTGCTCCACAACAAGAGAAGCCACCGCAATGAGAAGCCCACGCACTGCAATGAAGAGTAGCCCCTGCTCGCCGCAACTAGAGAAAGCCCGTGCTTAGCAACGAAGACCCAACCCAGCCAAAAAAAAACAGCCAAACCCCGAGTGAGATGACAATCCTCACATGGATAGTCCTCACTATAATGCAATACTTGCCTTGGTGAGAATTAATATCAGATCTTCAGCTCGGGTAACGGTCACTGTTTCGGGGCCTGTTGCATGTTCTGTGAATATCCTTAGAAGGATAGATGCTGATGGCCCCAACAGCATTCTTGCTGCCCTGAAACCAGCGTGGTTTCAGTGTATTTACCTTCATGACCCAGCGAGGCCCTGTTAGTATCATGTTCAAGCCCAGAAATGAGCAAGATCCCTGCTGGGCATATTTCTGACCACTTCCAAACTTCTAAGTTCATTGGGGAGGAAATTAGCAGGCAGTAAGGAAAAGGACCTAGAAAAAAATACAGATGGGAAAGGGCCAGCTCACACATGGCAGCCAAATATCTAAGACTATCGTCTGCCAGAAGATTTACATGAATCAACAGAGCTTTCCTGATGTTGATTAGAGTGGTGAAAACTGGACCTCGGAGGAAAGATTAAGTGGATTATTGTATCCAGGGAAGAAATGGTGGGGAAATGGCATAATTATAGTCTTCAGGTACACAAGGAGATAAGTCTCCATTTCCACTGACCACAGAAAAAATAGAAAATAAAAAAGAAAGAAATTTACGCTGAAGCAGGAGGCATTAAGATTGCCAATAAGAAAACCTAATTTCATCAGTACCCCAGTGATTCTCAAACTGTTTGGGCTTGTCCTTCCTTGTTTTTGTTTGTTTTTATAACAGAGTTTTGAAAATCACCCAAGGGGAAAAAAGACTGGGTGACATATGTACACACACATTAAAATTAATGGGAATTGAAATTAATTTTGTTGCTAGTGACCCAGCCAGAGTTTTACTGCCACAATCTGGCCGACAGGGCAGGCAAGCTTGGTGGGGAGCGTCATTTGAGATAAGGATGTCCCGACATGTTCTTGTGCCTAGGCTAAAACATTCACAGTGGGGCTTTAGAGACAGAAATTTCCAGACTTCCCACTGATTGAGAGTGACTGGAGGTAGCAAGGTGTTCAGGAAAGAGCCCAGACCAGGGCTGGGCAGACGTGGCTTCAGATCCTTGCTCTTCCTCTTTGCTGTAAGACCTCGAGCAAATTCTATAACTTCTCTGAGCCTCAGTCTTTCCAACTGTAAAATGGGAAGATAACACCAGCCTTGTTGAGATACAAGAATTGCATGAGACCCAGCGCAGAAAAAGCCAGGTATGCAAAGGACATTCAAATATTAGCTACCTTCCTTGCCTCTCCCCAACCTCTATTAAATTACCCCTGGGGTGACCATGCTAAGGGGACTGCCTGAGCAGACAGTGGTGTCCTCACGACCCTAGGATCTTCATTTGTCTCTTGAAAATAGGAATACAATACCTGGCTTCTGCTTTACCAAACAAGGAAAGTAAAAAAAAAAAAAAAAAAGTCTTTCTTACAAAAGACAATGGTTTAATGTAAAGTATACATGGTTAGAGGGATGGTAATAAAAACTACTTTTCCGTTGAGGTTGGGGACCCACTGGCACCACAGGCTGCTCACCATCCCCACCCCAAGGAGGAGGAAGACAACGCAGATCTTAAGCTTCCCACCTGGGTTATTGGAGGTGTTTGGCAAAAAGTGAATCTAGAATTTGACATCAACCTACCTCTGGTCACACTTGTGAGGTAGCCCAATTTCAGCCTCACAGCCAACTCGGCACACGTGTGGATATGCATTTGCAAACAAAGATGGGAGCTTAATCATGGATGTAGGCACTTTCATCACACAGCTTCCACAGGTAAATCTTAGCAATGATTGAGTTGCATTAGCATTTCCCTTACCAGATCTCTACCAATGATTCTTTTGCATCTACCACTACCCATCATGGCTATACCCAAAATCAGTTTGCTGGCCTCTCAGACCAGCATCCCAGAGCTCTCGTGAGGATAAGTAATCTAGTTGCTCACTAAATATTTGTCAAATATGGATATACCAATTCCTTAAACAGGCAAGGGCTTCACATACTTTCTGAGCATGAGGCCCCCTTCTAAATGTCAACAATTTGCAAGGACCACCTGCAGCTGGTCCAGCAGAGTAGTTATACTTTTACTCTCTGTTGATTAAATAGGACAAAACGATATAATAAATTTACATAATCGCAAAAGCATCCACCCTCAAGAGACCAAGCCTTTAACGACAGCACGCTGGGTCCACTGGGGATGGTAATGCTGCCTTCCTCACTGTGTAATGGGAGTAACGCAAGCCTTCTTGATTAATGGACATGGTGAGCATTTTTTAAAATTAAATATGATAAATTATCAGTAGATTCACAGTGATGTTAACCTGACACGAACTCAGAATCTCAATTTGATTTCAATTTGGCTCATATGATCAGTGTTTCTAGGCAGCCTAATTTGGTTTAGATGTTGATTTTTAATTTGGTTCTGTAGAGCACTGTGGGATGAACATATTTCCCAAAAGGAAACAAATAATGTTAATTCCAAGGGACTTCACCCTTAATAGCAAAGAATTCTCTAAAATATGAGACAGTAAAGGAAGCTGAAAACTGTTCCTTTTTCCTTGTCACTCTGTAAAAACTCACCATGAGCTGTGCTTCAGGCTCTCTTCTGGACTCACAAAGCCCTGGGTGGTCTGGTCCCTATCAGTCTTTACCTTGCCATTTCCCAGTGTGCCCTGCCTTGCTGTCTTCACTCTAGCCACACTGTTCTTCTCATCCCCTCACATACACATTGTGTCTCTTCTACCTCAGGGCCTTTGTACATGCTCTTCACTTTATCCGGAATGCCTTACCTTCTCCCATTTCACCCTGCTAACTCCCACTCATCCTTAAGAACTCAACCCAAAAGCATTTGTTCTCCAGGAAGATTTCTCTGAAATCCCTGGTGTGAAAGAAAACGTGTGTGTGTGCGCGCACGTGCGTGCACACGTGCACACTTCAGCAAGGTTTGTGGATGGAAAGGGTAGGGAAAGAATATAGTTTCTCCTAGTACCTGTATCTCTCATCTTCTTTACACTTTTCAGTTTCTACTTTACATTTGTTTTATAGTTGTTCTATTTTTATGTCTCTGCCACTAAACTCTAAGACCAACAAAGATGGAAACCATGTCTGTATTTGTTCACTGTTGTTTCCCTAATACCTGAACTGCTGCCCAGACATAGGAGAACCTCAGTAACATGAGGTACCTCGTTTGTTGAATAAATGACTATATATATATAATTATTCTCTGCATTTAAAAAATCATAATTGATAAAGGGAAAGGGAGAAAGTGACACTGAGATATCCTGGTTGAGCTAAAGGCATATAGATTAAAAAGCAGGAAAATGACTCAGGCATTTTCCAGCTACGTGATCTGAGCCAATTATTTAATCTCTCTGAGCCTCAGTTTCCTCAAACATAAAATTGTAACAATAATGTCTACTTCAAAATATTGCTGTAAATATTAAATAAGATACCTATGACATAAAAACTGATTGGTTCCCATTCCTTTTATTATCTTTTTATATTTGGCTTTGCAAAGACCAAGTGTTAAATTCCACAGTACAATATACTCAGGGGGACCAGTTCAGCTGGTCAGTGTTTAGAGACCCCCAAACACATTCTACTTCTCCGTACAGCTGAGTGGGCAGATTTTCAATAGAGCAGGACACAGAAGGAGATTTCTAAAGCCAAAACATGCTTTAGGAGTTAGAGATCCATTTTGGACTACTCTTTCCATTTAATGACACTTTGGAACCAGGAGCCCTTTGTATAGATTAACTATTGTGGATTTCAACAACATGTCTTCATTTACCCCTGGTTTCCCTCTTTCCAAGTTAGTGCGTCATTCGGGGAAAAGCTTCAAAATAGCTTTGGAAACAACTTTAAAATAGCATCCAGCGAGTCCATTTATTTTAAGTACACAAACAGGCAAAACCAATCTAGGCTGTCGGAAGTGAGGGCAGTGGTGACCTTTCGGGGGAGGGGCTGTGACTAAAAGGGAGCATGAAGGGGACTGGGAAGGTTCTGCGTATTGATCTGAGTACTGGTTACCCAGGTGTGTTTACCTTGTGAAAACGCATTGAACTGCACTCATAAGATGTACACATTTTTCTGTCTGTATGTTATATGTTTTATTCCGGCTCTGGGGAAACTGTGCTGAGACTTGAAATTGCCCTATTCCTCTCCTATGATGGCTGTAATTAAAATACCAGGGTCTGGAAGTCAGTTTGTGCTTTTCTCTCTCCCTCTTTCTCTCGTTTCTCCTTCCTTTCTGACCCCACCCCTATAGAAGCGCGCACACACTCACACACACACACACACACACACACACACACACACAGTCTTGCAGTCACTCACCGTAATGACTTGTCTGAATACTGTATCCACAACTGATCTCACTTGTTTCCAGCTCTCATTTGCCAAAACTCATACTATGGAAGATTTTCCTGCCCTTAGCAAAAGGAATTTATTGCAAAAACTAAGTGGCTCTGTATCTCAGACATTTAGCGTCTCTTGTCACCCTACCTAGCTCAAACATACACACACACACACTCCATTCACACACAGCAGCCAAACGGACAGCTCCAAATGTCGTCACTCCATTATGGACCGAAAGTCTGTGTCCCCCCAAATTCATATGTCTCCCAATGTGATGATATTTGGAGGTGGGGCTCTTGGGAAGTAATTAGATTTAGATGGACTCCTGAGGGTAGGGTTCCCATGATGGGATCAGTGTCCTTATAAGAAGAGCAAAAGAGACCAGAGCTCTCTCTCCACAATGTGAGGACGCAGTAAGAAAGCGGCCGTCTACACGCCAGGCAGAGGGTCACCACCAGAACCCAACCATGTTTGCATCCTGATCTCAGACTTGCAGCCTTCAGAACTGTGAGAAATAAATGTCTATTCCTCTAGAATCACCCTTGCTACCAAAAGACACCTCCCTTTCTAAAATCTTCAATGGCGTTCCAATGTTTTTAGACTAAAATTCAAATCCCTTGTCACTTCGCACAGGCTCTGTGAGATCTCTTGTTTCCCCCCTCATCTTGCTGTTCTAGCACATATACCCCACTCGTCTCCTTTCTATTCCTCACTGGCCTCTGGGTCTTGGCCCTTGTAGTTTCCTCTGCCTGGACCTCAGAACTCCATACAGATGGCCACGTCCCATCCTTCCAGGGGCAACACCAAGGGTACTTCTTCTTTTTTTTTTTTTTTTTTAAATTTTATTTATTTATTTATTTATTTTTATTTTTGGCTGTGTTGGGTCTTCATATCTGTGCGAGGGCTTTCTCTAGTTGCGGCGAGTGGGGGCCACTCTTCATCGCGGTGCGCAGGCCTCTCACTATTGTGGCCTCTCTTGTTGCGGAGCGCAAGCTCCAGATGCACAGGCTCAGCAGTTGTGGCTCACGGGCCCAGTTGCTCCGTGGCATGTGGGATCTTCCCAGACCAGGGCTCGAACCTGTGTCCCCTGTATTGGCAGGCAGATTCTCAACCACTGTGCCACCAGGGAAGCCCCAGGGTACTTCTTCTGCTAGGCCTTCCTTAGCCACCCCTGATGGCCAAGTTCATCATCCAGTTAATTTTTTAACAGTGCTCACCACTATCTGATGTTCTTCTTTTCTTCTTTTTTCAGCTTTATTGAGGTATAATTAACAAGTAGAAATTGTATGTATTTTAGGTGTACCATGTGATGTTTTGATACAGCTGATATTTTCTGTCATTGATTTGTCATACGCCACCTCCTGTTAGAATGTGGGGGGGGGGGTCTGTGGAGTTGGGGATTTGCTTATCACCTCTCCCCACCATCTCCCCTCTGGCCTAGCAGTGTGCCTGGCACATACCAGGAACACAGCTCAAATTTATGGAATGAGGGAATGACTGAATAAACATCAAACTGTGTTTTATTCTTGCCTCTGCTTTTTCTCCGTCATCAAGTCCCCACCCTGTACCCAGTTCATTATCTGACACCTCCACGTCTGGGTCTCTGCCCTAAAGATCTACCTCGTATCCTATTCTCTCAAGCCTGGTCTTCCCTGGTGGTCTAGTGGTTAGGATTCGGCGCTCTCAAGCCTGGTCCCTGCCTCACTCCTGCCAGGCCCACCCAGGTGGCCCTCCCATCTGCTGCCAGTACCCCAGGGAGCCGACGCCTGCCCTCCCCTCGTTTCCTGTGTTCCCCCCTGCCCCCCCCAGCCCCGCCCCTTCCCAACGCCCACCACCGGCCGGTGCTTCCACATGCCACGTGCCTCTGGAGTCCAGCACGGCCGGCCCCGCCCACAAGCCCGCCTGCTCCCTGCAACCTGGCACTGGTGGCTGCGGCCAGCAGTTTGGCCGCCGGGGTCCTGATCCTGCAACTCAAAGGCCTTGGAGCTCCAGGTCGGGCCAATTCCGTCTGCTGAGTGTCACTCCGCCAGCATCCTGTCCTCCCACAGTCACTCCCTTTGTTGAAACCCCAACATTCCTCCGGGACAACCTCCTTCCAGCCTGACTTTTTCTATATCAACTCTTTCTCAGCAGCTCATTGGATTACTTTCACAATTAGAAAAGCCAGCCATGAAAACACGTATTGAGCATACGTTTTGTGTAATGTATACTGTCAGACACTAGAAAGGGTACAAAGATGGTACAAACGATGACTTCTCACCCCTGTGAGCCTCACAGTGATCTAGTGGGGGTGATGAATCAAGTGTACAAGGAGCTGGTTTGCAAGGGAAATGTGGTGAGTGCCATGAGGAGGGAAGATACCTGCGAACATGATAAAACACAGAGATGAGGAAACCAGAGACCGGGGAGGGGTCTCATAGACCAGAGAGGATGAACTTAGCCTGTGAGCCCAGCGTGACAAGCCCCGGGTCCGCCAGCCGCCCCCCAGTGGCTCTGAGACCCAAGCAGATTTCCTGGCCCGAAGTCGATGCTCAGTTAATCCATGTGGAATGAGTAAATGACTCTAGTACAACCCTTCTTATTTTACATAAGAGGAAACTGAGGCCTCCAAGAGTTAAATGAGTTGTGAAAAAGTCATAAAACTGATTAGTGTTTGACCAAAGCCCAAATCTGCCCCCAGCCAGGGCTCTTTCATCTGCATGGCTAACCTTGGCCTTTTTCTTCTCTGAGCCAATGGGGCCAATTTATTGTATCTTTCCTTTCGGTGTCATTTTTATATCCTCTTAAACATCTTCTGTAAGAGAAGAGCAGGTTAGGCAATTCTTGGCATTCAAAATAAACTTTCCCCATGTTTGAAAAATTGATCCTAAGAACACAGGGCACTATGCTTTACTTAGGATGCTGCTGGTGTATTTGATTATTAAATATGAAATAAATACAACTGCATATGGTGCCACCTTGCTGGAGAGAACGTACACAGTTTGATGTTCTCCCATCGACTTTTATCCTTTTGGCAGGGTGTCCTGAACTAAAATATGGCATTTTTCCAGAATAATTCTATATCTCTGTAATATAGTACATAATCTGCATATTGTGAGCTTTCACAGCACACACTTAAATATGGCTATGTGGTGTTTATTGTGGTAAAATATACATAAAATTTACCATTTTGACCATTTTAAAATATATAATTCAGAGTTAGTTAAATACATTGACAGTGTTGTACAACCATCACCGCCATCCATCTCCAGAACTTTTTCATTTTCCCGAACAGAAACTCTGTGCCCATTAAACTCCCCATTCCCTCCTCCCCTCTTCCCTGGCTACCACCAGTCTACCTTCTGTCTCTATCAGCCTAACTACTCTAGGGACGTCATACAATATTTGTCCCTCATGTATGGCTTATTTGACTTAGCATAATGTCCTTAAGGTTCAACCATGTTGTTGCATGTGTCAGAATTTCCTTCCTTTTTAAACCTTGAATAATATTCCATTGTATGTATGGACCCCATTTTATCTCTTCATCTGTGGATGGACACTTCGGCTGCTTCCACTTTTTGGCTATCGTGAATAGTGCTGCTATGAATATTGAAGTACAAGTATCTGTTTGAGTCCGTGCTTTCAGTTCATTTGGGTGTACACCCAGAAGTGGAACTGCTGGGCATATGGTAATTCCATGTTTATTTAACTTCTTGAGGAACCTCCACACTTCCTTCCATAGCAGCTGCACCATTTTACACTCCCACCAAGGTTCAAGGGTTCTACTCTCTCCACATCTTCACCAACATTTGTCATACTCCATTTTGCTTTGGATTTTTGTTTGTTTTTGTTTTTAATAATTATCATCCTAATGGGTGTGAAGTGGTATCTCATTACAAGGTTTCGGTTGCCTCTGTGTGTGTATATGTATGCATGTGTGTGTGTGTGTTTCTTGCTAAAGATAGAAAGAGAGTAGCTTCCTCTCTTGGGGCTACAAAAGACCTCTGTCATTAGATCCAGAGCTCTGTGCTCTCGGTAAGTCCAGGACAGCAGTCCCCAGAGAAAGGACATAACCCTTGATCTCAGCCCAGAGGCTGTGAGCAAGTTCACGAGAGTTTATAGAAGCATGTTAGGCTGAGAAGCTGGCATCTTTCCATATCTTTTCAAACTCACTTCCTAAAGAGTCTCCCTCTTGGAGAGAGAGGGAGTGGGGTGCAGGCGAGAGGAGACACAGGATCAGGGTCATACATCAGAGCCCAGCATGGCCAAGCAGGGGACACACAGGCCCACAAGGGTCTTTATTAGGACAAGGGATTGGGGTCGTCTCACTGAGTTGCCAAAGCTAATTATAGGACAGGGTCCAGCTCAAACTCAAAGATAGAATCAAATGCCAGCAGGGTAGAAATCAAGAATCCAGTAAGGTTACTGGGGACGTCAAAACCTCAGAGATTAGGATCTGGATTAAAGTAGAGGCAAAAATAACAGGAAACAAGGTCAAAAAACCAGAAGGTCCAATTTGAGCTTCTAAATTGGGATCAGTTACACAGGAAATTAGAGGCAGAAAAAACTGAGGAGGCAGTAGGGTTCAAGGTCACTGACTAAGACCTGTTAAGTGCAGAGGAGCAGATTTCCAACATGGCTTTGAGGTCACCCAACATCCCTGGCTGTGCCCGGTGGCATGTCTTCTTCCACCTAACTGACAGCCATTCCCGCAGGCTCACCTACCGTCACTGGAGGGCGATAATACCCTCGAGGTCTTTCTAAGGAGCTGTTAGGCACACCGTAACATGTATTTCCCATTTCTTCAGTGGAGTGAGCAGAGCAAACAGAAAAGTTAAGAGCTCTGCCCCTTCCCAAAATGGGTCTGCCCCACCGCCAAACACACAGGAGAAAAATGTTAAAACTAGTTATGGGGGGTGATGGATCCTAGAGAAAAGTCAGTAGAGAATTTGGAGACTTGGGTGGTATGTGGGATTCTAATATGGCCCCCAAGGTGACGTGCATGCATAATGCTCTCCCCTTGAGCAGGGGTGGGACCAGGGAACATGATGGGATATCACCCCAGTGCAAATGGGGGGTTATCCTGGGAGGGCCTGACCTAATCAGAGGAGCCTTTAAAAGAAAATGAAGCATCAGAGAGATCTTCTCACAATGGCCTGGAAGAAGATGACCACCATGCAGGGGGGCCACACCACCAGGCACCACAGGCAGCCTCTGGGCGCTGAGAGCCAGCAAGGAAACAGGCACCTCAGTCTTAAACTGCAAGGGAGTGAATACTGCCAACAACTTGGATGTGCTTGGAAGATGACCCAAGCCTCAGGTGAGATCGCAGCCCTGGCCGACACCCTGCTTTCAGCCTGCGAGACCCTGAGCAGAGGACCCAGCTAACCCGTGCCCGGACTTCTAATCCAGAGAAACCGTGGTCAGAATTTGTGGCAATCTGTTATGCAGCAATAAGAAGTGAATGCACCTTGCCTACTGGATGGAGGACATAAGCGGTAGGTATAAGCTGAACCTTGAATGTCTTTGATTTGCTCCCCGTCATGTAGAAGAATAGATCAATAGTCACTTCACAGACGCACAGATCCATGTGAGGCCATAGCGAGCATGATCTCCAGCCCTCAGAGAGGCTTAAGTGCCTTGCTCAAGGCCACGCTGCTAATTAGTGGCAAATAGAGTGGTCAAACTTCAACGTGCCCTTACCTGGAAGTAGTTCTGCTGTAAAATGGGTCAAGAATGCAGAGTATTAGATACTGCAAGAGTCTTCAACACCATCTTGTCGAAGCCCCTGCATTTTAGACAGGAGGAAACTGAGGTACGGAGAGATGAGGGGATTTGCAACATTCTTTCCAATTCATGAAGCCGTGACAAAGCACAGGTTCAGCCACCTGACAAATAATGGCACGCGTGCAACTGCGCTTCCAAACAGAAATCAGCGGCGTGTGCCAAAAATTGATCCCCAAATTAATAAACAGCTAATAAGATGCATAAGAGATACTTGAGCTCCCATGTCAGCCAACCAAGTTGCTCCCAGCTCGCACTGGACCTGTTAAATGGTCACTAAAATGTCCAGGGCTTTATCCTTTCCAGGAAGCCTCGGCTGCATTGAAGGAGAAAGTGGGGAGGGCCGGCAGTGGAGGCAGGGATGGGCTTGTTAGGCTTTTTTTCTTAGAAGCTTCGAAACAAAAGAAAATATCGCTGCTTCGCCAGTCAAGGACCTTTTGTGGAGGTTGATGTACGTCAGTCAGATTTGGGTGTGTGTGTATGTGTGTGTGTGTGTAAGCGAACAGCCTGTCACAGCCTCATTTTCCACGATGCAAGTCTCCCCTAACTGATAACACTCTAAATAACAGGTGAGTGACTCCTGGCAGGAAGGAGATTGTCTGACCTCATTGTTTGCCTTTTTCCCCCCTCTTTGTTCTTCACAAATAAAGGTTTTTTAATAAACTGAAAGGTCCTCCGCTCTTGCCTGATGATAAAATGAAAGGAACCAGTGAGGTATGGTACAACGTGGCAGCAAAAAAGGAGAAGCTCATCAGAAAATAACAAAGGTGCAAGTTAAAGATAAGGCAGCTGTCAGAGATTAATCCTGCCCGCCTGATTGTTTTCTTTAATACCAAAGCCTGCAATAGCAAGCGATAAGTTTGCTGAGTAATTTGGTTTTTGGTGAGGAAATAAAATTCAGGTAGGCCCCATAATTGATTTCCCTTTCTTTAGTTTTCTAAACATTAAACAACAACAACAACAACAACGAAAAGCCTGACTTGGCTACACTTTCTTTCTTCCAGCTACACCGCCAATGCCATCCTCTTGACCGAGTCTACCTTCTTCATCCCAGAAGCTTCCAAAAAGAGGGTAGGACTGAGCAAGAAAAGTTCCCCTCTCCCAGCGACATGAGGTGCAACTTACATGGAATCCTTACATTCATGTCCGACAGGGAATGAACTGTGCCACCCCTTCCATAGAAAATGCTGGAGTCCTCACCGTCGGTACCTCAGAATGTAACCTTATTCAAAAAGAGCATCTTTGCAGAGGTAATCAAGGTAAAATGAGGTCATTAGGGTGCACCCTAATCCAATCTGACTGATATCCTTATACAAGGGGAACTTTAGACACAGACACAGGCCCACAGGGAGAATGCCACGTGAAGATGAAGGCAGAGATTGGTGTGCTGCATCTACAAGCCAGGAGACGCCAAAGATGGCCAGCAAACTGCAGCAGCTAGGAGAGAGGCAGGGAGCAGATTTTCCCTCCGTTTCCAGAAAGAACCAACCCTGCCCACACCTTGATCTCAGACTTCTGGCCTCCAGAACTGTGAGAGAGTAAGTTTCTGTTGTTTAAGCCACCCAGTTGGTGGTACTTTGTTAGGACAGCCCTAGCGAACACAGCACCTACCTCCAATCCACCCAGGCGGCAAGGAACCCTCACCTCTAACCTGAACGTCTCATTCATCCAATTCTGCTCGTTGTCTTCACATGCCTGCCACCCACTCCCCCAGCGGTTTCCTCAAAGCCTTAGGCACAGCTGTAAAGAAGGCAGTCAAGGGAGAGAAAAGCCTGAAGGCACATGCCTACCCCCTCCTTGTGCGTGTGAGAGGATCGGAGCCCCTTCCCTCCTAGGGCTCCAGGGCATTTGGGGCACGGGTGCCTAGACCAGCGACCTTGCCACGTGCGCACACACGCGCCGCCTCTTCCGCTCTGTTGCCTCTGGTTGGTGAAAGCGCAGGGCAGCAGCCTAGCGTCCGTCCCAGAGAGTAACTGGGAGGGGGTGCCGCGCGGAAGCCCTGAATGTCGGGCGGGAGGCTGTAGCTCCAGCTCCTCACCTCCTGGATTTACAAAATCCATTTTCGCCTTTTTAGATCGGTGATCTTCGAACTTGAACGTGCATGGGAGTGAGACACCTGGGAATCGTGGTGAAATGCCGGCTCTGGCTCGGGAAGCGTGCGGTGGGGCCGCAGAGGCTGCTTTTCCAAGGAGCAGCCGGGTGATCCCCATGCTGCTGGCGCGAGCACCACGCCTGACGTGCAGGGTTTGGACCCTCATCAGGTGGAGGCGGGGGAAGGGGGCTCGGCAGAGGGGGTCCCTGTGGTGGCCCGGAGGCAACGCTTTAAGTGGCCACAAAACTCCGCAGATGCCCATGTCTCTGGGCTGGGAAAACCTTCAGGAGGGTCGGAGGGGAAAACACAAAAGGAAACATGTGCGGCGGTGAAGCTGCGATGGGTGGGCTCCCAAAGGAGAAGGCGGGACGCGTGCACCTGCTCCCGGAGGCTCGCTCAGCAGCGGCGCGGCAGCAGCGGAGTCGTATTTATTGTGATAAAATGAACAGCCCCCAGGTTGCTCATCCAGCAGCTAATTTCTCATCTTATCTATTATGTGAATGAGGTGGGAAAACAGTTTCCTGTCTCCCGCAGATATCACTGACGTGGAAGACACTGAACGAATTCCCTGGAAAAGCGTGCAGTCACGTCCGTCCGCCGGCGCGCCGGCTTCACGGGGAGGAGTTGATGCGGCCGGGGCGCCCTCAGTTGCAGAAACAGTGCAGCGGCGTCTTTGCAGACGCACCCGTGTGACTGTCACCTTGGAAAATAGCTGAGGGGCCGACAGGTCTTTCTGGGTGGTCATATTTCATGGCAGACATTCCTTGAGGCCCAAATGATTGGCCTGGGAGTGGGTTTGAGGCCCAGGCCTTCCGTGACGCATCTCCAGGCTGGCTGGGTGACGCGGTGAAGGATCCCCTTCAGGAAGCAGGCCCAGCTGGCAGCCCCCACCCCCTCCTCCAACCTGCTTCCCACCCCCGCAAGGAGCCCCCGCAGCCCACACGCCCTCCTCCCAAGGCCCCCTCAATCACATACCTTCCCCCTGAGAAGGATGACAGCCCTGTTCTAGTATAACAAAGAGGGTTTTGGGGAATCACAGATTTTCATGTGCACTGGGCGCAGTTCTCTCTCACTAGCAACAAAGAAACTGAGGCCCAGAGTGGTAGACAGATTTGGCCAAGGTCACCCAGCAGGGAAATAGCTGAGCCTTTTGGGTCCGTGCTGTGGTCAAGGTCTGGCAGAAGGGTAATCTTAGAAAGCAGTGTGAGTGAGGTAAGAGGGTTGTCTAAAGACAACGAGATACCCAGAAAAACCCTCCCAACTCAGGCTGTTCCAGGTTTTGACCCGGAAACATAACACACCTGAGAACAAGTTCTGATGTGGAGAGAGCCAGCAGCCGGCATGGGGGGGTCCCAACTTGGGCTGCGCCTTATAATCATTTGAGGGCGTTTCTTAAAATCCTGATGACTGGGCCACACCTCTGGCAACTTGAATCCGAATCTCTCAGGCCTCGCAGTCCCTGAGAGCTTGTCAGAAATGCCGACTCTCAGGCCCCGCCCAGTCCAACGGCATCAGAATCTGGATGATTCCCTCGCATGTAAAGGCTTGAGAAGCGTGCTTGGGCTACACATTGGAACCACCTCCAAAGGGCAAGGCCTGCTGTGAGTGGTTTTTTTTCGAGAGGTGAGGACCATGGAGAGGACAGCAGGGCACAAGATGTAAGCTCAAAGGCCTCGAAGACATGTTCCTCTGTAGTCCAGTCCCGCAAAGGCTCAGGCATC